>NC_133658.1:864174497-864899497 GCF_037893015.1 Macrotis lagotis
TTTGTACATCAATTTAATGTACAATCATTTTATAAATGAGGAAACTGAGGCCTTAAGGTGAGATAACTTGCCCAATTCATATAAGTTTGTGACTGAGACTTTATACTAAGCTACTTTGACCATGCCTGGGCCATTTGACTTTTTCTTCTATGTTTGTTTCAGTAAACACCTCCAAACCCCTTCCAACCATCTCTTCCTACAGGTTAAAAAATAAAATCCCTGAAGAAAGCCAGGAAACCCCCCAATTTGGGGAAGCTTCTTCAAAACCCCAGTCTAGAGATCATCTAGTGTAATCTAAGCATCCTTTTGTTAGCTGATTTTTCATCAGAGCTGAAAAATCTAAAAAATCTAGAAAAAGGGGCGGCTAGGTGGCGCAGTGGATAGAACACTGGCCCTGGAGTCAGGAGTACCCAAGTTCAAATCCAGCCTCAGACACTTAATAATTACCTAGCTGTGTGGCCTTGGGCAAGCCATTTAACCCCATTTACCTTGCAAAAACCTAATAAAATAAAATAAAAAATCTAGAAAAAGAAGGGACTTTGGAATGCAGAAGGTCAGGGCTGAGGTGACACATGCAGAATAGGGAAGGTCAGAGTCAGGAAAGGTAATGGCAATAAGAGACAAGACACAGTAAGTCTCACAACAACATTATGAGCTAAAGAATGTAAATATTATTCTAATTTTAAATTGAGAAATGAACCTAGAGTTATCTCCGGTCTTGCAAGTTGTTTGTGGCAGAACCAGTAAGACCTCAGTCTCATCACTGAAGTCTACTGCTTTTCTATCATACTACATTGCCTGACTGGTCACTATTAGGTGGGGTTTTCTGATTCTCTCCTTGGCTACCCTCTCCCAGTACAGGCTGCCCCTGCACTCATTACCCCACAACTCATTGATTAAATTAGAGGAGTTGGAATGCTTCTTGCATTGCCACTTCCAGGTTCTTGGCCCTACCACCATCACTCACTTAATTCTTTGAGATCTACCCAATCTGTATTGTTCAATCAAAATTCTAGTAGCTTTCTCTTTTCCACTCTTCCTCATTTTCTGTCACTCAGATGTCTCTTGCTACCATCTCCATCACTTTGTTCTCTCATGAAGAGACAGCCTTTGTTCTAACCAATGCTAACCTTTCTCCATGGATAAGTGATTCTATATTCTCCAACCCCACTCTCATTTACCCTTAGATTCTTTTTAACTCTTGACTCCTTCCCTACTGCCTATAAATGTATCTGTCTCTCCTGAAAAAAGTCTGTCTTCCATCCCCACTAGCCATCATACCATATCTTTTCTCCTTGAGGTCACCCACATTAAGTGCCCCATTTCTTTTCCTCTTACTTTCTTCTCAGTTCTCTGAAGTCTGGCTTCTAATGTCATGCTGAAATTCTGGCTCTCTCCAAAGTTACTTACCCTTAATGGCTAAATCTGCAGTCTTTTTCTCAATCCTCATTCTCCTTGAACTCATTGCAATCTTTGACATGATTAATCAACCTACTTCTCCTTGATACTTTTTTTTTAGATTTTCTGGATGTTATTCTCTCTGGGTTCTCTTCCTTTCTAGTATCCCTTACTGAATCTTCATATGGGGTCACACCAGTTATTCCACAGGGCTCTGTTTTAGGCCCTTTCTTGTTATTCCCTTTATACTATGTCACCAGGGATACCATGGATTCAGTGATCACCTACAAAGCTAATGATTCTCAAATCTACTTATATCATGACCTTCCTCTTCTAATCTCCATTCTCCAGCTAGATCTGAAACACAACTTATTCTAAAAGGAATCCATCTCCCCCCCCCCCCACCAAGTCTCCCTTTTTTCTAATTTCCCTATTTCTATTGAAGGTACCTCCATGTTGAAGTCACATAGGTTTGCAACATAGACATCATCTTCAAATCTTCTCTCTTTGCCCCCTCTTGCCCAGTAAACTCTAGTGTCTTCCCTGGCCCTTCACAAAATCCTATTTGGCTTTTGACTGTAATTTTAAAATTATTTTTATTTATTTAAGGCATTGGAGTTAAGTGACTTGCCCAAGGTCACACAGCTAGGCAATTATCAAGTGTCTGAGGTCGGATTTGAACTCAGGTCCTCCTGACTCCAGGGCCAGGGTTCTACCCACTATGCCACCTAGCTGCCCCCTCTGTTTGGCTTTTAAAGTTTTTCATAACCTCTCCTCCACTTTTCCAGTCTTCTTCAGCCACCCCCTCCCCACCTTAGATCCAGTGATATTGACCTCTTTGCTGTTCCTCAAACAAGACCATCCATCTCCCAATCCTGGGCATTTTCTCTAGCTATCTCCTATGCCCTCCCTCTTTCTTCCTCTCTTCCTCAAGCCCCAGATAAAATTCCACTTTCTACAAGAGGCCTTTACTGATTCTTGTTTCCTCCTAATTATAATGCCTTCCCTCTGCCAATTCTTTCCAATTTATTTTGTCCATAGTTTATTCTTACCTAGATGTTTACATGGTATCTCCCTCATTAGACTGCAAGCTCCTTTGAGGGCAGGAACTGTTTTGTATCCCTAGCTTAGTCTGAGTCACTGAGTAGGTACTTAATGGTCAATAAGCTATCAATTAGGGTTATACAAGGGTCAGTGTGGTATAGTAGGTGGAGATCTGGACAAGCAATTCATAAGACCTGTGTTTGAATGCTGAGTCTGACAGATATTTTTTTGGTTTTACTACAACAAAACACTTTTCTCTGCTTTAGTTTCCGCATTTGTAAAATAGGAATGATGCCTATAGAATCTAACTCATTCAGCAAGTGTTTATTAAGACCAGTTATGTGCCAAGGGATAAGTATTTAAGCTTAGCACAGAACAGGCCTTTAATCAATTCTTATCAATTGACTGAATGAAACAATTGAAATGAACAGCCAGTGAAACAGTGTCCGTGAGAAGCTTACAAGGATTTTGAGTAAAATTTAAATTTATATTGTATATACATGCACAGAACAAATATAAAGAAAATAAATGCAAGTAGTTCAGGACAAGGTGTTTGGGGAGGGCACTAGAAGTTGGCAGGGTCAGGAATGGCTTCAGACACCTTGGAATTGTGTTGGTGAAATGTCTGTGGGAAACTGCTTTGCAAGCTTTCAAGCCCACTAGAAATAGCTGCATAGATCTTGCTATTTCTAAATCAGCAAGTGTTTATTAAGTGTCTATTCCCATGGAGCGCCTACCATGTAAATCTTGCTTCAGATGGGAAGAATTTTGGACAAATTTGCCACACACACACACACACACACACACATACACATACACATACATATATCCATTCACACACATATATGGTAGCTGGGAGGTGGGGGATTTAGGGAAGAGGCTGGTAGAATGGCACCATCCACCCCCACCCCTACCTCCACCTCCACCCAAGGTGTCAAACTGGTCAAGAGAGGTATATGACCTTGATAGCTATGAGGGCCAGATTAAAATATAATTAGGAAATATTTATCATGATAAAAGATATAATAGAACTTCGATAATGAGAAGATCATTGTTGACTAGGGAGATTGGGGAAAACTTCCTGGCAGAAGCCTGTGTCATTTGAGTCAATAAGAATTTAACAGTTGACTGAAGAGGAGAGAGGAAAGATCATGTTGGCAAAGAGATCAGTGTGAGCCATGGCACAGAGATAGGAAAATGCAGGGCAGATTCATTTGGGGGCCAGCAAGGATTTCAGTACGGCTAGAATCAAATTATTTGGCAAGCAGTCCTTCGAACTAAGACTGCTGAGGTTAGAGTGGCACCGTATTGTTGAGGACCTTGAATGGCAGAAGCAATCGAGAACCAAGGAAGACTTTAAAGCCAAAATTACATGACTATATATCTATGCAAAAAGAGGTTTTTTTTAGCCTCATGAAGGATGGGGGGGGGGGGATAATATGGAAGGTCTAGAGGGAGGTGATCCATTAGGAGGCTATTTCAGAAGTCCAGGTTGATCTTAGCCATATCTATACTTTTCTTTATAGCAGGGGTGAGGAACCTTTTTTCTGCCAGGGCCATTTGAATATTTATAATATTTGCAAGCCATACAAAATTATCAGCTTAAAAATTAGTCTGCTATTTTTGGTCAAACATTTAATTCACCCCTAAAAAACTCCTAGATTTATTGAATTTCAAGTCCCACCCATGGCTGTCTTGTCAACACCAAATCAAATGATTTCTTGGGCCTTATACAGCCCTGCTCTGTAGTGTTGTGATAGGTCCATTTGAGCCAGTAGACCAGTTTACTTTTATTTTCAACTCATCTGACCCTTTTACCTCCCCTCCCCAACTCAGGGTGCTGAGGAAGAACCCAAGGAAGCCAAACTCTTGACTCTCATCCAGGATTGTGATCAACAGACCAAGAAACTGGGAGCAAAGCCAAGAAGATGTAGATCACACAACAGAGTGACACTAAGGAACAAGGTTTTGAGGTCAGTCTGGGAAGTCTTGTTGAAGCAGGCTGAGTATTGGACAAAATGATGGTCCTGGATTGGTGGAAAGGAGAGAGAAGGACATCCAGGATAAGGGGAATGGTCTGAGCCAAGGCACAGGGTTGGGACAGAAACATTTGTTTTATTGTCATTTGTATGGTATATGCAGGAGACAGCAAGTGCCCCACCTGACCAGTGTGGAGAACAAAAAAGACAACTGAGAAAGATAAGACTGGAAAGGTAGGTTGGGGCCAGGTCATGGAAGACCTTGGAAGCCAACATATGGAGTGAGGGGTTTAATTTGACAATCGAAAGTGGGATATATAGGGATGTATAGAGGGTCATGAGTGACAAGGCAGTGATATTAAATGAAAGATTGTCCTCAGATACTTAGCAGTTGTGTGATCCCATTTAACCCAGATTGCCTCCAAAAAACCCCAAACTGATTAATCTTACCCTAGCTTAGGGAACCAGTTAAGGAAGTTCTTTGAGATGGTTTAGGAAAGAGAAAAGAGGGACTAGGTGAGAGTGGGGTGCTGGAGGGGAGAGAACCAGGCAGGCTTGGCAATGATCTGGTTGTGGGAGGGCAGAGGAGAGCAAGGAGCCAATGCTGACTTGAGGTATCCAGCCCTGGGCAGAACCATGGGCAAAGCTGGAAAGAGCCGGTTTAGAGAGAAAGTAAATGAGCTGTTTCCCTTCTGAGAAAGGAAAGGGGCATTTATGTTCTCTTCCCCATCATTATCTTATTTGAAATAGATTATTTTAAAACATTTGAAGATGCAGATCAGGGCCAGAGATCTCATTTGGGGAGCCCTTGGGTTATGTGGATGAGACTATAGATAGGCATGGATGAGGGGGACCTTGGGGAATGACCATTCAGAGGCAGGAGACAGGTAGAAAAACAGCAGTGAAGGAATTTGCCTTGGACAGGCAGAGTGCCCGAGCTGCACTGCCTCCTCCAAGCACTGTCCCATCAGCTGGAAGGGGCTGGGTTCCTGACACCTCAGAAAGGAGTCAGCAGAGGGAGGTGGGAGGGGCGGGGGCCCTACCTAGCTGCCATGACTAGTGAATGCATCATCCCCTTAGGCCTGGGTGTCAGGCCCTTGGGAATCCTGGTTGTGCTAGGGCTGGGAGCTCCCTGGGGGAGTGGGTAGGATGAGGAAGAGGGGGTGGGGAGAGGGGGGAACAGGGCTCTCTGGGCTGCTTTGAAAATGAGGAATTTGTTGTCAGCTCCTGGGCAGGGTGTGTATGAGAGAGAGAGGCTGCCATGGGCAAGCCCCAGGCTGGGCAGACTTACCAGCCAACCTTTTGGAGCTCCAGAGAAAGAGGAAACTGGGAGGGGAGAGAGTGTGGAAGAAGCTCGACCTCACTTTCCAGGTGACCACAGGCAGGGTGGTGAGCCCTCTCCTGCCCAGGTCCATTCTTGCTACCACCATTGGTAGCCACAGAAAGAACTGGACAGAGGTAATAGCTCCCAGAGTTCATTCCAACCCTGTTTTCTTGGTCTTATTTGGGGGAGCGGGCACAGACTAGTTGACTTGGGAATAAAGACTCCCAGTTGTTTTTTTGGGTCTCTAGAGTTCTCATGGCCTTGTAGGTCTTGGGGAAGGGAGTAGAGGGAAGTGGGAGGTGGCCGGCTGGGCATATCCCCAGGGTAACTGGTCCAGGTTATGCTTCTCACCTTTTTCCTTCCCGTCTCCCAATACAAGGCCCATTGTTTTCCCAAGCAGGGAAGGGAGGCGGAAAGGGTATGAGTTGGGAGGGGGGGTAGGGGTCATTCAGTCTTCCTCTGACCACCTCCCCACCCCCCCAGGCACCTGTAATGTGGTGAGCCATGCCTGGCCGGCGTTCTGGACATCCTCGCCCAGTGTCCTGCCCTCCCCGGCCAGGCCAGGCCTCCCCGTGGGAGCGACCACCAGGGGTCTCTCCCCGAGAGGTCTGTCTTGAGGTATATGGGGCAGCGACACCCCAAGTCAAGCCAAGCCGCCGACTGGCCCAGCCAGCCACGCCCCGACGGGTACGCCGGCCCAACCCCAAGGATCCCGGCGCTCGAGAGTCGGAGAACATCACCTTCATCTCGGGCTCAGCGGAGGCCCCCCTGGACACCACAGCTTGCTGCCTCCCCCGACCGTGGGTATGGAACTTATGCAAGGCTGTCTTCTGTTTCCGCCGCTGCCGGGCCTGCTACCAGCACTGCGGGGGCTGCATGCGCAGCTGTGAGGCCTGCCTGCCCTCGCTGGGCCCTCCAGAGAACTTTCCTGATGATAACTGGGAAAAGGAGCACAATGGGGGCCCACCCCCCAACAACCTGGCTGTGGCTCCTCCCAGCCGGCGAGACAGAGAGAGGTCCAAGTCACCCATTGGCGGCAGCAGTTTCAGCTACCCTGATGTCAAGCTGAAGGGTATCCCCGTGTACCCGTATCGGGGTGCGCCAGCCTCACCCCCAGACGCCGACTCCTGCTACAAGGAGCCGTTGGCCGAGCAGCCGCCCCGCTACAGCCTGCCTGGGACCCTAGGCGGGAGCCCCCGGAGCTCAGAGGAGTATTACTCCTTCCACGAATCAGACCTCGACCTCCCTGAGCTGAGCGGCGGCTCCATGAGCAGCCGGGAGATTGATGTCCTCATCTTCAAGAAGCTGACGGAGTTGTTCAGCATGCACCAGATCGATGAGCTGGCCAAGTGCACTTCGGACACAGTGTTTCTAGAGAAGACCAACAAGATCTCCGACCTCATCAGCAGCATCACGCAGGACTACCACCTGGATGAGCAGGATGCCGAGTGCCGCCTGGTCCGAGGCATCATCCGCATCAGCACCCGCAAGAGCCGCAACCGTCCCACCACCACCTCCGAGAATCGGCTGAGCCGGGGGCCCGCCCCTGACAGTGGCACTGACACTATGGTGGCCTCAGTCCTCAGCCAGGATGGTACGTCTGTCTGTTCTTTCCTCCTAAGCCCTTCTCCCCCACCCCCACCTAGGGTCCTTTCCAGCTCCACCAGCCATGCCAGACTTTGGGGCACATCATTTGTCCTTTCTGAGCCCATTTCCTCCTTTGTAAAATGAGCTTGACCCAGGTGCTCTCGGTGACCCTTCCGGCTTTCCACCCTGCAGTTCTTTAGACCCTAATCCTGCCTTCGGGAAACTCCTGATCTAGGAGGGGAATAAGCAGACATAGATGTGCCCTAGACAGAATATCCTAATACACTGGGGACATGAGGAAAAGTTCTACCAAAAGCCAGGCCTTGGAGAAGGCTTCCCGAGGGTATGGGAATTTGGGGTGTCTGTATGTAATAGGTAGATACACATCATAGAGAGATGGGGGGGATAGGGAAGGAAGAAGGGGAAGTAGACAAACATCAGACATAAAGTGCAATGAGGACCTGGAGCCAGTTACTAACCCAGTTTCTAGGTGGGGAACAAATATGAAATAGCAGGAGTAGATGGTACCAGTCTTTGGGCAGGGGGGCGGGGTATACCAAGCAAAAGAATTAGAACTTAGGTGATAGGAAGGCATGGAAAATCACTAATCAGAGGAGTACTATGATCTGCTCTGTGCATAAGGCAAAAAGGAGCTGGGTCCATATGTTTACACACACACACACACACACACACACACACACACACACACACACACACACATATCTAGCATCCCTCAACCCCTCTCCACCTCCAGCCAGTTTTCTAGGATTCTTCTCTCACTAGTACTAACTCCTTAGGGATGTCTTTCTTTAGCCCTAATATCAAACTCTCCTAACAACCCAGTGAAGAATAGCTGTAACTGCAGGTATTATTTGCATTTGACAGATTAAGGCCCAAAGGGCTATCTAACTTGAGTGATGAGGCTAGTAACAGAACCCAGTCTAGCATGAAGGCTCCTGAGTTTGCCCAACCCCTCCCCCCATCCCTAGCCTCTCCACTTTCACCAGCTTGGTCTTCCTAGGTTGCATGGATGAGAAGCTAGAATCCCAGAAAGCCCAACCTGAGCTGCATTTGAACATCTGCAGCGGGGGGCCTTCCACTTGTAGGGTTGGGACAGCCCTGATAATTCAACAGGTTTCCCCACACAAAGCCAGAAATTACTTCCATTGTTAACTCCCACCCCTTGTTTCCGGTTCCCTCATCCTTACACTAGATGTTCTAATATGGGGATAGTTGCCATCTTCCCCATGTCGTGTTCTACAGGTTTATCATAGTGTAGGGCTTTCCCTGTCTGCCTTTAAGGGTAGAAGGGGAGCTGGGTAAAGATGGATGAGTCACCCCAAGCCTCATGGGGGGGGTCTTTGGGGATGAAGACAGCCTATCATTTCTTTTCTCAGAACTGACTGTGCAGATCTCCCAGGAAACAACATCAGATGCCATTGCCCGGAAACTGAGGCCCTATGGAACTCCAGGTCTGGGTCCCCAAGATGGGCTTGGTGGGGAGGCAAGTCCATCCAGGAGGGCTGGGAGGGGAAGGAAGAGGGCTTTGCAGTCCAAAGCTCAGGTCTTTCATCCCAGCCACATGTCCGATAAGGTCCTAGCAGGCTCTCCTTCTATGTCTTGGGGCTTCAGTTTCCAGTCAAGATGTGGATGGTGATCTCTTAATATCCTTCCAATTGGTCAAAAAAGGACTTTCTCCATAGGACATGCTGAGGTCAGTAGCCCCAGAGGGAGAGGAAACACGTCCAGCTACCAGATGATTCTATCCACAACAGTGGTTCTGTCCACAGGCCAATGAGAAAGTGATTTGAAGAGATGAGTGTAGGCCCAGCCCTGCCCACATTCATCTTTTGAGAGAGAAACTGGGACTATCTAGCTGTTCCTCTGTAGTCCTCATGACATTGCCATGGAGGAGGAATTAGATGAGCATCTTTCCCATTTTTCAGATTGGGAAATTGAAGCCTACAAATAACACTTAGTGGATGAGATCCCAGAGATTGCCATTATTTTATCAGCTCCAATAGCGGGGATAAATGGGAAGAAAATCAGGTAGCCATAGCAGCTGGGGTCAGCTCCGGTGCCTGAATCTCACCTTCCCTCTTTTCCTCCTCAGGTTATCCGCCAAGCCACGACTCCTCCTTCCAGGGAACTGAGACAGACTCCTCAGGGGCACCCCTGCTCCAAGTGTATTGCTAGCCCCAACCCCAGCCCTCAGGGGGCCTCCTGGGACTGCAGGCAGGACAGATGGGCCCCATGAACAATTCTTCTTGCCCTCCACAGTTTGAGGATGAGGACTCACACCTTAACACCAGACTTCAGGCTCTGAATAGAAATGCCTTTGGTGTAAGGGTCTCCACCATTCCATCTATTGGTGTCCTGTTTACTCCCTTCCCCAGACTCAAGGTTTCCTAATTCCATGAAGCACTGGGTTTCAGAGCCTTCCCCCTACTCTCCAAAGGTTTCTCTTACTAGCTCTTCAAGGGAGGGATTTCCAAGTTGCCCTCCCCAAGTACCCAGGGCCCTGCAGGCTCCAAGGGCTTTCTGCTTATTAGTGTATGGGATTTGTTCTTTCATGTAGTCATCAACATTGTGATTACAAGATTCACCTGCCATTATTTACAAAGGGCTTCGGTTTTTTGAGTTTTCCCCACTTTTGACTCATTTGGTCACCTAATGGCCATTGGATTTTGCAAAGTTGCGCTAGAGATTGGTTGGTGGTTGTAATTACTGGCTACCTACACTTCCACGGGTTCCTCTTACCACCTGAAACTCTGTGATGTTATCTGATCAAGAACGTTATATGATATCAATAAAATTGTTGTCTCTTCTCACCAAATGAGTCAAATCAAAGGCCCCTCTGGGCTTCACTGCTGGGCAGCAAGAGCGACAATTGAAGTTTATGCATTTGTTCTGGGTCACACAGTGATGAGGCCTGGAGCAGGAATCCAATTTAGTCAACTCTAGTCCCGGGGCTCAAGGGGAGACCACCATACAGCAGGGGAGTTTTGAACCCTGCGCCAGCTCCCCGTGTTGTCCAGGGTGTAAGTTCTCCTGGGGGCCAGGGATTAATTTTTTTCAGATGGATGTTCCCCATCTGTTCAGGCTAAAGTCTCCTGAAGGAAACACCTGTTCTAATGGCCTTGGGGAAGCCTGACTAGCACTGCCAAGGCCTGGGGGAAAAGGAACCTGACCCACACCTCTGGCATCTCCTTCAGGGCAGAAAACGAAGGGATTTGGAGCAACTTATTGTTATGAAATAACCAGTTGGGAAGACAGTCGTCCCCCCAACAACAAGCGAGTAAGTGGTATCCCCTTGAATGGGCCTAGAGAGGACTAAAAATCCAGCCTGGTTCTTGAAAACTTGAGCTGATGCCTAGCCCCTTCCAGGAACTGCCAGAGTCCTACAGTCCAGGAGTGCTCCTGATGAACCAATTGAGGCAGGCAGTTGTGGCCTCCCCACTCTGGCTGCCAGGGCAACGGCCCCAGATACCTCAGGCACAGCAAAAGACTTTGACTCTGGTAGAGGAACAAACAAGGGGCCTCAGAGCTGGACTTTACTCAGGGCCTGGGGGCAGGGGCCTAACTCCAGCCAAAGCAGCCCAGGCCAGTGTTAGCCTTTCAGCATAACAGAGGCCAAAAAGAGAATGGAGGGGTCCCTCTTTTTGTCAATGGGCACCCTGGTATGGGTTAATGGAAAGACAAAAGGCCAGGGTCAAACATTCCTTTACTTCTGTAACAGGCAGAGTAGGGGTTACAAGCTTCCTTCTCCCACCTTGGAGGCTTCAGGAACAGTCCTGGGAGTTGCCTTTGGGGCCCAAATTCACCCTGGGAGCAGGGGTCCTATGCCTGTTCCTGCATTACAATCCTTTCTCCAGGAGGTGTCCAAAGAGATCAGGCAAGGGAGAGGAGGGGCATAGGATTCCACGGGAAGAAGGCTGGGGTGCCAAGGTGCTAGTTGAATTTGGCTTTGGAAAAGTCCATTTCTGGATGCTGCTCCATAAACCTGGGGAAGAGAAAGCACAAGTGAGAGCCAGGAGTTAGGAGATGAGGGTTTCCATGCCTGCAGAGGCTGGAAACTAAGGTGCCAACACCAGCACCCTTCCCCAGGGTGGGGCAATGACTGCCAGTTCCCCCAGGCATGACCTTGCCCTGGAGATGCCCTTGGGGGGGTGTGGTAGTGCTATAAAAGCATAAAGATGGCTGGCAGCAGCTGCCTTGGCCCTGGGCCAGCAGAATGCTCCCCACAGGAGGGCCCCTCAACACTCACTTTTTCAGAATCTCCTGCTTCTTCTGCTCCTCTGAGGTTGGCAGGCCCATGGACTTCTGCCGCTGATCATACATCATCTTTTCCACCATACTTCGGGTCTCACTGTCAAGGTCGGACAGCTGGCGTAGGAGGTGGGCAAAGAGTAGGACCAGTTACCCCTCTGCATCACCCTGGCCCAATGGCAGCCTTGCCCAGATGCCCAGCCGCCTAGCTCACCTTAGAATTCTCTGGATTGATCTTCTTCGTGTTGATCTCAGGGTCACTGGACACCAAGCGGCTCCACCACTCCATCTTGTTGATCTGGGAGGATGAGAGGACAAGTTGTACACAGGAAGCAATTCTTAGGGTTCATACCTTGGAATTTCCAGCAAGATAGCAAGTCTTGCCCTGAAGGGTTTGAGATTCTTCACCAATCCTTACACTCCCAGTCTCCGAATCTCCCCTCCCCCTGCCTCCTCAGTCACTAGGGCTCCCTAACTGTCCCCCCCCAAACCCCACTTCTTCAGCCTCCCTAATCCCTGCCAGGGACCCACCTTTTCCAGGTGCACTGTCACCACCTTGCCATCTTCGATAAGCCAGGAACTCTCCTCCACCTTGACCTCATTGTAGAGTTCACCAGTGATGATCGGGGGCTGCCCCTTCAGTCCGACCTGCAAATGCCGCCGCTGGATGTCCACAACCACATCCTTGCCCTTCAGCCGAAAGTTCACAGGGAAGGGCACAGCCAACTGAAGGAGGGATAGGAGAGAAAAGTAAGGTCTCTGCTGCCAGGCACCAGCCCTTCTCCACATGCCCTTCTCCCCAACCACTCACATCTAACTCAGACAGGGTCTGTGTCCACCGGTATTGAGGGAGGTCAGCTCCGTTGCCCACATTAGGTCTTAGTTTTCCTTTGTCCTTTTCATCTTCCTCCTCATCCTCATCATCAGGTTCCTGCTCGGAAGCAGAATTCAGTAGTTCTTCCTGCTCATCTCCCTTCTCCCCTTCTAAACCCTATGGGAAGGCCTGGGGTAAAGAGCCTGGTCTGTGCAATGGACCCATAATCTGGGCCTGGGAGGGTAGACCAGAGTAACACACCTAAGTTTAGAGGTGGGCATCTCCAGGAGGCAGAGGCCAAAGATGGCTGGTGCTGCATTCACCTACTTCATCAGGGACTGGTCATTGCATCTGGCATGATCCCCCAGTCCCCTGACAGATTGCAGCCAGGTGAGCCTGAGGCATAAGAGGCCTGCCCTGGGTTTCTCAAAGGCCCTGCCAGCTGAGTTGATGAAGGTCTGAGAAGAGCTCCAGCCAACCAGCCCCTGCACTTCCTGAAAGGCAACCCACCTTCAGACAGAGAAGGTCCACTGTGATGGGGAGGATACTTTCTATCAGTACAAGTCGACTTGTCTAGAGTCCTGGGAGGTGTGGCCAGTCATAGCCAGCAGGGGGCAGAGGTAGGACCTGAATCCAGGTCTCCATTGAGTATGCCAGCTGCCTCTCACTGCACGTGTTTAAAATTATAAGTGTCTTTAAATCAGCTGTATTTAATCACAACAGACCTGGCAAAGTGATGGAGCAGGAATTGTTCCCATTCTACAGATGAGAAAATTTAGGCAACAGAGATAGTGGTTTGCCTCATCTGTTGCTGGCAGATCTGGCTCTTTCCAATGCATTTAGCAACGTTAGAAAAGGGGGAAATGAGAGAGAAAAACAAGTCAATAATAAAGCCCTCTTGGAGGGGGGGCGGGGGGGGGGGAGAATGGAGAAGACAGTGGCAATTTGATGCCCAATGTGATTCTTCACCTGTCTCACCGTTGAGTTGGAGGAGATGTTCAGAGGCTGAGCTGGTCCATCCCCCTTCTGATTGTTATCCTCACCCTTCCTCTATGGGGAAAAAAATACAAACATAATGGTCCCAAGTGCCGTAGTCTGGCTGCCAGCATACCACACCATGCTACAAGACCCAGGGACCCAGCCTCACTCGGTCTATCTCCAGCTGGAGCCTCTCTGCCTCCTCATCCGTCAGCTCCTTGATTCGGGGGCCAGAGCCCTCCTGCTGGGTCTCACGGGCCAGTCGAGCCGCTCGCTCAGCCTTCTCTCGCCGCTCAGCTTCCTGCTTTGCCTGCTTCTCTCGCCGGCCTTTCTGGGCCAACTGATTGTGGTGGCAGAATGTCTCATTGATGAGCTGCAAGAGAAAGGGTAGAGACTGGAGCTTCCTCCTCCTGTCTGCCCACCAAAGTCCAGCTCAAATCCCAGAAAACCTTCCCTGCTCATCCTATCTCATATTGGACAATTTAAGGCTTATATCTGAGAACAAAGATGTCAGCACTGGGAAGCCCTTAGAACAAGGAATATCATCCAAGTCCAATCTCTGTTTTACAAATGAAATAATCTGTACCAGAATGAAGGATGAAGCTGGGCTTGAGAAGCTTGCTCAAGCTCTACCCCACTACCTTTTTTACCCTACTTCCCCTCAATTTGGGCAAATTTAAAAAACCCTATTCAAAATCTAAAAACTTGACCACTGGGACAGCTAGGTGGCACCGATCCTGGAAATCAGGAGTACCTGGTTCAAATCTGGCCTCAGACACTTAATAATAGCTGTGTGGCCTTGGGCAAGTCACTTAACCTCACTGCTTTATAAAAACTAAAAAACAAAAACAAAAAAAACTCAAAGGCCTCCTACAAAAAGAGGCTTAAAGAATAGGCTGTCCCCAATTAAGATTCAAATGGTGGAGCTTCTGGTTGGCACCAAGTCATCTAGTACTCCAAGTTCCATGACATGCTTCTCCTGTGGGGCTTGGAGACTGCCACCAAATTTCTAATGGCTTCTGAAAAGGCCAATCCCATCCATGTTGAGGAGCAAAAGGGCTTCTTGTGTGGTATACAGTCATACTAGGTGACCCCAATGAACTCCTGGGCAAACATCCCAATTGTAAGGATCAACCTTCTGAAGCCCAAGTCTAGGGTACTCTCAGCTCAGCCTATCAGCAAAGCACATGGTTTTTTTCCTAAAAGGTTCCCTCTATCTGAAAGGAGAAATGGAAAGGGAAAAAATGCCTTCCCTGCTCCTAAGGTGAAGGTCTCCTGGTTGGGATCCTTTTTGCTACCCTTTCTTTCACCACCCTCAAAATAATGAAAAGACTTCTCTTTCTTCAAATCACTGCTTGACAAGTGAAGAGGGGAAGAAGAGGAAGGATGGCCAAGGTGGAAGTAGGAACCAAGGGAGCAGTGATGAGAGCTTGGCAGTGGCAGGTAAGATCAGGGCTCAGCTCAGCACTAAGTGGCCACAGAACTTTAGCCAAGTTCCCCTTTCTGAGTCTCATTTTTTATAAAATGAGGCACTGACAGAGACAAGAGTTCTAAGGTTAACTCTGTCAGACTCCGTGCTAAGTGAGGTTCCGTCCAGCTCTATAGGTCTATCTCAAAGGGTCTTCCAATTAAGCAAACAAGCACTACCCTTGCAAAGCACTGATTGTTCTGGACCCCCCCCCCCATGACTAGCCTTTTCTTTTCGGTTTGGTTTTTGCAAGGCCATGGAGTTAAGTGACTGCCCCAAGGTTACACACTAGGCAGTATTAAGTGTCTGAGGATGGATTTGAACTCAGGTCCTGACTCCAGGGCCAGTGGTGCTCTATCTACTGTGCCACCTAGCTGCCCCTGTACTAGTCTTCTAAAGGTAAAGATTCTCCCCAGACCCCACACTTTACAGTTGAGGAAAGTGAGGGTTCAACCTTGTCCATGGTCAGTTGGGATTCAAAGTCAGTGCTCTTTCCACCACCCTTCAAGTTTCCATCTATCCCATTTGACAGAGTTGATCTGGAAGGGGACCTACCACCTCCTTGCTCATTCTACTGGGTTTTCTAACACCTAGGGGTCTGGGGCTTCTAGGTTCCATGGCAGGGTTGGCTGCAGCCTCTCAAGGAACAGACCTGTGCTCAGTCTATAAGACCAGACCATGGGAGGGAAAGGGCCACTGAGCCCAAGGACATAATGGGCTTAGCCCCTGTCCTGGGCTAAGTGGTGGGCTAAATCTCTTCAATGGTTCTTCCACCCCAAAGCATAATGGCCAGAGCCTTAATCAAGGCAAACAAATGAGGAAGGTGAGGACAGTGACCCTGACTAGGTTCCTGCTGACATGCTGAGCACCTCACAAGATCCTTCTCACCCTGGGAGGCAGTTATTCTTATTCTCATTTTACAACTGAAGAAAACAGCCATACTGCTACGTCTAAGGCTGGATTTGAAATCAGTTCTAGACTCCTGGTCCAATGTGCTCTCCAACATACCTCCAGCTGCCTTGAACAAATCTGCTCAGACACCGGAGAGGGAGAGGCCAGGAATCGAACTCTGAGTTTAAGGCTTAGAAGTTCCTTGCCAAGAAGGTTGTGCTTGGGCCAATCAAATCCCCATTTGCAATCTCCCATCCCCTTCTACCATGAGATGCTGCAGCCCCACCCCCTGAACAGGACAAAGGACACCAGCCAAGTGTGGAGGGTGAAGGAGGGGTCACTACCATCCCCTGTAACCCAGGGAGGAGAAAAAAAATAAAAAGAAACCATCACTGCGTAGGCTATTGGGTCAGTACAGAGAGAAATTGCCTCATAGGAACCTTGGAGCTAAGGCATAAATTACCAAATCCTTGAACTCAAACCATTCACCAACACTAATGGCGAGAGAGAGAGAGAGAGAGAGAGAGAGAGAGAGAGAGAGAGAGAGAGAGAGAGAGATATCACTTGGGGCCTCCCTGTGCTGTACTCCAGGTTGTCTCCTTGAGTCACATCCCCTGCCAAGGGAACCCAGGGTTTAGAGAAGGGGGGAAAGGCCTGAGAAGAACAGGATCCCTTACTCTCTTGACCTCCCCAGCAGTTAGGCCAACAAGGACATCTGCAAAGAGCCACTGGGTCTCAGCTGGGCGGCCCTCTCAAGTCAGGGCGAGAAATCCCTGATTCAGGTTCATGCCAGAGACCTGATGCTGCCGGCAGTGAGGACAGGTGGAACAGATCCAAGTCTACCTTTTGCTCACATGTTTGAAACTGGGGCCCAGGAATGAGGAGGGGATGTCAAGAGGGCTCCTATTCTCTCACACCCACACAGCAATCTGGGAGATAATGAGTAGTGGGGGGTGTGGCTACAGGTTTGGCTTTGAGCCCTGCCTGGAACAACTTGGCCCTGGGGCTGCCAAGGAAAGCAAGTGATGCTATCAAGCATCCTTGTGGCTCAGACATTCTCCAGTCCTGGGGCAGCCCCTGAACATCAATAACTTAGGAGGGAGCCAATGGTCTACATTTACTAGAATGGGGAAGAGGGACTAGGGCAGGACCCATGGCTGCTTCTTGACTGAAGGAGAGGTTGCTTGCAAAGCAGAATGGAGACAGAGAGGGTCTAGGGAGCCCAGGAAAAAAAACCAAGGGAGTGAGTTTGAAAAAAGGTTATGAGCCCCATGATTCCTACCATCAGCCTAGAGACCAAGAATTGGTGTCCAGCCTTTGGATGAGAACCTGGGGGTGTACAGTGACCACTACTCTTCTGTCCCTCCACTCCAGGGTGCCCTCTTCTCCAAGCTCATCAGAGAGTTGAAGATGTGGCTGCATCTCTTCCCTCCAGGCCCAGCCTAGCCTCCAGCTTCTGGACCTGAGGCTACAGTCACTTTCCTGGCTGTTTTCTAATATTCCTGACTCACACTAATGACAGGCCATTAACCCCACACACATATACCCCACCCCCCAGACTTTTTTTTAGGTGAATAGTATCAAGCAATGCACTTCAAAAGTTGATTTTCTGAACTGGCCTAAGACTTTACCATATGATCTGATTTTGATTGCCAGTGTGGAAACATTGGGCTTTTGCTTGTCTGCCCAACTTTAGGTCATTTGTAAATGTACATTTAATGCCACTAAATATGCCTCTATCCACACTAATAAAACTGTTAAAAGCTGCTGAGGTCAAACTCTGAGCCCTACCCTAAGGCAGTCCATCAGGGAATTCCCTACAAACTGAGCCCCCTTCATGCCTTTTCTTGGAGGTCTCTTAATCAAGACTTTCTAGAACAGCTTTCGTGGAGACAATCCAAAATGAGATCTTTGAAAAGCTGGGTCAGGTTAGAGCTGAAGCATCTTTGCCAACCAGTAGCTTCGTCTTCTCCAGTCTGGCTTTAGAGAAGCTGAACTTCAACTTTCTGATCAGTCACCGCCCCCCCCACCTCAAGGCACTCCCAACACACACTCTCCTTGAGAACATGCTCCAGAATGTGCCAGCATGTCACTCTCACTTGTCCCCATGATGCCCCATTCTTCTATTCTGAAATCAGCACCTGTGCCCTCCTCCACTCATTCCCAGTATCTCAACAGATGGCCCTACAGCTCCCTTCTCATGCCCATTTGGATAGCTAACAGCACAGCAGTGGAGTAGAGCTCCCAATCAGATTCTGGCCCTCTTTTCAATCCTTTGATGTGGCTCCAGTACTCTGCCATAACTCCGGGCAGTTTAATCCCTATCATTCTCCACATCTTATCAATGTAAGCAGACTGATCCATCACTGGCCAAGGTGATAAGTGGCAGAGCTAGGATTCCAAGTCAGACTTTCAAGGATCAAATATATCTCCCCTAACAGCTATGGGCACTACACAAAACAGCACTGACTCAGGGGGTGTCAGCTCCAGCTCCCCTCAGAAGCCCTGTTCCTGGCTATGACTCTGATCTAGCAGTCAGGCTCCAGACAAGGCCTCCCAGAGAATTCTGGGCCAGGAGATATGAGGGGGTGGCAGCTTAGCACAGGGATCCCTTCAACCCATCTGCTAACTTGGCCAACATCACTGGGCAAGAGCCCAGCTGTTTGTCAGCCTCATGAGGTGAGGAAGGACAAGGCCTCTATCCCAAAAAAGACATCAAAAAAAAAAAAAACCCAAACCAATACAAATCTGAAGGACCAGGACAGAATCCCTAGGGACCTTAGCCACCTGCTGCTCAGGACTTGTCTAGGAGGGCTCAGCATGGCAATGCCTAACAACAATCCAGCCTTACACAGTGCTTCAGAGTCCTGCTGCTACTTTTCCTCCATCAGTTCACATCTGAATTTCACAACAACCCTGGGTGTTACCATTCTCTATCTTGGAAAGGGAATGGAGGCTCAGATTTGGGAAGGGCAACAAATCCATTCCTCAAAATGACATTGAATGTGGGGGTAAGAAATTGAAGACCCATATTCCAAAGTGTCAAAATGCTTCCAAGACTGTCATCACATGGTTTTGAAATTACTCAAAAGACCACACCAGTCATAGAGAAGTGTTCACCAGAAGAATGAATGGAGGGGAGGGCATGGTCACTTGCCACAGTTCAATGACAAACACAAGGACTTAAGAGAAATAAGGAAAGTCTCATGTGACCTGATGAGACTAGAGTGAGCAAAACAGATACCAAAAGCAAGGAAAAGCTGACCTCCCAAGTGTCCAGCAGAGATGGATGGATGGTCAGACAGCAAATGAAAAATGGAGGAAGTAAATAATGGTGAGACCCAAAAGCCCAAGACAGGGGTACCAATGGAACAGAACATAAGGGCTTTGAATTGAACCAATAAACTTTGGGCCAAAGTTGTGTCTAGGTTACATTTGAACTTAGGGAAGACAGATGATATTCACAATGCCAGTGCTAAAAGTTGGCATACAAAGCAAATCTATTGATGCAAAGGACTTAAAGAGTTACCCAAGTTCAATCCCGGCCCCCGCCCCACACACACTTCACTTCATATAGAAAGATCTTGAAACCCAGGTGACTTGGCCAGGCTCACCCAATGTCTTCCCACAACCCAAGGCCCACTAGCCTGGTCATATCAAAGTGAACTGTAGAAGACCTGCCATCAATTGAGCTTGAGAAAGGGAAGAAATATCTAATGCAACTCAGTAAGCTCAACAAAGGGGCTTAGGCAGTAGAGGACAATTAGCTGTCTTCTCTTAAACCTCCTCTGTCCTCTCCCTGACACGGAAGCCTCTGTCACTACTGACTCTGTACCACTACCTACTAGTGGCCAGGTATGCAGATGGGTGACTGGTTTAGTATTTCAACACCTTGGTCAGCTGACCCCTTACATCAGAGCCATTCCTCAAGGCCTCCAGGCTTTTGAAGTCTTTGGTTGATTTTCAGACAGGATTCCAGGATCCCAGACACTTATGTTAGAAGGGACCTAGGAAGCCATCAGCTCCAACCTTCTCATTTCAGATTTCATAGAACCTCAGGCCAAAAGAAGGAAAGGGACTTGTGTGATCCAAAGCCAAGACCTTTCATTTGTTCACTTGTTCAGGGGTTTTTCCAACCATGTAAGAGCAAGGAACCAGGGCCATTTATTTTTTTTTTGGGGGGGGAGACAGGGGTCTGAGGAAGTGTCAAGAATGAAGATTGAGAGGCGGCTAGGTGAAGTAGTGGATAAAGAACTGGCCTTGGAGTCAGGAGTACCTGGGATCAAATCTGGTCTCAGACACTTAATAATTACCTAGCTGTGTGGCCTTGGGCAAGCCACTTAACCCCATTTGCCTTGCAAAAACCTAAAAAACAAACAAAAAAAAAGAAACCAGGAGGGACAGGAATTCAGGGAAGCCTGGAAGGATTTGCATGAACTGATGCTGAGTGAGATGAGCAGAACCAGAAAAACATGACAACATGGGGGGTAATGATCATCAATCTTAATGGACTTGCTCATTTCATCAAGGCAACAATCAGGGACAATTTTAGGGTATCTGCAAAGAAGAATATCATCTGTATCTAAAGAAAGAATTGTAAGAGTTTAAACAAAGACCAAAAACTATTACTTTTAATTTTAAAAAGTTCTCTTATTATGTAATTATTATGTATAGCATGGAAACAATGTAAAAACTAACAGACTGTCTTCTGGGGGGGGGAGTGAGATTGGGGGGAAAATTGTTAATCCCCCCCCCCAAAAAAATAAAAAACTCCAAACATTTTCCTCATATAACATACTGGAAAAAAATTGAAGCTATTATCCATTCCTCCTCTCATATCAGTCAGGTGACTTTTGCCATGGTCTCTCCTTTTAGGTGTCAAAAGATTATGGGAACCTTCTTGCCAAGTCAAATACATAAACACAACTGATCCTATTCAGTCCTATCTTCTCCAGCAGACTGGCCCTTTCCAGCAGTGTCATTTTCCCACTAATCTTCCTGTCTTACTGGCTGCTTCTTTCCTGACTACAAATATATCTAGGTCTCTCCCATACTCCAAAACCCCTCACTTAAAACTATCCAAAGACCATTCCAGCTGTTGGTCTCTGTCTCTCCTCCCTACCAGTCATGGTCCCATATTCTTTTAACTCTGGCTCCCAATCTCTCCATCCTTCCTAAATCATTAAGTCCTAAGATTCCAACTATCTCTTATTTGCCAAATCCAATGGGCTTTTTCCCCTCAATCCTAACTCTCTTCAGTCTTTGAAACTGACTGGTCACATTTTTCTTGGTAATCTTTCTAGGAGTTCTGTGATCCTGTTCTCTCCTATTTCTTCTCCCATCTACCTACCCCTTCTCAGTTTCCTTTGAAGTAATCTTCATCTAGGACAAACCTATGAACCTTGAATATTCCTTAGGGTTCTGTCCTGGACCCTCTTCTTTTCTACCATACTGTTTTACCTCCTGATTGTCCCAGAAGCCATGGATCTAATTATCATCTTTCAGCTAATGATTCTCAAATCACTGATTTGAGCTTTCAATTGACCTCCAGACTCCTACTGCCTACTGGACACCTCCAAAGTAGCTTAAATTCATCATGATCCAAATTGACCCCATTATTTTTCCTCTAAAGTCTTTTCTTTTTTTTGACTTTCCTATTATTAAGGGCATCACCATCCTCCCAGTTACCCAGGCTCCCCTACCTTATTGATTCCACCTTTGCAAGATCTCTCAAAAACATCCCCTTCTCTGATACTATCACCACCTTGATGCAGACCCTCATTACTATACACCTGGACTATTCTAATAACCTTGCTAGTTGGTCTCTGCCTCTAGTCTCTTCCATTCCAACAGTTCATCCTCCACTTAGTCATCAGTTATTTTCCTAAAGCCCAGGTTGAACACTCCTCCCTCTTTCTCCCTCTCACTTAAATCAATTTCCAGGGGTTCCCTATCACTTCTAAGACTGAATATAAAATTTTGTTTGTCATTCAAAGTCTTTCCTAAGCTGTCCTTCCCTAACTTTCTTTTTTTTTTTTTAAGGTTTTTGCAAGGCAAATGGGGTTAAGTGGCTTGCCCAAGGCCACACAGCTAGGTAATTATTATGTCTGAGACCGGATTTGAACCCAGGTATTCCTGAGTCCAGGGCCGGTACTTTATCCACTGCGTCGCCCCTTCCCTAACTTTCCAATCTTCTTATACATGACCCGCCCGCCCCCCCAATTCTTCTATTCTGTCTCCTGGTTTCCTTCAAGTCCAAGCTGAACTCTCCTCTTTCCCACCCTGCCCATAAAGGTTTGGGCTTTCTCTCTATAGATTATCTTTCATTTAACCTGGATGCATCTTATTTATCTATTTTTGTTTGTAGGTTGCCTCCCCTTGTAGACTGTGAATGCCTTGAAAATCAGGTTGGTTTTGCCTTTTGTTCTATCTCCAGCTTAGCACATAGCTGGCCAATTTATAAAGCCTTACGACTTAACTAATATGAGAAAACAATTACTTAAAGCCAGAGTACTCACAGGAAGACTTCTATCTACACAATGCAGGACAGCAGAACAAGGGGATGCCTTGATTAGAAACATATCTCTTCAGGAAACATGGTAATAGCTGCTAAAATGCCTCGGACTTAACCACAGTTTCCCACCTCCATACTTTTGTATACCTCATTTCCCTACATGCATGAGATCCATCTAACATTCTTTCCCATCAAATCTAAGTGCCCAGAACTACAAAATGCTTAGCTCTTTACTACTTGTATGACCTACAACAATTCATGCTTCCTCCCTGGGCCTCAGCTTCCTCATCTGTAAAATGAAGAGGTTGGCCTTAGATGGTATCTAAGATCCCTTCCTTAGGAATTTGAGGAGGCAGTGTAGCCCAGTGGAAAGAAACTTGGATGTGAATTTTAATGCCAATTTTGCTACTTCCAACACAGGTTGGTTAATCCTGCAGGGAGCCCAGGGTCTGCAAGGGAAAGATAGGGTCTGTCACTTACTACTTTGAACAAGTCCCTTCACCTCTAAATCTCAGTTTCCTTTTCTGTAAAACAAGGGGGTTAGAACAGATGACCTGCATGGGTCTTTCCAGTTCTCGATCTATGATGCCAAGGAAATTCTAAAATTACAAAAATCAAAAGAGATAAAAAGTAAAATGACCGCCACTGCTACCTCCACTGGGTGTCCAAAGGCCCTCTGGGTTCCCTGCAAACCTCTACCCTTTAATGCTTTGCACTGTGAATAAAGTTTGCACTGCTGAATAAAGTTCTCACAGTTGGTCATTTAGGCTCTGGCCAGAAAAGGGTTGGTTATGCTCCCCTCAATGTTTCACTAAGTGCTTGTGGTGATGGAGAGATTTGTAAAATGGACCAACTTTCCAAACAAAAGGAGAGCCAGGTGCAGTGGAGGTCCTGAGGCAACACCACGGCTTATTTCTGAGCCCCCCCAAGAAAGGAGCCAAAGCCTGACACCTCACCTTCTCTGCCATACCCTCCTCACCACCAATGAAGAAGTCTGTTTTGCGTCGAAGAAAGCTGAAGAAGGTGTTGACAAGCTGGAAAACAGAGAGAGAGCACTTAGGAAACAGGTCAAATAGCTGGGATTCTCTTTTTGATAGTTGTATAATAATGGATCTGTTCAATTTTTCAACTTTCCCTGAGTATTTAAAGGCCCATCTAGAACCTGATCTTCCTCTTAATTCCTATTCAAGCCCCCCAAGGAAGTCTTTTTCCAGGTCTGAATCCAGATCCAGTCACTGCTCAGACTCCACCTCTCTCCTCCAAGCTTTGTAGAGCTGGACAGCCTGCTTTTAAATGGGGTCTGTGTAGTGTACCCAGTGCCTATGAAAGCAAGTTCCTCTTTAGGGAAGGAACAATACTTTCCCCTTCCCCAAAATGAATACAAAACTCTAAACGCTGCTTTATTCTATTTGACTATACAAGGATGGAAGAGATGAGTATGGGACTTGCTGGATGATGACTGAGCGGGCCACAAGGGCCAGAGTCACTAGCTTAAGAGAAGATAACTGCAGACAGACCTTGGGAGAGGGAACCTAGGGAAAGCATTTGGAAAAAGGGGGGGGGGGGCAGGTAGGAGTAAAAGACCTGGAGAAATGGAATATGGAAAGAAAACATGGGAAATAACGAAGAGACTGGGGAAATAGAACGGAGGAAAATAAGGAGAGAGGATTTGAGGTGGTGGAGGGTATCACTGATAGGGAGGAGACCAGGAAGGAAGTCAGAAATGGAGGGGGAGAAAGACCTGGAGAAGACTAGAATGGGGAAGGGGGAAGCCATCTGGAAGGCAATAAAATGGGGAGGGCAGGAGAGATAGGGGAATCAGCGATGAAATGGGGGCAGGAGGGATGGAGATTAAAATGAGGAAGGGGGCAGGATAAAGAACATGAAAAGGAGAGACCTCAAAGAGCTGCCTAGAAAGTGTTAAGATGGGGAGTAGAGGGAGAGAAGTGAAAACCAGGATGAAGAGGAGGGGCACGGAGCAGGACGGGATGGGGGGGCAAAAAAGGGGCGATCTAGAGGCGGGGGGGGGCATATCAGGGGACCAGGATCAGGAGGAAGGAGATCTAGAAATGGGGGATGGGGGAACTGGAGATGGGGGATGGAACCCAAAGGTGAAGGTAGGATGGAAAGAATCTGGAACACAGGATGTGGGGGCTGGCGGGAGAAGACGGGATGGGGGCAGGGGGGCCCCTGGCACGTGGGGGCTGCGGCGCCACCCTTCCCGCCGCGGCCCCGGTACCTCGGGCACGCCGCCCTCGTGCTGCTGGGCCATGGCCAGCAACATGCCGTCGAAGCGCTCCTCTTCCTGCTCGCCACCCATCTCGCCGGCCTCTCCGCTGCTCGCTCGCACGGAACCCGATCCCGGCCCCACTCTGCCTCCCGGGGCCGCGCCAACGGTTCCCCACCGCCGCCGCCGCCGCCTCCGCCTCCCTTCCGCAGTCGAGCCGGAAACGCGGCCGCCGCGGCGCAGCCTCACACTCGCCGCGCTCGGAGCTCCCCAACCCGCCTTCCCGCCTTCAGCCAATGGCTGCGCGAGAATCCGGCCTCTCCGCCCGGGGATTGGCTGTCCCCGCGACCAATAGACAAGAACATCCGGGGGCGAGGGGAGGAGCTGAATCAGGCCGGTTGTTTGGCTTGTGTTGCTATGGTTACCAGGCGCCTTCGAGCTTTCCAGAAAACTCTAGGCCTAACTCTAGGCATGGAGGTCACAGGTTAAGAGATAAAGGGTTAGACTTTCCTCCTGTCCTTTTCTCAGGACAGCCCTCACCAGTGAAGTCCCAAGCTCCTAAATTCAGGGCTTTTGGCTTAGAGAAACTCAAATCTGCTTCTTGTTCACCTACCACCATTTATTCACTCATGGGCAGTGTGAGGGAGCAGACAGAACATGAACCTGGTGCAAAGAGAAACCTGGGTTTGAATCTTGCCTTAGACTTTTTTTTTGGGGGGGGGGGAGTCATTCAGATAGCATTTATTACAATCTGCCTTTCAGGAACCCTTTGCAACCACTGGAAATGATTGTGGAAACCACTAAAAATAAAATAGTCCTTGACCTCTAGGAGTTTATGCTCTCCTGGGAAGAAAAAATAAAAATTTACAAGAGAAGCAAATTATTAACAAATGTTTCAAACATTCCTTCATTCCCCTATCACCAAAGACCCACATTTGACTGACACTGTGGAGGAGAGAGGAAGTGCAGCTAAAATCAAGGATCCTTTGAGGATACCTATTCCTTTAGAGGTGTGTCTTCTATTTTGCCCTTCATCACCAAGTGCTGCCAGATTTTATTATCAGAAGACCTTGCCTCCTACTTTCCTGAGAAAACAAAGGCCATCTGTCATTAGTTCCCTCATTATCTCAAAAATCTTTTACATCATACCCCATTCCATCCTCCTTTGTTCTAGTCTATAATGAAGTGGCCCAACCCCTCAATCTGTCCCTTATCCCACCTCTTGAAGATTCTTGTCTTTTTAAGTCATATCCTCTCCCTCTATCTCATCTTGATGCATCTTACAGTCTCCTTTCCAGCTGCCTACAAGCATACCTTAAGGATGGTCCCTCCCATCCTTAAAAAGAATGAAAAACTAGAAGAAAATGTGAAATATATCATTGGAAAAACAATTGATTTGGAAAACAGATTCAGCAGAGATAATTTAAAAATTATTGGGTTATTTGAAAGTCACAACCAGGAAAAAGTCTAGACTTCATTTTCCAAGAAATAATCCAGCTATATTGCCCCAAGATCCTAGAAGCAGAAGGTAAAATAGAAATTGAGCAAATCCACCAATCACCTGCTAAGAGAGAGGGGGGAAAAAAAACTTCCCAAGAATATTATAGCCAAATTCCAGAATTCCCAAGTCCAAGAGAAAATACTACAAACAGCCAGAAAGAAACAATTCAATTATTGTAGTGCTACAGTCAATTCATACAGAATTTGTCAGCATCTACATTAAATTCTTGTAGAGCTTGGAATATGATATTCCAAAAGGCAAAAGAGCTTGGATTACAACCAAGAATCAACTGCCCATCAAAACTGAACATCCTTTTTCATGGGAAAAGAGGGACTTTTCAATGAAACAAGGGACTTTCAAATTTTCTTGTTGAAATGACCAGAGCTGGGGGCAGAGCCAAGATGGGCACAAGAGCAGATCTTATCTTGGATGCTCTCATAAAACTTCTAAACTAAGGACTCTAATTAAATTTTCAAGAGACAGAACCCACAGAGGAACCCAGTGAGGCAGTTCTCCTACTCAGGGTAACCTGGAAAAGAGCAGAAAGGCTCTGCTCCCTGGGGTTGGAGGGGCAGCCCACCAGAGGGGTGGCTCCCCAAAGGGGTGGCCTGCCAGAGCAAAAGAACTTCAGCCTCCCAGAGGCAGCCCCAGGGAGCTGGGAGGCACAGCTCACAGCAGTGGGGGAAGTTTCCTGATCTACACCCCAGGGAACACCAGGTACAAATTGGGGGAACAGCAGGGAACCTCTGCCAGAGCGAGCATGTGAAGTCCAGCCCTCAGGGCACACAGCCAGCAGCAAGCAGCAGCCTGGATCCAGGAAAAAGAAGCAGGCAGAGCTGGTAAGCAGGAGCCCCCAGGGCATGAACCCATTGAACCTAGGGAGGGGAGTGAAGAGAGAGAGACTGCCAAGCCCTGCCCCTGGGACAGGAATCTGGGGTTCTGACCACATTCAGAACCTGATCATAGTCTAGGCCCCCCATAGAACAGCAGGGCCCCCCCCCCCATCTCAGCCCCATAGCAGAGTTGTGTGCATATGGTCATTCATAGACCAGGAGAGAGGACAGAGCCTCTCACACTGAGACCCTTGTGGGAGTGTCCCAAAAGCTCAGGAAGCACCCCCAAAACAGGCTAAGGCTGGGAAAATGAGCAAGCAGAGAAACAAGAGAAACATCATTGAGAAATATTTTGCCTGTGAGCCCAAGAAGGATCAAAACACTCAGTCTGAAGATGAGGAAGCACAAGCTCCTGCATCTAGACTCCAAGAAAAACAAAAATTGGGCTCAGGCTATGACAGAGCTCAAAAAAGACTTTGAAAATCAAATGAGGGAGTTAGAAGAAAAACTGGGAAAAGAAATGAGAGAGATGCAGGAAAAACATGAAAATGGAGTCAGCAGCTTAGTCAAGGAAATACAAAAAAATGCTGAAGAAAATAGCATGCTAAAAACCAGCTTAGGTCAAATGGATAAAACAGTTCAAAAAGTTATTGAGGAGAAGAATGCTTTAAAAAGCAAAATTGGCCAGATGGAAAAAGAGATAAGAAAACTCTCTGAGGAAAACAAATCCTTCAGACAAAGAAAAGAACTCAGGGAGATTGATGAATTTATCAGAAATCAGGAATCAATACTTCAAAACCAAAAGAATGAAAAATTAGAAGAAAATGTGAAACATCTCATTGAAAAAACAACTGATATGGAAAACAGATTTAGGAAAGATAATTTAAAAATTATTGGAATACCTGAAAGTCATGATCAGGAAAAGAGCCTTGACATCATTTTCAAAGAATTACTACAGGAAAATTGCCCTGATATCCTAGAAGCAGAGGGCAAAATAGAAATGGAGAGAATCCACAGATCCCCCGAGAAAGAGATCCCAAAAAACTAACCCCCAGGAATATTATAGCCAAGTTCCAGAACTCCCAAGTCAAAGAGAAAATATTACAAGCAGCCAGAAGGACACAGTTCAAATATCATGGAGCTGCAGTCAGGATCACACAGGACTTAGCAGCAACTACATTGGAAGCTCATAGGGCTTGGAATACAATATACAGGAAGGCAAAAGTGCTTGGAATGCAACCAAGAATCAACTACCCAGCAAGGCTGAATGTCCTCTTCCAGGGAAAAAGATGGACTTTCAATGAACCAGGGAAATTTCAAATGTTCCTGTTGGAATGGCCAGAGCTGAACAGAAGGTTTGATCTTCAGATACAGGACTCAGGTGAAGCATGGAGATTGGAGGAGAGGGGGGAAAATATGAGGGACTTAATAATGATGAACTGCATGTATTACTGCATAGAAAAAGTGACACTGATAATACTCATATGAACCTTCTCAATTATCAGAGCAGGTAGAAGGAGCTTTTATAGATGAAACACAGGAGAAATCTGAATTTGAAGATAAAATATGGTGTAAAAATGGAGTCAATAGAAAAAAGGGAAATGTAATGGGAGAAAGAAAAAGGAGAGGGGGAATAGGCCAAGATATTTCATATAATAAGATTTTTCTTTATTACAATGAGCTATTTCAATGATATGGAAGGGGGGAAGGCAAGGGGGAATGAGGGAATCTTTGCTCTCATCAGAGGTGGCTAGGAGAGGAAACAGCATATATACTCAATGGGGTATAGACATCTGGAGTAAGAAGGAAGGGGGGATGGGGGAAGGAATGGGGATGTGAATGATGGAGGAGAGGATGGACCATGGCGGGAGAGTGGTCAGATATAACACATTGTCTTTTTTACTTCTTGCAAGGGGCTGGGATTGGAAGGCCTGCCCAGGACCATAGGGCCAGGTGGATTCTGGGCCTAAGGGATGGTATGGGGGCTCAGGGCCTCTTGGCCCCAGGACCAGGGATCTGTCTGCTGCGCCACTCAACGACCCTACAGCAGAGTCAGAGTGAAAGGAAAGAGAAAACATAGTACATGAAAATGGAGAAATACAAAAGGAGGGAGTTGCGATCAGCAATGGCAATGGTGGAAAAATATGGAAGTAACTTTTGTGATGGATTTATCATAAAGAATGTGATCCATCTGCAACAGAGTTGGTGGTGCTGGAACACAGACTGAAGCACATTTTTTTATTATTATTTTGGGGAGGGGTGCAGGGCAAATGGGGCTGGGTGGCCTGCCTGGGGCCACATAGCAGGGTTATCTTTGGGTGTCTGAGGCTGGATTTGGACCTGGGTGCTCCTGGCTCAAGGGCCAGTGCTCTGTCCACCACCCAGCTGCCCCTACTATTATTACTATTTTATTTTATTTTAGGTCTTTTTTTTTCTTTTTTTGTTTTATGCAGGGCAGTGGGGTTGGGGTGACTGTTGGGTGTATGGGGCCGGATGTGGGCTCGGGTGCTCCTGGCTCCAGGGCTGGTGCTCCATCCACTGCACCACCTGGCCATACCTACAATTATTACTGTTATTTTTTTTTATTTTAATTTTTTTCTCTCCCCTTTATCGCTCAAGTGAGTCCATATTTTGGGGGGGGGAGGGGGTACTTTGTTTACTCTTAAACAAGAATATTTTATTAATGTATAAAACAACATTGTACAAAATGAGAATATAAAATTAAATTACAAAAAATTAAAAAATAAAAAAAAGTTCCCTTCTAAAAAAAAAGTTCCCTTCTGAAATGACCAGAGCTGAACAGAAAGTTTGATCACCAAGTACAGGATGCAGTTGAAGCATAAAGAGGGTGGACAGGAAGGACAAATTATGAGGAATTTAATAATGTCGAACTGTGTATATTCTTTTTCTTTTGTTTTGTTTTTTGTAGGTTTTTGCAAGGCAAATGGGGTTAAGTGGCTTGCTCAAGGCCACATGGCTAAGTAATTATTAAGTGTCTGAGACCAGATTTGAACCCAAGTACTCCTGACTCCAGGGCCGTTGTTTTATCCACTGCGCCACCTAGCCGCCCTTTGTATATTCTTGCATGGGAAGATGATACTGACAATTCATATGAATATTCTCATTTATTAGAGCAGTTAGAAACATATATAGACAAGGCACAGTAAGTATAACATATTAAAAAGATGGGGTCAATGGGTGAAAACGGAATGTACTGGGAGAAAGGGAAAGTAGAAGAATAGCCTAAGAGATTTCATATAAGAGTCAAGAAAAAGCTTTTGCAATGGAGTGGAAGTGAGGAAGGTGAGGGGAAATGAGTGAGACTTCATTCTCATAGGAAATAGCTCAGAGATGAAATAACATACAGACTCAATCAGGTATAGAAATCTATCTTACTCTAAAGAAAAAAGGAGAGGAAAGGGATGAGAGAAGGCGGACAGGGAGGGGAGGGGGTGTAGGTGATAGAAGAGAGGGAAGATTGTGAGAGAGCATAGTCAGATACAACACACTTCTGAAAAAGAACAGGGTGAAAGGAGAGAACAGAATCAATGGGAGTGAGCAAGAATAAAATGGAGTGAAATACAGTTAGCAATAGCAACTGTGGGAAAAAAATATTGAAGCAATTTCTCTGATGGACTTATGATAAAGAATGCAATCCATCCCAGAGACAGAGCCAATGGTATCTGAACACAGACTGAAGTACAATTTTCCCCCCTCTCACTTCAAAAAAAAAAGAAAAGAAAAAAAGCTTTCATTTTCCCTTCAGCCATTGTCATATATTTTTCCTTCCATTTATGGTCAAGCTTAAAGAAAAGATTGTCTTATACCCATTGTGCTTCCATTTCATCAGATTCTGCTCACTTTTTTTTTTGCAAGGCAATGGGCTTAAGTGATTTGCCCAAAGTCATGCTAGCTAAGTATTTTTTAAGTATCTGAGGTCAAATCTGAACTCAGGTCCTCCTGATTCCAGGCCCAAGCTCTATCCACTGTACCACCTAGCTGTCTGCTTGCTTTTTAACCCAATGCATTCTGGCTTCTAATTAGGCTCAAACTGTTCTTTCCAAAGTTAGTTATTAGATGATTGTGCATATATAACCTATATCAGATTACCTGCTATCTTAGGGTAGAGGGAAAGGAAAGGCAGAAGGGAAAAAACTTTACAATATTGAAAACTATCTTTACATAAAATAGGAAAAATTAATTAGTTATTTTTCTATCTGAAAAACAAAGCTATTTATGTAGATCTCTTTATAATTAATTTAATAGGTCATTTGCATGAGATTATCTTCATTAGTGGTGTTTCATTGCTAATCAGCTAATTAAGTTTGCTGGTTCCTCTACATATCAGCTTCTTCCCAGAATCTTCCTTCAGAAATCTGAATGGAATTTGGAACCATGTGTATTCTCTCTTGAATATGGAAGCAAGAAGACCAGAATCTCTCTTCTCCCAGACTCCCACCAACTCTACTATCTGTGGTGCTCAAGCTTAATAAAGCCCCAAGAAATCAGTCTCCTACAAATAGGGTAGGGTGATAATATCTTACCATAACTTCATCTCAGGTTCTATCCTTAATCTCGCAGCAGTATTTGAGCCTATACAGCATCCCCTACTCTTGTATACTTTCTCCTCTTTTGACATGTATAAGACTGTTGTTTCTTGGTTATAAACCTGCCCTTAACGGAAACATCAAAGAGTAGCTCCAGACTAGTCAATTTATCTTGGGATAGTCCCAATCACTGAGACCCAAACAGCAATTTTCTTTTGTCTTCTTAATATGAGTAGGGTCATTTTATATGCCCAGATTTTTATTGTTTATTGTTCACCCTTCATTTCAGAGGAAAACCAATGACACCATATAGGGTAATGTCTCAACAAAGAATGTGAATGGGATATAAGTGAGGCAGAGTTATACAGTCATCAGCCTCAATCTTTCTTCCAGAGTCATCAAAGTCCAGCAGTAAGACAGAAGTCAAAACAACTGCCTCTGTCCCTGAATGCAATGGGTGACCTTGGCATGTTCAATGTCTGACCAAGCTTTAAGGACTTCACATTACCTGCTGTAGCCACCTTCATGGCTGTTGGAACAAATTGTTTTCATCTGCCCATTCCACAGGAGGGAAAGTCTTCATCTGCTTGGACAGACACCTTCCCAAACTCATAGATGGGTTTGAAACCTGTTGGTAACCCTTAACCTGATTTAGCCCATCTGCCAGTTTATTGGGTGTGGCTGCTATTCATGATGTTGGAGCCACAGGTGAGTGCTGAGTGAAAGCTCCACACAAAAGGTAGATGAGCAGCCAATAAAAGGTTTCAGTAAGCCCTCATACCACAAGTGCTAGTCCTTCTAGAACACCCCATACAGCCCATAAATGTGTCTGTAGGAGGAGATCAATGAGTGAATGAATAATGGAAGGACTTACTGGGTACAAAGCATTAGTAAAATAAATTTTAAAAGTAAGATGGTCCCCGCTCTTAAAGAAACTCACATTTTAGGGGTGGCTAGGTGGTGCAGTGGATAGAGCACCATCCCTGGAGTCAGGAGTACCTGAGTTCAAATCCAGCCTCAGACACTTAATAATTACACTAGTTGTGTGGCCTTGGGCAAGGAACTTTACCCAGTTGCCTTGCAAAAACTTGAAAAGAAAAAAGAAAAAAAAAAGAAACTCCCATTCTTATGGATAAACAAAAGTTCTAAGGAAAATCCCACTGGTAAATTCCACACATTGATCAGAAACTAAAGACCTAGAGAGGCTAAGTAATTATATAGCATCATAAATCTAGAATTGGAAGAAACTTCAATGTTCATCTACTCAAACTCACTTATATTTTTTTAGGTTTTTTTTTTGCAAGGCAAATGGGGTTAAGTGGCTTGCCCAAGGCCACACAGTTAGGTAATTATTAAGTGTCTGAGACCGGATTTGAACCCAGGTACTCCTGACTCCAAGGCCTGTGCTTTATCCACTATGCCACCTAGCCGCCCCTTATTTTTTTTTGATGAAGAAACTGAGACTTAGAGAGATCAGATCAGACCTAGGGGGCCTGCTTCTGGGAGATAGAACTGGTACCTTTGTGAACATTTTGCATTAACCCAACACAGAGATAAAGCTGACTTATCTTCAGAGTGGGGCCAGAGTAGTAAACTCATATTATACAAGGTTTCTAATAGGATGACATTCTTCTAGAACTATCCCCCCCCCCCCGGGCTGTCCTATAAGAGAGAAGAATCAGCTCTCAGGATTTTTGTTTTTAACTTTTTTCCTTTCAATTTATTTCCTGAGAACAGGGAAAAGGGAAAGAGGGAGCTCTCCCTTCCCCTCAGGGAACCTTTAATGGCGACCTTGAAGCAGAAGCACATAAGAATTGCATCGGCTTGTCCACAGTTTTGTGAGTGAACTTTTTCAGCAGCTGAGACAAAAATGGTATGTCACAAGTTCCTGTTAAAACACACAGCATTGGGGCGGCTAGGTGGTGTAGTGGATAAAGAATCGGCCTTGGAGTTAGGAGTACCTGGGCTCAAATCTGTCTCAGACACTTAATAATTACCTAGCTGTGTGGCCTTGAGCAAGCCACTTAACTCCATTTGCCTTGCAAAAACCAAATAAATAAATAAATAAATAAATAAATAAAACACAGCAGCAGGCAGCTAGGTAGCTCAGTGGATAGAACATCTGAGTTCTAATTCAGCCTCAGACATTTAATAATCACCTAGCTGTGTGACTTTGGGCAAGTCACTTAACCCCATTGCCTTGCAAAAACAAAAAACAAAAAGCAAAAACACGTGGCAGAGGCAAATATGTACTTGTCTATGTGATTCAAGACTAGAGTTCATGGAAAATGTTTCTGGATTTCCAACTTGCTCTATAGAGTAGAAGAGGAGGGAGCTTGACTGCTCAGACAGAGGGATAGTCTTGTCCTTCCCTTGCTCCAAAATTGTCTACAGGATAAAATCCACAATAGCATAAATTGGATCTTAATGTCTTTTAAAAGATCAATAGGGTTTTGGCAGGTTCAGGGGAGGAAGAAAGCATGGGAATTTTCTCCAAAAGCCAGTTATTGGATCTAATATTTGGGCTAATTTTAAGTGAGAAGGACCAGAAATAGATAAATCTCAGAGTTATTGCAAAGAAAACAAGACCTGGTGACAGATTGGACATATTCAGAGAAAAAGAAGGAAAGGTCAATTTGAGTGATTGGGAAAATAAAGCTGCCACTAGCAACAATGTAGAATGGACCAAATGGCTTGGCAAGGTCTTGGTTTCCAGAATCTCCAGATCAGGGACGTGTCTAAAGGATAAGCTTTGATAGCAAGCCCTCAGAATGGGTCATCTTTCTTCAAGGGAAAAAGAGATTCCCTAGATCATAGACCTAGACTGGAAGGGACTTGGAGCTCATCAGATCCAACCCCTTCATTTTACAGATGAGGAAACTGAGGCCTAGAGAGGCTAAATGACTTCATTGAATCATATATCAAGAGCAGGAAGCAACCTCAGAATCCATCTACTCAAACCTACTTATTTGTCAAAGAAACTGAAGTTTAAAGGACTGAAATTTACCAGATAGAAAGTGATGGAACCAAGGGTTCAAACTCAGAGTTCCTGACTCTCCATGTAGCACTCTTTAAGAAGTATCTATGGTACTATGTATAAACTGACCTCAGAAACTTAGGACCTCTATGATCAAGGGGAAAATCACTTATTTCTAGCCTGTTTCTTCAATCAACAATCAGTCAATCAACAAACACTGATCAAGGGCTCATTATGTGCTAATTATGTGCTAAGCCTCTGGGGGGGGACAAAACTGGAGGCAAAAACAAACTCCTTGTTCTCAAGGAAATACATTTGAATGAAGGAGAAAACAATTATGTCCAAAAAAGTTACATATGATGTAAATGGAAAAGGCTTATAAAAGCAGAAATAGCCAGGTTTCTGGGGCCATCTGCTGACTTGTGTGGTTCCCCCCAAGTGTGTCTATATTTGAATTCTCTTCTCTGGTTTTCCCTCACTCTTTTCTCCCAAAATCATTAAAAGTCCACAATCTAGAGAGACAAGTCTAACCCTGGGTTATCTTACCTGTTCTTTTATAAACCTACAGGTGACTTCAGAGGGAGAGGTCTCTTTAAGGCTTTGAACAAAAAGTACTGCCTTTCTGATCCTTCAATTCATATGCCCTACCTTGCTGATTATGGTAACAGGCTGAGAGATGAAAGACCTAAAAGAGGTCATCTCCCTGAAAGGGTTCATTCATTCACCATATGCTTTCTTAAACACCTGCTATATTTTAGGCACCAGAGCTAGGGGTGGGGGTCAGGAGAAGTACAAAGAAGACTAAGACGTGCCTGTGGCCCCAAGGAAATCAAAACCTAGTAGGTAAGATTAGAAAGGTACACAGATAAATATAATAAAAATTAAAATTTGATAAGTATAGAGCAGGAGTACAAAGTACTAAGAGATTAGATGAGGAATCAGATGGGGACTCTTTTGATATAAAATCAGGAACCTTTTGATGTAAGAGTTGGCACACTGTTCTCTTTGAAGGAGCATTAGAAAAACATAGATTGAAAAAGCAATGGAAGAGGAAGTCCCCCGCCTGGCTAGGGGAGGAGGAAACCCAAGTAGCCTGCAGGAGAACCACACCATTTCCAGATAGTCTCTGGATAACCTCTTTTTTAAGGTGGTTCCACAATTTGGCCTCCCTATTAGAAGATATTTCTTTACTCTAAATGATTAAATAGCCTCTCTGATTCTCTTTCCAAGAGTTGGGGGGGGGCACTGTATTCCAAAGCCTGATTCTCCCTCTCTCACTTTACCAGCTAAGATCACAAAAATTATGATCTTCCATATTGGGGGATGAAGTCCTGGAGGAAGTAGGGTCACCATTCAGTTACCTAAAGTCATTCCAAATTATTAGTCAGTTCTTCCCACAATTATGTCTGGGAATTAAAAAAAATCCCATCATTTCAGCGTTTATTTAACAAATATTTATTAACTGCCAATTAGGGGCCAGGCACTATGCTAGTTGCTGGGAAAACAAGCACAATGAAAGAAAACAATCCTTGCCCCCAGGGAGGTTGTCTCTCTTGAGAAGAGACATGTAAACACGTAAATACCAAATTTATACCAAGGAAAAAACAGATAAGAGGGGAGCACCCACAACTTGGGGATCCAAAGAGGATTTGTGTAAGAAAAGATGGCACAAACCCAGCTATGCAGAAGGATGTAACTTCTAAATTGAGATGAGGAAGGAGTGGATTTCAAGCTTGAAGGATATGGGAGATGTGATAGGAAACATCAAAAAGGCTAATGCAACTGAAACAGAGTGAATGAACAGGGTAACATGTCCTAACGTTGGAAATGGTTTACTGGAGCCGTATTGGGAAAGGTTTCAAATTCCAAAGAAAGGAGGGCTTGTTGTTGTTGTTGTTGTTGTTGTTGCTACTGCTTTTTGTTTACTTTTCATCCTAGAGGCCACGGGGAGCCTTGGGAGAATTTTGAGCATGGAAGTGATATGAAAACACTTCTGCTTTAGGAACTCCAATTTGTTAGCTATTGATAGATGGAGAAGGGTTTAGAAAGTTCATCTCTGTGTTGCCCAGTTATTGCAATTGATTAATCTGGGGATCCCATGCATATGAATGATTCACTACTTTATTGGAAGACAATATCCTTGATAATAATAGCTAACATTTATATATAGTTTATTGCATATAAGATTCTACACTAAGCACTTTACAATTACTATTTCATTTGATCCTCACAACAATCCTGGGAAGCAGGTCATTGTTATTATCCTCATTTTACAGATGAGAACACTAGAGCAAACAAAAGTTAAACAGTTTGCCCAACATCACACAGCTAGTGTCTGAGGTTGGATTTGAACTCAGATCTTCCTGATTCTGGGCCCACCATTCTATCCTGCCAAGAAGAAAATGACAGCAGCTGATTTTATATAAAATAAATGAATGGAAATGGGAAAACACAGAGATGTCAATGTGTTACAATAGGTCAAATTAGTGAAGTCAAAGACTCCAGGCTCAAAATTTTAGATTACAAGGAAGAAGACCTGAAACATCTGAACAGGAATGGTCAACAAAGTATCAACATTAAAGAAGAAAGAAAAACCTAGACTTAGGGATATCAAAATTTTGTGGGGAACAGTATTTGTGAGTTTTCATTTTTAAAAATATTTTTGTAAAAAAATAAAATATTTTTGAAGATAACTGCTATATGACTTTGGACAAGTCACTTTATCTTTGTCTGTCTCGGTTTCCTTATGTATAAGATGGGGAGTAATAATAACACCTTCCTCCCAGGATTGTTATGAGGATCAAATGAGAATATTTGTAAAGCATTTAGCACAGTGCCTTGTCATACATACTATATAACTGCTAGCTATTATTACTATTACTACAAAAATATAGATGATACATTAACAGCAACAATGTGTGATGATCAATTATGATGGACTTAGCTCTTTTTTGTAATACAATGATTAAAGATGAATCTAGCAGGGCTAGGTGGTGCAGTGGATAAAGTACCAGCCATGGAGTCAGGAGTACCTGAGTTCAAATCTGGCCTTAGACACTTAATAATTACCTAGCTGTGTGGCCTTGGGCAAGCCACTTAACCCCATTGCCTTGCAAAAACCTAAAAAAATAAAAATAAATAAATAAAGATAATTCTAAAGGACTTGTAATGGAAAATGTCATCCGCATCCAGAGAAGGAATTATGAAGTCTGAATATAGACCAAAGCTTTACTATTTTCAATTTTTAAAATTTGTTTTATGCTTTATTTTTCTCTCTCATGATTTTTTCCCTCCCTTTTGTTCTGATTCTTCTTTCACAATATGATTAATATGGAAATATGTTTAACATAGTTGTATATGCATAACCTGTATCAGATTACTTGTCATTAGAGGAGAGGGAAAAGAAAAGGAAGGGAGGGAGAAAAATGTGGAACTCAATCTTACAAAAAATGAATGTTGAAAACTATCTTTGCATGTAGTTGGAAGAAGAAATAAAAAATTATTAGTTAAAATATATTGGTGAGAGCTGATGAGGATCTGAATCAGAATCCATATTTCTGAGAGTAAAAGGAAGGAAGCTAATTATAGACAGATTGTGGAGGTATGATCAACAAGACTTGGGTTGCAAAGTTAGGGAGAGCAATGAGTCAAAGACTTTAGGGCAGCAAACTTAGATGAGTGAAAGAATAGGGAACAGAAGTGGGGAAGTTTGGGAGAGAAGAAGATGGATTCTGTTTGGGACATCTTGATCTTGAGATGCCCAAGACATCCAGCTGAAAATATCTAACAGGTAATAAGGATGTGGGATTGAATCTCAGGAGAGAGTCTAAGGATATATATGTAATATTGTAAGTATTATAGAGGTGATAATTGAACTTCTAAGACTTTATAAGATTGGGGGGCAGAGCCAAGATGGCAACAAGAATGGATCTTGTCCTAGGTGCTTTCTCATAAAACTTCTAAACTAAGGACTCTAACTAAATTTTCGAGAGACAGAACCCACAGAGGAATCCAGTGAGGCAGTTCTCCTACTCAAGGTAACCTGGAAAAGAGCAGAAAGGCTCTGCTCCCCAGGGTTGGAGGGGCGGCCCACCAGAGGGGTGGCCTGCCAGAGGGGTGGATGGCAGAGTGAAAGAACTTCAGCCTCCCGGAGGCAGCCCCAGGGTGTTGGGAGCCACAGCTCACAGCAGCAGGGGAGTTTCCTGAGCTATGGCCCCGGGCACAAATTGGGGGAACAGCGGGGGACCTCTGCCAGAGAGAGCATGTGAAGCCCAGCCCTCAGGGCACACAGCCAGCAGAGTGGCCAGCACAGGAAACAGAAGCAGGCAGAGGGCATGAGCAGGAGCCCCCAGGGCATGAACCCATTGAGCTGAGGGAGGGGAGTAAAGAGAGAGAGAGAGACTGCAGAGCTCTGTCTTCTGTCCCTGGAACAGGACTCTGGGGTTCTGACCACATTCAGATCCTGATCACAGTCTTGGCCCCCCCCATAGAACAGCAGGGGCCCCCTCCACCTCAGCCCCATGGCAGAGGGGGGCGCTTATGGTCATTCACAGACCAGGAGGGAGGAAAGAGCCTCTCACACTGAGACCCTTGTGGGAGTGTCCCAAAAGCTCAGGAAGCACCCCCAAAACAAGCTCAGGCTGGGAAAATGAGCAAGCAGAGAAACAAAAGAGGAACACCATTGAGAAATATTTTGCCTGTGAGCCCAAGAAGGATCAAACACTCAGTCTGAAGATGAAGAAGCACAAACTCCTGCATCTAAAGACTCCAAGAAAAACAGAAATTGGGCTCAGGCTATGACAGAGCTCAAAAAAGACTTTGAAAATCAAATGAGGGAGTTAGAAGAAAAACTGGGAAAAGAAAGGAGAGATGCAGGAAAAACATGAAAATGAAGTCAGCAGCCTACTCAAGGAAATCCAAAAAAATGCTGAAGAAAATAGCATGCTAAAAACCAGCTTAGGTCAAATGGATAAAACAGTTCAAAAAGTTATTGAGGAGAAGAATGCTTTAAAAAGCAAAATTGCCCAGATGGAAAAAGAGATAAGAAAACTCTCTGAGGAGAACAAATCCTTCAGACAAAGAACAGAACTCAGGGAGATTGATGAATTTACGAGAAACCAGGACTCAATACTTCAAAACCAAAAGAATGAAAAATTAGAAAAAATGTGAAACATCTCATTGAAAAAACAACTGATATGGAAAACAGATTTAGGAAAGATAATTTAAAAATTATTGGAATACCTGAAAGTCATGATCAGGAAAAGAGCCTTGACATCATTTTCAAAGCATTACTACAGGAAAATTGCCCTGATATTCTAGAAGCAGTGGGCAAAATAGAAATGGAGAGAATCCACCGATCCCCCCGAGAAAGAGATCCCAAAAAAACAATCCCTAGGAATATTATAGCCAAGTTCCAGAACTCCCAAGTCAAAGAGAAAATATTACAAGCAGCCAGAAGGACACAGTTCAAATATTGTGGAGCTGCAGTCAGGATCACACAGGACTTAGCAGCAACTACATTAAAAGCACGTAGGGCTTGGAATATAATATACCAGAAGGCAAAAGAGCTTAGAATGCAGCTGAGAATCAACTACCCAGCAAAACTGAATGTCCTCTTCCAGGGAAAAAGATGGACTTTCAATGAACCAGGGGAATTTCAAATGTTCCTGTTGGAATGGCCAGAGCTGAACAGAAGGTTTGATCTTCAGATACAGGACTCAGGTGAAGCATGGAGATTGGAGGAGAGGGGGGAAAATATGAGGGACTTAATAATGATGAACTGTATGTATTACTGCATAGAAAAAGTGACACTGATAATACTCATCTGAACCTCAGTTAATAGAGCAAGTAGAAGGAGCTTTTATAGTTGAAGCACAGGAGAAAGCTGAATTTGAAGATAAAATATGGTGTAAAAATGGAGTCAATAGAAAAAAAGGGAAATGTAATGGGAGAAAGAAAAAGGAGACGGGGACTAGGCCAAGATATCTCATATAATAAGATTTTTCTTTATTACAATGAGCTTTGCAATGATATGGAAGGTGGGGAATGCAAGGGGGAATGAGGAAATCTTTGCTCTCATCAGAGGTGGTTAGGAGAGGAAACAGCATATATATTCAGTGGGGTATAGGCATCTGGAGTAAGAAGAAGTGGGGGGAGATAGGGGGAAGGGGGGTGATGTGAATGATGGAGGAGAGGATGGACCATGGGGGGAGAGTGGTCAGACATAACACATTTTCTTTTTTACTTCTTGCAAGGGGCTGGGATTGGAAGGCCTGTCCAGGACCATAGGGCCAGGTAGATGCTGGGCCTAAGGGGTGGTATGGGGGCTCAGGTCCTCTTGGCCCCAGAGCCAGGGGTCTGTCTGCTGGGCCACTCAGCTACCCTACAGCAGAATCAGAGTGAAAGGAGAGAGAAAATATAGTACATGGTAGTGGAGAAATACGAAAGGAGGGAGTTGATCAGCAATGGCAATGGTGGAAAAATATGGAAGTAACTTTTGTTATGGACTTATAAAGAATGTGATCCACCTGAGACAGAGTTGTTGGTGTTGGAACAAAGATTCAAGCACATTTTTTTATTATTATTATTTTTTGGGGGGGTGCAGGGCAAATGGGGCTGGGTGGCCTGCCTGGGGCCGCATAGCAGGGTGATTATTGGGTGTCTGAGGCCAGATTTGGACCTGGGTGCTCCTGGCTCAAGGGCCAATGCTCTGTCTGCCACCCAGCCACCCCTACTATTATTACTATTTTATTTTATTTTGGGTCTTTTTTTTTCTTTTTTTTTTTTTTTTGGTTTTTGCAGAGCAGTGGGGTTCGGGTGGCTTGCATGTCACACAGCTGGGTGATTGTTGGGTGTATGGGGCCGGATGCGGGCTCCGGTGCTCATGGCTACAGGGCTGGTGCTCTGTCCATTGTGCCACCTGGCCATACTTACAATTATTACTATTTTTTTTTAATTTTATCGCCCTTTATCGCTCAAGCGAGTCTATATTTAGGGGGAGAGGGTATTTCGTTTACTCTTAAACAGGAATATTTTATCAATGTATAAAAAAACATTATTTGTACAAAATGAGAATAAATATTTAAAAAAAAAAGACTTTATAAGATCATCAAGAAGGAGTGCATGAGGATCAAAGAGAAGCAAGCCTAGACAAAACCTAAGGGTGTATCCACCCATAGGAAGTAGGACATGGATGATGATCCAGTCAAGAAAATTGGGAAGAACTGATCTGCCAAGAAGGAAGAAAATCAAAAGACAGCAGTATCTCAAAAAAAGCAGAGGAGTGACTATCCAGGAGGAAAGGGTAGTTAAAAGTGTCAGATGGTGCAGAGAACTCAAGAAGGACTGAGAAAAGATGTTCTTGAATTTGCTCATTAGAAGAACACTGCTAACTTTGGAGAGAGCAGATGCAATTCACTTCAAAAACTAGAAAGGGTTGATAAATGAGGGACAGGAAGAAAAGTAAAGGCATCAAGTGCAAATAGCTTTTTCCTAAGAATTTGACTGTGAAAAGAAGGAAATAAGATGACAGAAAATTTGAGGAGTGAAGGGTTTTTAAGGATAAAAAAGAATTGAGCAGGCGGCTAGGTGGTACAGTGGATAAAGCACCGGCCCTGGAGTCAGGAGTACCTGGGTTCAAATCCAATCTCAGACACTTAATAATTACCTAGCTGTGTGGCCTTGGGCAAGCCACTTAACTCCATTTGCCTTGCAAAAATCTAAAAAGAAAAAAAAAACTGAGAATCTTTGTAAAAAGTCGGGTAGGAGGGGCAGCTAGGTGGTATCAGCCCTGGAATCTGGAGAACCTGAGTTCAAATCTGTACTTAGACACTAAGATTCACCTAGCTATGTGACCTTAGGCAAGTCACTTTAACCCCATGGCCTTAAATAAATTTAAAAAAAAAACTTAAAAAAAGAAAAGAAAAAGTAGTGTAGAAACCAATGAAAAAAGAAAAGATTGGAGATTATCAAAAAGGGGGATGAATATGGGAGAAACCTGCTTCCATGGAAGAGTTGGGAGGGGATGGGATCCAAATTACTAGTAGAGGGGATGGTCAAAGACAGGAGACCTTCATTAGAAAACGAGAGTCAAAGAGAAGAGTATAGAAAAGAAGAGAGACCTCAAAAGTAGGGAAATTGTAAAGAGTGTGTTTGGGTAGGAAAAATGAATTCTGTTTTGGTCATGTTTAGGTCAAAGTGGCTCTAGTTGTAAAATATCCAATAGGCAATTAGGGATATATGACTGGAACTCAAGAGAAAGAGCATGATTGGCTTTTTAGATCTTTTTTGTACAATTGTGTTGGATTCTTTGTGGCCCTGTTTTGGGGATTTCATCTCTGTTCATTTTATTCTTTCTGGTGCCATCATCTTCCTCCTCATAGGTTGCTAAAGGCTGTCCAAATTTTCTTCCATAGAATTGTACCTCCTATTTGTATGGCATCTAGTGGATCTACTATAAAAATGTAGCCAGCACCAATGTCCAGATGCAGAAACTAGTCACAGTCAACAAGTCTGAGAATCTAAGAATCTGAGCTCAAGCTTCAGTTTTTGTCCTTTACTTTCTTTGAGATTCTGAGAAAGGCCCTTAACACTCCCTGGGCCTCAGTTTCCTCAATGGTAAAATGAAAGCACTAGACTAGATCAGGTGTCCAGCCTACCCCTTGACTCCATCAGACTACCAAAGGGGGAACTATGCTCTCCAAGTTTCTGCTTTGGTACGTTATGTCCTAAGGTCTTTCACCTCTGACATGCTACATTAGAGAGTCTGTGATCTTTTGTGTCTCTTCCAGTTCTGATATACCTTGTTTAAATATCATGCCCTCCGGAAGTTTAATCTAAGAGAGACACCTTAACAAAGTCATAATAATGCTAGTATTTATTTGCAAAGCAATAGTATTCCATTTAATCTTCTATTTAATAATTGTAAAATGAGGCTGAGAAGTTGAATTACTTGCCCAGGATCACATAGTTAGAAAGGGTTTAAGGCAGAATATGAACCCAGGTCTATTCTGACTCCACATTCAATACTCTATACACAGTGCTACCTAGCTGTCCTGTGAACAGAGTAGAATTGTAACAGAACACTGGATAAGATAACTGGCTCCAAGACAGGCTGGTGCTTGGTTGAATTACCAAGGAAAGAGAAAATGGAACACTTAACAATTTTGAGAAAAGGTCTTGTCTCTGGTTGGGTGATTCTTTTCAAAGAGGCTGAGACCTGGGATGGAATGAATGCTGCTCTATAAGCTTTAGCTTATAGCTTAAGAGATGCACAGACAACCTCTGCCTAGATGAGCTATATCATTTTGAAAGGAAGCATGCCCAATGGACAGAGAGTCGTCTGGAGTCACATGGCTAATAACAACAAAGCCTTACTCTTTTTTCTTTTTTTAAATTGGTATTTGAATTTATAATCTCACTTCCCTACACCCATCTTCCCCATAGAAGGCAGTCTGATAGTCTTTTACATTGTTTCCATGCTATTCATTGATCAAAATTGAATGTGTTGAGAGAGAAATCATATCCTTAAAGAAAAAAATATATAAGAGATAGCAAAATTACATGACACCTTTTTTTAAAAAAAATTTAAATTAACGGTATTTGTCTTTGGTCTTTGTTTAAACTCCACAATTCTTCCTTTGGATACAGACAGTATTCTCCATCATGGATACCCTAAAATTGTCCCTGTTGTTGCACTGATGAAATGAGCAAGTCCATTAAGATTGATCATCACCCCCATGTTGCTGTTAGGGTGTACAATGTTCTTCTGGTTCTGCTCACATCTCTCAGCATCAGTTCGTGCAAATCCCTCCATGCTTCCCTGAATTCCCATCCCTCCTGGTTTCTAATAGAACAATAATGTTCCATAACATACATATACCACAATTTATTCAGCCATTGGCTGTCCATCACCCAATGGATGGACATTCACTCAATTTCCAATTCTTTTCAACCACAAACAGGGCTGCTATGAATATTTTTGTACAAGTGATGTTTTTACCCTTTTTCATGTCTCTTCCAGGTATAGACCCAATAGTGATATTGCTGGATCAAAGGGTATGACCATTTTTCTTGCCTTTTGGGTGTAATTCCAAATTGCTCTCCAGAAAGCCTGGATGAGTTCACAACTTCACCAACAATGCATTAGAGTTCCAGATTTCCTATATCCCTTCCAACATTGATCACTGTCCTTTCTGGTCATATTAGCCAGTCTGAGAGGTGTGAGGCATTACCTCAGAGATTCAAAGCCTTACTCTTAACTTCAGGCACCTGGAGAACCTTTTATCAACTCAAATACCTGGGAGTCTTCTCTAGAATTTCCTGATGCCCCAGCTCCAGGCTATAGTAAGAGAAGAGATGATTCAGGGAACAGTTGGGAAGAACCTTAGAATATAAAATGTTTGACCTGGGAGAGTCCTTAGAACATAAAATGTTAGGGCTGGAAAGACTTTACAATATATAATGTGAGTGCTGAGAAGGGGTATTAGAATAAAAAAGTCAGAATGGGGAGGGAATCTTAGAATAGAGAATGTCAGAGCTGTGAAGGATCTTGAAGTATCAAATTTTAGAACTGGAAAGGGTTTTAGAACATAGAATTTCAGAGTTGGAAAGGATCCTAGAAAAGACAGTGTCAAAGCTAGGAAAGGCCCTCGAAACAGAATATCTGACCTGGGAAGGGACTTAGAGCAAAGAATGTCAGTTGCGGGGGGGGGGGGGGGGGGGGGGGCTGAGAACACAGGTCAGAATTGGGAGGGTCCTTAGAACAGAGAATGTCTGACCTGGGATGACCCTTAGAGCAAAGAATTCGCAGAACTGGGGGGGCCTTGAGAGCACAGGTTAGAACTGGGAGGACCTTAAGAACAAAGAATGTCTGATCTGGGAGGGTTCTTAGATCATGGAATGTTAGAGTTAAAAAGGCCTTTTTAGCTCTGACATTCTAAGAATATCCAATATATAGCTCTCAAACTATGAAGGACTCTTAGAATACAAAATATCAGAGTTGGCAGGGATATTAGAACAGAGAATGTCAGAGCTGGGAGGAAGTTTAGAACAAAAAATTTTAGAGTTGAAAGAGGTCTTAGAACACAGAATTTCAGAGATGGGTGGGCCTTTGGAACACAGTATGTCAGAACTGGCACCAGCTTTAGAACATAAACTGTTAAACCTGGAAAGACTTCAAAAATCATATAATCTTAACCTCCTCATTTTACATAGGTAGAAACTGAGACCCCAGAGCCTGGTGGCCTATTATTATCCCCACTTTTTGATAAGGAAACTGAGGTGCAGGAGCCCAGATAAGCACCTCTAGTTTTGCAGATCCTGTGTACCCAGAAGTCAGCCCTCAGGAACCTCCAGTGCAGGGCCCCAAGGTTAAACAAACAGCAGCTGATAAGGTGACTTCCAGGTTGTGCTGTTCAAGGTTGGTCTGGCTTCGGGGCTGTTTTCCCCTTTGGGCGGCCCCTGGTGCAGACAAGGGCTGTGTGTGTGTGTGTGTATGTGTGTGTGTGTATGCTGACACCTGCCCTGTCCCCAATGCTGACTGTACACCTGGGGCCTTGGAGTCCTGGTACTGGCTGGGTTAATGGCCCTGTTTATCATGCCTGAGTCATCCCGATAAAGCCGGCTGCCCAGTGACCCTAGCTGGCCCTTTCATTGACTAAAAGCCCTATCAGGGCCACGTGGAGCCCTTGCCTGCCCTCCCCCTCCCCGCCTGCCACTTCCCCAGCCAACCGTGCCAGGGTCATCTTGTTTTTCAATGAATAGGACTTCCCTGATGGAGTCAAGGTTGTGGGGGCTGGTTCCCCTCCCGCCCAAGGGATTATAAATAGCATCAGAAGCATAGGGCTAGGCTGGTGTGTCAAGTGGGCAGAGCAGCTGAGCAGGGCCTCAGAGGGAGTGAACAACGTTAGACTGGCAAGGGCAAAATCATCTTTCCCTGCCTGACCTTCCAGCCCTAACTCGCTGCCCAACCATGAGCTTGGGTGGACCAGCTACAGGCTCCAGAGCATGCGAGTGCCATGGTGGAGAAAACCAACATGCCATTCTTTATTCCTTGCTGAGTCGCTCCCGGGGTCCATCACCTTATGGCCATTGCCTCTGCGCCCGCCATCGTACAGTCTGCCTCCGAGCTCCCCAGCACACCTGCCTGGCAGCAGCAGGGGTACTGGCTAAAACAGTTGCCTTCCTGCAGAACCTACCTTCATTTGGCTCACTGCCCCGAGGGGATCAGAGGCTGCTGCTGGCCAACTGCTGGGCCCCCCTCTTCCTTCTGGGGTTGGCCCAGGATGCCGTGAACATTGAAGTGATGGAAATGCCAGCCCCCAGTATGCTCAAGAAGATTCTGTTGGAGGAGAGGAGCCCAGAACCACAAAGACCCCAGCCCACACTGGCTGGGGTGCACCGGCTCCAGTGCTGCCTGCATACTTTCTGGAGCCTAGACTTGAGTCCCAAGGAGTATGCCTACCTAAAAGGAGCTATCCTCTTTAATCCTGGTGAGTGAAAGTTCCCCTATTCCTCTACCTCTTTTTTTAGCTAATACCCTCAGTACCTTACCCAGGGCCCATCCGTCCCCTTTTTGTCTTCTCTTCACATAGCCAAAGCTTCAGTGGGAAGCCCCAGGGCCAGAAACCCCCCAGTTTAGGGAGAATAAGAATTCTAAAACTGTCAGGACAACCCCCCCCCCCCATACACAACCCTCCCTCCCCAAGGAAGCAATTTTCGAAAGAAGGAAGAAGTGACATCATCACACATATGGTGATGAAGAGGTCTGGAATTACTGGCAAAGTGTGAGTTGATCTACTCAACAGCCTGAGAGCCCTCTTAGCAAAACCCTGACCTGACTGTAAGAGTGAAAAAGCTAGTATATAGTGTAGCAAAGGGAAAACTGAATTTGGACTCAGATGACTTGGGTTTAAATGCTACCTCTGTGACTAATGTTTGGCATCCAGGGAAATCATTTAAACTCTCTGGCCTCAATTTTCTCATCTATTGAATGCAAAGGTTTGACTCATTTAATTGTTTTCCGTCTGAATCTTCAAGAAGTTTTCTTGGCAAAGATACTGCAGTGGTTTGCCATTTCCTTCTCCAGGTCATTTCATAGATGAGGAAACTGTGGCAGATAGGGTAAAGTGACTTGTCCACAGTCACACTGCCAGGAAGTATCTGAGGTCAGATTTGAACTCAGGTCTTCCTGACCCCACGTGCAACCTAACTGCCCTCAAGTTTGATTAGATATCTCTAAAACTAAATCCTATGATGAGAGAGGAGAGACAATGCAAACATTTATGGATCCTTGGTCTTAATAATAGAAAAAACAGATGTGTGGAAGGCATAAAACAACAGGCAGGTTCCAGTTATGATAATAGGACTTTTACATAAAGTACTGAAGAAAGCAGAGTGTTAGGTCAACCGGAAGTCTTTCTTTCAATTTTGAGACAGTAAAGAAAACCCTTAGAATACAGAATATCAGGGCCAGGAGGACCCTTATTTAGAACAGCGTCAGAGCTGAGAAGGCCCCTTAGAATATAGAAAGTCAAAGCTGGGAGAAGCCTTAGAACACAGAATTTTAGAACTGAGAGGGACCTTAGAATACAAAGTGTCAGAGCTTGAAGGGACCTAAGAGATCATTATGAATAGAAAAGCAGAATCCTAGACATTAGAGAGATTGACTTTGCCAATGTGACCCAGAAAGCTTGTGATGAAGGCAGGTACAGAAACCCAGATCTCCAATCTCCTAATTCAGTGATTTCTCCATCACCCTTGCTGCCTCTCAGAAGGAAGCAGTGGTTTAACTGGCTCCACTCTTTCCTCTTTCACTACAGACACCCCTGGCCTCCAGAATGCTTCCCACGTCGACAGCTTGCATCGGGAGGCAGCGCAGGTGCTTCAAGAGGCTTTGGCACTCCATTACCCTGTGGACCGGGGCTGCTTTGCCCGCATCCTCCTTGTGGCCTCCACTCTTAAGTCCATCCCTCCTGCCCTACTCAGCTCCCTCTTTTTCCATCCAATGTTTGGAGATGCTGACATCACCAGACTCATTCTGGACATGCTGTTCTTGACTTAACCTCGGGGATGGTGCCCCTTCTTACTTCCAAAGTCATTCAAGACCCAAAGGCACCTCATCCAGGCTTGAGACAAAGCAAAGACTCCATTAGACTTGTCAGAGGACTTGCTCTGAGGGTTGTTCTTCTCTGGGTGGAATCTGAGCTGCTTCAGGCCAGGGACTCCCCCATTATGGTCAGCCCTGAGTATTCTTCAGCCTTAGACTCTGTAGTCCTCCTTGAGAGGTGCGGGAGAAGTTGAGCAGGGATTGGGGGGTGGGGGTGGGGAATGCCTCCTCACTTTGGAAGCTGGGCTGTCATAGACTCATAGCTGAATGAGGACATCCAGACTGGCCCCCTGCATCAAACTTGCCTCATGATCTTAAAAACCTCTGGGGATGGAGGAATTCATCTCTTCTAATCTACACTTTTGATGCCTTGGGAATCAAGCCATAGGAAAACTGTGGAGGGAGTGGTCTAGATTTTATTAAATTCATCAAACATTCATTAAATACCCACTAGGTGTCAAACACTGCTAAAGGTACAAAACAAAAAGGAAACAGATCCTTTGTTCCCCATGTAGAATTCCCAGTGATATACCTTAGAAATTCCATTCTCCTTTTCTCTCTACATCTTCTTCCTCTGTAATCTATAATCTAAGGGGTTTTAACCTTTTTCATGTTGTGGAATATTTTGGCAATGTAGCGTAGCTAATGAACCCTTTCTCAGAAAAGGGGATTTTTTTTTTAAATTCACAATTGAAGGAAATGCTAAATTTCAATTAGAGAGTCAGGAACTAAAGATTTTCTTTTTTTTTTCATGCAAGATAATGGCCTGCTGAAATCTATTCCCCCACAAGAATCCATGGAGATCAAGTTAAAGATCATCCTTGCTTTAAATCTCTCCTGGGATTGGACAGTATGGCCAAATCTGGACAAAAAAATGGACAAAAATTCAGAACAATTCACTTTTACCAAAGTCCTCCCAACCAAATGATGTCCTTGGAAATGTTAGCAGTCCAACATTGATGCTTAGGTTATTTAGGGTCTCTGGCTCCCCATTATCTAGGGGGAGGTCATTTCAGTTTCTTTGAACTTTGAACCCTAGCTTCTTCCTACAGACACCAAAGGGAAAGGAAGTCTCTTTTCATTTTGAGTCTGGAGGGTGATTAGAATCTCCCTTCCCAACATGACTGTGAACTTGGGCTATTCATAAGCCAAGGCACCCTGAAACTTGTACAGAACTAACTTAAATTATTGGTTTTTATAATAAAAGATTTCATAACCTTGAAATTCAAACCTCGGTGTCTCTTTGGGGGGAGAGGGGAGATAGTATATTGTCTTTAGACCCTGCCCCGCCACCATTAGAGAGAATCTGTGAAAGGAGACCTCCAAAGTTCCCATATATTAGCCAATGAAAAGCTCATGTTATTTGGTTTAGGGACTTGGAATCATATTAAGACAAACATGATATTTTTTCCCCTTCATTTTCAAAAACTATGACATCAGTGAGGTGAGGAGATGATATACCTGTGAACTGGATTTGAGTGGAGGCTGCTGTGTTAAGTCACCAGCCTCACTTTCTCCTCCAGAGTTATTTGAGTTCAGTGACCTGATAATCAGGATGACAGGAGATGGCCCTGGATTCAAGGCAGTCAGGGCTAAGTGAGTTACTCAAAGTCACATAGCTAGTAAGTGGCAAGTGTCTGAGGCCAAATTTAAACTCAGATGCTCCTGACTCCAGGGCTGGTGCTCTATCCACTGAGCCTCTAGTTGCCCTTGGCATATGTTCTAGGGGATATATGACTAGCCTCAGAGTCAGGAAGCCCTGGATTCAAATCCTTCCTCTGATATAAATTTGCTGTAGTGGTCCTGGGCAAATCTCTTTGCCTCAGGTAATTCCTTAAACCTATAAATTAGGGGTGGCTAGGTGGCACAGTGGATAGAGCGCCGGCCCTGGAGTCAGGAGTCTGAGTTCAAATCTGACCTCAGATACTTAATAATTACCTAGCTGTGTGGCCTTGGGTAAGCCACTTAACTCCATTTGCCTTGCAAAAAAAAAAAAAAAAAAAAAAAAAAAAAAACAAAAAACTATAAATTAATGAGGGCTTGCAGTTCTCATCAGTGGCATGAATTTTAAACACAGAGAATTGCTATATAGAATTTCATATTGATGAAATTAATTATGAAATAATAATAACACAATAAAGAAAATTAATGAAATACCAAAAAAAAAGTCAGTCAGGACTTTAGTTCAAAAGCTGTTAGAACACTGAATGTCTGCTCTAGAAGGGATCATAACCAAAACACAGAATGTCAAAGCTGGGAAGGACCTTTGAATGCAGATTAGGGGAGCTAGGAGTGTCCTTAGAGATGCTATAATCTAGCTCTCTTATTTACAGATGAGGAAAATGAGGCTTCTAGAGGTCACATCATTAGGCAGTGGTAGGTGCAGGACTCTTTCCTGCATCTCCTGATCCTCAAACTGGTTCTCTCAATGCTCCTGAAGCATTGGTAAGACCATACTTGGCATTTGGGGGAGTGGGAAGCAAGGACAGCATCTGACCAAAGCTGAAAGTGCATACTATGGAGTCTTGTCATTTAAGATGAGAGGTGTCTGTGCCTGTTTCTTTGTCTGTGCATTGTATTTGTGTTTTGTGCTTGTATATCTGTATCTGAGTTATGTGCTTGCATCAGCATGGTCTTGCATGTATCTGGGTTATATGTTTGCATCAGCATAGTCATGCATATGTGTTTGTATATGCCTGGGAAACCAAAGATTCTTTGGGGAGTACTCTCTGCCAAAGTAGCTGATAGGGCCAGTTCATGGCCCAGGTCTGGATAAGTAGCCTATGGTGGTGCCTAGAGGTGGGGAAAGATCAGTTTCCCAAGGGAAACAGCTCAGGGACTATGTGAATGACCTCACAGTGACTGACCTTTCCCAAGAGAATGATTAACAAAGCCCTGATTGAGAAGATCCTAAATCTTCCTGGCAGTGTATGAGCCAGAGCATTGCCCTGCCCTGAGTGTGAGCATGAAAGGTGAAAAGAGATGTGCAAGGTGGAAGAAGCAAACGTATCTGGGGAGGAGCATGTGGTAGGGTCATGTAGCAGGTAAGCAAAGATAGCACTGACAGGCAAAATCAAAAGGCAGGTTGTGCAGAAGTCTAGGACTGGACAGCCCTCTGCCCCCCACTCCCCACCCCATTTCCATACCATCTCCTTTCTTGGGAAAATAATAACAGGGCAGGTTATTCCCCAGGTCAACCTCCTGGTTTTTGATCCATTGTCCTGGTATGTGTCCCCCACAAGTAGGATAAAGTCCATTCTTCATGACCAGTGATGGAGGAAGGTGAAACAGAGCATTGAAAAGTGCAGATAATAACCAGGAATGGATATTTTTATATGTTATTTTATTTTATTATATTCCAATTATATGCAAAGATAGTTTTCATTATTCATCTTTTTTGTAAACTTCTGAGTTCTACATTTTGCCATCCTCCCTCTCCTCCCTCCCTCCTTACCACAGCAGCAAGTAATCTGATATAGGTTGTACATGTACTATTGTGTTTTAACATATTTCCATATTAGTCAAGGCATGAATAATTTCTAAAATGTAGATAATCCCAAACTACCTTCCAAATCTGTTTAGTTTAGAAATCATCTTGTGTGTGTGTCTGAGTGTATGTGGGGAAGGAAGGATAGTTGATTCATCTTTCTGACTCTGCTGAAAGACCATGAATATAAATACATTCCCCAAATACCTGTTGGACAGAGAAGAGGGATGGTAATGAGCAGAGGCAGAGGTCAGAGGCTGGAGAGGTCAGTCATATTGACTAGAGGTCCATATTGGTCACTAGAAGAATTCCTTCCCCCTGCCCTCCCTCACTTCCCAAGAAAATTTTCCTGGGCTGTGAGAACATGGTCAACTGGAACTCTTCTCTAGACCTAGGTCAAGCAGAGTTGTGGATGGACAGCCCACTCTGGGTGACTTCTCCTCCTCCTGGATCCTCCTGGATGTTCCCATCCCACTCTATAGCCCCTGTCAAAGTCATGGGCTTATCATTGCCAACTTGGGAACAGGTTATTAGAAGTGAATTTTTAAACTCAGTGGAAAGCCTCGAGCTGTATAAGAGGAGCTGGGTTTCTTTTACAAAGAAATAATAGTTAAATCCATGGAATTGTGAGGTTACCAGTCTTAAGCTATATTGAGACATAGAGAAGGAAGAGGAAGAACAAGCATTTATGTGAAAGATACTATGCTAAGCACTTTGCAAATATTATCTCATCTGATCTTCACCATAACTCTTAGAGATAGGTGTTTACAGTCTAGGAAACTCTATCAGATAGAGGTTAAGTGACTTGCCCAAGGTCCTATCTAAGGTCCAACCTGGACTCAAATCTTCCTGACTCCAGGTCTAATGTTCTAATGATCCACCTATCTTAATCCATAGCATTCAAGATTAAGAACCCACTACATTTTGCATTGGTCAGATGTCATTTAGAATATTGAATTTGATTCCAGCGGCCACATATTATTGTGATCCATGGTTTACTGTCTTCCAAAGATTCTGAGCTCACATGGACCACATCTGATCCTGGAGGCCTAATCTGCGAGGGGTCAGATATTATCAAGTGAGATCATATTTAGAAAAGTGCTTAGTGTACAACCCCACACATAGTAGGACTTAGTAAATATTTCTTCCCTTCCCCATTTTAGCTCCTTTTCCCTACCTGAAGTCATTCTACTCAAATCCTCAAGTGGATTGGCCATCATTGATTTGGCAGTTCTGCAGATCACAACTCATCCATATTTGCTCATCCTGTGTAACTTTTATTTACGTTCTCCCATAAATTCATCACAGGGACCTTATATTCTCTCTCTCCTTCAATCAACACAAAGATTTGAGGCCCTGCTGAATACTGTTGCTTTTACCTTATACAATAGCTTCATTGAGAATGCCCTAAATTCAGGAATAATTCACATTAAAGTATCATCTAGGTGGGAAAGTGGTTGCTGGTCATTAATGTTTTCCCATTCACCATTTTGGGACATTAGTAAAGTTCAAGATTTTTTCCACAATTTTGGTGGCCTCCCCTCCTCCAGGAGCCCTGCCAACTCATCCCTTGGTACCATCACCATGGTATCTCCTCCAATCCAATCTAATTGCTTTTCCCACCTGTTCACTTTTGGTCCATTTCCACTTCCCTTATAAGAATATTTGGAGGGGCGGCTAGGTGGTGAAGTAAATAAAGCACTGGGCTTGGAGTCAGGAGTATCTGGGTTCAAATCCAGTCTCAGACACTTAATAATTACCTAGCTGTGTGGCCTTGGGCAAGTCACTTAACCCCATTTGTCTTGCAAAAACCAAAAAAACCAATATTTGGGACTAAGATATCAGGATCTACAAGTGTGGTGATCTCACTATCCTTGATGGTGAAAACAGTTTATTATTATAATATTTATAGGTTTTTTCCCATTTTTCTTCTTTTTTTTGTCCTTTTTCTATTTTCATCCTTAAATATCCTTGGATGACTCAAGACAAATCTCCAAAACTGAGGTATACCTCATGACTAGATTTGTCCAAATGTGAGGAATAGGGTCACAGACATGCAAGGTAGCAATGCATTTGAGTAGGAAATAGACTTTGTTTTACTCTCCACAGAAAAGGCAGAAGATGCAAAAGATCTGATGGTGTCAATAAAAGAGAAAAAATATACAAAGGACTCAAAAGAAGTTACAGGAACCAAACAGCTAGGGAAACACAGAAAACATTTAAACAGTAAATTCCTCCAAGAAAGCAATTAAGTCTTGCAACTTCTAAATAAATAATACTTTTCATTGGACTCTAAATACTGCCACTGCAAGGGTTCATCTAAAGAACTCAGTGCTCAGAGACTCATCAACAATTTAGATTTTAATAAGAAATGTACATAAAACTGAAGCAATGCCAGGTACAGAAGATGAATACATGAGAACAGACTAGTTTTTTCAAAATAAGATCAGGAAGGCTAAAGTTCAGAGTAATATTTTTGTTGAGGAAAACTAAGGATAACAATAGGATTTTGTCTTTACCTATATTGGGGAGAAAAGGACCAAAAGAAAGAAGATCCTTTGTTTGGGATAGATGGCAGAAGGCAGAGGGGATTAACTCTTGTTTCATTTTCTCTTCAAAGGAAAATGACCTTTACACTGAAAATGAATAACAGGGATAATCACAAATTAAGATAAGTAAGGAGACAAGATCTAACTATACTTCAGTTACTGATAGTATTCTAGAAGGGATCATGACAGATACTACTGCTTGAGAAAAAGGAACTATGGCTTCAAAGTGCCAGCATTGCTTCATTTAACAACAGGTCATACCAGATTAACATCACTTCCTTTTTGACAGCATTATTAATGAGTGGATGAGGCTGTTGTTGTAGATATGGTTTATTTATATTTTGGCAAAGTTTTTAATTAAATATCTTATACTATGTTGTGGAGAAGATGGAAAAAATTCGAGAGATTTTTAATTGGAAGAATGGACTCAAAGAGTAGCTGCTAATGATTCAATGTCAACATGACAAAAGTGACATATCTCAAGAGTCTGCTTAGTCCTATTTAATATTTTTTAATCAATGACTTAGATAAAGGCCTATATGATATGCTTATTAAATTTTCAGATAACATAAAATTATAGGTAACATGCAAAGGATGGATCTTGACAGGCCAGAATATCGGGTTGCATCCAATAAGATGAAATTCAATAGAGAAAAATGTAGTCTTTCACTTGAATGTGTAACAAGGCTTTGAAAAAAAAACAGAGATGTGTTGTTTTGCTATGATTATGGAGGGAATTCTTAATTACTGGAGAGAATGTTGAGGCAAAACTATATACCTGTATAAGGGAAAGAATGTGACAGGCCTTCTTATGGAGTGGGACACACGTGGTTTCAGAAGCTCTTTGAGAGAGAATCATAAAAAGGCAATCTGTGAAAGATGAAAATATATAGAGAAATTGGCTCCTCCCTGATTTCTAGTTTGATTCTCTAGAGAATTTGCAAAGTTTCTGTACTTTCACTCTTAGTTTGAGCTAAGATCTCACCTCTCTCCCACCTAAAGAGCTCATTCATGATTGTGTATTTTTTGATATAATCTCATTTATAAAACATCTCTGATTTGTTCACTGTTTGTTGAATAAATGGGTTTATATGCTATTTGTTATTTGTAATGGTTCTTCATGTAATCATCCTTTGTTGAGAAGTCAAGATAGTAAAGGACTACTCCTCTCCTTTAGGGTGATGAGGGAAACCATTTTTGTTCTATATTCCTAGACCAAAAATATTTGGTAGGAGAAGAAAGATATCATTCAAATATGAAACCACTCTGAGACTAGAAAAAAGAATGCCCAGCTTCAGGATGCTCCTGAGGTCTGCTAGTCCCTCTCCACCTAGCTAGATTGCTGACAATACAGGTATAAACTGTCCTGGGTCAAATTTCAGAGATATCCATCCATGCTGTCTGACCTTTATCTGTATATTTAGATGACTCTTATATCCCACATATTTTTCATGAGATTATATATATATATAGTTAGCCTGTCAAGATCCATCCCTTGCATTAGTTACCTCTAATTTTATGTTATCTGTAAATTTAATAAGCATATCATACAGAACTTTATCTATCTATCTGTGTATATATCACAGCTACAAAAAAAATCTGTTTTTCAAGTATAAGATATATATGGGGTGATGATGAGATAAAAGCTGATCTGAAAAAAATCTTGGGAGAGATTAGTAGCCTTCAAATTCTGGTATGGTAGGGAAAAAAAAGTAAAATGGGCTAAATTAAGAGGGCATAGCTTCCAGGAATAGGGAATTATTACAGTAGTACCACTATATTTGACTTTTCTCAAAACTCAACCAGAGCACTGTGTTCAGTTCTAAGAACCATAGTTTAAGAAGGATATTGACAGTGTCATTTCTCCAAAGTGTCCAGAAGAACCAACCAAGATAATGAAGGACCAGGGTACTTTTAACCTGGATAAGAGAGGACTTAGTGGGAACATAATAGTTGTCTCCAAGTATTAGGTCAAAGACTTATTCATGGAAGCAGGATTAAATTTGTTCTGATTAGGCCCAAAGGACATAAGTAGGAACAATGGGTAGAAGTGGAAAGTGGTAAATTTAGCTTTGATGCTATTTCACTGAAATCGTTGTCTCAATTGACCTTTTTTGTTGATTCTGCAGTATGGTTTTCCATCCTCTTGGCCTTTTTCTTATACCTTCAATTCCTTCTTGTTTATTGCTTAGGCTAAAATTTCAAGCACTATGTCAAATAATAATGAATATATTAGGTAACCTTATTTTATCCCTGATTTTGAGAAAGTTTACAATGTTTCTCTATTATAAATAATACAGCTCACAGTTTTATATATATATATATATATATATACACATATATATATACATACACACATATATATTTCTTTGATAACACTGAAATCTTTTTTATTCCTATGCTTTTTAGCATTTTTAAATAAAGTATGCTGTATTTTGCTAAATATTTCTGTGTATATTAGTAAAAGCATGTGATTTTTGTTATCAATGCTATTATTCCATCCCTTGGGGCCCTGATTTCCAGCCCTCAATAGGAGGAAGAGAAATGTCATTCTGTTCAGTGCCAGACTCCTGTTTCTGAGGTAAGAAGAAAAAATACCATTTTCTCATTTGAGTACTCTTGTTAAGCTTCCAGCCTCTTGGGGGAAGAAGAGAAATTTCATTCCATCCTACACTAGTTTCTTGCTTTTAAGGTAAGAGGAGAAATGTCATTCTATCATACCAAGTCTCCTGCCTGTCACCTGCTGCTCAAGGGGAAGAAGAAAAATACTATTTCATCCAGTGCCATATTCTTCCCTTCCAAGGCAGAGAACAAAGTCCATTCCCTCAAGTATCTATAAGAGACTGGTCTCTTACCTTTGAGGAAGAAGAGTCACACCATTTGTTTGGTCCCAACACTTATTTCTTCTCCTGAACAGTTTAAGGCACTGAGAGAATTCCATCCCAAGGCCAAACTCCTATGGATAATGAAAAACCTACCTGAATTCATTCTTTAATGATTAACTCTCCTCTGGTTATAGCCACCCTCAATCCCAGTGGTTTTGAACCCCTACTTGTTACCAAACTCTGTTCTCTGTCCCAATACCCCCCAATTCCTTATTCCTATTTCCTATCTCCTATGTCCCATTCAAAGTACTCACTTCTTCCTCTGAGCTCCATAAGTAACATTTTCATCTTAATTTCTTTTCTTTCCTTTCCATCTTTCTTCCTATTCACTCTTTTCATCTTCTGGCTCTCACTGAGACTTGGTTTTCTCCAAACAATATAGCCCCTCTCTCTCTAGAACTGCCTGCACTTTTACTCAATCCTATAACTCACTGATCAAGATGAGTGAGTTGGGATACGATACTGCTTGCTCCCCACTGCTACTTTCAGGTTCTTCCTCTACCACCTCATTACTCAACAGCCTCCTTCTCCTTTGCAGTTCATTCAATTCATAGCTTCTACCCAATCAAAATTCTAGTAGCTGCTATCTACAGCCCTCCACAGCACTCTCCTTTTTCCCTCAGTGAGTTTGGTGCCAGGCTAATCATCTTTCTCTCCTCCTCAATTTCTGTCCTATGAGGAGCCTTCAACAATACATACTGATACTAACTCAGACACCCTTTATCTCATAGTTTTCCAGAATAATCATTTCATGACTTATTCTTCCTTAATCACTCACAAAGATATACCACTGAGTTGCCATCAAGTACAAATATACCATTTTCAAGTTCACAGACTCTGAAATTCCTTATCACAGTCTATTATCATTCCATCTTTCCAACAACTCCAAACCCTATTCTCCCATACTATGTTGTTTAATCCCTCAGCTCTTTAGTTTTTTCCTAGGCCAATAGCCCTGCACTAACTTATACTCTCCTCCTCTTTTTTCCCATCTTGACTGACGCTTTGGTGAATTAGTTCAACTTTCCAATGTTCTGAAGTCCTTTGACCTTTTACAATATCACCAGTTTTGTCCTGCCAAGTCTCAGTCTTGGATCTCTTCCACTTCTATTGACCATGTTCCTACATTGGTTGATTATTGTTCTTTGTGCTCAAAGAGTTTCAAAATGACATCACTATGACTGGGTCAAGGTACTACAATATGTCTGACTGTGGCTGATCAGACCAATACACGCTCAGAAGGCTCTTCCACAGGTTAGGCACAAATAAAACATAAGAATATTTGGAGTAGAGATGTTCTATATTCTGTTGCATCTCAGTCTCAGAGGCTACACTGTGTGTCTAAAAATCTACAAACAAAACGTCATACACAACTTCTCCCTCACCCTGTAAAGCATTTCTTTCTCACCTGCCTAATTAATTCACTCTCCCATTCACCACAGCAGGTCTTCCAAACCCTTTCATACCTTTTCAACTCTCCCATGACTCCCTTTGTTCCAACCCTTTGAGCTGTGAACCCTTCTCATATTTTACTGAAAAAATTGATGTCATTGACCAAGAATTTCCTCTTCCTCCCCCCAACTTCTTAATCTCATATCATCCAGATGCCTTCTGTCATTATTTCTGCCTTTCCCTTTAATGAGAGAGCCTTTCTCCTTTTCAAAGCAAACCCTATTACTTGCACAACTGATCTTATAACATCTCATCTTCTCCAGCAGATTATCTCTTCTAATTACTTCACAATCAATTTTTCCTTCTCTAATAGTTGCTTCCCTACTGTCCTCAAACATGCCTATTTCTCCCCCAAAAAAATCCTCCACTCAGAACACTGTACACATTAACAACAACATTGTGATATAATCAACTGTAATGGATGCAACGCCTCTCAACAGTTCAGTAATCAAGAACAATTCTAAAAGACTTGTGATGAAAAATGCCATCCACATCCAGAGAAAATAGAGTAAAACATACTATGTTCACTTTTTTAAACTACCTTTGTTATTTTCTTTCTCGTTTTATCCCCTTAGTTATAATTCTTTCGCAACATATCGAAATGTGTGTTTCTGTGTGTGTGTGTGTGTTTACAACCTATATCAGATCATTGCCACAAGGAAAAGGGAAGGAAGGGAAGAATTATAGAAAAATGTGGAACTCAAAAGCTTGAAAAAGGATGAAAGTTTAAAACTATCTTTGTATGTATGTATTTTCCAATTGGAAAAATTCGAAAAATATTAAAACCGGGTGGCTAGGTGGTGCAGTGGATAAAGCACCAGCCTTGGAGTCAGGAGTACCTGGGTTCAAATCCGGTCTCAGACACTTAATAATTACCTAGCTGTGTGGCCTTGGGCAAGCCACTTAAACCCCATTTGCCTTGCAGAAACCTAAAAAAAAAAAAAAAATTAAAACCAAGAAAGAAACAAGAAAGAAAAATCTCCACTCAAAAAACCTCTTTTGATCTATCCCTTTCCATTAACTATCATTCCATAAGTCCCCTCCCTTTTGTGACCAAACTCCTTGAAAAGACTATCTCAAATAGTTGTCTCTATTTTCTCTCAATTCTTAACTCTCTTGCAATCTGGTTTCTGGCTTCATCATTCAACTAAAACTGCTCTCTCCAAAATTACCAGTGATCTCTTAATTTCCAAATCTAATGGTTTTTTCCCTCAGTCTTCATCTTTCTTCATTTTTCTGCAATCTACGACAATGTCAATAACTCTAATCTCCTTGATAGTCTCTTCTCTATAGGTTTCCATGACATTCTTCCTATCTGATAGTTTGTCTCTTTTCCTATATCTCCATCCATGTTAAGTCTGGTAACCTTGAATGTCGCCCAAGACATTGTCTGGCCCTCTTATTTCTCCCTCCATAGTATTTTTCATGATACTTTCATCAACTTCTATGGGTTCAATTGTCACATCTATGCTGATGATTCTCAAATTTCTTATAAAATTCTCTTTTTTGCTGTTCATTGGTCTCTCATCTCCAATTGCCTATTGAACAAAACTGAATGTCATAGAGGCATCTTAAATTCTACATGTGTCCAAAACTAAACTCATTTTTTTCCTCCAAATCTTCTCCTCTTCCTAAATTCTTTATTATTGTTGACTAATTGTTAACTGTTGTCCCAGTTACCTACCTAGCTATCACCTCAGTTCCTAACTGCCTCTTACCCTCCTCACCCCCATATCCAATCTGTTGCCAAGGCCTACTGACTTTTACCTTCATAACATCTCTCATATATGCCCCTTTTTGTCCATCAACATTGCCACCCTCAGGAACTATTCAGCCCCTTCCTGAAATGTTGCAATAATCTGATGGTTTTTCTCTTTGCTAAAAATCTCTCTTCACTTCAGTCTAGCTTCTAGTTAATTGTCAAAGTGATCTTCCTAAATTCTTGGTCTATGACATCCACCCCCAACTCAGTAAACACTGGTGACTCCTCATTACATCTAAAATCAAATGCAAATCTTCTGTTTGGGTTTTAAAGTCCTTTATAACCTGGCCCCACCTTCCTGCCTCTACCTTACTAAAGCTGCTACTTATCATTCTATGGCACACAGTGTGTGCTTACTCACCATTTTGTTCCTACTCACTCTATGCTCCAGTGACACTGGTCTCCTTGTTGGTTCTTGATCAAGATACTCTGGCTCTTGATTCCAAAATTTTTTGATGACCGTCTTCTATGATTCCCCCTATATACACCTCCTGACCTCCTGGCTTCCCTACCATCCTTCAGATCCCAGATAAAATCTTACCACTGCCCCTTATTTATTTTAAAGATTTTATTTTGTAGATTATTTCCAATTTATCATTTATATAATTTTTTTGTATGCAACTATTTGCCTATCAGATTGTTAGTCCCTTGAGAGCAGAGGCTATCTTTTGCCTTTCTTTGACTATCTAGAACTTAACAAAATGCCTGTGGTTGTTCAATCATCTCTGAATTTTTGTGAGCCCTGTGGATTTATGATGCCAATTCTGTTTCTGAGGTTTTCTTGGTAATGCTGTTAGAATGGTTTGTCACTTTCTTTTGTAGTGGATTAAGGCAAACAAAGAGTAAGTAACTTGCTGGGGGCCATATCTAATTTAGGTCTTCCAGATTCTAGGCCCAGTAATTTTTCCACTGAGCCTCCAAGTCCCACATAGGTGGGACTTAGTATTTATTGACTGATGAACTACTCTTGAAATCTTGGCCTAAATCCAGTAACAGTGAATAATTTTTTAAAACATTACTGAGATATTAAAAAATATAACCGGAGCAGCTAGGTAGCACAATGGATAGAGCACTAGCCCTGGAATTAAAATTCAGCCTCAGACATTTAATTGATGTGACCCTGAGCAAGTCACTAAACCCTGATTACTTCCCAAAAGAAAAACAGTACATTACAGTCATTTCTTTGCTAATATTTTAGTATCAATGTTTACTAGAGATATTGGTCCATCATTTTCATTCTCTGCTTTATCGCTTTCTGGTTTGGTATCAAGTAAGTTGTTTGGTAGAATGCATTCTCTACTATCTTATGGGGGGCGGTCCCTGCTGCGTTCTTCTAATTTACTTTCTCTACTATACTGCCATCTTGTGGTCTCTGTTGGTTACATATTGAAATTCAGCTTCTCTGAAGGACTTTCCTCTTTTAGACCACCCTTCTTGGTTCTTTTATTATTAAAACACATCATAATGGCTATCTGGTCAACCATAAACCTTCAGGCATCAAGTTTGTCTTTCTAATCTGCCTTTTTTTCTCCCTAAACTGTTACCTTTTAAATTCACTCTCTTTTAATTGGTGAAAGAAAATTCCTTTCAGTTCCTCTCAGGACTTTAGCCAATTCAAGAAAAATCACCCTTGGGAATTTACTCAACAAAAATGAGAGGACAGCTGTCCATCTGTGAGCCCCAAACTTGCTGCTCTTCCTAAAACTGAATGAGTCCTTCCCACCTACAGCCCATTCCCCAACACTGCCATCCTTCCTTTCAAAACTCTATCAACATTCCTTCTGTCCTCTTTTCTCTAATCCCACAAAGTTTTCTTTACTCTATTCTTCCCCTCTCCTCATACATTCTCCATTATCCTTAACACTGATGGGTTTAACTCTATTTAGCCTAAGTGTCCATAAATGTATCTACTTCCTGAGCATGTCATGGGCTTTCTCCTCTTGCACTGAATCCCAAAGAATCCCAAGGCTTTTCCTATTAAAAATGTTGTGAGGAAAAAAGATGACAAACTGCCTGGCACTCAGTTAGCTGGATGACTTCTAGGAACAAGTCAGAGACTATGTCATTTTATATCAGTCTCTTCCAGGCTTGAGTCATAGGCTGGATCGAGTGCTCTAGAGCCAGCTCATATAGTGTTTAATAGCTTGACTCTTCTTCCTCAGTGGTTTCATTGCCCTCAGCTCCAAGTCAGGGAACTGACTCATCAGTAACTCCAGGTAGGGGAGGAGAAAGACTAAAGTTATTGCAACTGAGTCAGGTTTGTCTAGGATTCCTTGGGAAATAAAATTCCTCATCTTTCTACTCATCATCATCTTCATCATCACCATCAAAAGTATTTTGGAAAGTTAATTTGGAGTTAATCAAATTTTGTAGATAATGACACTGAGGTCCAAGCAGGGGCAGTGGCTCTTTCATGTTCATATAAATTTCAGTCATGCCTGGCTTGGGTTAGTTAGTAAGGACCCAGATTACCTTTAGATCTAGACTGTCTTTAGCCCTTCAGGGTCGACTCTATTAGAGAAAGAGGTCAAGAGGAAATGAGCTGCTGGAGAAATTGAACTGGCATCTTCTAAACAGAACTGTTGGAGGGAGAATGCATGTATTTTTCAATTCTACAGGGAACTTTTACAAAAATTTACAATTTATCAGGGTATAGAGTTGGTGCAGATAAATGTAAAAAGCAAAAACAGCAGGATGTTTTAAAATGTAAAATAAAATATGTATGATTACAAAAAGAACCAATTATATTGAAATATATATATTATAATATATAATATATATAATATATATATTGCAAGGCAAATGGGGTTAAGTGGCTTGCCCAAGGCCACACAGGTAATTATTAGGTGTCTGAGGCTGGATTTGAACTCAGGTCCTCCTGACTCTAGGGCTGGTACTCTATCCACAGCCCCACCTAGCCGCCCCCAAAATATATATTCTTTTTATTTTTTATTTTATTTTTAGGTTTTTGCAAGGCAAATGGGGTTAAGTGGCTTGCCCAAGGCCACACAGCTAGGTAATTATTAAGTGTCTGAGATCACATTTGAACCCAGGTCCTCCTGACTCCAAGGCCGGTGCTTTATCCACTACGCCACCTAGCCGCCCCCCCAAAATATATATTCTTAACCAAGTTCTTGAAAGCCTCCCTTCCCGTGGATCAATGGATGGGGGGGCAGGATGAATACTTGTTCTTAAAAAAATAATAATAATCTAGTTAAAAGACCAGCAGATGGCAGCAGAAACAATTCAGGGCTGATACCCAACAAAGAACAGCACTTTTCCCAAACATGGGATTATAGATCTACAGCGAGAAGACATAAAAAGTGACCCTTTAGTTAGAGATGTGAAAACGGAAGTCTAGAGAGGATAAGTGACTTAACCTCGGGTTACAGAGGTGGTGGGACCCCAGGACCTCCTTCCAGAGTCAGTGCGTGTTCTCCCGCACCCCACTTACTCCAGACTACTTGAGGGGGTCCTATTTGTTCTACTTTGGGGTGGCTATGCATGTGCCACTCCCGGATCATCAGCATCACTGACATTTATAAGCTGCTTTTAGAGTCTCACAAGCATTCTATGCAGGCACCTACTCTAATCTGATCCGCGCAACACTGCAATGAAGGTGCTCAGTAGCGCTGCCCTCGCCTCCTCCACGCGAAAACTGGAGGGTGAATCAGCTCAGGGAGGCCCAGGGTCGCTGCTCTGCCCCGGGGGCAGGATCCTGAATGCCCGTCCCTTCGCACCAGTGACGGATCGGAGCCGAGAGCCGGGCAGAGCCAGGGTTTGGCGCCCCAGCCTGAGAGCGCCCCCTAGAGGTCCGCGGCGCGCAGCCACGGCGCTAGGGGCTTTGGACCCGCTCCTCCTCCGCGCTGGTGGGGGTGTACGGGGGGCACTCCCGCCCCTCCCCCTCCCCTTCTCTCACTTTTGGCCTCTGAGGTCAGCCAACACACGGCCACGGGGGGGGGACAGTGAGGTATGGGGGTGTCGGCTGGAGGGGCCGCAACTCTTCCTGCACCCGGGGAACGCACGGGTCAGACGCTCCCCGGAGCAGGAGTAGAAACAAAACCAAGGCTCGCGGTCTCTACCCGGCGACCCCACGCGCCCGTGGGAGTGGGGGGCACGTTGGCCGAAGATCGCCCCAGAAGGACGCAGGAGGAGACTTTTCCCGGAGTCTGAAAACTCTTCCCGACCCCCGGGCAGACCCAGACTGCTTCCGCCGGTTCCGGCTTCCGGGAAGTGACGTCACGGCGTCTCTGAATCGTCATCCCCTCGGCTCCACTATTCGCTCTCGCGAGAACCTGAGCCGGCGCGTCATGTGACCACCCAAGATGGCGGCGCCCGCTGTGGCCGAGGAGGCGGTCGAGGCCGCGGCTCCCGTCTACCTGGTGGTGAGCGGGATCCCCGTGGGGCTGCGCTCGGCCCAGCTGAGGAACTACTTCAGTCAGTTCCGGGAGCAGCGCGGCGGCCGCGACGCCGGCTTCCTCTGCTTCCACTATCGGCACCGACCCGAACGGGCCCGGCGCCCGGAAGCGGCCGGGGCCGCCTCCCCCGAGCCGGCCGCAGCTGCCTCCCCCGAGCCGGCCGCAGCTGCCTCCCCCGAGCCGGCCGCAGCTGCCTCCCCCGAGCCGGCCGCAGCTGCCTCTCCCGAGCCGGCCGCAGCCGCCGCTCGGCCTTCGGCCCGCACCTGCTGCTGCGTGGTCTCAGTGCGGGGCCCGGCCGGGGCCCGGCGGCTCCTCCGCATGTACTCGGGCCGGCCTTGGCTCGATTCACAGGGCAACCGGCTGTCCGGACGCTGCCGCATCCGCAGGCTCCGGCTCCCGGCTCGGGAGGCAGGTAAGGACTGTCGCCGACGACGTGCCGAGCCGCGGGGCCCAGAGACGGTTCCCGCCCTCCGGGGCTCCCCGAGCCACTGGGGGAGGCAGCGCGCAGACGAACCCGGACTCCGCCGGCCGGTGGTCTACGCAGAGACACCGGGCGGGTGGACGGCTCTTTGAATAGAGCGCTGGGCCTGGAGGCGGGAAGATCTGGGTTCAAGTTCGGCCTCGGGGGAAGGAAATGGCCGGGCACTCCAGTATCTGCCGAGAAACCCCCCTCAACCCAGCCCCAACTCAACCGCCACAAGGCTGTACACCAGATAAACAGGAAGGGATTGGCGGAGGAAAGTCGTCAGCACTGAGGGACAGGGAGGCTGCCAGCGAAAGATGAAGTTTTAGTTGGGACTTAGAAAGCCGCGGAAAGCGCTAGTGGGAGTGGTGGGAGGAGAGCCTTCTGGTCGTGGGGGACAGCCAGAAGGGAAAGGGCGAGAAAGATGGTGTCAACGTGCAAGGAACTCGGAGGAGGGACTCCCCACCATCCGATCGACTGCTCACATTTAACAAATGAGGGAACTGAGGTTCAGGGAGAGGAAGAGACTTGTTGAAATAAGAGCATTGTGACTAAAAATAGGGGCTTAATAATCTGTGTTCCCGCTAAGACATGTTCCCAAGAAGGGCTTTGCGGAAATGTTGGGGGGGGGGGGTTTCTAAAGAGCTGTCCAAATGCTGACCTTACTGCAGAACTGAGATGCTCCATTTTCTTAAATAATTCAACCCTTTGCTCCTGTGACTTGATATCTTGGGACATTAGCAGGCAGGAGTCTTGGCACAGCACAATAGCATTCTAGATCTAGATAGAACGACTAGAGATAAGAAGACCAGTTGAAACTAACCAACACTACAATATTTTTCCACCAAATAGTTTTTGGTTTTGGATTAAGGTGAACCTCCATTTTTCCAGGGGTCTTCTTCTGGGCTCTTCTCTCCTATCTTCCACTAAGAAAGCATTCATCTAGAACATCACTTCTGTAATAGTCTCCTTAACTAGGAGAAGTGGCAGGAAGAAATTGGGGCTTTATTCTCACCCCATTCTTCCATGGGAAAACAGAATTCCATAGATTATTGAAAAGTGGGCCTGGAATTCCTGAAATGACCTTTCACAAGCCCCTTACTCTCTAGACTAGTCCATCGTCCATAAAAGGAAGAGTTTAGACCAAATGATCTCATAAAGTAAAAAAACCTTTTCCTGATTTTCTCTTCTATAACACTTTGTTCACATAACTTTATTCAACCAAATTACTACTGGGCTTGTAGGACTAATGAGTTTTCAATGGGAGGGGCTGAGAAAAACAGCAGTAGGATTTGATTTCTGATGCATGTCAGAGTAGGTAAATGTAAAGGAGAGGCCCAGGGAAAAATGGAATGAGAAATCTTCATGGAAGAGGTGGTATCTCATTTGGGCTTAAAAGAACTTATAGTCAGCCACATGGTTAGAATTGGCAGGGACCTTACAGTTTGTCTTATTTAACCTCTTCATTTTTCAGATGGAGAAACTGAGACAGGCTGAGGTTAAGTAACTTGCCCAAAGTCACCCAGGTCATATGATTAGTGGAGACAAGATGTAAACCCAGGCTCTCTGCCTCCATTCTTCCCACTGCACAATGCTGAGTGGTAGCAATGCAGAGAGGCAATTCCAGAACTGAAGAAAAGCTCCATCCAGGTTTATTCCTGGACAACTTGGACCTGCTTTATTTTATCCCTCTCTAATGCATTTATCTATTTCATATCCTAGTTACCTGTATATGTATATCATATCCCTTTAGAATGTGACACCTATAAATTTCTTAGCACAGTGTCTAGTAAATTTTTTTTTTAGTCATGCCTGACTCTTCATGACCCCATTTGGGGATTTCTTGGCAAAAATGCTGGAGTGGTTTGTCATTTCCTTCTTCAGTTCATTTTACAGATGAGGAAACTGAGACAAAGAGGGTTAAGTGACTTGCTGAGGATCTTATAGTTAGAAAGTGTCTGAAGCCAGATTTGATCTCATGAAGATGAATCTTGACTATTAAACCCAATAGTCTAATCAATGTATCATCTAGTACAGAGTAAGCATTTAATAATTGCTTACTTCTTTGTTTTACCACTCCCTTATTTCAGCCAGAACTCCTCACGAGAACAGGGATCCCCTTATCAAGTGTCTTCCCCACATTTTCCTACCCCCTGGCTAATAGAGTGTTCTGTTAATAAATATCTGTTGACTTATACCCTGCATCTCTGACAATTTGTGATTCTAGCCCAATTCTCCCTCATTTAATAGGGAGGTAAAACTGAGTCTCATAGGAGGGAAATGAAGTGCCAAAGATCACTCAGTGAAGTAGTGTCAGAATAGGGACTAGAACCCATGTCTCCAAACTCCTTGTTCACATTTGTGATACTTATAGAGCACATTTTTTTGTTTAAGATTGATTGGTTGGTTGTTGTCCTTTGTGCTCAGGGGACCAAAATTACTATGTACAGTATGTCTGACTGTGACTGATTAGACCACTTCAAGCTCCATATGCCTAACTGCAGGTTGGGCACATTTGGGGTGGATGCTCTAAACTTGTGCATCTCAGTTTCCTTTGAACTACTGCAATTCTGCCTTGCTCATGTAGCACAGCACCTTGTGGGCATATTGCACTGACTGGGCCAGGGCCAGAGTCTCCCATGTTCTTAATTTTATTTTTTTTTTAATTTTTTAAATTTATATTTTTGCAAGGCAAATGGGGTTAAGTGGCTTGCCCAAGGCTAGGTAATTATTAAGTGTCTGAGGCCGGATTTGAACTCAGGTACTCCTGACTCCAGGGTCGGTGCTTTATACATTGTGCCACCTAGCCGTCCCCCCCACCATGTTCTTCAGAGGAACCTTGAGGGTGACCTAGTATCATTTTTTCCTGACTTCTGTGTGAGCACTTGCCTTCAGTGAGTTCTCCATAAAATAGAATTTTTTGGCACTCCAACAACATAGCCAGCCCAATGGAGTTATGCTTTTGCGGTAGCATTTGAATGTTTAGTAGTTCAGCTTGAGAAAGGACTTCAGTGTCTTGTACCTTATCTTGTCAGATGACTTTAAGAATCTTTCAAAGATCATTCAAGTAGAAGCAGTTCAGTTTCCTGGCATGGCACTGGTAGACTGTCTAGGTTTCACAGGTATACAACTAACAACCAACCAACTTGACTAAGAATCCAGTGGAGGGTTGAAAAACAACCTTTGAACTCAAAGCTATAGAGGTGGGAGCTAATTCCATCCTCATGCCTACACATAAACCAACGCACCTTCTGTTTAATATTTTTTCTAAGGTGCTGATCCCTTTCCCTTCAAGACCCGGAAGGAGCTGCTCAGTAGGAGGGCGGTGAGTGAAGCTTTCACCCTTGCTGACCTTAGGCAGCTGCCAGAACTGAACCCACCAGCCTTGATGCCCAATGGGAATGTGGGGACCCCAATGCGTATCTTCTTGGAGCTGATCCGAGCCTGTCGTCTGCCCCCTCGCATCATTACCCAGCTCCAGCTACAGTTTCCCAAGACAGGTTCTTCCCGGCGATATGGCAATGTGCCCTTTGAATATGAAGACTCAGATATTGTTGAGCAAGATGAGCTGGTGTACACAGCCCAGGGCGAAGAGATCCCAGAAACCCGTCAAAGAGCTTGTCCCACACCCATCACAGCTGCTACCCAAGGAGAACCAAAGGAAGAAGAAGAGGAAGAGGAAGAGTCTCATTCAGATGATGTGAGTTTGGTGACATTGTCTTGTTCTGGCTGACCATACCACAAGGTCACTCATTTATTAGTATTGTAAATATGAGTATTTTGGTGTATATAGTATTTGACACTCTTCAGAGTTCTTTGATCTGATTCTCACAACTGTCCTGGAGTTTAGCAGTACAAGCATAAATATTCCCATTTTATTTTGGTAGAGTCAGATCTCTTAATTCTCAGGATCCCCTTCTATTATAACAAGTTGCCCAATCTGCAATAGTTATGGATTCCTAGTATTAGAAATAATAATAATCATAAATAATGAGCCTTCCAATAATCCTCTGAAGCAGATACTGTGATGTTGTTGTTCAGTTTTTTGGTCTTGTCTGACTCTGTGACCCCATTTGGAGTTTTTTTTTTAAAGCTACCAGAAAAAAAAAAGATACCAGAGAGGGGCAGGGGCGCTAGGTGGTACAGTGGATAGAGCACCAGCCCTGGAATCAGGAGTACCTGAGTTCAAATCCAGCCTCAGACACTTAATAATTACCTAGCTGTGTGGCCTTGGTCAAGTCATCTGACCCCATTTGCCTTGCAAAAACCTTAAAAAAAAAAGAAAGAAGGATACCAGAGGGGGGCAGCTAGATGGTCCAGTGGATAGAGCACCGGCCCTGAAGTCAGGAGGATCTGAGTTCAAATTTGGCCTGAGACAATAATTGCCTAGCAAATAATGTGCTTATAAGTATTGCAAGTCACTCTTAACCCCATTACCTAAAATAAATAAATAAACAAATTAAAAGAAAAGATATCAGAGTGGTTTGCTGTTTCCTTCTCCATTTCATTTTAGAGACAGGAACACTGAGGAACACAAAGTTTGGTGACTTGCCCAGGGTCACACAGTTAATAAATATCTGAGGCTTGATTTGAACTTAAAAAAAAATGAACTTTCCTGACTCCAGGCCCAGCACTTTATCCAATTCTTCTCCTAGTCCCATATTACTAAAGAAGAAGCTTAGGCCCTAAGTGGGGGCAGCTTGGTGGCACAATGGATAGAGCACCGACCCTGGAGTCAGGAGTACCTGAGTCCAAATCCACCCTTGGACCCTTAATAATTACCTAGCTGTGTAACCTTGGATAAGGCACTTAACCCCATTAACTTGCCAAAGGAAAAAAAATAAGAAACTTAGGTCCTAAGAGGTTGTGACTTCCTCTTGTCACCCAGCTGATAAGTGTTTTGATTAGAGATTTGAAACCAGCTCTCCCGACACCTAAATCCAGCCCTCTTTCTTCTATATCACACTATCAAGATTCCTGTCATCACCACTATACTTTACTTTTCCATGAGGATAAAAGGAAACTGCTTTTAATAAAGGTGACTCAGGAAAAAAAAAGAACCATAAACTTATGGTTCTGCCTGATGAGACAGAACTAGCCCATGGGAAGCAGAAACCAGTCACTGTATTTTTCTAAATCTATCTTCAGAAATGGCTTTAAAAGGAAACTAAATCTAGATAAATACTAAAAAAAAAATGCCATTGTAGGCTGCCAGTGGCAAATGGAGTATTCGTTTTCACATCATAGAGTTGGAAGGGAGGGAGCTCAGAAGTCACCAATAATGTATACTTAAGTCATGACTTATCAGTCATGGTGGAGCCATCCCCAGTAAGGGGTCATCACCTTCTGCCTGAAGACTCCAATGATTGGGAACTTTCTGCTTTCAAAGGCAGTTCATCCCCCTTTAAGACAAGCTCTGATTGTTGGGAAGCTTTCACTAACATCAGTCCTGCATCTGTTTCTTATGGCCTCCACCCTTGCTCCTATATCTGCCCCCAGCCACGCAGCCCAAAACTAATCTTTCTTCTGTGTGATAACAGCCTTCTAAGCCCTTGAAGTCAGTAGTCATATATCCCCCAAACCGGATCTGGTCAAAATACTAGCTATGCTCTGATCAATATTGGCACCGTAGTATTTGGGTACAAGGAAATTAGGGAGAGTTGAATGTAGGCTTCAGCACTGAGAAGGGGGGTTGGTGGTGTCTTGAAGAGGCTCTCAAAGGAAAAGAATGTGTAGGAAGCACAGTACAAACTTTAAGGCATTTGTCTGGTATGATTATGATCAAAAAGGATGAGGAAGAATTAGCTAAGGGGAGGGAGAAAGGCAATAATTAAAAAGCCTGAGCAAACACCTGGAGGTGAGAAAGAGGCTGGTCTGCCTAAGGAGTAGTACAGGACTAGCCTGGCTGACGTGGAGGATTCATATTTTAGAGCAATGGGAGAAATAAGGGTGAATCAATAACAGTAATAATTCACTAATAATAATAGTTAATATAAGATTTACAAAGTATTCTTCATAATCACCCTGTAAGGTGGCTAATATAAATGTCATCATCCCTGCTTGACAGAGAAGGAATTTAAGGGTGAATAAATGACTTATCTCAGGCAATATGAAGGCAACTGGATGATGCAGTGATTAGAGCACTGGATCTGGAGTCAAGAACCCATATGATTGTCTGGCCTCAGATACTTACTGGCTGTGTGACCCTGTTTGTCTCAGCTTCCTCATTTGCTAAATGAACTAGAAAAGGAAATGACAAACATCTCTCATGTCTTTTCCAAGAAAACTTCAAATGGGTCACAAAGCTTCAGAACCAACTGAACAGCAACAAGATAACATAGTTATGAATATCAGGACTAGGATCTGAACCCAGATTTTTTGATTCTTAGGCCATCCTCCTTCTGCTTTATGATGCTGCCTCCCTCAGGTAGCACAGGGTCCAAGAGGATGTGGAACAAACAGCCCTCCCTCTCAGCCCACCTCCTGGGGGGGGGGGGGTGCCTGTGGCCAGAACAGTAGCTCTATCCTCTCCTTGCCTCCCTTGCAGGACAATGACACGTGTGAGGAGTGGGAGCGTCATGAGGCCCTTCATGAGGACATCACGAGTCAGGAGCGCACAGCTGAGCCACTCTTTGAGGAGGAGATTGAGCTCAAATGGGAGAAGGGTGGCTCTGGGCTTGTGTTTTACACAGACGCTCAATACTGGCAGGAGGAGGAAGGAGGTAACAATCACAGCTCATATTTCTTCAAAGCTTTATATCCCTGTTTACATTCCCTCATCTGCTCTCACACTACTCCAGGGGGGGAAGCCAGGTAAGAACGATGGCCCCTGCTCCCCAGGTGAGGAAGTTGGCCCTGGAGAGGAGCAGTTGCTCTGCCCGGGGTCACAGCTTGAAGGGCAGAGCTGAGTCTGAAACAAGTTTTCTGGCCACAAGGACACTATTCTTTCTCTATGCTAAAGGATGTAATTACACCTGGGTCTGGGCAGCAGGGAAATGGGCCTGGCCCTGGAATACCCATGAAAATCAGCTTTACTACTCAGTGCTCATATTTCCATTACACTTTACTTACAACCACTATGAGATCAGTTATTTGCATTTTACTTTTTAAATACATTTTGTTTTGCCATGGTAGACCAGCCTAAAAAAGACACAATCGTGCAAGACTGACTAGTCTTGAATACCACTAAGCAAGAGTGTAAAATTTCTTTTGGATCCAGACTCTGTGATTTTTCATTTATGTGGGCAAACTTCCTCCATCAATGCAACTAGGCATCTCTTTGGCAATATAGTCCCTTGTCCTCTCTCTTATTTCTTCTTTAAAGATCATCAAAAGTTGACAAAACTATTCCCAGGGCTTTTTTTCTTATATAATTCCCTGATAATGCTAGAGTCTGAGAAGATATTTGTACTATCTTTACTACTGGACTACAAGCACTTGATCTGTGTTCAGGTTTCTCTTGACTCTCATGTTTCTGTTTCAAAATTTTGATACAGCCCTGTTGGTTTTGGGTTTGTTTGGTTTTTTTTTTCAGAATTTCTTGGAAGTCTTTTATTTCATTAAGTCTACTTTTTCCATGCAGGATTTATAGCACCTTTGCTAGCTATGTTGTTCTTGGTTATAAGATAGCTTTTGCCTTTTGGAATGTATTGCTTTTGTCTTATTCAAAGATCTCTACTTCCTTATGGAGACACCAACAAAATCTCATGTGGTCCTGATTATGGGTCCTTGTTACTTGAGGCTGCTAACAGTATTTTTTTCTTTGCTCTAGAAGCTCTGAATTTTGGCTCTCATGTTTCTGGGAGTTTTTTCATAGGGAGTTTATTTCAGGAGACAGTTCTATTTTCATGTTGCTCTTTGGTGCTTATATAGATCTGGGCAGTTTTCTTTCATGATTTCTTGACATCTTATATCCAGACTGATTTGGGGTGGGGTCCATGTCATAGTTTTGTGGTAATCCAATGATTCCTAAATTATCTCTCAATATGTTTTTCAAGTAAATTGTAATTGATGTGTTATGCCTTACATTTTCTTCTTTTTCAGTCTTTTGACTAAATATTTCTTGTCTCAGGGAGTTATTAACTTCTAATTAGCATTCTAATTTTCAAAAAGTCTGTTACTTGGGTAAGGTTTTTGAACCTCCTGGACTAAGCAGTTAGTCCTCTTTCCACGTGTTTAACTCTTTAAAAAAAAGTCTTATAGGAATTTTAATTTATCCTGTTCTGGACTTTTTTCTTTGAGCTTTGCCTGTAGATGTTTTAGAGTCATTCTCTTCTGGGTTTGTGTTTAATTCTATTATAGCTCTTTAGTATGGAAATCTTATTGATTGTTTTATTCATTGTTGCAGAATTATTTACTGAAATCTGTATCAGGGCCTCATTCTGCATACTTCTGGAGGGAATGTCTGCTGGACCAGGTTTGGTCCTGCCTTGTAGCTCAAATCCTGCTGCTGCTTTCTCTAAATACCAAATGCTCAAGGATCTTAGAGGCAGCTCAGTACAAGTATCCACTTGTATCCACTACAGGTTCCTGCTACTTTTTAACTTTATAATTTATTGTTTGTGCTGTAACATTAACAACTTAGTATCAACACTGTCATTTGCAGAGTTTTGTTACCATTTAATGATATTTTTTAATTTGCATAGTTGAGTAAGCATACATTCTTTTGGTGCTGCTATTCTCATTTTCTATACATCTCATTTTTTTAAATTCATATTTATCATTCCTTACAATTCAGTAATATTTCATAACATTCATATACTACAATTTATTCAGCTATTCTCGAATTGTTGGGCATGTGATTTATATTCAAATTTTTACAAAAAGAAAACAATACAAAATGCTTCAAATTAATAACGATACAAGAAATACAAATTAAAACCACTCTTGGTTTTAACTTACACCTATTAGATTTGCAACAATGATAGAAAACAAAACTGGAAAATGTTGGAGAGGGCTGTAAGAGGCCAGGTATATTGCTGATGGAATTGTGAATTGTTTCAATTGTTCCAACCATTTTAAAAAACAATTGGGTTGCCCCAAGAAAGGCAAAGCTATGAAAAGAATCCATAGCTACCAGAATATTTATAACAGCCCTTTTATGGTAGCAAAGAAGAAAGAAAGAAAGTAGGTGCCCATCAGTTGGGAAATTTCTGAACAAATCATGGTGTATGAAATATATACATTATTATTGTACGTAGTGTTTGAATATATGCTGTATTATTGTAAGAAACCAAAAATATGAGGAATTCAGAGTTGGGACACCATGTATGAATGGATACAAAATGAAACAAGCAGAAACAGGAATGCAGTCTGCATAGTGACCCCAAGAGTATGTGATTCACATCAGTGCAACCACCAATCTTGATTTTAGAGTACCAATGGTAAAATATTCCTTGCTCCTCTTGGTAGTGAGGTGATAGGCTGTAGGTATGGATGAGTATATGTTCCCAGGTGTGGTCAATGCATCTGTTTGTTTTGCTTAGCTTTTTTCTAAGGGAAGTTTCTTTTTGAGGTTGGAGTAGATGAGGGAAGTCAGGGCAGTTTTTGTTTTTTGTTCTTAGGTTTTTGCAAGGCAAATGGTGTTAAGTGGCTTGCCCAAGGCCACACAGCTAGGTAATTATTAAGTGTCTGAGTCCAGATTTGAACTCAGGTACTCCTGACTCCAAGGCTGGTGCTCTATCTACTGTGCCACCTAGCTACCCGATGGTAGTTTTGTTTTAAAGCATCAGTAAACTTTTTCTTAAATAGCACAGATCTCTCTCTCTCTCTCTCTCTCTCTCTCTCTCTTGCGTGTGCGCACGCTCACACACACACACACACACACAAAGACAAAATATCAAACATTCTGAGAGTCAGGTATAAGGAACAACCTCATAGTCATAGAAAGTCATAGAAGTCAAAAATGTATTAATCTGTCTTTTTCCTACAGATTTTGATGAGCAAACAGCTGATGACTGGGATGTAGATATGAGCATATACTACGATAGAGGTAATTGGCCAGGCTGGGCTCTGGGCTGCAAGTGGCTTATTCTTGGGTGATTTGCTATCCTCTTTGCTGTCCTCTTCCCTCAAACCAATTCCCTGCCTTATGTAATATGGTATGTGATCAGGAGGGAGCAAGAGAATGAGGCTAGAGTGAGCACCCCTGTGCTTTTAGTGAATAACCCAGCTAGGGCTATTTATTTTCTTGATTTTTAATCTTTCCATTTCTAAAATAAATCCCCTTTGGAGATCGAGGAAGCAGAGGCAAATATTAGAAGCAGAGCAGGAGAAAAGAAATACAGTCCCAAACCTTAGTCTTATAGGATGGCAATGGTGCCATCTTCAGGAATTAACCCCTATTCTGAAAACACACTGAGGCCTGGAAAGCCCTTTGAAGTGTTCTCTTGTCCTTAGGAAGTTTCTGGTCTGGTTACAGTCACAATCACTCCCATGAGAGAGCCCAAGTCTGATGGAAAACTACACCATTGACTCTCAGGAAGCTCATGTAAGGGGGTGATATATATAGTCCCTGTTATTTAGTGTATAGCCTTCTGAAGGGGAAAGAAGTGAAATACTTCCTGCACTCGGGATCCTGCTTATCGATCAGGAAGAGGTCACAGACACATGCTATGAAACTAAAACTAGGGAAATCTAGCCCCAACTGAGTGCCAAGGGTGCCCTGTCTCTCCTGTACTGAATGTGTCTGGCTAGGTTTGAACCTCTTCCTAAACTAAGCTCTGGCTTTTCAGATAGTGGAGACAAGGATGCTCGTGACTCAGTCCAGATGCGCTTGGAACAGAGACTACGCAATGGCCTAGAGGATGGCTCTGTGGTCAACCACCAAGTTGGCACCTTTGAGCGTCACACAAAGGTGAGCCTCATGTTTAACCCACAATCTTGTCCACTTTCTACTTCCTCCCCATTTGTGACTGGGAAGCCCTTACATGAGCCCTTACCTTTACTCTGCAGGGTATTGGAAGGAAAGTGATGGAGCGCCAAGGCTGGGCTGAAGGCCAGGGCCTGGGGAGTAGCTGCTCAGGAGTAGCTGAGGCCCTGGACAATGATGGGCAAAACCCCAGGTGTAAGCGTGGATTAGGGTAAGTGTGGTTAAGGGTCATTCTCTGCAGCAGTCCCAGCCTTCCTAAATCTCAAGAATTCCCCACTTTCCCCCATCAGCTTGACTTGGAGTTTGTGGCCCTGGTTTGAGGTTGCTGATTTGGAAGCTAGGAAGCTAGATAGATAATGGACTTCCTTGTTTTGGAGGGTTCCTGTAGGTGGAGTTTCTGGGTAATTTTGAAGAAATAATCAATGATAGAGTGAATGGACTGATGCTGTGTTGGCCATAGTTGTGGCAAGGATTCATCCACATGATTTTGATTTATTCTTTTAAACCTTTGGCTTGAGACAAATGTGGGGCTTCTTCTCATGCCCCTCTCCTTAATATAGGGAAGTGGGAGATTCCCTAGTTTCATTATAACATAACCAAAGGTTTCCCTCTCTCTCAGGTATCATGGAGAGAAACTGCAGTCTTTTGGACAGCCAAAGAGGCCACGTGGGACCAGCCTGGGGCTCATCTCTACCATCTATGATGAACCCCTTGCTCAGGACCAGGGTGATCTCCTACTTCGACGTCAGCCACCTACCAGCCTTAAGTTCCGGACAGATATGGCCTTTGTGAGAGGTTCAGACACAGACAGCTTTTCCCATAACTCAGCAGAGCCCAAGTGATTGTGACAGAAGCTTCACATATGATCAGTGCGATTACAGCATCTTTCTAACCTTTCTTGTATTTGAAGCCACTATGAGTGACCAGCTCCAGGAAATAGACTTTCCTAGAGAAGAGAATGACAGAAACCTTGGGCCACTCAGCTTTTGCACTTCTCTTCCTTCCTCAATGCTACCTCAAGGCCAGCAATGTATTTTTACAAAGTACCGTTTCTGTTATGATGGATTCAACTTCTTGTTTATCTCAAGACCAGTTTTGACCTCAGCCCTTTGAAGCAGGGCCTCATTGGCCAAGACCAAGCCATCTTTCCCTTGAGATTTCCTGCACAACACTAGCTATGCTGGCCAGCTAGAAGGGGTGGGGCCTGACAGCCTGAACCCATTCCACTCGCTCCCTTCTGTGAAGGGCAGACAGACTCACAGTAGAATAAAGTTTTGATTTTGTATTCCATCCTTGAGGAGGGACCCTACCTGCCTCTCCCTAAATAACCGTTTTCAACTCTGTATTATTATTTAATAGGTCAGCTGGAGTCTTTGAGGGTGTGGATATTCTGACAAACACAAATGAATTTCTTGAAGATATTATTCCAAGTCAGTAATACCCCAAAATAAAGTGTTAAATTTTTATCTCACATTAAGCCACATGAAGTTTAATTCTGTGCTTACATTCTATTTCAGTAACAGTAGTCAGTCACAAAATAGATGTTAGGCCCTACTGGCAAACCACTTAACCCCCTTGCAAAAAAACAAAACCTAAAAAAAAAATCTAGGGGGTTGAATAAGCTCAAGTGTTAAAAATGAGCTCTATTCAAAGAAGAATCATGCCAGGATAAGCAAGGTTGATAGTCCCCTTGCAGTTTTCTTGGGGAACTGGATACCATCCATGAGAACTGGCTGAAAGAACAGAGAAAGCTTGGAAAGAACAGAGTAGGTGGGACATGGGAACTGTTTTCAAGCATCTGTCACATTTGTCCTTCAGCCCAAGTGAGCCACTAGGAGCACTGGGTAGAAGTGACAAAGAGGAATTCAGGCTTCATGTAGGAAAAGCTTCCAGACAATTACTGTTGATTATTAATAGCATGGAGTGCCTCTCCCTGAAGGTCTTCAAACAGAAGTTGTATGACCACTGGTCAGATATATTTGGGGAAAAAGTGGCAGTTATGGTAGGAGTCGACTGATTTTCTAAGCAGCAAAATGATTTAAGCAAGCTGTAGCTGACCTATGGTATTAATACTGAATGCTTAGCATATGTTCCCTTTATTTTTTTATTGATAATTCATTTTGACAGTCTAAGAAATGACTTCCACAATAGTTCCTGATGTGAAAAAATGTTTTAAGCAAAACCATCTGCCATTGATTAGGACTAATCATTCCTATTATTTTTTAAATATGCCAAACCCTCTCCCTTTGGTCTCACTTAGGAAAACATCCTAAAATATAAAACCCCAAATGCATCCTCCAAAGCAGGACTGTCCAACTTTACTTTTAAAAGTTTTTATTGAAACAGGGGCGGCTGGGTGGTGTAGTGGATGGAGCCCCGGCCTTGCAGTCAGGAGTACCTGGCTTCGGGTCCGGTCTCAGACACTTGGTAATTGCCTGGCTGTGTTGACCCCATTTGCCTTGCAAAAAAAAAAAAACTAAAAAAAAAGACAATATATTTTGATTTGCCATTTTAGTGAAAGCTCTGCTAGCTAGGTTTCGTTTACTAAAACAGTTAGTAAATCCACGAGGCAGAGGGCGGTACATAAAATCACCCTGTGGGCCACATTTTGGACAGCCCTACTCAAAAGTATTTGGTTCTGCCTTAATAAAGTATCCTTATCTGTGTAACTCTTTACTTAAAATGCTTTCTATATATTTCGTTAAAAGTTTGGCAGAAATATATACCAAATCGGACAGCTAGGTGGCACACTAGATAAAGCACTGGCCCTGGAGTCAAAGCAGCCTCAGACATTTTTTTTTAGGTTTTTGCAAGGCAAATGGGGTTAAGTGGCTTGCCCAAGGCCACACAGCTGGTAATTATTAAGTGTCTGAGACTGGATTTGAACCCAGGTACTCCTGACTCCAGGGCTGGTGCTTTATCCACTACAACACCTAGCCCCTAGCCTCAGACATTTAATAATTACCTAGCTGTGTGGCCTTGGGCAAGTCACTTAATCCCCATTGCCTTGCAAAAACAACAAAAAAACCAGATCATGCCCTCTGATCATGGGTATCCCACAAGGTCCTGGGCCCTCTGCTAAATTTCACTTGGAGATCTCATCAACTCCCATGGATTTAATTATCATCTCTATGCTGATGATTGTTAAATCTCCCTATCCTGCCCCAATCTCTGCTAATTTCCAAACTCCCATCCCCAACTGCTTCTAAAACACATCAGATTAGGTTTCCAGTAGACATCTTAAACTGAATGTCCAAAATTAACTCATCTTTCATCCCTAAACTCTTACCCCCCCTTCTCTATTACTATAGAGGGCAACATCATCTTCTTATCCCTCAGGCTAATAACATGGGAGTCATCCTGGATTCCTCACTGTCACTACCCCCCCCCCCATCCATGCTTTAGCCAATGCCTGTCAATCTCACCTTTGCTGGGTTTCTCAAAAATGTTCCCTCTTCTCTGACACTGCCATCCCTCTGGTGCAGGCCCTCATCACCTCGTACCTGGACTACTGCACAAACCCGCTGGTGAGTCTGCCTATCTCAGGTCTCTCCCCATTCTAATACATACTCCATTTAGCCATTAGCGATTTTCCTAGAGTGCAGGTGAAACCATGTCTCCCCTCTCCTACTCAGGAAATTCCAGTAGCTTTCTATAATCTCCAGGATCAAACATAAAATCCACTGTTGGGTACTCAAAGCTCTTTATTATCAACCTTTCACCTTTCCAGTCTTGCACATTCCCCACCTCATATTCTTCAAACCAATGACACTGGTCTCCTGGCTGTTTCACAAACTAACACTCCATCTCTGGCCTCTTCAAATTATCTCTAGCTTCCCCCATACCTGGAAGGCTCTCCTTAATTTCGAACTATTGGCTTCCTTTAAATCCAAACTAAAATCACTAAGGAAACTCTTCTCAACCCCTCTGAATTCTAATGTCTTCCCTCTTTTTTTATTTATCCCGTATTTAATTTATTTTTGACATATTTGTTTGCTCTTTGTTTCTCCCATTAAATTGTGCTCTCTGTGAGGGTAGCAATGTCTTTTGCCTGTTTTGTATCGCCAGTGTTTAGCACATGCTGTGTCTGGTATGTAGCAACAGTTTAAAAAAAAAATGTTTAATACCAGGACGTATTATTTTTTAAAAGAGGGCTAGGGCAACTAGGTAGCAGAGTGGATAGAGTACAGGCCCTGGAGTCAGGGGGACCTGAGTTCAAATTTAGCCTCAGAGACTTAATTACCTAGCTGTATGGCCTGGGGCAAATCACTTAATCCCACTGCCTGGCAAAAATTAAAAAGGAAAATTTGCAGCTCTTAAAAAAATGCTATCACTAAGACTCAAGATTTTAATGTAAAGTTATAGGAGAGTGACGAAGAGGTTAGCCATATCTTAAGGTGAAATGTCTACTAACATTCCATTCCTTGGAAAACATCCAGGATTCTTAAAGATAGCTAATAACTCTCAACTCACCCTGGAAAGAAAAAAAATATGAGTCTATTACTGAACTTTGTGTTTTCCCCAAGACTTAAATACTCTAGCTATAGTAAATGTTAGTTATTTGGAGAGTCCTATCTATCAAGGGGATAAAGGGGGCTGTGGCTTATATGAATGGAAAATTCTCAAATAAGTGTCCTCCTATTTCTTTTAATTTAAAAAAACCTGATATCTTATTGTCTGATCTTGCTATCTCTTATTCTTTATGTTTCTTCCTTAAGGATATGATTTCTCTCTCATCACACTCAATTTGGATCAACGTATGCCATGGAAACAATGTAAAGATTGCCTTCTGTGGGGGGGGGGGTGGAGGGAGGGAAATAAGATTAGGGGAAAAATTATAAAATTCAAAATAGATAAAATCTTTAATAAAATATAAAAATAAAATAAATGTCCTCCATATGGAAGAGGCAGCTCAAAAGCGCATGGAGTAAGGGCAGCTAGGTGGCATAGTGGACAGAGCACCGGCCTTGGAGTCGGGAGGATCTATGTTCAAGTCTGGCCTCACATACTTAAAAATTGGCTGTGTGACCTTGGGCAAGTCATTTAACCCCACTGCTTCGCAAAGAAAAGAAGTGGATGGAGTGACTGCTGAGCCTGCAGTTAGGAAGACTCGTCGGACCTCAGACGCTTGCTCGCTGTGTGACTCTGGGCTAATCATTTCACTGGCTGCCTCAGTTTCCTTATTTGTAAAATAAGCTGAGGAAGGAAATGACAAATCACTCCCGTTTCTTTGACAAGAAAACCCCACACGCGGCCACGAGGAGCCCTGGACACAACCAAGCACGACTCAGCGCCCTCGGAGGACACATCCAAAGCTTGAATCCCACCCCGCCCCCACCCCGGCTTTCCCAGCTGGTCACGCGGCTCCCTCCCCGCATTTCCAAGCTCGGGGCTGAAGGGAAGACGACGCTACAAAGGGCTCCTCACCGCCCCCCAAAAGCCCCCAATTCTCCCCGCAAACCCGCCCCCCGAGCCTCCAGGTGAGGAGTTTCCCGAGGGTGGGGACAAGCTCCGCCCCGGCCCCGCCTCCCCGGCCCGGCCCCGCCTCCTCCAGGCTGACGCCGCGCCGCTTTCAAAAGACGTCGTGCGTCCGTGCGTCCAAAACGTCACCGGCGGAGAAGGCGGGACTTCCGGGGAGCGCGCTCAACCCGTTTGGGTCGGACGGCGCTGCCTCGGGGGGGAGTGCTCGAGCCGCGATGGCGGCCCCGGCCCCGGCCGAACCCACGACCTTCGGACAGGCGGTGATCGGGCCCCCGGGCTCGGGGAAAACCACGTACTGTCTAGGCATGAGCAATTTCCTGGCCGGGCTGGGCCGGCGGGTGGCGGTGGTCAACCTAGACCCGGCCAACGAGGGCACGCCGTACGCATGCGCCGTAGACATCGGCGACCTGGTGACGCTCCCCGACGTGATGGAGGCGCTCAAGCTGGGGCCCAACGGCGGCCTCGTGTACTGCATGGAGTACCTGGAGGCCAACCTGGACTGGCTGCGCGACCGCCTGGCGCCCTTCCGAGGCCACTACCTGCTCTTCGACTGCCCGGGCCAGGTGGAGCTGTGCACGCACCACGGCGCCCTGCGCAGCGTCTTCGCGCAGCTGGCCCGGTGGGGCTTCCGGGTGAGCCCCGCCCCGGAAGTGTGGCTCGGGCCGGAGGAGCACGTGCTTGGGGGCCGCTCCCCCACCCCCGGCCCGGGGCCCAGTTACCTCTGCTCCTACATGCATTGAATGGATGCGCTCTTAATTGCCCTTCAGCTCTGTAGAGCCCTAGGGGGCTCCACAGCCTTATTTGTTTTATTGTATGATTGTCATTATTTTAGCCAAGGATCCCCCAGGCTCCTGAGGTTTAGAACTAAAGCTACTTTTTTCACACTAATAATTAATGAGTTCATGAAATCAGCTTCAGGAGTCTGTTCTCTGGGTGCCTTTATGGAAACCATCAGTGAGCCAAGAATGAATGAATGAATGCCCTCATCTCGGCTTCTAAAAGCCTCTTTCAGAGTTCCAATATTCTACCATAGGGGTGGCTAGGTGGTGAAGTGGATAGAGCACATGCCCTGGAGTCAGGAGGACTCAGGAGTTCAAATTTGACCTCAGACACTTAATAATTACCTAGCTGTGTGGCCTTGGGCAAGCCACTTAACCCCATTGCCTTACCTAAAAATAATAATTAAAAAAAAAAGAAATATTCCACCATAGACCCTGTGTTCTCTTCAAAACTTGTATTTACCTTGTGCTTTTCTTTTTTAACTTATTAGTTCCCTACATCAGGGATGGGGAACCTTTTTCCTGCCAAGGGCCTTTTGAATATTTATAACATTCTTTGAGGGCCTTACAAAACTATCAGTTTAAAAATCAGTCTGCTATATTTGGCAAAAACAGTTCACTCCTAAAAATCTCCTTATCTTTATTGACTTTACAATCCCCCTGTGGTTACCTTGGCAACCTCAAACCAAATGATTTCCCAGGCTTTATACAGTAGATAATCTAAAGTCCAGCTCTTGCCCTAGCTAGAAAGTAAACTTCTTGTGATTGCGAGGACTTTTTTACCTAGTACGTTGTACCTAGTACAATGCAGGGAGGTGATACCTTGACAAGCATTAATTGAATGTGAGTGAGGGGATGCACTTCTTTCTCCTCCAGAACCACCAGAGCCTAGTGACCAGTTATGAATAAGGACTACTGGAAAAAGCCCAGATGTGAGGCAATCAGGGTTGAGTGACTTGCCCAAGGTTACACAGCTAGTAAGGGTAAAGTATCTGAGGCCAGACTCGAACACCTGCCCTGAATCCAAGGCCAGTGCTCTATACACTTGACTACCTAGCTCCCTAATATGTAGGGTACATATTTAATAAATCCTTGCTTATTTAATGAATAAGTTTGCTCTGGAGAGAAGGCCTAAATTGGACTAAGATTGGGAGGAAAGAGATTCATTAGATTTAATTCATATTACAACATGTCAGCGTTCTTATAGCTTCAGTAGCTTGTTTTGCTAGGGTAGTTACAAAGACTAACAGGGAAAGTTACTTCTCATGGTTATATGGCCAGTTATTAAGTGGAGATTTGAATCTTTTTCTAGGTGACTCAAATAGAGTGCTGGAATCAGCAAAATCTATATTCAAATCTATCCTCATACACTTATTGACTGTGACCCTTGAGGGAAGCTAGATAGTGCAGTGGATGGAACATTGGTCTTAGGTCCAGGAGGGAGTTCAAATCCAGCCTTAGATCCTTGACTAACTCTGTGACCGTGGGCAAGTCATTTAACCCTGATTGCCTCACATTCAAGGCCATGTCCAGTTGCCCTGATTCATAGTTGGCCACTGGACCCAGATGGCTCTGGAGGAGAAAGTAAGGCTGCAAACTTAGCATGCTCCCTCACTCAAATCCAGTTCATGTGCTTGTCATGGCATCACCTCCTTGATGTCATCTTCAAAAATGAGGGACAAACTATGTGACCCTTGGTAAGCCATTAAATCTCTGTCTGCCTGTTTCCTTATCTGTAAAATGGGCAAAATAGCACCTGCCTCCCAAAGTTGCTGTGAGGATCAAATGAGCTATTTGTAAAGTACTTTGCAAACCTCACAATGCTGTGTAAGTGCTATCATTACCATCAAATCCAGAGTTCTTTTTAATTTGTCCTGCACTCTACTTTAGGCAGCCTCAATCTGCTGAATGAGATACAGTTCTAGCCTTTAGGATTCCCTGGTTTAATGATTGAGAGAAGCCTCAGGGCTTTTCTGCTTAATCTGAGAAGAATAAAGTTTTAAGTGTTTTAAAATCTTAGTAATCCTTTTGGGAAAGGGATAGGAGATCCACACTGATAATAAATGTCCTTGGCAGAGAGAGGCCCTGAGTCATGACCTTTCTGCCTTGTCTTGTTTTCTCAGCTGACTGCTGCCCACTTAGTGGATTCTCACTACTGTACAGATCCAGCCAAATTCATCTCAGTGCTTTGCACCTCCCTGTCCACCATGCTGCATGTAGAGCTGCCCCACGTCAACATCCTCTCCAAGATGGACCTCATTGAGCAGTTTGGGAAGCTTGGTAAGGGTTCATAGAAGTTTTGGGAAAACACAGGAGTAGAGCCTAGTGGTAAGAAAATGATAACCAGCTCCAGCTAGTTTTTCAAATCGACCTGGGGAATAGGGAGCCAAGTGAATGCTGAATCAAGGGGGTATAATGAGAAGTTGACCAGAGAGCCTAAGGATCAATTAGATTAAGCTGGAAGGGATCTCAGAGGCCATTTAGTCCAAACCCCTCATGTAGAGGGAAGGATACTAAGGCCCAGAGAGGCTGACTACCCTGGCCAAAGTCTCACCAACAGAATGGAGCAGAATCAAGATTCACTCTTTCTGTTCCATCCTGAAGAGCTTGTTAGACATTATTTCTCAACATGTTAGCAAATTTCTGAATTGCCAAGATCCTGGATATAGTCTTCATTGTTTAAAGAAAGATAGCATAGGAATAAAAAGCATAGAACCAAAAATAAGAAATCCAGGTTCTACTTGACCCTATCATCAACATAATGTGACCTTGGAGAAGTCAGTTCTTTCTCTGGCCTTAAGTTTCCTCACATTAAAATGAATATATAGATCCTCCCTTAAGGGGCGGCTAGGTGGCACAGTGGATAGAGCACCAGCCTTGGAGTCAGTAGTACCTGGGTTCAAATCTGGCCTCAGACACTTAATAATAATTACCTAGCTGTGTGGCCTTGGGCAAGCCACTTAACTCCATTTGCCTTGCAAAAACCTAAAAAAAAAAAAAATAGATCCTTCCTTAAGTCTCTTCCATTTTGCAATTTTAGGTCTCCTTGAGCTTGGAAATGTTTAGGGAGTAGTGCTCTCCTGGCCAGAAGCTATAGAATAAGGCTGTCTAAATGGCTTCATGTTGGGCCCCAGCTAAAGGATCTGATGCTGATGTGGCTCCCTCTTGTAAGCAACTTGTTCCAAACATGGAGCTGTCAATACTCTGAATCTATCCCTCAAGATATAAACATAAAAGATGGAGAAGGGGGGCAGCTAGGTGGCAGTAGTGGATAAAGCACCAGCCCTGGAGTCAGGAGTACCTGGGTTCAAATCCGGTGTCAGACACTTAATTACCTAGCTGTGTGGCCTTGGGCAAGCTACTTAACCTCATTTGCCTTGCAAAAATCCTTAAAAAAAAAAAAAAAAAAGATGGAGAAGGTTCAGAAAAAGGCAATTTAAGTGATCAAAAGGAAGGAGAGGAGGCCCTGGAAAATTGGCAACTATGTGAGGAAAGGTAACTTGAATTCAGAACAAAGGCCAATATAAAATGTGAATGAAATGTCTAAAAGTAGTAGAGAGGGTGACTCAGGGCTTAGTCTGCAGTTCCCCATATGCTTGAATGAGACCTTTTGAAGCTTGAAGGATGCACTTAGAACAAGAGAATGGAATTAGTAACTGTGTTACCTCCTGCTTAGAGGAAAGTCTCTAATCATAGAATAGAATCTGGAGAGAACACATGGAACAGGAAGTATCAGAGCAATCCCTTATTTTGAAGCAGAGAAACTGAGGCACAGGAGAATTTTCTCAAAATCACACAGTGATACTGATAAAATTAGTACTTCAATACCAGTAAAATTATCATGGATAATCATAAGCATTACCCTGAAAGATCAAAATTCTGAAGGATCTTCTGCCAAGTCAAGGAAGTAAGAGTTTTAGTAATGTGTATTTTCAGTCATTCATGGTGTGCCTGCCTCTTCCATTCAATTGTAAACTCCTTGATGGTTTTTGACTGGTTTACTTTGCTTTTTCTTTGTCTCTTCAATGCTTAGCTCCAGGACTGTTGGAATTGAAGATTCTTGTTTTTTTTTTTTTACTGTTGGGCTTCCTATGTTCCGCACTAACCTGTGTAGATAAAGGACTTTGCTTTGCAGGATGAACTTTTATCTAAGGTTCTCCTTCATTCTGCTTCTAAGCCTTGTCCTTTCTTCACAGCCTTCAACCTCGACTACTACACTGAAGTCCTAGATCTCTCCTATCTTCTTGACCACCTGGCCTCAGACCCCTTCTTCCGTAATTACCGACAGCTCAATGAGAAACTGGTGCAGCTAATTGAAGACTACAGTCTGGTATCTTTCATCCCTCTCAATATCCAGGTACAAGGGTCCTTCCTACCATTGGCTAGCTCATTCTGGAGCACTCCAGTGCCTCAGAGGAATCCCTATCAGAGTGTAAAGTAGAAAAGTAGCATGAGCAGTGAAAGGCACAGCAGAAGTTTCTTTCTAAGCCTGGCCAATCTCTACATCTCTCCTCTGGCAAGAGAGCTCTCTATTGGTGATCAGAAGCTAAGCATGGGATGAATGAATTTTAGAACTAAAGTCAGCCCAGGGCCTCCTCTGTTAGAACTGGAAGAAACTCTCCAGAAATGACCAAATCCAGCCCTCTCATTTTGCAGGAGAGAAAATCAGGCTCAGAGAGAGGAAATGCGTTTGCCCAAGGTCACACAGTCAAGAAATGGTGGGGCTTGGGTCTGCCTAGGTCTCCTAACTTCTAGGCCAGGGAGAAAACAAGGATGAGACATAGGAAGAGGAACAGTAGAAAAGTGGTTCAGTGGTTGATTTTTGTATAGACTATCTCAGCAGAGGGGAATAGGAGGAAAAATGAGATGTTTGGGAATGGCATGGGATGGGATGAGATGAGATGTGGTGGGATAAAGAGGCCACTTATGCAAAATTTCTTCTATCAAAGGGGGGGTCATATCGTGACTTCCAGTCTTTGCTCCCAGTTCTCTTCTCTCTCTTTCCTTCACTCCAGGATAAGGAAAGTGTCCAACGGGTGCTCCAGGCAGTGGACAAAGCCAATGGTTACTGCTTTGGGGTAGCTGAGCAGCGAAGTCTGGAGGCCTTGATGTCTGCCGCAGTGGGAGCTGACTTTCATTTTACCTCGTATCCTTGTTTCTCTCTGCCAGGGTTCTGAACTGAATGACTCTGAGAGTCTAATGGTTACTAGTGACTAGTCTACTTATCCCAGAGGTAGAAAACTCATGAGGCATGTAGAATGGGACTCCTAGGTGAGGATGAGAGCAGATGGGGCTGGAGGTCGTGGTCATGGAGGCTAAGCACTTGTCCTCCATGTGGAAAGGACAGAGGTCATTAAGGCCTCTAGGGGATGGGCACAGGGGTCAACATTCTTTCTGTGCTGTTCACCAGAACACAGGAATGCCCATTTATTATGTTATGGCCAATGTCTTACTGGAAAAAGTTCTCCTAAGGAATGTACCTCAGACCTGAGGAGGAGACCCATGCCTCACATAGGTTAGAGAGAGGAGCTGAGCCTGTGACTTCATTAATATCCTTGGCAACTATCACCACAGCATTTCAGAAACTGGGCTTGAATCCATGCCTTCCTGGCATTGAGGCCAGTTCTCTAGGACCCCATACTGTCTCTTGCCAGCATAGAAATCATGTTAATAAATAAGCTGGGTATAACAGAGATGTACCAGGCAAAGAGCCATGGGAGTTTTGAGGGGATGATTGTTCCAGGGCCAAGTATGACACAGGCACCTTATACGGGAAGATATGGGATGAAGACTTAAGAGTGTGATCAGCATAAAACCCAAGGAGGAAAGGCCACTAGAGGAGGGGTTCCCTGGGCAGAAGGCTTCTTGAAAGGATGACCTTTGAACTAAGGAAATGGGGTAGGGGGAGCCACTCCCAGGGAAGTAGGGAAAGGCCTAACAGGAGAGAACCCAAGGGGGAGAGCTTATCGGGTATGCAGTAGGCTTTGGAGCTAGAGGAGTTGAGGAAAGGGATAATAGTGTTACCAAGGCCGATGTGTGGTTGTGAACAATAAGGGGACCTTGGGGGGATCCATTAAGAGCTAAGTAGAATCAGCTACCCTACAGCACATCTAAGAAGAGGGACAGAGTGAAAGGAGAGAAAATATAGTATATGGTAGTGGGGAAGTACGATTGGAGGGAGTTGCGATCAGCAATGGAAATGGTGGAAAAATAAGGAAGTAGCTTTTGTGATGGACTTATCATAAAGAATGTGATCCACCCGTGACAGAGCTGGAGGTGTTGGAACACAGACTGAAGCACATTTTTTAATTATTATTTTTGGGGGGGAGGGTTTGCAGGGCAAATGGGGCTGGGTTGCTTGTCTAGGGCTGGATTTGGACCTGGGTGCTCCTGACTCCTCTGTCCACTGCACCACCTGGCTACCCCTACTACTACTACTCTTATTATTATTATTATTTTATTTTGGGATTGTTGGGGTGGTTTTTTTGGGTTTTGTAGGACAATGGGGTTGGGGTGACTTTCCCAGGGTTACACAGCTGGGTGATTGTTGGATGTCTGGGGCCGGATTTGGGCTCCAGTGCTCCTGACTCCAGGGCCGGTGCTCTGTCCACTGTTCCATCTGGCTGCCCCTACTATTATTATTATTATTATTATTATTGTTATTGTTATTATTTTAATTTTTTTCTCTTTACTTTATTGCCCATGAGGGTCTATATTTTGGGGGGGGGCCCACTATGTTTACTCTTAAACAAGAATATTTTAGTAATATATAAAACACCATCTGTATAAAAATAAATAAAGTTAATATAAGAGCTAGGTAGGAGCTCTCTAGGACTAATCCCCTTCATATCCTGTAGAAGCTGAAACCTGGTGTTGGACACCATTGGGAATTATAGAAGAACAGAGGCAGCAGCCATCAAACCAGTCACCAGCCACCAGCTAGTGCCATTACTTGAAAGACTTATCACATTGAAGCAAAGTTCATTTGACACATTGTTTATCCATGACATCCTACTGCTCCCATCAATCTCAAAGCCCCCATCTCTCCAGGCCAACCAGGCCCTCCTCATCTAAGAAAAGGCAGATTGCCTTTTCTGGATAGCTGGATAGCATTTTGTGAAGGATTCTTAGTCTTCAGCCCCAAAAAGATTTCAGCTCAGAAGGTGGTAGGGGGCTTGGCTTCTCTGTGTTCCTGTGGGGGTTTGGGCATAGATGGACAGGAGCCAGATCTTACTTGTCCCTTTTGGGCTCTGGAGGGATAGAGAGAAAGAATCCCTCTCATATCTGCTTCCCACTCCTTTGCCAATTTTCCTTGACCTCAGCCGTTTAGCACGCTGGGAATCCAAGAGAAGTACCTTCAGTCCCCAAAAGAAGAGTCAGTGGAACAAGAGGATATGCACTTGTAGGATGAGAGCGAGAGTGCTGTCCCTGGATCCAGGAAATCATGGCCTGAAGCAGGCTGGCCCTGGAGTAGGGCCAGAAACAAGACATCTGAGAGCTTGAGCCCGGAACTACTGAAGCTTGGCAAAGGACTTGGAAGCCCCAAAAAGGGGTGCCCTGAGGTGGGCTGCAGGACATGTCCAAGGGGGCAGAGGTGGCCATATGAACCTCTGCTATGGGCTGGCCTCTGCCATGGACTGCCTCCCTTGGGGATTTGGTCCCCTCTGTGGGAAACAGAGAGTCCCTGCCCTGCTGGTGGGGTGGGGGTCACTTAACTTGAAAATTCCTTTAAATACATGTGATTTGGCAACCTTCTGTCTCAAGCTTTTTTTTTTCCAAATTCAAGTCATAATATTTCCCATTTCTCTCACACTCTAGTCACAAAATGATTCCGCAAAATATTCCAATGAGGACATCTTTTTTTTATTTTCAAAATTTGCCTGCTCTGTCAGGTATGGTCTGGGATGTCTAGAGTTCCTCTGTGCAATAAATGGGACCAGAACTCAGTTTTTCCTTGCCCATGGTAACATTCCCCTTCTACAATTGGAGAAGCTTATCACAGTCAGGACCAAGGGATAATGTGTATGATCTTAGTCAAGTCACTTCCCCTCTGGACTTTCCTCTTCTCACTCTGCCTCCTCTGGAGTCTCTATTCTGTGGGTCACTGAATCTGTCTTTGTTCAGGATCTCTGCAGTGTGTTGGAATGCAAACTTTGCTTGACTCCATGTGGGCAAGTCACTTCCCCATCTGCCTCAGTTTCATTATCTGTAAAAAGGAACCTTGAAGGGCCTTCTAGCTTGAAACCGTTAACTAGGTCAGTTCCAGCCCTGAATGCTTTGATCAAACCTGAGAAAGCCCCTTTGGGCTTCTCCCTTTCTTTAGTTCCAGGGTCTTGTATCTCTTGTATCTGGAACATAAGAACAAGGAAAGGAAAGAAACACTTTTCAAAGTAGTGACCAGCAGGGGTCAGGCCATAACTACCTATTGACTGGTGCTCCTTGAATGCTGGGGAAGGGGGGGAGTAGGTGTTAGATTCAAGGTACAATTCAGGCATTGCCTTGCCATGGACAGGACCCTCCCCTTCTGTGTCCACTTCTTTTGTAAAATGTATGAGCTTCTGGAGGGCAGGGATTGTCCTTTGCTTTCCTGTGCATTCTCAGAGCATGGCACTGTTCCTGGCTTCCTAAATGCTCATTGACTGACCTACAAAGTAGAACTATGAATCAGTGATATGAGCCATTATTTAACTTGCTGAAGTCTCTGAATCCTTTCCTAGCATGTTAAAGTACAGACCTGGTCCCTGCCTTGAAGTTTCTCTGGTCCTTCTAATAGGGATGCCATACCAAAGGAACTCATGAGGTAATTGTTGAAGTATTGGGGTTGGGGGATCCTTTTGGTGCTCTCTGGGAAGACACCCTTGAGGAAGTGGTACTTGAGATATTTCGAGAAGATTTATAGTAGATGGAAGTGGAGGTGGAAGGTTCTGAAAGGGATCTGAGATGGCTAGGGCTGAAGAAGGTGCTTTGGGCTCAGCATGGCCATCAAGTTTAGGGTGACATGAGTTTCCCAAGAGGATCTCCACACCCCTACTCTGCGGGGGATAATAACCAGGTTCCTCCTTCCTGGCTTCTTTCATCTGTGGAGTTCAAAGTATCTCACCCCTATTAGCTGTTAGCATAGTAGGTGGTGAGTATCATCTCAATAGCCCTAGAACCCAAGGCCTAGGGGCCATGGCCTGACCTCCAGGCTGTGAGTCACTCTTGGGCCTGAATATTCAGGCTCTCTGACGCCTAGGCTATCAACCAGTCTCTTTCCTCAGCCCTAGTCCTGGCCATGGGAAGGTGGAGATATGAGGAAGGATGATGTTGCCTCAAGGACCAGCCCTAGACATAGGCTGGCAGCAGTTATTCCACCACCCTCCCCATCCCAATGTGATACCTCTTCTAAGATGGTGGAAGGCAGCTTCTTCATTTCAGTGTTTGTGGAGGGGAAAGTAGGCATCAATAGTTCAAATCATTTATCTCAGGCCTTTGAGGTTCATAGGTTTGTAGATTTAGAATGGAGGGGACCTTGGAGGTCAAAACATCCAAAACCCTTCATTTTACAAATAAGGAAACTGAGGTTCAGGTTAACCAAGGTTAAATGATTTGTCCAGGATCACTCAACTAATACAAGATGTGGCATTTGAACTTAGTCCTTACTGACTCTTAAATTCAACGACCTAGCCAGTATACCATAATTATACAATCAGTGTACACTAGAAGTTGGAAGGAACCTTTGATAGGGAGGCAAGGAGAACAATTAAAAGGGGCATCTAACAGATCAGGTGAGAGGTAATGAAGGCCTGAGCTAGGGTGGTGTATATGAGAGTGGAGAAAAGGGGATATGGCAGAGATTTTGTGGAGATAGAAATGATTGGATTTGGCAACTGATTGAATATATTGGATGAGTGAATCAAGGAAGACAATGAGATGGTGCACCAGGGTGACAGGAAGGATGGTGGTAGCCTCAACAGAAACAGGGAGCTTGTCATATTATGATCATGATATATTTCTTGCCTTCTTGAGAGGTGGGAAGCCATTTGTAACTCAAATTTCTAAAAAGTGAATGTTAAATTTTTTTGCATATATAATTAAGAAATAAAAGAAAAATACATTAAAAAAAGAAACAAGTTACAAATACGAGTGGGTTAAGGGAAAGGAGAGAAAATGAATTTTGTTTTGGGCCATGTTGAATGGGTGAGGCCTAGCATATGTCCGGTTCAGAATGTCCAATAGCCATTTGGTGACACAGAGAGACTTCCAAATAGAGGAAATGAAAAAGAAGGTCTTAGACTAAAGCCTTCCAGGATATCCCTGGATGAAAATTCAACAGAGGAGACTGGAGAGTGCTTAGACCAATAGGGAGTACAATGTCATGAAAAAGAGAAAGTAGAAGAGGGTATTCAACAGTGTCCAAGACTGCATAGAAACCAAGAAGGCTAAGGATTGAGAAAAGGCCCCATTAAATGTATTTGGCAGTTTGGAGATCATTGATAACTTTGTAGAAAATAGTTTCAGATAAATTAAGGCCCATTGCTGAGACTTGAGAAGAGAAAACAGAGGCACCAAATACAGGCTTTTCCAAAGAGGTTACCTAAAGGGAGAATAGAAATGTGATAACTAGTAAAGATGATAGAGTCTAGTGAAGGTTTTTTTAAAAGGTGGGGGAGATTTGGTCATGTTTATAGGCTAACAGGAAGGAACCAGTAGAAAAGGAGATATTGCAAATTGGGGGTGGGAGGCTGGCAGTGAGGGAAATCTGGAGAAGGGAAGAGATAGAATCAAAAGTTGACCTTGGCAAGAGGATGGGCCACCTCTTAATGTGAGACTAGAATAAAAGAGGACAGTGAAGAATGATGTCAGGGAGAGATGAGAAGGGAAGAGGAGAAAGCTCAGAGGAAATGGCCTCAATTTTGTGGTGAAGAATGAAGCAAAATCTTGAGCTGAGGGGATGGGGGATGGGGTGCCAGAAAAGGCAAAAAAGAATAGAAAATCTAGATTAGCCACTACAGAGCCTGGGAAAAAAACTTTGGGGAAGAAGTAAAAGGATATTCTGATGCAATGAGGGCCCAGTTGAAATTAGATATAATATAAATCTGTAGTGGACCCATCCAGCAAGGTTTGGTGATTTCCTTCAGCTCCTCTCAGCATCACATGAGGAATGAAGGAAGTGGATTGTGGGAATAATCCAGGGTTAGGGTTTGGCAAGATGTAAGGGGCAACAAGACAAGGGGACAACGAATTCAAGAGCAGAGGATGGAGTAGTTAAAGAGGGGTCAGGATTGGGAAGGGAAGTGAGGTTAGTCAGAGCTGGGGTGGTCATCTGAGAAGGGACTGAGGGTGGAGGGATTGGAAATCAAATGAAGTCAAGGAGGTTTAAGAGGAGAAAGGAAAGATGGAAAATAGAGCAGCCGCATGGATAGCATCCTTAAACATGAATGTGTAACACTTAGGGTTGATAGCAAGATCAAGGAAATAGCTAACCACCAGTGTGGCTCAGGTGACGGAAGGAAAAGCAGCAGATCATGGGAGCTGAGTAAATTGAGCAGCTAGGCTACTTGAGGGAACACCCAGGATAGATTTTTGAAGTTCCCTGGTATGAGGGCAGGAATTAAGGTGGTAAGAAAGTCCCTAAGCCAGGTGCTGAGCTCATTGAGAAAGAAGAATGAGCTGAGGGCTGGTAGCTACTCCACAGGATATGGGTAGGGAGATAATTTGGGGAAAAATGAATAGTAAGGATGAGGTTGTTGAGAGGGGCAGAGAGAACAAGGAGAGTTGGGAGGGCAGGGTACAAGAGAAGGTGCGACCAGTACAGGACAGCAGTATTGGGTCAACAAGAGTCTGTGTTCATGGTAAGGCACAAGGGAAGGGGTGGGCAGGTGTGGAAGGGAATGGTCAGAGGTAGACTTGAGGGAATGGGCAGCTGAGTGGGGGTGGGGGTAGGGGTGACAGAATGGATGAATCCAAGCTGAGTGTCAGTGGATATGAGGAGAGGCCCCAGATTAGCATTTGGCTTTGAGTCAAGAAGACCTGAGTCTGTAACCTCCCTCCTATACTGCCTAGCCATGTGACCCTGGGTAAGTCATTTCACTTCAGTCTGCCTCAGTTTCCTCATCTGTGCAAGGGGGACAAGAGCATGAGATATTTGTCAGTGTTTGTTCCACTGCCTAGCACAGCCTTGGCTTCCTCATCCATAAAATGGGGATCATCACAGCACCTCCCTCCCTAAGGCTGTTGTGAGGATCAATTGAAAGAATATTTGTGAGTTGGGGTACCATGCATAGCTCGAAGTAATAGATATGTTTTTCCTTCCTTCAGTCTCACTTTCTTCATCTGTAAAATGGGAATCCTTCAGTCCTACTTCCCAAAGGTGTGAGGATCAAAGAGAAGGGTATGTATCCAGTGCTAGACAGCCTCTAGGTAGCTGCTGGCTGTCCCTATCAGAAGCAGGATGGCTCCACAGGGCAGGAATGACACAGGTGAGTCACTGCCACAGACAAAACAAGCAGCAAACATCAGTCAGTGCCTGCACTGTACTACAGTCAGCAATGGCAGATATGGAAATGAACAGCCCCTATCCTCAAGGACCTTCCTTGCTACCAGTGGGACAAAATGTACTATGAGATCAGCAGCAAAACCCAGAGAAGTACAGTTGGGTCATGCACAGTGACTGGGGAGGTGGCCCTTGAACTGAACCTTGAAGGGAGCTAGGCAGGAACCTCAGAAGTAAGGAAGGAGAACATTCAGGGCAAAGATGAGAAGGAATGTGTGAGGAAGAACATCAACAAGGCTAATTGGGTTGAATTGTAATGTCCATAAGGGGAAGTTATGTACCATTAGCCTGTAAAGAAAAGCTGGAACCAGCTTGTGAGGGGCTTAAAGGTCAGAGGAATTTGTACTTTAACTTTGAGGCCATGGGAGCACACTAAGGCTTCTCAAGCAGGATCATGACTCAATTAAACTTGCAGCTTGAACCCAACTTCCTTTGCATCCATTTTTATCTTACTGTGCTCTTTCTTATCCTGTCCAACCCCCTTATTTTACAGAATAAAAAGTCTCAACCCAAGTTTTATGATCCTGCCCCTGCCCCTAACAAGTTCATCTTCTGTCTGGCTCTGGCTAATAAAAGAGGTTTATAGCATGTGGGTTTATAGCCCACCAACTGGTGGGGCGGGGAAAGGAAGGCAAGGCTGGGAGAGACCAAAAGAGGGAGGGGGATAGCAGGACCCTGGAGTTACTGAATCTTTGCAGCCCTAAAGCGCTATATAAATGGCAACTATGATTATTACTATTAATAACAATCTATTACTACAAATAATAATTCAAATCCCATTCTTGTCATTTATCATTTATGTGAATTTAGGTGAATCATTTTATTCTCCAAAGTGAATTCCCTAAAATTACAGGTCAGAATGTGTCACCCTGTGTCCTGTAAACTCTAATGATTCCCTGCTGCATTTAAAGCCAAATAAAAGGTTCTCTATTTGACATTTAAATGGTTCCACCACCTGACTTCTTCCTCTTTCTAGTCTTTTTTGCAAATTTTTGTTGATGTTGTTTTTCAGTAGTGTCCAACTCTTTATGACCCCATTTGGTGTTTTCTTGAAAGATACTGAAGAGCTTTGGCATCTCCTTCTCCAGTTCTTTTTACACATGAAGAAACTGAGGCAAACAAGGTTAAGTGACTTGTTCAAGATCATACAAGTAAATGTTTGAGGTTAGATTTGAATTCAGGGCTTCCTGACTCCAAACCAGGTACTCTATCCAATGTGCCTTCAAAGTGCCCCTTACACATTACTCCTCTCTAGAAAATCTTCTTGGGGGCAAGCCAAGATGGCAGGGGAAAGGAAAAACTCACCTGCATTCTCCCCAAAATCCCTTCAAGCACCTTTAAATATATCAATTAAAACAATTCCTGGAGCAGCAGAACCCACAAAAGGATAGAGAAAATAATTTTCCAGCCAAAGACAATTTAGAAAGTCAACCGGAAAGTTTGTTGCACCTGTGAGAGGTGATTGAGAATAGAGCACAGTTCAACCTAGCACAGAGCCAGGATCAGCACAGACCCAGCAAATCAGGAGCAGGTCCAAGGAGCTACTGAATCAGCAGCAGTGGCAACTTCGTCCAAAGCACTCAGACCATATGTGGTAAGGGGGTTGAACAAGAGGTCAGAAGAAAATTACAGGGTTCTCCTTGGTAGCGCTGAGGAAGGACTCTGTTGCTTGGCCCATACTTAGATCTAGGTCTCAGTCCTGGGTTGTGGTCCTAGGGTGAGGAGGAGCATATAACACACTAGAGCTTGTGGCTGCAGGGGAACAGAGACCATTGTCACAGTTCCAGTATAGAAGAGAGTGCTTGTGGTCACTCACAGACTAGAGCACAGGCCAGGAGAGTAGTAAAAACACCTCTCCTTAGAGCATAACACCTTGGAAAAACTAAAAACCTAGGGGCAGCTAAGTGGCACAGTGAATAGAGCACTGGCCTTGGAGTCAGGAGTACCTGGGTTCAAATCTGGTCTCAGACACCTAATAATTACCTAGTTGTGTGGCCTTGAGCAAGCCACTTAACCCCATTTGCCTTGCAAAAACCTAAAAAAAACAAAACTGAAAACCTATAGGTCTCTAGTATTAACCCTGAAAATAGCAGCACAAAACCCCTGAAATTTGGGACAGTGTACCCTCCACCCTAGAAGCAGAGCCCTGCTCTAACAAAGAATTAAAAGTCAAGAAATAGACTGGAAAATGAGCAAACAACAGAAAAAATTCTGACCATAGATAGTATGGTGTCAAAGATCAAAACACACATTAAGAAGATAACAAAATCAAAGTTCCTACATTCAAAGCTGCCAAGGAAAATAGTAAATGGTCTTAGGCCACAGAAGAACTCAAAAAGGATTTTGAAAATCAAGTAAGAAAGGTAGAAAAAAATTGGAAAGAAAAATGAGAGTGATACAAGAAAATCCTGAAAAATGAGCTAACAGCTTGGTTAAAGAGATGCAAAAAAAAAAAATACTGAAGAAAAAAATACCAAAAAAAAAAAAACCAGACTAGACCAAGTGGCAAAAGATACAAAATAAGGAAATGACAAGATGAAAAAGCAGAACTGGCCAAATGGAAAAAGAGACACAAAAGCTCACTGCATAAAATAATTCCTTAAAAATTAGAATTGAGGTGGAGCCAAGATGGCGACAGGAGAAGAGCCTCTCCCTAGGTGTTCTCTCCATAATATTTCAAAAATCTTAAATTATGACCCTAGGGGCGGCTAGGTGGCACAGTGAATAGAGCACTGGCCTTGGAGTCAGGAGTACCTGGGTTCAAATCCGACCTCAGACACTTATTACCTAACCGTGTGGCCTTGAGCAAGCCACTTAATCCCATTGCCTTGAAAAATCTAAAAAAAATAAAATAAAATTATGACTAAATTTTTGAGAGGCAGAACCCACAGAAAGGTCCAGTGAGGCAATTCTCCAGACCAATGTAACCTGGAAAATAGTGGAAAGGCTCCACTCCACAGGGTTAGAGGAGCAGCCCATCAGAGTGAAGAAACTTCAGCCTCTCTGAGGCAGCCCCAGGGCGCCTGGGGGGGAGCAGTTTCCTGACCTACATCCCAGGGAGCACTGGGCACAAATTGGAGGATCAACAGAGGGGACCTCTACCAGAGTGAGCACACTAAGTCCAGGCCCTCAGGGCAGTTGCAGTTAGCTCAGCCACTGCTGCCCAGATACAGGAAAGGGAAGCAGGTGTAGAGCCAGTAAGTAGGAGCCCCCCCCCAGGCAACTGAGCCTTGAGTGCCAGGCCCACTGAAGGTAGGGGAGTGGAGAGAGACTTCTGAGGTCTGTCCTCTGTCCCTGGAACAGGACTCTGGGGCTCTGACCACATTCAGATCCTGATCTCAGTTTAGGGCCCCCATAGAACAGCCCCCCTCACCTCAGCCCTATGGCAGAGGGGTGTATTTGTGGTCATTCACAGACCAGGAGGGAAGTCAGAGCTTCACACACTGAAATCCTTGTGGGAAGGTGTCCCAATAATACTCAAAAGCTCAGGAAGCACCCCCAAACCAGACACAGGCTGGAGAAATGAGTAAACAGAGCAAAAAAGAGGAACACCATTGAGAAATACATTGTCTATGATCCCAAGAAGGATCAAAATACTCAATCTGAAGATGAGGAAGTACAAGTTCCTGTATCTAAAGACTCCAAAAAAAAAAAACAAACTAGAAATTGGGCTCAGGCTATGACAGAGTTCAAAAAAGTTTTGAAAATCAAGTAAGGGAGATAGAAGGAAAATTGGGAAAAGAAATGAGAGAGATGCAGGAAAAAAGTGAAAAAGAAGTCAACAGTTTAGTCAAGGAGATCCAAAAAAATGCTGAAGAAAATAACATGTTAAAAACCAGCATAGAGGAGCTGCTAAATAGTGTAGTGGACAGAGCATGGGCCCTAGAGTCAGGAGTACCTGAGTTCAAAGCTGGCCTCAGACACTTCATAATTACCTAGCCATGTGGCCTTGGGCAAGTCATTTAACCCCATTGCTTTACAAAAAAAAACCCAGCATAGGTCAAATGGATAAAACAGTTCAAAAAGTTATTGAGAAGAATGCTTTAAAAAGCAGAATTGGGGCCACTAGGTGGCACAGTGGATAGAACACCAGCCCTGGAGTCAGGAGTACCTGGGTTCAAATCCAGCCTCAGACACTTAATAATTACCTATCTGTGTGTCCCTGGGCAAGCCACTTTAACCCCATTTGCCTTGCAAAAACATTAAAAAAAAAAGAAAGAAAAAAAAGCAGAATTGGCCAGATGGAAAAGGAGATAAGAAAGCTCTCTGAGGAAAACAAATCCTTCAGATGTAGAATGGAGCTAAAGGAAGCTGTAAGACTTTGTGAGAAATCAAGACACAATAGATGAACAACAAAAGAATGAAAAATTAGAAGAAAATGTGAAACATATCAATGAAACAACTGATCTGGAAAACAAATTCAGAAAAGATAATTTTATTTATTTATTTATTGGGATACCTGAAAATCACAATCAGGAAAAGAGCCTTGACTTCATTTTTAAAGAATTCCTACAGGAAAATTGCCCAGATATCCTAGAAGCAGAGGGCAAAATAGAAATTGAGAGAATCTACCAATCTCCCCCAGAAAGAGATCCAAAAAAAACAATCCCCAGGAATATTATAGCCAAGTTCCAGAACTTCCAAGTCAAAGAAAAAAATATTACAAGCAGCCAGAAGGACACAATTCAAATATCATGGAGCTGCAGTCAGGATCTCACAGGACTTAGCAGCAACTACATTAAGGGCTCATAGGGCTTGGAATATAATATACCGGAAGGCAAAAGAACTTAGAATGCAACTAAGCATCAACTAACCAGCAAAACTGAACATCTTATTCCAGGGGAAAAGATGGACTTTCAACAAACCAGGGGAATTTCTTTTTTTCTTTTTTGAAGATTTTATTTATTTTGGGTTTTACAATTTTCCCCCTAATCTTACTTCCCTCCCCCCCCCACAGAAGGCAATTTGTCAGTCTTTACATTGATTCCATGGTATACATTGATCCAAATTGAATGTGATGAGAGAGAAATCACATCCTTAAGGAAGAAACATAAAATAAAAGAGAAAGTAAGATCAGACAATAAGATATCCGTTTTTTTCCCCTAAATTAAAGATAATAGTTCTTGATTTTTGTTCAAACTCCACAGTTCTTTCTCTGGATACAGATAGTATTCTCCATTGCAGACAGCCCCAAATTGTCCCTGATTGTTGCACTGATAGAATGAGAAAGTCCATCAAGGTTGATGATCACCCCCATGTTGCTATTAGGGTGTACAGTGTTTTTCTGGTTCTGCTCATCTTGCTCAGCATCAGTTCATGCAAATCCTTCCAGGCTTCCCTGAATTCCCACCCCTCCTGAACCAAGGGAATTTCAATTGTTTCTATTGAAACAACCAGAGCTGAACAGAAATTTTGATCTTCATATACAGGACTCAGGTGAAGCATAGAGAATGGAGGAGAAGGGTAAAATATGAGGGACTTAATGATGATGAACTGCATGTATTCCTGCATAGAAAAATGATACTGATAATACTCATATAAAACTTTTCATTTAATAGAGCAGGTAGAGGGAGCTTTCATAGATGAAGCACAGGAGAGAGCTGAATTTGAAGATATATTATAAAAATGGAGTCAATGGCTAAAAGGGAAATGTACTGGGAATAAGAAAAAGGAGAGGTGGAATAGGCTAAGATAATTCTTATAATAACTTTTTTTATTGCAATGAGCTATTGTAATGATATGGAAGGGGGGAAGATGAAGGGGAATGAGGGAATCTCCACTCTCATCAGAGGTGGCTAGGAGAGGAAACAGCATATATACTCAATGGGGTATAGACATGTAGAGTAAAAAGGAGAGAAGGGGGATGGGGAAGGGGGGGATGTGAGTGATGGAGGAGAGGGTGGATCATGGGGGAGAGTAGTCAGATATAACACATTTTATTTTTTACTTCTTGCAAGGAGCTGGGATTGGATAGCCTGTCCAGGACCACAGGGCCAGGTGGTTGCTGGGCCTTAGGGGGCTTAGGCCTCTTGGCCCCAGGGCCAGTGATCAGTCTGATGCACCACTCAGCTACCCTACAGCACATTTTAGAAGTGGGACAGAGTGAAAGGAGAGAGAAAATATAGTCTATGGTAGTAGGGAGGTATGAATAGAGGGAGTTGCAATCAGTAATGGCAATATTGGAAAAATACGTTTCAACCATTTCCAAATTATGTTACCATGCTTGGATCTCCATTCCTCCTCAAATTTTAGTCCTCTTTCCTGTGTTCTCTTTAACTTAGAATATAAACTCTTTGAAAGCAAGAACTGTTTTTCTTGTTTGTATTTTTCTCTTCAGGACTTATAACAATACCAGCTACACATCAAACAATTCATGTATTTATTTTGAAATTTAGTAATAATTTGCATCCCTAAGGTTTTCTTTCAGAAGTCTGTCACTCACAGATACATGCATTACAGATGCATTAATTTGGAAAGGAACCAACATTTACGGAGCAATCTCCTGTGTCAACATATGTCTCCTATATCTCTTTATGTCAATGTTAATTTGAGAGGGACCCTACTTCTATCAAGAAGTACAATTTAGTTACTGTGTGGGGAGCGGTAGGGAAGAGCTCCAGAAAACCATCTGGCTTCACTATTGAATGTGCAAAGTCACAGGCGAGTTGGGAAACAGAGTTAAGATTTGAACCCAGATCCTTGACTCCAGAGCCAGCATGCCTGAATGGTATCTTCCTCATGGAGAGCAAGCCCAGAAAGGCAGTGGGTAAAGGGAAAGGAGAGGGACTGTAGAAAACCTAAATCCTTCCCCATTGCCCCTAGGGGATAGGGAAGGAATGGGAAAGGCCTTGGGAGCACAACCCCAAAATTGCTCTGGGCCCACCCAGTTGGTGAAAGTTCTGGGGAGGTCCAGTTTCCCCTAGGCCTGAGGGAAAAATCTGGTGAGCTGCAAAACCTAGCTGACAGACTTGTCTTTCCACCCCCACCCACCCCTCAACCCCCTTTTCCTTCCTGAAACAGCTGCTACGTTTGCCCCTGGCTGCTAGGCTCTGTCCAGGCACGAGCAACCTCAGGCAGCACATTCTCAGGCCCCCACTGCCTAAGAATGGGATCAAAACGAGGGCGGGCACCCAAGCGACATTCTCTAGGACTCAGCTTTGAGCAGAGGGGAGCACAGGGCCCCTTCTGCCCAGGAACCCAGACAGACTGAGCCAGGTTGCTGTTGTCCAAACGGCAGAGACCTCCTGAAGAGAGGTGTTAGATAGCCAGGACATAGCTGTGGTTGTTCAGTCATGCCCGACTCTTCCGTGACCTCATTTGGGGTTTTCTTGGCAAAGATGCTAGATTGGTTTGCCATTTCCTTCTCCAGCTCATTTTACAGAGGCGTCAACTGAGGCAAAAGGTTAAGTGAATTGACCAGGATCACATAGCTAATGAGGCTGGATTTGAAGCTGGATTTGAATTCAGGTCCTCCAGAATCCAGGCCCCATTGTGCAACCCAGTGAATCCTACCAAGGGTCAATCTGAGCCAAAAACTTCCAAGGAAACAAAAGGCAATTTCAGTTCTTTGCTGGGGGGGAGGGGGTGGTAAGAGAGGAATGAATGCCTTTTAGTCTGATAAGTATGGTGCGGAGGGCAGACTGAGCTGCCCCTATTCCAGGCCTCTCCAGGCCCCGAGGCTTTGTCCTTTGATGTCCCAGGACAGTAAATTGTTAAATTTCCCAGGGAGAAGGGGAGGGGGGCTGTGTGAAAGCAGAGGGGTGGGGAAGGCAGATGAATCAGTCTCTGAAGTCCCTGTGACATACCTGTCTGCTACCCCCACACACATTCCTGCCTCCTTACTCAAAGTAGGTGGGGCTGGAGGGGTCTGTGGAACCTCCACCTGGGCGCAGCCTCCCCTCCACAAGGAGAGCAAGAGGTAATGGGACAAAAAGCCTCGTGGAGAGAACATTTTGAAGGAAAATAGCAAAAAAGAAAAATAAATCCCAGGCAGTCTGAGTCAGGTGAGAGTGAGTGAAGAGATCGGGAGATTAGCCAGACTGGTCCGTCCGCCGCTCAGGGGAATTCCTCCTCTTCCGGGCCCAAGGGTGGGGTTAAAAAGTGAGACTTCTCATGAAGGAAATTGTCTGGGTTTCTTAGAGGTGGGAGGGGCTTGGTGGGAGAGGAGGAGGGCGCTCCAAGGCCGTCTCATCCTCCCTCCCCCAGACCCTTATGTTACAGAGGAGAAAACTGATCCTACCTTCTCACCATAATTCCATCCGGCGCTCATCCCATTACAAATGAGGGATCCTGTTTATGCTTTAAAGCTCCAGGTGGAAGTCACAATTCCAATCAGCCTTTCAGCCCTGTGCTGGGGCCTTGGGAATCTCTCTCCCACCTCATGGCAACTGGCAACTCTTATTTACTTAATACATATGATTCATTGTAATATGTATTCATCTAATAATAATACCTCCCTGGGCCTAACATCACACATTAAGTATGACCCCATACATCAAGCTCTGGGTTTATATAAGCCTAGTTCAATCTTTGGAGGTAGTTCCAAAAATTATTCCTTTTAGCTCATTTTGCCTCAGAAACTTAGAACATAGCTCAGCCTAGGTCTCCATCTATATGGGCTAAAGGTTCTTTTCCCATGCAAGAAATCAAGGGAAGAAAGCCCCCCCTACCAGAAAACCTTTATTTCACTCCTCCCAATGGAAAGAATACAAAAGACCCAAAGGGTCCAAAGAAATCCATAACAATTAAAGATACTTTTCTCCCAACTCTCGGAGGCAGAGATCTATATGTCTGTAATATAGTACCCCCTTGAGGAGGCTGGATACCTTCCATCACCACTCTCAAAAACAAAACCTCCTCATTCTAGTAAGGACCTTCATACTCCTTCAATTCCAGGAGTTATCCTTGGTCCATGAACCCCTGATGCTCTTACAGAATGTTAGATTTGAGAGTTCCCAACACTCTAGCATGATAGCCATGTTTCAAACCAAGAGGTCTGGCCACTGCCTCTCCATGGCTCCCATCTCTGGGACTGAGGACAGAGAGGAGACTGGGGAGTTGGAGGAGGGAGTTTTTGGAAGGACAGGCTTCACAACCACCACTCCCAGGGACTTAGGTCTACTCTCAGGACTTGCGTGTGTGCTCAATTTTCTTTAGATCTTGGCTGGGTTTATTTTTATAGGCTCAGTAGGTCAAAGGGTTCAACTTCGTTCATAGAAGCAAAGATCATAGATTTGGAGTTAGATGGGAACTTTGAGACCAACCTCATCTTATAAATGAGGAGACTGAGGCACAGAGAGATCATGAAAGTAGTAAGTTTCAGATGAGATTACCCTGCTTCCAAGGTGATAACTCTTCCTACTCCTCCATACTGCCATCTCCTCTCTGCCGTGACTGCACAATGGGGATATTCTAATCCTTAATCAGAATCCCCAAACATGGCCTTATCCCTTTCACTTCCTCTGCTTGGCCTTGCCTCTCTGTCCATACAGTCATCCTGCTATGGGCAGAACATGCAGGTACCATCTTGCTTTATAAATGAGGACTCTGAGGCTTGTGTAATAAACAGAATTAATGCCCTTCTCTTACAGTTCTCCTTGTTAGAGCCTTTGCTCTGAGGCTGCCTCCAAATGACCCTGTCTCTCTCTTAATATAGAATCATTTGCATGTAATCTTCCTCATTAAACTGTGAGCTCCTTTAGGAGTAGGGACCATCCTTTACCTTTTTTTGGTATCCCTAACCTATAGTAAAGTGCCTGTTTCAGAATAGATGATTAATAAATAAATAAATAACTTGACTCCATTCTTTCTAATTGGGAACATTAGAGATTGTACCCCTCCTTCCTCCCAAACACTTTGGGTGGATATTATTTGGAAGAAAGAGGATATGAGAAAGAGTGCACAAAATGAGGTGTGGTGGACAGGCTATGATCTGAATCACTGAATGAATGAATGAATGAATGAGAGAACGAATGAATGAATATGAGAAAACATTTATAAAACATAGACTATGAGCCAAGTTCAAAGCAGTGGGGATCCAAATACAAAATTAAGACAATGCCTGCTCTCAAGGAGCTAATGGAGAAGACAACTCAAGTAAGAGAGTGCTATCCAGGGAAGGGAATTTAGTGCTATCCAGGGAAGGGAATTTAGTTTGGAAAGACATGGATTCATTGAAGTATTGACTTCTATCCCCTTACCAGATTATAAACTCTTTGTGACCCTGATTTCTCTTTATTGAACCAAATTGAACTAAGCAATTCCCTCCAGGAGCAGACTTCGGAAACCAGAAACGATCTCTTAGAGTTAAGAAGACGGGAGTCCAAATTCTGCTTCAGACACTGGATTGTTGTGAGTGTAACTTGGGCAGGCCACTTTCTGATTCTCAGTTTCCCTTTCTACAAAATATGCGTGTTAGACTTAATGAACTCAAAAGTCCTTTCCAATTTAGGAACCCTTAACAATGATACTTACTGGGCAGGGACTGTTTCATTCTTCATTGTATCTCCAGTGACTAGCACACATACATTGGTTGGTTCTTGTCCTTCCTTGCGAAGAAAACCAAAATGACATCACTATATTAAGAGACAAGAATTTAATGTTCACAGCAAGCACTTAATAAGTGATTTTTGATGGATTTAAATAAAATAAAGAGCTTGTTACTCCTATGTGCTGAATAACTAATGAATTGTTGAGAAGTTCACATAAGATTTGCATAGTACCTTTCTCTAAAATGCCCTATAGTGGTGCAGAAGATAGAGCACCAGCCCTGGAATCCAGAGGACCAGAGTTCAAATGTGACCTCAGATACTTGATAATTCCCTAGCTGTGTGACCTTGAGCATGTCACTTAATCCCCATTGCCTTGGGAAAAAAATACTCTGAGACAGGTAGTTGCAAAGAGACACTCTCAGCTCACCAGTCCACATCTGAAGGTTTAGGAAAAACATGGATGAATGGTAATGTATCCAGATGGAAGTAAATCTTTAGGGAAGGCACGGGAATCAGGAAAAGCCTTTCCTTCAAAAGATGTCCTTTGAGTTGTCTTCTTTATTTAACATTGTATTTGTTTTCCAAATACATGCAATGGTAGTTTTTAACCAATCATTTATTTACAAGGTTTTGAGTTTTACAATTTTTCTTCCTCCTTTCCTTCCCTCCCCCTTCACTCTGACAGAAAGCAATCTGATTTATGCTGAGGTAAATCTAGAAAGAAACCAATAACTGGGAATGGGAGGCCAACCCAGTACAAAGGCACAGGAGACGGAGTGTGAGGACCAACTTGAAAACAGGAGATGCAAATCCCTACATCATAAAGTTGGTGGAGAGAAGTCAAGTCTAAGAAGACATGGAATGGTTAGGAAGAGATGGTGCTGTGAAGCAATTTTCATTCAAGTCTGAGATAGAGAGGGTATAGCTGCCCAAAAGCTCCATTCCCAAGCATTGAGAACCTGCTTGTATTAAAAGGATAACCAGGGATGGATGGGGGATGGAAGAGGGGATGGAAGATACAGGGAACAAGGATGAACAAAAGTTGTTGGATTCATCAGATTCCATTTCCTGAAAAGGGATTTTATGTTTGAAGGAAGGAATGATTATGTTTGGGTAGAGAAGAATGACATCTTTTCTCTGGGGGCAGAGAAGACTGTGACCATGCAGTTTCTCAGGGGTGTGAGCATTTCTTACCTGTTTTGCCCTCTGGGGTTGGCATCCATTGAATGCCAACCTTATGCCAGAAGAAACAAGGTGACATCAGACAACAGAAGGATAACCCTGAATCTTCTTCCAGTCCCAGATATCTCAGAATCACACAAGGTTAGAGCTGGAAGCCACCATAGAGTCACCCAGTCCAAACTCCTCATATTCCAGGAGAAACAAACAAATCCAGAGAGCTGGTGACTTGTCCAAGGTCATACAGCTGCCTAGTAGCAGAACCAAAACTTTTTTCTGGTTCAAAATCTAGGATTTTTTCATTCCACCCTAACTTTCATGTAGCTTTACTGCACTCCTTTCTTCTAGTCTTTGGAATGTAAACTCTAAGATTCAGGACTGAAAAAGACCTGAGTGATCCTCTAACCTAGGCGTTGTGCAAGTAATCAACTAATTCTCAGCTCCTGTCTTTGAGTCTTTTCAAGGGAGATTATCCCCAGGGAATCTCCTATGACCCTGGTTTCTCTGTTCTGCACTTGTCCTCACTTTCCTCCAACTGTAGAGGGAATAGGTAGCATATAGACCTAGAGGAGAGAAATAAGTTAATTCAAGGACTGTTTGTTACAGCCATCAAGATATTTCCATAGTATTTTTAAAGCAAGAATAAATTTCACTTGAATATTAACCCTTGTTATACCTGTGTGTTCTATCTTTAATTTTTTGAAAAAAGATCAAGTAATATTTTAGTTGTCTAATTGCAAATACAATAAAAAATAAATAATGCTTTACCAACAATAATTCAGCATTTACTGGTACTAATGCACGTGATCACAGAGATGATGTGGCAAAGTGGGGGGAGGGAAACAACCACCATGAAATGGGGAGTCAGCAGAGTCCTGAACTCACTGTGGGACTTTGGGCAAGTTATTTACCTTCTCTGAGTCTCAGTTGCCACATCTGTAAAATGAAGAGGGTTGTTTCAGGTGTTCTCTGAAGTCCCTTCCAGTTTGTTCAAAGTTAGTATGATGGGAAGGGAGGAGGCAGCAAGCAGCCTCCTTGTTCCCAGGATCTGCCCCACTAACAGAAAGCTGCTGGACAGGTTGGATGAGAGGAACCAGGTCACTCCAGAGAAAGAAGAGCTAAACCAGAATCATTTGCTCTAAACCTACTCCAGAGGCTCTGCCTGGTTAAAAGGGTTTTAAAATGTCAGAGATTGTGTGGCAGAGTAGGAAGGATGCTCATTTTGGAGTCAGAGAAGCTGAGACTGAATCCTACCTCTGTTACTTCTTAGCCAGGCAAATCACTCAGCCTCCCAGAGGATTCAATTTCCTTTGCATTCCTTTCTAGATCTAAATCTATAATTCTATGATCCTGTGACCTGAGAGTCCACTTATTCTCTTCCTGTCTCAGCTTCTACTTCTGTAAAATGAAAGGGTTATACTAGAATTGGGGTTCTTAACCTAGAGTCCATGAACTTTTTTAAAAAGTTTTTGATTAAAAAAGTAATTTGACATTATTGATTTTCTTTATAATCTAGTGCAAAGGTCTGGGTCTTTTCTTTAGTCAGTCAACAAACATAAATAAGTGCCAAGAGGAAGAAAGAAAGAGAAGGAAGGAAAAGAACGAAGGTCCGAAGAAGAAAGGGAAATAAGGAGGGAAGAAAGAGATGGAGGGAGAAAGGAAGAAAGGAAAAGAGACATGGAGAGAGAAGGAGGGAAGGAAGGAGGGAAGGAAGGAAGGAAGGAAGGAAGGAAGGAAGGAAGGAAGGAAGGAAGGAAGGAAGGAAGGAAGGAAGGAAGGAAGGAAGGAAGGAAGGAAAAGAAAGAAAGATTCCTGAGCACAAGGAGCTTACAAGTCTAATAGGAGAGACAAGCAAATAACCATGCCACTGAGATATAGACAGGATAAAGTGGAGATAATCAGAAGACGGAAGTCATTAGCATTAAGGGAGACAGGAAAAGGCTTCTTGTAGAAAGTGGAACTGAAGGAACCCTAGGAGGCTAAGAGATAAGGAGGGAGAGCATTCCAGGCACTGCGCAGCCAGCGAAAATGCCTAGCGTTGAGGATATCTTGTGCAAAGATTAGCAAGGACGTCAGAGTCACTGGATGGAAGGGTAAATTGAGGGAAGTGAGGTGTAAGAATTCTGAAAGGTAGAAAGAGGCCAGGTTATGAAGAGTTTTAAAAGCCAAATGGAGAAGTTTTTATTTGATCTTGGAAATGATAAGGAGCTTCTGGCATTTAGTGAATGGGGGATGACGTGGTCAGATCTTTGATTTAGAAAGATGAATTTGATAGCTTCAGGAAGGATGGATTGGAGTAGGGAGAGACTTGGGGCAGTGAGACCAAGCAGCAGGCTCTTAGAGGAGTCCAGGCATGAGATGAGGGCAGCCTGAACCAGGATGTGGCAAAGTCAGAGGAGGGAAGAGGGCATATATCAGCCATTCGGATCCGAATCTAGGATTTTGGCAGCAGCTTGTGGAGGAGGAAGGAGAAGGACCAGCTGAGCCTAAATCCTAGGTTGCCAGACGATAGTCTCCTCCGTAAAAGGGACCTTAACTCTGCTCAGCGCAACGATCCACCATGATTCCAGTAACTCAGGATGAAAAACTCTATCTGCCTCAGTAGAGAGAACCACTGGACTCTGAGGGTAGACTGAAGCATTTTTGCCACTTTCTTTTTCACCAGAGGAAATATGGATATGTGTTTTGTACGACTTCGCATATATCCATGAGTATCGGATTGCTTGTCTTCTCAGTGAGTGGGAGGGAGAAAATTTCGAACCCCAATTTTCTTAAATGGATGTTTAAAATAAAACTGTGGAGAGTATGTCTGTGCGCGCGCCTATGCATGTCTGCATTTAAGAGAGGGGAGGAAGAGGGGAGAACTTGGGGGGAGAATGTGTAAAAGGCCTGTGGCTATCCGGGTGGAGCTGTCCACTAGACAAGTGGATAAGGGTGAGAGCCCTGGGCTTCGATGACTTGTGGTTTCCCTCCGGTGCCCCCCAGGGGTCCTTGCTGCCAATCCTCCGGGGCCTGCCGGTGGGTGTTAACCCGATCCCATTATTGAAGGCTGGGCTGGGGCTGCGTGCCCTTCCCCTGAGGGGGGGGAGTTGGAGAGACAAGCTGAGCTGAACTCCAGGGCGGGTGAAGACTTGTCTGAGTGAAACCGGGACAGCGCCCGCAGCATCTCCCCTGCTCCCTCCCCAGCTCCCCAGCCCCTCCCGGCTCCCAGGCCTGGGGCTCCTCCGTGCCAGCCGCTCCACGGCTTCCTTCTCTATTGGCTGCTGCCCTGGCCCCTAGCTTTCACTAGGGCCACTCCCCTGAGCTGCCCGGGCCAGCCGGGAGGAAGGGGGTGGTGGAAGGCCGGGCTGGAGAGGGGATGGGGGGGGGCAAGGTGGCACGATGACGTAAGAAGGAAGGGAGCGCCAGAACTAGGAGGGGCGGAGGAGAGAGGAGTGGCGAGGAGAGATCCCGGGCCAGAGCATCCTAGGGCTCCTGGGATGGGGGCGCTGGGGGAGGCCAGGGAGCAAAAGTCAGCACTGCGCTGGAGGGGCAGGGCTGGGGGTGCGGGCTAAAACGGGGGATGGGCTAGTTTGGAGGGGAGGGGATGGAGGAAAGGACTGACGCCTAGGCCAAGAAGAGGGGGTGGCCGTGCAGGCCCCGGCCTGTGCTGAAAGGGTGGAGTTTGGGAATGGAGATCTTGCCTTCTTGTGACCCACCCTTACAGAGTGAACACACTTGCTCACATCGGAGTTTGCTCACCTCTTACGGCCACTACGCCTCCCTCCTCGCCAACCCCCCTCTGCCTCTGATTTGGGGGTATTTCAGCCTAGCTCCTTCAGACCCGGCGGGCCTAATCCCCTCAGACGGGCTGATATTGCTACCATCTCCCCAGTCTCCTTCCCTCCATTCAAACTCGGGGTGTCCACTCCACTTCAGATTTGAATCGTCTCGCATCTCCCCTCCCCTCCCGAGCCTCCGGAACTATTACCGTCTCTTCTCCCGCCAGGCCTGGGGTGTCCAACCCCACGGCCAGATCGGAGTTGGTCCAGACTTAACTTCTGCCCAACTCCCATGATGCTTCCCTCCACGCAGTCCTATAGGACACCTCATTGCCATTTTGGCTCTTGGCTGTTCGTTCGAGGGTGGCGGATCACGCTCCCTGTCAGACCTCAGCTATGTCACAGCTCTCAGCCCTTTGCTGTCAGAACCCGGACCTCTCGTCTCCACTTCCTTCCCACCTCCTTAGAGCCAGAGGGTCCAGCTCAGCACGGGGTGTCTCTCACCTGAGCCCGCTGGCTCACTGCCTCTCCCTTTTCCTCCCTTCAGGTCCGTGTGACCACGGGCCCTCTCCCCTCCTCAGATCTGACTTGACTCCCATTTCTTCTGACCGCTACCCCAGCCTCCCCTCTCCCGCACTCCCAATGCGCTGCTCTGGGGATCGCCTTTCCTCCCCCTCCTACTCAGATATGGGTGCGGGCTTGGACATCCCAGGCCCGATGGGAGAAAAGAGGATGATAACTACGGGGGCGCGGCAGGGGACGGGAGGTAGGAGACAACTCAAAGCTGAAGTGTTGGAAGGGAGGGAGGACGCTGTCTCTTCTGCTCCCTCTGGAAGGGGGACTCTCCTGGGGATTCAGGGCTCTTCCTGACCTTGGAGTCTGTCCCCCGGACAAAAACCCTGCCCCACCCGCCCCTCAGCCCCACCTGATTCCGAGGTAGCCCAGATCCCTTCCGGCAGCCTCCAGAGATGGGCCAGCTGCACGGGGGGGGGGGGGGGGGGGTAAGGTCTCTAGAACCAGGAGGAAGCCGGGTCTCAGAATGCACACCTCCCCCCCCCCCACCCGAGCCGAGCCTGCCCCCCCGACACAGACCGCAAAAAGACAAAAAGGGGTGTCAGGGAAGCTTTCTTTATTGAGAGGGAACTTTGTCACACACTCAGACAGACGTGCCCTCTGACAGTCGCGGTCACACGCACGCTCATCCACACACAGCCACACGCACACTCACACTCACGCAGCCTCTGGGCTCCCCAGTTCCAGTCCCTCTCGGGCCCCTGAGGGCCCTGCGCTTCCCAATCCCTAAGAACCTCTGGGAGCAGGGGCGGGAGATGGAGAGGGAGAGCCGTCCAGCTCAGAGAGTCAGCCTGGGCCTAGAGGGAGAGACTCCCGGGGCTCCCGGGCCAGCTGCCGTCGGGTTTTGTGTCTGGGTCGCTCCCGAGCTGGGGGTGGGTGGAAGGGGGGGATGCCAGGGAGGGAGAGGGATCCGGGGGCCCGCCCCACACACAAGTCCTCTCCCCGGGGGGGGGGGGCCAGGTCGGGGCGGGGGTCGGGGATGGGAGGGGGCCGTCGGGGCCCGGGGCGGGGGGGGGGGCCGGGCTCAGCTCTGGGGCTGCTCCTCGGGGGGCGGCGCCTCGCCGCCCTCCTCCGCCGCGTTGTCGGCCGTCCAGAGGGTCAGGTTGTCCCGCAGCAGCTGCATGATGAGGGTGCTGTCCTTGTAGGAGTCCTCGCTGAGCGTGTGCAGGTCGGCCATGGCCTCGTCGAAGGTGGTCTTGGCCAGGGCCACGGCCTCCTCGGGGCTGTTGGCGATCTCGTAGTGGAAGACGGAGAAGTTGAGCGCCAGGCCCAGGCGGATGGGGTTGGTGGGCAGCATCTCCTTCTTGCCGATGTCCATGGCCTCCTGGTAGGCGGCGCGGGCCGAGTCGATGGCGCGCTTCTTGTCGTCGCCCTGCGCCACCTCGGCCAGGTAGCGGTAGTAGTCGCCCTTCATCTTCAGGTAGAAGACGCGGCTCTCGGCCTCGCCCGCGTCGCGGATGAGGTGCGTGTCCAGCAGCCCCAGCACGGCGCCGCACACGTCGCGCAGCTCGCCCTCCACCTTCTGCCGGTACTCCCGCACCTCGGGGCCGCGCTCCCTCTCCTCGGCCGCCGCCTCCTCCTCGGCGCCCTTCTGCTCGATGCTGGACAGCACCCGCCAGGCCGCGCGCTGCCCGCCCACCACGTTCTTGTAGGCCACCGACAGCAGGTTGCGCTCCTCGCACGACAGCTCGGCGCCCCTCTCCACCGCGCCCCGCATGAACTCCGCCATGTCCTCGTAGCGCTCGGCCTGCTCGGCCAGCTTGGCCTTCTGGATCAGGCTGCCTCTCTCCATGGCTGGTGCGGGCGCCGGGGCTCTGCCTCTGCTCGGCCGCTCCCTCGCAGGCGCCTTTTTGGCCGGGGTGGGGCGGGGCCGGGGCGGGGCCGGGGCGGGGCCGGGACCGGGGCTCCGGCCTCCCCGGGCCCCCGCTGCTCCCTTTTTCCCCCCTTTTCCTTTCCTGGCTCTTCCTTAAAGGTAAAGGGGCCGGGCCGGAGGCGCATTAGTCATCTCGGGGATGCTCAGCTGGGAGGAGGCGGGAGGGGGGCCGTCCAGGGCAGCTGTCCTTCTGCGGGGTCCCGGTGGACGTCGCCTCCCATGGGCTTCTCCATCGCGGCCCAGAGAGGTAGGAGGGCGGGCACCGACCTCTCTCCCGTAGGGTCAGCAGCGCTGCCCGGTCTCCTCTGAGGTCCCATGTTCATCTCCCCGTTAAAGTTGCCTCTAATGGGCATCTTCATCACAACCCAGAGAGGTAGGAGGCCAATTCCCACCCTCTCTTCCATAGGGTCAGCAGTGCTCCTGGGCCTATTCCAAGGCACCATTCTACCTCCCAGTTAAAGTTGCATCAGCAGTGCTGCCGGCGCTACTCTGAGGTCCCATGTTTATCTCCCCGTTAAAGTCGCCAATAATAGTCTTCTTCCTCAGAACTCAGAGAGGAAGGTAGGAGGGCAGTCATTGCCCTCTCTCCCAAAGCATCAACAGTGCTCCTGGGCCTACTCTGAGGTCCCATGTGTATCTCCCAATTCAAGTTGCCAATAATGGACTTCTTCATCAGGACTTAGGGAGGTAAGTGGGAGGGCAGTCAATCACTGGCCTCTCTCCCAGAGGATTGTCAATGCTGCCAGGCCTACTGTGAGGCCCCGGGTTTATGTCCCAATTAAAGTTGCCAATAATGGGCTTCTTCACCATGACCCAGGGAGGTAGGGAGTTTGAGGTTTAGCCGATTTAACTCTAAACCCTACTAGTTTTTTAGGAAATGGGAATCAGCTTGAAAGAGACTGGACTGTCCAATCTCCATGTGTATGGTGGGGGGTGGGACCAGGATAAGGTGTCCTCATGCTGGGGAGAAGAAGGATAACAGAGAATGTGTTTCTGTGAGATCAAATCCTTGCTTAATAGAAGCAGATCTTTTAGCTTGATATGAAGGTAGTGTATCAGGATCCCTTCCAGCAAACTGTCTTTATTCAGTCCCTACACAGTTTGCCAGGCGTTCTTGGTAACAGGGGAATGCACTCAGTACCCAATCTCGCTGATGCTTCCTGAAGGCCCTCCCAGGCATCTCTCTGTCTTGGGCATTCTCCTGTCATCTGAGAAGCCCCCTCAGAGCTTACTTAGATCCCTAGGCTCTGCTCCCTAAATCTCCTCACCCCCACTCCCAGATTGTTGAGGTGGCATCTCCATGTGCCACTTAAAGATGAGTTTAACAAGCGAGGACGCTCTAGGCCCATCCTTTGTAATTAGCCATCCCTTGTTGGGTCCAGGACCATGCCCATTACACTGCAATTTTCCCTTTCAACTCAGCAGCTAGTTCCCACCGACTGGAGGACTTTCCCCAAGGACATTACTCTGGCAGGGCTCCCTGCTTAGGTGTCTGGCAGCATCCTCCCAAACCATAGAGTATCAGGGAGGCTCATGTGGGCGCCCTGGAGAGGGTGGGGCCACCGACTTCGTCAGCTGCCCCACTTTCCTCTCTGACTCACCTTTGACCTAGTGCCAGGCTCCACTGATTTGTCTGAGGCTGGCAAACAGGGCACCCAGGCTCTGGGCCCAGTTTGGCTCCTTAGGGGGGTGGGGGGGGAGGGATTGACTCCCAGGGGAGGGATCTGAGCTCTAACAGGCAGTGGTGACACCATGGATGGGTGGATGGGCATGGCCTTGTCTGATGAGGACTCATGGGGATTGTATTCAGTCAATTCCAATTTCACAGACCTTTTTCTGCCCCAGTTCTCTGTGCATGGGCTCCCTGGTCCTCTTTGTCCTCATGCCCCATGGATCACACCTTTCTTCCAGCTGGGGCTCTGGCCCCGCCTCAATGAGAGCCACACCTAAGGGAATTGGTACAATGCCACTGGGGTGGGGGTGGCCATTAAACAGCAAGGGGCTCCCTGCTTACCTAGCCCCACCCCACAGCTCTGCAAAGAACAGGCCTAGTGTTTAGGGATGAGGCCTTTTGCTCTGGGAATCTGTCTGGCCTTCTCTCATCCAGCTCCTCTTGTGACCCTGAGGAACCACTGTGTGGGCACAAAGGGTCTGTTCTTGGGGCAGCCACTGCCTAGGGCTGTTGGACATCCCACCACAAACATCTTTACGAGCTCAGGACAGCAGCCTCTTTGCTACTGAGGGAAAGACAGAGATTCGTGCCTAGCCAGAGGGAGGGACTTCTGGTGAATCAGGAGGGATTTCACTTAGGAGTGAGAAAGACCTTGCTCACAGGAGGAATCCATGTGGGTGGAGGCAAAGGCCCTCAGTAATGGGACAATCCCTTGACTGGGGTTTCTCTCCTTCCCACTTTAGGGTTGAGATTCCAAGTCATACCCACCCTGCTGTAAAGGGAAATGGGCAGGGCTTGTCCCTAATTTTCCTTCTGAGATGGGGGGGGTTGGTGAGAGACCACTCACTGGGCTTGTAGTCAGAAGATCTGGGCTTGAATCTAAGGGGTTTTTGTCAGTCCAAGAATTTCACTATACAACATGAATGCCCCCAGCGGTCCTTCTTAATCATGGCCCCTGTTATGAAAACCAACACAATAGAACTGGGGTCCTTTTTCATTATTTTTGGCTGAGATAACCAGAAACTTGGGCTTGCTTGAAATTCTAATTTTTTTGATCAAATGATCTCTAAATAGACCTCCACCTCCCAACTCTGACATTCTGTGTCCTAAGGACCCTCCCAGCTCTGACATCCTGTGTTCTGAGGTCCCTCCTGACTCTGACATCCTGAGTTCTGAGGTCCCTCCTGACTCTGTCATTCTGAGTTCTAAAGATCCTTCCAGCTATAGAAATAATTCTGGGATTAGTTGGGTTCTAATCCCACTTTCCCCTCCACCACTCCATTCCCTGATCTAGACTGGTTTCAGACATCTCAGGTGCCTTCCTAGAGGTCATTCTTCCTCAGGATACAGCAGTGCTGGAGGAAAGCCAGGCTGGCCCTTGGGATTCAGGAACCTGGGCTCTCACTATCCAAGCCCAGGTCAATTATCCAATTCCAGCCCAGCCAGTGGAAGGGAATGCATGCTAGACAGTGAAGTCTCCCTTCCCCCCAAAACCAAAGGGTCTTGTTACTTGAGGGTTTGCTTCTGGTTTTTACTTTCTTTGAATCCAGCACCCAGCACATGGTAAACATTAAATAAATGTTTGTTGACTGTCAATAATGAGTTTCATCCTGGCTGTCATTGCCTACCTGGTGCCCAAGTCACTTCTCTCCTCTGGGGGTCATTTGCCTCCATTGCAATATAAAAGAATTGAATTTGACATCTCTAAGCTCCCTCTCATCATTAAAATTGTCTTATGCTCTTAGTATCTGCCCAGAATGAACTGTTTGTTGTCCCCGTTGAAGTATTTCTCTTTTTCTTCCAGGCCCAATTCATGGGGCATCTTTTCCATGAAGCCTTCCTTGACCTCTTCAAACTGCCACCCTCCAACCCCCAGCAACCATGTCTTCCTCTTATATGAAAGAGACAGCTTAGAACTGTGGATAGAGCCTTGTCTCTGGAGTCAGAAAGCCCTGGATACAAAACCTACCTCAGACAATTATCAGCTATGTGACCTTTGACAAGTCACTACCACTGAATCTGTTTCCTCCCAGCTTTAGCTTATCACTTCAACTGTCTGAGACTCGGTTTCTTCATTGTCTTTAAGAGAGGAGTTTCTTGCTCTTGTTCTGAAGTACTATGCTCAGGGATTGATATGGGGCCCAAAGGAGAAAGTTTGTGTAAGCATTAAAAGGCGCTATAAATGGTGGTTATTAATGGAACTTCAGGCTCAGGTAAGACCTACGGCATTCCCGGGAAGCTAGGGGCCTTGGGCTGCCCCTTCACTTTTCTCCTGCTCCTCAATTTGCCTGGGAGACAGAGTGCTTGGATTCTGTTCCTCCCTGCCTGACTCAGTTCCTGTCGCAGGCCCCTCCCTGCGCCTCCAGGCCTCCATTTACCATAGAGGAGGCAGCAGGCCCAGGCCTGGCTGTGTGGAGAGGTCTGGCCCAGCCTCTCCCAGCCAGTTCCATGAGAGCACCCTGCTCAGTGTTCTGCGTCAGCAGAAACAGCCAATTTCCCCAGCATGTCTCCCCTTCCCTGCTCTGAGCATCCTCTTTAGGAGGGCAGGACCCAAGCCTTCAGTGCCACATGGCTACCCAGTAATTATTAACTGATAATGCCAGACTTTGCCATGGCACCCAGGGCTTGCTCTGCACAAGGAAGGTGGCCACCAGATGTTCAGGCCTTCTCCAAGTCAGCCCTCAGAGGTCAGAAACTGGAAGAGAGCTCTGGCCTGGAAAGGATGAACTAGCTCCCGTTCTCTGATACCCCTCTTGTCACTGGGGGGACTCTGGGCCTGGGAAGGGGCTGCCTGTGGCAAGTTTCAGCAAGCCCCACCAATCTGGAAAGACTTCCCATAGGAGCCTGGGGAAAGACAATCTGAGAAATATGGAGAGGCTCAGCCTCTTTGCACGAGGGCATGATAGTCCATATTTTAGTCTACTAATAATATGTGGTCTGTGGAAGGGGGCAGTGTTTTTAGAACCTTGAAATAGAAATAGAAAGAGAAATATTTGTACACAGCCTTGAAAAAGTTACAAGGGGCTTTTCCCAAAGCTTGGTGTGCATAGAATATTGGTCTTGTAGTCAGAAGGACATGGATACAAATCCTGCCTCCAAAACCTAGCAAGAGTATGACTCGGGGCAAATCATTTAAATGAGGTTAATAATGGATAGAGGGATGGACGCGGAGTCCAGACCTAACTGAACCAGAGAAGTTCTTTAGGCTCTCCATGGTTCCTCTGCCCCTAGGGATCAGGGCTTTGGCAAGCTACTTGTTCTCCAGGCTGGTGATGCCCATGGGCATCCAGACCTCCATCTAGGGCAATCATTTTTAGGACACTAAGATGAGCATCAGAAGCACCTGGAAAAGGGAAGGGAGAGAAGGCAGGCTTGACTATCACCCAGATCTGACACCTTGCCACCTGTTACTCTGGGCTTCAGTCGACAAGATCTGGGATTCAAAACCAGGAGAGTCAGCCTGGTTTAGTGTCCAAAAGGTTGGCCTTGTAGTTAGGAGGGTCTGGGTTTAACTCCTGCCCATCTTAGACAAGTTCCCTCAAATCTCTATCAGCTTCCTCATCTGAAAAGGAAGAGGTTGGACTCCATGACCTTTAAAGTCTCTTCCATCTTTGGATCTAGAAAAAAGGCTCCATCAACTAATGGCTTCTGGCCAAGGCCCAGTATGATTTAGGTAAAGGCCATCTCCCTTTGCCTTTGTTTTCTTCCCTATAAAATAGGAGAAACAGCATTTGGATCAAGGAGTGCATGGGGAAACCAAGGGCAAATCCTTTGTAAATTCTCATCCAACTGAGCTGTCACTTCAGAGGTCACTGATGTCACCCCCCCGCCCCAGAACAGGTGGGCCCCTGGCCCTAGAGTAAAGGCATCAGAAAGCAGGTGGTATACAGCAAGGAGAAGAATCTTTATTTGGTTTGAAAAAAAGGTCAAAGGCAGAGACAAGCAGCCCCAAGCCCATCTTCCCTCCTCCCTTTTCCAGTCTTAGGCTGGCCAAGAGAAGGCATTTGATCTGAAACTGCAGGTTCCCCAGATCTGGTTCTCTGAAGTCCAACTTCTACTTCTTCCTATGGACCAGAGAGCTAGGGACAAAGGGCACTGGTATCACCTTGAATCTCAAAAGGGGGTGGGAGGTTGGTGGCATCGTGGGAACAGAGGTAGGCCACTGGTGCTTAGAACAGTCACCTAACCTGTTCAACAGCGTCATCAGCACGAAAGACTCCTAAGAAAACTTGTTCAGCTAGACAACGGCTATGCCTAGGCTTGGGGGTTGGGGGGGGGCAGTAAGGCAAGATTTCTGAAGGGACCTGGCTCCTTATACAAGTACGGGAAACAGGATAGAAGAGGGAATTGCTTACTGGTATAGCAGCTGTTTTATGGCTTCTAACAATTTGGGAGAAGAAGGATCCCAGCTCAGGGGAAGGGCGGGGCAGGGGGGTAGGCAGAGAAAGAGTCAAACAGGTTTCTTCTGGGGCTGGGTCTTTATCCCCTAGAGGTGGTGGTAGGGGGGAGCAGACGGGACCCCTGCTGAACAGACATACAGGAGGCAGAGAGAGCAGACCCTGGAGGCACAGACGGTGGCAGACGCGCCAAGGCTTCAGGCAGGGGGAGATCCTGCCTTCTTGGGGCTTCTCCCAGAGAGGCAGGAGGCTGCGGTCCTCAAAAACTCCTTAAGGCCCCTCACATACTGGAATTCCCCCATCATTGGAACAGCAAGGAAGGAGAAGACAGAGGTTAGAAGTAAACCAGCTCAGGGAGAAGTAGGAGGAGGAGGCCTGGGGAAAATGAGCACAGGCTACTGAGACAGGTGTGGGTCCCCTCCTTGAAGAGCAACCAAGGATTGTGGAGGGGACAAAAAGCAAAGAATGAATAAAATCAAGGCAAAAGTACTGCAAGGGGAGAAAGCAAAGATGGATGACAGAGACCAGGGGCCTCCACACTCTCTGGGGCAAGAAAGCCACCAGAACTTAACTGAGCACTAGCTCCATTGTGAGGGGGTTCTCGTCTACTCCAGAGCCCAAGAAAGCTCAGGGGAGGGGAGCCTGCCAGTTACTCACCTCTTCTCACCTCTATCCTGTGGCTACCAGCACAATTAGGAAAAGCAGGGTCCTCCACCCTGCTCCCCAAGGGCTGCTGACTCCTCCATCCTTTTTTTTTTTTAGGTTTTTGCAAGGCAAATGGGGTTAAGTGGCTTGCCCAAGGCCACACAGCTAGGTAATTCTTAAGTGTCTGAGATCGGATTTGAACTCAGGTACTCCTGACTCCAGGGCCGGTGCTTTATCCACTGCGCCACCTAGCCGCCCCCTTCCTCCATCCTCTTTACTAGGGGATAAGAGGAACTTGAGGGGAGCTACCCCCACCTAACCCTCCTACAAAGCGCCTACTCACACACACACACAACATACCACACTAGACAGATGAACAATTTCTGTGAGGCATGCAATGAAGGTGAGATGAAGGGTAGGCACCAATGGGAGGGAGTGAGGCATGGTCTTACCAGCTAACCCTCAGCAAAGAGGCCTGTTAGCTCCCCTCAGGCTGTGCAGGAGATGGCAAAGTCCTGACAGGTGTCTTCCTGGGAGGGGAGATACCGGAAAGTGCCAGGGTTACCAGGTGTCTGCCTGGCTCTTCTCCCCTGGGCACAGAGGTGGGGGACTCCAAAACTAGGAGTTGTGGTCTTTCCAACTCACTCAGAGGTTACTGAGAGTGAAGGGAGCAGATGGAGATGGTGGGGAAAGGAGAAGAGAGATCTCTAACCTCAGAGAGCACTTGTGGGGGATGAGGGAGATGGAGAAAATAGAGCAAGAGGATGCTTCCTGCCAAAGCTTAGAAGTCCTTTGGGGACTCTCTACCCTGACCTGGGTGAATGGCAACCTTAGCTCAATCAGGTGAGTTGACAGTCCTCAACCAGCCATGGCTCCCTAAGGAGACCTAGACCTTGGATGGAAAAGCAGAGTCACCACCAGTTCCCCCTTTTGCAAAGGAAAAATAAAACCAACCAAAGCAAATCAACTCTTAAAAATAAAAATTTTATTACAGGCAGGAACAAAGAACACTGGCTTCAATGAAAGGCTTCCCCCTCCCCAAGCCAGCTCCCCCCTGCCCTCCTCTGCAGAGCCAAGGCTACTGACGCTCAGGCCACTTTGAGCTTTCCATGAGGTCCCTGGGCAACTGCTACTTCTAGACAAACTGGCTCTCCAACCCTTTGCCCCTTGGCCTGGAGGGAACACTAATGGAGTGTTCCAACATCTAAGCTCCTCTCAGGAGTGTCTCAGAATACCTCCAGTTAAAGGGTGGGTGGGCAGAAGACCCAGGTCTGTCCTGGGTGTCTCACCTACTGCTAAGAGGTGCTAAAGTTCTCCACAGCTTGGAGAAGGAAGGGATTGGGCTGCACTCTAGCCCCAGGGCTCAATCTTCCCCTAGCTAAACTGGCTCATTCTTGCTCTTCAGCAGCCCCTGGCCCCCGAGTCACAAGCTGAGGGGCATCAGACAGAGGGGCTGCCACTCTCAACTGGTTCCAGCCTCTGATAGTCTTCCTTGCTGGGAGGGGACATAGGTTGTAGGGATTGTTCAAATCTCTTGATACTCCCATAACCCCACCCAAATGCACTTTGGCCTGTTGGGGCAGATTTCAGGCCCAGCTTGGGGAAGGGAGTGGGGGCCCTAGCGTCACCCAGCCAACCAGGTTTCTGACATCAAAGTCAGTGGTTAGGAGGTGGGGGTGAGGGGTGGGAAGGGAGTGTGGGAGGACACCCAGAATGGGGACTTGGCCCCCCTGGGAACTTGCAGCTGCCATTCACAACCTGTGTATGCACACATTCTCATTCTCTCTCTCTCCTCGAATTCACTCTCCCAGCACCCATGGTTCATATGGGCTCCCCTGCCGGCTTCTGCTAGGCTCAGATCCCCACAGGTGGGGTGGGAATAAAAAAAGCCAAAATGCAGGGCCTGTAGGGAAGTGTGAGCCATCCAACCAACCAGCCAAGCACGCACCAATGAAAACACACACACACAGAGCCAGACAGATACACTTACAACAAACCATAAGGACTCTTGTAACAAAATCCCAAAACCAACCTGCCTCTTGCCAGCACCAGCCAGCACTAGAGAAACAACAACGGGACTGAGTTTTTTTTTTTCTTTTAAAAATTCTATGTAGAAAAAGAGTTCTATAAAATTGTGCAAAATACCCAGCAGCTTCAGTAAAACCCATTTCAAGTATTGCCAGCGTGTGTTTGTTTGCATGTGTGAGTGTGTGGGACTCACCCACGCTAGGGAGGTAGGGCAGCCTAGTCCCTGGACCCAGACTTGGGGGAACAAAGGAAGGGCTCTCACTGCTTCCTCGAATGAGTGGAGACTTGGTTCACTCTGCTCCCAGGAACCTCAAATAGGACATCCTTCCCCCAACCAAGTTGCTGCCGGCACCCTCAGTACTGGGTGGCTCTGGCTCCTCAGGGCCCTGACTCCATTCTGATAAAAGACACAGGCAACCCCCCAAACCCTGGGAAGTGTCCCTGTCTCTAAGATCTGCTCTTCTACTCACTGAGCCTTCAGGGCTCCCTAACCATTATTATGACAGCCCCTCATGGTCTCAGCAAGGCCCGGGTTCCCTCACACCCACATTCATCCATCCCGGTTAGACCTCCTTAACACAGACATGGGTATAAAAGGCAAAGAAACTGGTTCTTTCTGGCAAAGTGGGCACTTGTTCACCCCCAGTCCTCCCTGCCCAAGATCAGGTGGAGGCCCAGCTGCCTCACCACTGTGAGCTAGTGGGGTGGGAGGGGGCAGCAACAGAAGAGCTCAGGAACAGCCATGGGGGGAGGGCAGTGCCGAAATAAAGAAGGCTTGACTTGGGTGTTGGGTAGCTCTGCTCCAGTGGACAGGGGCGGGTCCAGCAGGCACAGGGAGGCAGTGGGCGCAGGGAAGAGGGACTGGCAGGCTGGCAAGCACTCAGTTCCTCTAGGGGAGGCCTCCTACCATGCTGCCGTCCGGCTTGGCTTCACAAGTAGGCTCCTCGTTCTTGATGGGGGAGGGCAATTGGGTGTCAGACTGCACAAAGCCCCTCCGGTCAATCAAGCTTCAAAAACACAAAAGTGAGAGACCCACTGGGTTGAGAGCCATACCAAGCAGCCCTTTTCTGCCCTTGGCATGTGTGGAGTTGGGGGGGATGGGAAAGGAGGAAGAAGGCTGACCACAGTTCCAAGCCCATGTCCCTCAGAGCAGACCTGGAGTTTAATGTCCTTGTAGAATCTGGATTGGAAGAAATCTCAGAGCACATTTACTTCCAGCCCTACTTGAAGCAAGCATAAATCTATCCCCAAGTGGTCCCTACTCTCTGTTTGAATAGCTTCAGTGATGTGAAAACAGCAAGCACACGAATGCAGGGGGCTGGGGAGAGAGAAGGGCTACCCATCCATCAGGAGTAGCCCCTACCCTTGGTGGGGAACAGCCTCAGGCTAAAGGTTTTTGTTGGAAGAGCCACTGTGGAGAACACTTTGGAACTGGGCCCCCAAGGTAAACTGTGTATATCCTTTGACCCAGAAATGTTGCTGCTAGGTTTTTGCCCTGAAGCTGCCAAGGAAAGCAGAAAAGGGCCCATAGGTGGAGAAATATTTCAGGCAACTCCTTTGGTGGTATCAAAGATGTGACAATAGTTTGGGAGCCAGAGAGGGGAGAGTCCACAAACTGCACATTGTGGAATATGAATGAGAACTAGAAGAACACCTCATAGTTAAAGTAACATGGCAGGGATGCTCCTCTGAGAAAGATTCAGGAGGTCTGAACAATGTAATGACCCAGCCCAACTCCAAAGGGCTCAAGGTGAAACATGCTGCCCATCAAGGGAATCAGAGGGCAGACAGGACAGATACATTTTTAAAAACATGGCCAATGAGGGAACTTGTTTTGCTCAACTATACATGTTTATAACAAGGATTTTTTTCCCCTTTCTTTCTCGAAGAGGGAAAGGTGAATTTTCCCTGATTGAGGGCAGGGGCTACTTTTGCTTTGTCTTGGTATCCCTAGTCTAGCTAGTTCAGCTCCTGGTACATAGTAGGTACTTCATAAATGCTCACTGACTGATATGGGACTGTCTAGAGCTCTTGCAGAATTCTCTCCCTTTTGTGTCCATTACGCACAAGAATGAGAAGATTATTCCTATACCCAAGAGAGGAAGGAAAGGAGGACAGTGGCAAGAGCATTGGATTTGAAGTCAAAGCCCCCATACCAGTCAGGGTGGTTCAGAGGGAAGGACACTGGTTCTAGGGTGAGAGCCCTGGGTCCAAATCATGTAATGTCTCAAAGTCTCAGTTTCTCTCTGGAGAGCAAAGGGGATGAACTTGATGAGCTCTAGGATTTCTCAAGCTTTAAGTTCTACTGCCCTAAAGCAATGGATAAAGTAGGAGCTGGGCCCAGGGAAGAGCTTCAGCCATCTCTCCTCCAGGAAGGACTGGAGACATCATCTAGGTCACACTGTAAAGATGAAGATGTGACTGACCCATGATTACTAGACAGTTGGGGGGTGGTGATGGCAAGAACTCTGTGCCAGCAGAAGGATCAGTTATCACCCAGCCAAGCCAGCTGGACCACTCACACCCACAGCTACCCTCCAGCTCCCTCTGGTGATGAGATGGGTCCTGTGGCTGATGTTCTGCCATAGGTGGGGGGGATCAGAGACTCTAGTCAGGGACCCATGCCCTCAGATCACTGGCCAGCCCTCAGCCCACAGTTCTTCCAATTTAAACAACAGGAAACTGTTGGGGGGGGCATCCTTCACTTCATAAATGAATCTGTCTTTAACTAGCAAGTACCCTATGCAGGTATAAGGCTTACAAAAAACATTCTGGAAAGGACCTCTGTCCCTCAGAAGACCTCCCTGTCTCTGTTCTGCCCCCCACCTCTGTAGAGGAATACTGAAGGAACAGTACTTATTCCTTATATAGTTTTGGCCAAATTGTTTTCCTCTTCCTGAACCTCAATACCCACTTCTGAAAAAAATGCCTTGCAGTCCTTTCTGGTCCTCCATCTTAAGATGACCCTCTAGATCCTTGCTCCTGGGACAGGGCCCTGGCCTTGCCTGATTGCCAACCTGAGATGAGGGTCTGAAAAGGCAATAGAGGCCCCATGGTCCTAAGTGTGAGGCCATGGTGCCCCAGGGGGAGAGGGGCAGGTTTCATGTAGGACTGCTCACCTGGGGGGCAGAGGCCCACAGAGCACAGCACAGCAGTTGGCAATGACACTTTTATGGCTGTAGGGGTTGGTGGAAGCCTCCATGTTTTTCTTATTGGACCACGAGCCTTTGATCTGTAAATAGAAGGTGAGTTAAAGCCAGAGGTAGAGGGAAGGGCTCATAATGAGTCAACTCCAAACCCAAGTGCCAGGCAGGAAGGGTGAGTTTTGAGGAGTAGAGGCAGGAAGGGGTCAATCTGAGGAGATGAGGCTGAGGTGAGGAGGCAAGGGAGGACAGTGTGAGGAGGAAGGAAACAAAACCAGAGTTGGTAGACAGTCATCCAGAGCCTCAGATACGCATTACTACAGAATTTTCCAATCCAGCCACTAGTCTGATGTGCAGAGGCCCAGCTCACCCTTCCTCCCTCCCTCCCTTCTTCCCTTTCTATTATTTTATTTTTTCACAGTTACATGCAAAAACCAAGTCTCAACATTAGTGCAGCTCTTTCTGCTCAAGTCTTCCTTCCCTGTGTCCTCCCCTCTGGCTCATGAATATCCCCCACAGAACTGGATTCCTTCTCAACCCTCAGCCTGCCCCAAGAGCTTCCTGTTTGGGTGTACTCAGGAATGGTTGTGTATCTGGTCTTCCGTCCCCAGATAGAGGAGAAGCCTCAGGAGGACCAGGACTGGGCTTGTTCTGTCATAGTGTCAGAAATTCTTTTTAGTCTCTGGATTGACTGGCCCCTGGGATCTTCTTCCTTCTTTCCTTCCTTCCTTTCCTCTCCCCACATGAATGTGAGCCCCGTGGAAGCAGGGATGATGAGGGGAGGGGAGGGGATTTCCCACTTGACCTCTCATTAGGTTGAATGACTTATGATGTCCAGGTCTCTCGTTGCTTTCTTTTTCAAGAAATGCCTTCTCTTGATCTGTAGGCACCCACTTTCTTTCCAACTCTTTGGGAGTGTCTGTCTGACTTCCTGGGGTGGGGGGAAACACTAGCAGAATAATCACCCTAATCTGTAAAATGGGAATAGTAAAATCTGTCCTGCCTAATTCACAGGATCTTGTGGGAGGACCACATAAGAAAAATAGGTATGTTCTATGATTGACCAACAAATCCCTGGTTTTCCTTGCCCAGGTCCTGTTCACCTCCACCAAAGAAGAAGCAGATTACATATCAAAAGAAGCCCAATCATTTTACAGCCAATCTGAGGGTAAGCCTCTCCCAATCTGGTCATGCTGGTCCTTAGACCATAGAGATCCAAGTTCATCAACCAGGCCATTCTCAAAATGCTTCTGGATTGCTGGGCTTTGGTCAAAGTTGAAGTTCCTCCTACAAAGCCTTAGAGAGCCCACTATTGGCTCTAGAATCAGTCCTTCTCCCTACACTCCAAATGAACCCCAAAACACTATGCAAAGCTAGATAGGGCTATTTTCCTCTAGCTCAGGGTCGTTCGCTATTCTGGTTGCTCTTCTCCAGACACTCTGGCAATGTCCTTCCTAAAATGTAGTCCCCAGAGTTGTCCCCCGGATTCCAGTTATGACCCAGCCAGGGCAAGGGGCTGGGGGATCACCGCCCTCTTAGCCCTGAATGTTAAATCCCTTTTAATGGAGTCTAAGATGTCATTAAGCCTTTTTGGCTCCTATGCTTCACTACTGACTCATTAATCTTGTCATCTACTAAAACTCTGGCTCTTTCCCCCCCCTGTCTTATACTTGTGAAATTGCTTTGTCGAACCAAGGATGATATTGTACATTCATGACTATTAAACATTTCATGATTTGATTCTGCCCAATGTTCCAGGCCATCAAGAGAGTCAGGACTACTGTCATCTAGTGTGGTATCTATTTTTTCCTGGTTTGAAGACATATGAAGATTTGCTAAGCATGCCCTCTGTCCTTTATCCAAGTAAATGATAAAAGTATTAAACAGTGTGGGGCCAAGTCCAGCTAGCTCCCTTAAGTGCTTCTTCCACAAGCTGCTGTCAAACCACTCAGGATGTTTCTTGGGTTTTAGCCATTAAACTCATAGTAAAATCTTGTCATCTTCCTCACAAACTGCACAAGAGATTTTCACAGTTCTTATAATCTGCAAACTCCATTTTCTTCCTTCATGAAAAATGATCATTAGCCCTTCTCTAGCACATGATGCTGCTCCTGTTGGCTGCCATCTTTCAAAGCTCTCTCACACTGACTTGGTAGTCCACTCTGTCTATTCTTTCAGAGCCCCAGAATGCAATAGTTCAAGTAGGTCCGGTAACTTGAACTCACATCAAGCTAGATACTTGTTGAACCCCAGTTTCTTTATCTGTAAAAGAAATGTTATATTGCATACCTCAGAGGCTTTTTGTGGAGACAGAACTTTGGAAACTTTCAAGCACTATATAAATGTGAGTTATTAAGTAAGTCTGGGATCTCAGGGATTCAGGGTTCCTTCATGATGCCATCCAGGCTTGCCTCTTCTGGGCACATCTGCTTGTTCATGTTCTTCCAAAAGTTTAGCACTGGGGTCTTACCAAAGTGCTAGGGACTTTCTTCCCTAAGCTATTGCTATTATGACAAAGGTCAGATGACATGTGATAGAGACTCTTGACTGAGCCTGGAAAACAGGATCACAGATTTATAGCTGGAAGAAGGCAAGTCCAACCCTCTCATTTTATAGATGAGGAAAATGATGCTCAAGGAGTGTGACAGTATACTGGGCTTTTTGCCCAGTTATACTTAACATCCAGTTAATCCACTATTCTACTTACTTGGAGAAATCTGAGGCTCTGAATTCAAGGTCTCAGCTGTAGCCATACCCTCATTATGCAGGCCTAAGGTTAGAACTGGTTTTTCTCACGAGAAGCCCAAAAGTTGCATGTCCAATTTCCACTGCCTTCCTGGTGTCACAGATGCTCATCCTTTGGGAGCTGGTAGAGGAAGCCGAGATCCAGAGGCTTCACACACTGGAGATGGCATCAACAGAGAGCAGGGACATAAAAGTGCTGCTGGTCTCTGCCTGGGTCAGGCCACAACAGGCAGAGGCATTAAGAAGGTGAACACCCCAGAAGAGAGGACTGGAGGCTACTCCATGAGCATTAGTGGAAGGATGGAGAGAAGCTAGAACAGCTCTTCAAGTATCTGACAGCCCCAGGACGAGGAACAGAGGGGATGAACTGCGGCAGGGATGTTTCACCATCCTGAAATATATTGCTGAGCAAAGGCTGGTGCCCACTCGTTGCCTACCTTGTAGAAGAGATTCCTGCTCCACCACGGGGTCTGGGCACAGTTCCCTCCAGCTCTGACTGTCCCCCCCCCAGCATGGCCTGGGGGCTTTGCTAAGACCATAATCACCCCAGCTTTCCTCTCCTGTGCCCCCACCTAGTACCCAGAATACCCAGCTGTACTCACATCTTCGTTGGTTGTCAGGTTGGAGGCCACGAGGTAAGTGTGAAACCCTGAGAGGCCCAAGATGGACCAGATGGAGAAGAAGCAAATCACCAGCTCCAGCACGGTGAGGGGGAGGTCAAGGAAATCACCTTTTTCAGGAGGAGTGGTAAGAAAGCAGAGTCGGAGGGGAGTGCCAGGCAGGTACAGACATAATAATAAAAGGGGAAGAGTGTGGGGCTGGGTCAGGAGAGAGGTTTAGGAGCTGGGTGCCCATGGGCAGGTGACGGTCCCTCTCTGAGTCAGTCGGGATAAACAGCACTCCATAAGTTAGTCCCGGACAAGCAGTGAAGCTCTCCAGATGAGAAGCTTGGCCTGCAACCCCTCTCAAGGGATCAGGGTCTGAGGTTTTGACAAGGGATTATTCCAGTTTGTCCATTTCTGAGACCCTAGCCTGGAGTGACCAGAGTATTGGCCCAGGGTGCCTGGGGCATACTTCCTACCTGACTATTGGATCCACCGGGTGTGCTTTCTTTCTGGACAGCAGTACCAGGGAGCAGAGGGCCAAGGACCTGGGACACAGAGGACTCGCCAGGGAAGGAAGTATGCCATCTTGTGCCAGGCTGCCTCTCTCAACTTACCATGGGTACTGTTGAGATTTTGCCTCTCTTTTGAGGCCTGCCCTTCTCCACTACTGCACACCTCCTGGTTAGCTACAAAAGGAATGCCAGAGCCCAGAGGGAATGGCAATTGGGAGCTCTGCTGGTCTTCCTTCCTTTCAGCAACATTTGTTGGTGCTTCCTTGGATTTCTGCCTCTTCCCCATTGCTCCAAACAGAATCTACCCTAGATGCTAAAGACTCAAAACTTCTCAACCTACAACTTTCTTCCATTCCTTCCCTTCTTTTTTGTTGGTTTCTCTAGGAGATAAAGCAATGTAGCCATGCAGATTTCCCTTTCCTGTAACGACCAACACCAGCCTGAAATCAGGAAGGATTAAGGGCTCCTTAGGATTAAAAATGTGGAAAACTCTGGGAACAGAATGCTGTAATGCACTGTGTATTCTAAGAGGCCCATTCATGCACCTCCACCACCCTGTGCCAGCACACACACAAGACCTGAGCACCAGGGCAGGGTCAGACACTTCATGAGGACTCAGGAAATACAAGGTAAAGTAGCCATTGTAATCATCATCATCATAGTTGTAGCTATACTGGTAGTATTACTAATAATAATACTAGCAATTGTAAAATGTTTCCCAAATATTATCTCATTTGATTCTCACAACAACCCTGGGAGACAGGTGCTATCAGTTCCCTCATTTTACAGATAAAGAAACTGAGGCTGATAGTTTGGGGTTTTTAGGTTATTTTTTGTTTTGGGTGACTTGCACCTGGCTAGTCTCAGGTCTTCCCACCTCCAGGTCCAATCGTCTGCCCACTGGGCTGTCTCCCAGATACTCTGGAGAAGCTGCAGTCACACAAAAGACAGGCAGGTGGACACATTCCTCCCACTCAGCACAGGGAGGGGACAGGATGAGGGACCAGGTTTTCCCAAAGGATATCTCGCCGGTGTCTCCTTCAGAGTGTCAAGGAAGGTGCCTCCCTGAGAACCTACAAAGAGAAAAAGGCAGACAGCAATGAATGTAGAGTGCCAGAGGCCCTTTCCCTGCCTTCCCCTGCCCCCAGTTCACTACTTACGAAGAGTCAGATGGGTGACGACACAAGCAAAGATGAAGGAAGTCAGGAAGGAGAGGGAGAGGATGAAGGCATAGAAGAAGCGGTAATTCCGTTTTCCTACACAGTTGCCCACCCAAGGGCAGTGGTGGTCGAACCGCTCTGCAAAAAGGAGGTGACAAGGGAAGGAGTCATTACTGGTTGCCTTCAGGGTCCACCAAGAAGGCCAGGGCCCACCTAGCTCAGGGGCCCTCCTTCTACTAGCCTCTTCCACTGGTCCTTAGGAAAGGAACTCTGGTAGAAGAGCTAGAAGGCATCCAGCCTGCCCTGGGATCAATATTTCAACAACCTTGGAGGCCTCCTCTGGTCAGAGCTAGCATACCACTGCCTCAACTGGCCCAGTCTGCTTCTGGACAGCTTTCATCCTTACAAGTTTTTCCTTACTTTGAACCAGAGTCTGCCTAGCTGCCCTCTCACACAATAAGTAGAATCTTTTTGTTATCTGGCAGCTCTCCTCTTAATTTTATATATAGTGCTAAGTTCACAGTAAGAGCTTAATAAATGCCTACTGATCACTGCTCTCCACAAGTCTTCTCTTCTCCAATTAAATCTCCCTGGTCCTCCAGGGCTGGACCACGAGAGTCCAGAGAGGCCGGCCTAGAGCCGTTAGAGTAACAGTTGCCAAACAACTGCCCAAGAAAGATGCCACAGGCTGGGTCCAGGAAAGAGCTGAGCTCACCCAGTGAGTGTCCCACCCAGCCTGGCCTGGAAAGTTCCCAGGGGAGGGCAGATCAAGGCCCAGAGCAGGCCTCGCCCCAGAGCCTGTAGCCCGTGGGGAAGGGCAGGGCAAGCCTGAATCACAGACATGAATGATACCCACTGACTCACCCACACAGCGGGGGACTAGTCACCGTGGGGTGTTCCCAACAAGCTCCCTCTCTGAACCCCAAATGAAGCTGCCAGTGCTTAGTCAGCACAATGAGCTCATAGGCTTAGGTTCTCTGCACAGTCATCAGGGCTCAGCTTGTCCAGCCCTCCCTGGCCCATCCACATTGGGTGATCCCACAGCCCCAAACACCAGGCTCCTCAACCAGGAGTAGCAATGGCTGGCAAGCAAAGAGGAAGCACCCTTTCCCAGAGCTGTCATACTCATAAGAAACAAATTCCAATTATCCTTATCCAACATGCATTCTCCTCAGCATCTCACAATTTTCCTTGAATCTGTAAAATGAACCTCTCTCTAGTTTCCCCTACCCTGGGGATCAGGGCCTTCCTAGCAATGCTGCAAAGTCAGACCAGGCAAATTGTGTCTCTCTGGTCTACCCCCTCTCTCAGCTTTCCATATTCCAGAGCTGAAGCTTTCAAAGGACAATCCTTCACTTTCTCTCCTCCAAATCAGCTTCATCTTCTTCAGGGGTGCTTGCTGGTCCCCAAGTCAGAATGCAATCCAAACCTACCATCTGTCTTAAGAAGATTCTGAAGATCACCTGGCAGGAAAAGACACCAGATACTAAGGTCCTTTCTCTAGCTAAACTGCCTAGCATTCCAACATGACTACAAAGGGTGTAACTACAATGGACCAGACATGTTAGAATGCCAGACATACACCTGCCAAAAAGACTATTTAATGGAGAACTCATACAGGACAAGTGTTCACAAGGGGGTCAGAAGAAGTGATACCAAGACACCCTAAAAGTCTCATTCAAGAACTTTAGAATTGATTGTACAGCATGGAAGACACTGGCACAGGACCACCCAGCATGGCATGCCCTCATCAGTGAGGGGGCTGTGCTCTATGGGGAAGGCAGAATTGAAGCAGCTCAAAGGAAATGTGACATCCGTAAGTCTAGAGTACTCATCCCAGGTGTTCACATGAACTATATTTGTGGTAGAGTATTTCAAGCTCATATTGGTCTGATCAACCACAGTCAGACACATTGTAATCAAACAATGTGATGTCATTTTGGTCTTCTTTGATAACAAAGGACAAGAACCAACCAACCATTGGGTAATGTAAAGTGGACTAGATTCTGTATTGGAATCCCAGCTATGCTATTTTCCATGGAGGAGCCTTGTGGGCTTCAGTTTCCCTATCTATATAGGGTGACTCAAAATTCTGAAAATTTCACTAAGATTTTTGGGACACTGTAGAATGAGGGGAATTGAGTGGATGGTATTTGGGGTCCCTTCAAGCTCTAAATACTGTGATGCCTGTAGAATGTGGCCATCTGTCCAGCTCCATTTTCAGAGGGGGAATTTCACTTCCAGATTCTGTGGCAAGGAAATAGGAGAGAAGAAGGGGAAGGAAGATTGGAGTTAAGTGAAAGTGGTATGTGTGGGGCGGCTAGGTGGCAGCAGATAAAGCACTGGCCTTGGAGTCAGGAGTACCTGGGTAGAGATCCGGTCTCAGACACTTAATAATTACCTAGCTGTGTGGCCTTGGGCAAACCACTTAACCCTGTTTGCCTTGCAAAAACCTTAAAAAAAAAAAGTGGTATGTGTGTGGGGTCTCTGTAAATAAGGAAGAAGGCCAAGAAACAAACCTGGGGAGAAGAAATTTTGTCAAACTAAGGAAAAAATGGAGGGAGGAAATGGCTCTGATCTGAAGGATTTTAGAGGAGGAGGAGGCCTGGGATGGAAAAACCTAGGGAAGAGAAGCGTTAGGGGAAGGCAAAGGCCCAAGGGGAGAACTGAAGAGGAGAGTGAGGAAGAAAAGGAAGAGTCAAGGAGAAAGGAGAGACAAAGACAAAAACAGACTAGTAGGGGAGAGCTCAGTGAGAGAAAGGAAGGAAGCTGGGTGTGGCTGCCAAGATGCTAATGAGAGGAGGTGATGGCTCTTAGCGGTTTGTGAAAGCTCTTCCAGGGTAGCTATTCTTCCTCCACCAAAGATGGTGGGCAGGGAAAAGCTTGCAGTGACCTGCACAAATTATGTGATGATTGTATTCCTGTTCAGGCGAAGTGACTGTTACTCATGGCCAAAGTACTCATTGTTCTCTCTCCTAACAGAGAAGGTAAAAGAGGTTTAGGGATGCCTAGTCTCTATTAATGAAAATCAAGCATTCCTTAAAAAAAAAAGTAGAAAGACTTGAATGTGATAACAGACAAGAGGATGTGACATGTGCCTGGAGTCTGGGTATGGAAGTGGGAAAGATCAGGAGAAAGACCCACTGAATAGAAACAATGGGAAACTCTTCCTGATGAGGAATGTTGACCTAAGTCCCCTGGAGTTTGAGCAGAAAGGTGAGAGGAAGAAGAGAGGAAAAGGGTTGCTTAATGTCAGACTGAGCATAACAAAAGGTTGTGCCACCTTCCCAGAGGAAGTAAAAAGGATACCCATTGCCCACTTGCTCTGGTTCCTGTGGGTGCCACAGATGCAGCCAGAACTGATGCTGATCCAAGGCAAGCGTTCAGAAGACAGCACCAGATTTAGGACATGAATGGTTGTTTAAGAAGAGGATTTGGATTTTTGAACTATGGTTTAAAAATCAGCAATGCCAGGTCCTCAGTCATAGATGAAGAGCATCACCCAGAGGCTGGGCAGGATGGAATTGTGGACAGTCTTCCAGATATATTCGGAGAATTTGAAACTGAAGAGGAAGGGGGGTCAGGATGGGGAGAAATCCCTCTCTATAAGACCACCAAGCTAGACACACAGAATTTAGCTATGGAATACAAAGAACAGCAGGAGAAAGGAAGCAGCAAGAAAACTTGGGTAACAAGAGAGCTGGGTAACAAAATGAACAGATTCCGACTTCTGCCTAGATTCAGTAGAATCTGAGGCTGGGATATGGCTCTGAAGGATACATTTGATTCTAGACAAACAGAGGAGGCAAAAAAAAATAGAACAGGGAAAAAATAATACTATATCTTAAGATATAGTCATGTGAGGAAATCCAGGAACCACAAAGGGAAGCCTTTGGGTGAAGATCAAAGGAAGCAAAAAGAAGTAATATTGCTGCCAGACTGCCTGGACAGAGGAAAGAGAAGGGGAACAGCTCAGGGTCTGGTCCAGAGGCATGACAGATGAACAATGGAAGGACTCCAACTCTCCACACATCTGCAGCACTTGCTGTCAAAAGCAGAGTGGCTAATCGGTTCTTGGCTTGCCTTAATGATAATTTCATGCTTCAAAGGGTTGAGAAAACAACCAGGGAAAATTTTACTCTGGATCTGATTTTTACCAACAAGAACTCAACCACCTCCTTTGACTGAGATGCTTATAATAATAATAATAATAATAATAATAATAATAATAATAATAATAATAATAATAATAATAATAATGGTATTATTAATTTCTATTAACTAGTAGTGAGGACAAAATGAGAGTGTAAAGTGCTTGGTATATGGCCTGGCACACAGTGGGCACTATATAAATACTAGCTAGTAGCAGTATTACATTCATCATAAGAGCCAGCATTTATCTATCCATCTCTTTTCTCTCTCTCTTTTTCTCTTTCTTTCTTTCCTTTCTCTTCCCTCCCTTTCTGCCCTCCTTCTTTCCTTCCTTTCTGGATGATGGGGTTAAGTGACTTGCCCAAGGTCACATAGCTATCAAGTGTCTTGAGATTTGACCTCAGGTCACCCAGGACTTCCTGATTCAGTCCTGCCCCCTAGGCTCTCCCGAATTGAGCTGCCCCACCATTTCTCCCTTTTCTCTTTAGCCAGCCTTATGTCACTCCCCTTCTATTCAAAGTCAGAGTGGGACAAAGAATCTGAAGCATAGAGGAGAGAAGTGTTGTGATTCTCTTCATCCTACACTCACCTCAGCATCCTCCATCAAGTCCACTCACTCCAGGTTGTATTCCATTCCCTTTCTGTTGGGGCTCAGATGCTCCCATTGAGGAAGGCAAGAGAGAGAGGGAGAAGGGGAGTTGGAGAAAGACCTGAGTTTAAATCTGACCTCAGACACTTAGTATGTGATCCTGAGCAAGTCACAAACCCTCTGTCTGCCTCAGCTTCCTCAGCTGCAAAAATGGGGTTAATAATGCCACTTTTCTCAAAGGGTCTTAATGAAGCTTTTGTCAGTCTCTCATGCTTTACTCAGGAAAAAGATGGAGTGGGGTAGACTACATGGTAATTTGTGATAATATTCCTGAGTGGAAGAAGGACTGGTTAAGTGACTAGTCCACAGAGGAGTCACTAATGGATTGATGTTCATCTGGAAGACAGTCTCCAGTGGAGGGCCCTGTGCTTGTCCTGTGGTACCTAACATCATTATCAATGATGTAGACAAAGGCACTGATGACATTTTTATCATATATGCAGATGGTACAGAATTAGAAGGCCAGCTACCACTGCAAGGCAGAATCAAGATTTTAAAACATTTGGATAGTCTTGAGCTGGGACCAGAAATCATAAGATGAAATTTAATGGGAATAAATGTAAACTCTTATATTCAGATATAAGAAATTAAGCCCCAAGGTGCAGGAGGCAGAGCTAATCAACAGTCTAATGGAAAGAATATTTAGGGGCTTTAGTGCATTGGAAAATTCAATGTGAAGAGAACAGCAAGGCAGCACCTCAGATAGGAAAGACCTACAAGTCCATGTCATGTAAAAATCAGCTAAAGAAGCAAGAGATATTCAGCCTGGAGAAGAGCAGACTTAGGGCTGGGACTCTCAGTCTTGTCTGTGTCATGGACCCCTCTGTGGACAATGTGGAGAAACCTAAAGACTCCTCATTAAATGCATCAAATTAAAACATATAAGATTACAATAGAAGTCAATTATATTGAAACACAATAATCAAAATATAAAAAATCCTAACAGCTAATTTATATTTCAATCAGACACCATCAGTTTTTTCTCTAAGGACGGATAGCAATTTTCATAAGTCCTTTCAAACTGTGCCCAAAGGGTAATCAAACTGTGCTTACTCTGATCCAGCATATTACTACTAGGTCTATAATCCAAAGGGATCATAAAAAAGGGAAAAAGATTCATATACAAAAATATTTATAGCAGTTCTTATTATGGTGGCAAAGAATTGGACATTGAGGAGATGTAATAGCTCAACAAATTGTGGTATATGAATGTGTGTAGTACTATTATTCTGTAGGAAATCATGAATGGCTGGACTTCAGAAAAACCTGGAAAGGCTTACATAAACTGATGCCAAGTGAAGTGAGCAGAACTAGGATAGCAATATACACATTAACAACAACATTGTAAAATGATCAACTATGATGGACACAGCTCCTCTCACAGCATTTCAGTTATCAAGAACAATCCTAAAAGACCTGTAATGGAAAATGCCATCCAAATCTAGAGAAAAAACCATGGAGCTGAGTGTAACAAAGCATACTATGAACACTTAAAAAATTTCTTTTGTGTTTTTTCTTTCTTTCTCATGATTTTTTCCCCCTTTAATTCTAATTATTCTTTCTTTTTTTCTTTTTTTGCAAGGCAATGGGTTTAAGTGGCTTGCCCAAGGTCACACAGCTCGGTAATTATTAAGTGTCTGAGGCCAGATTTGAACTCAGGTACTCCTGACTCCAGGGCTGGTGCTCTATCCACTGCACCACCTAGCTGCCCCCAATTATGCTTTCACAACACACCTAATATGGAAATATGTTAAACATGAATGTATGTGTACAGCCTATATCAGATTGTTTGCTTCCAAGGGGAGTGGGGAGGGAAGGGAAGGTGGCAGAAAAATGTGGAACTCAAAAAATATGCAAAAGGTTGAATGTTGCCTTTCCAGACCTAAAATTATACTATAAAGCATCAGTCATCAAAACTGTCTGGTATTTGGCTAAGAAACAAGAGTGGTGGACCAGTGGAATAGACTAGGTGCAATAGCAGAAACGATTATAGTAATCTGCTGTTTGATAAAACCAAAGAATCCAGCTATTGGGATAAAAACTCTCAGGAAAATTCGAAGTTAGTATGGAAGAAACTTGGATTAGACCAACACCTTACATCCTATACCAAGATAAGATCCAAATGGATACAGGATTAGACATAAAAAAAATATTATAAGCAAACTAGAAGATCAAGGACTAGTTTACCTGTCAGATCTATGGAAAGGAAAGCAGTTTATGACCAAGGAAGAGATGGAGAACATCATGAAAAACACATTAGATGATTTTGATTACATTAAATTATAAAGCTTTTGCACAGACAAAACCTCTGTAACCAAGTGAAATGTAGTAAATTGGGAAACAATTTTTACAACTAGTATTTCTGACAAAGGACTCATTTCTAAAATATACAGAGAATTGAGTCAAATTTTCAAAAAAAAAAAAAAAACAAGCCATTCCCCAATTGACAAATGGTCAAAGGTAATGCAAAGGCAATTTACAGATGAGGAGATCAAAGCAATCCATAGTCATATGAAAAATTGCTCTAAATCACAACTTATTTCGAGAAATGCAAATTAAAGCATCTCTAAGGTATCACCTCACACCTCTCAGACTGGCCAATATGACCAGAAAGAACTATGATCAATGTTGGAAGGGATGTGGGAAATCTAGGACATTAATTCATTGCTGGTGGAGCTGTGAATTTATCCAACCTTTCTGAAGAACAATTTGGAATTATACCCAAAGGGCAACAAAAATGTGCATATCCTTTGATCCAGCAATACCACTACTGGGTCTATACCCTGAAGAGAATATGAAAAAGGGTAAAAACATCATTTGTACAAAAATATTCATAGCAGCCCTGTTTGCAGTGGCAAAGAATTGGAAATCAAGTGACTGTTCTTCAAATGGGGAATGGCTTAACAAACTGTGGTATATGCATGTCATGGAACACTATTGTTCTATTAGAAACCAGGAGGGATGGGAATTCAGGGAAGCATGAAAGGATTTGCACGAACTGATGCCTTGGCCTTCACCCATAGGAGTGACTGTTTGCACCAGGCCCAACTTAATCCCTTCCTTTTCAGAGAGGGGAAGTCCTAACAGTTAGTTGATTGTGACCAAGTGAATCTGAACTATACTCAAACAAAATCCCTGGCAGAGCTTATGGTTTCCCAGTCCTGGCAGAGTCAGACCGACTCAAACTGGGGCCTTGTGAGTCTACGCTGGTTCTTCTACCATGTAGGGTTGGGTAGAAGGGGCTGGTGTAGGCCTGCCCACATCACAGGGGCACTAGCCTTGGAGGCAGGAGACTCCAAGGGTCTGAGACTTCACTCTGTGAGGCTGGAGGGGCTTTGGTCAGTTTCCATTACCTCCCTGGGTTGCCACATGATCCTATGTAAAATAGAGATAACAATATTTGTGCCACCAATACCTCATGGTGGTATTGGGAGGACAGTGCTTTGTGCACTGAGCTCAATAATACAGAATAACAGTGACAATCACCTTATTTGGCAATGGGAATTTCAAGGGTAATGACAAATCCTCTCACTTCCCTCCCAGACTCCCTCCCAGTCTACTCACCCACACAGTTGTCACACACACTGCAGTGCGAGGTCCGGGGGGGTCGAAACATCTTGCAGGTGAAGCAGTATTTTAATTTCACCATCTGCCCATTGATCATCACCTCCTTGGTTCTAGGGGGAGGCCTATACGTGGAATTGCCAGTGCTGTCTGCAGGAAAAAGAGAAAAATGGGGAGACTGGAAGTCAAACCAAGCTAGTAATAGGATCCCAGGGCCTATCGAGAAGGGGAAGAGCCATGTAACCAGAGTTCTCCTGACCAACAACCAAAACAAAATGCTATAGCCTGGGAAACACGAAGGTTCACTTAAGAGATGGATGATGCCACCTATTACGCACCTGCTGTGTGCAGAGCATAATGAATGCTGGAGAAAGATGGAAAGTTAGCCAAGACCTAGTCCCTGCTCTCTAGTAGAGGGCAAAGATGCAGATACAGACTACAGTGCCCAACATTATACACATTCATCAGCAAAGTGCGAAACTTAGGAAGGAGCTCTGAAAGATAAGGTCCTTCCTGATAGGGTGATTCAGGAGCAGTTTCCTGGAAGGGGAAGCATTTGAGAGAGTCTTTAAGAGCTGAGGAAGGGAATTCTAGGAAGAGGGCATGGTATAGACAAAAGCACAAAGGCAGCAAAGTTCTGGTGTGACTGGAAGACACAGACTGCAATGAGGAAAGGGATTAGAGACAAACCTGGACAGGTTGGATGGTCCCAGAAGGGAGGTACTTGAAGACCAGGCCAAGGAGCTTGAAGCCTCCATGGGCTCTAGATGCATCCTGAGGAAAGGAGGGATATCACTACATGAAAGGAAGATTAGTCTACTGGCAATATGAAGAGCAGACTGGAGAAGGGAGAGTATAGTGGTGCCAAGAAAAGTTAGAAGGCGTCAGGTGGTGGGAATAAAAGCCTCCATTCAAGATGGGACACAGGTAATGGGAGGAAGGCAAGGACATGAGAGAATCTGTAGAGGTGCAATCAGGGGGAAGAGAGAGAGGGGGGGGGGAGAAGAGAAGTCAGAGACTCCATGTGCCAGCACAGAGGTGACCCTATGTGGACAGTGTCACTCATGTGTGAGAGAGAGGCTGAGCCAGACAACTGCCCATCCAACTCCTAGATTGTATGATCCTATTACTTCCAAATCCAATGGAGGCAGTTAGATGGTGGAGTAAGAAGAAAGAGGACCAGACAAATTCAAATCCAGTTTCAGATACCTACTGTGATCCTGGCCAAGTCACTTACATTCTGTCTGCCTCGGTTTCCTTCTTGTGTAAAATGAGGATAAGAGTAGTACTGACTTCACAAAGTTATCATCTCAAATAACACAAGTAATATGTTTTGCAAATATCAAAGCACCACATAGATTGGAATATTAAAATTAACATCATAGTCCCACCACTATTCTCCTCAACACCATCTACATTTCAAGGTCTAACTGCTTGTCTGGCTGCCAACCCCCTAGAGCCAGGTGTTTCATAGGAACATCCACTTGGGTGTTCAGACTCTTTCTCAGAATCTTCCTTCTGATGACTGTTACCAGCATCCCCATCCTTTTTGATGCCTGGGCCCAAGACTGTGAAGCTTTACTTAAGAATTTTTTTTTTAGGTTTTTTTGGTAAGGTAAATGGGGTTAAGTGGTCCAAGACCACACAATTAGGTAATTATTAAGTGTCTGAGGCCGAATTTGAACTCAGGTCCTCCTGACTCCAGGGCTGGTGCTCCATCCACTGCGCCACCTAGCTGCCCCTACTTAAGAATTTTTTTTTAAGATTTTTCAAGGCAATGGGGTTAAATGGCTTGCCCAAGGCAACACGGCTAGGTAATTATTAAGTGTCTGAGGCCAGATTTGAACCCAGGTTCTCCTGACTCCAAGGCCAGTGCTCTATCCACTGGGCCACCTAGCCGCCAACTTAAGAATTTCACTAAGCAAAAATGTCAACTTTGGAAGGGACTGGCCCATCCCACTGGGGACAGCTCTAAATGTTAGCAATTGCTAATTGTTCTTCCGACTTCCTGGTTTTCATCTCTGGGACCAAAGAGAAGAAATCTAATTATTATTCTTCCCCACAACAGGCTCTCACATACTTGAAGACAGCAGTATACCTGCCTAAGTCTTTCCTTCTCTTCATTATCAACAACCCTAGTTCCTTCAAACAATGTATGGCACAAGTCTCGGGCCCAGGTCTCTCCCTCTGGACATATTCTAGTTGTCAATGATTTTCAAATGAAGATGAGAATTTAGATGTGGGTTGAGCAGGACAAGAGGCAGAGGGACTGTCCCATCCCTCATCCTGCCTTCTTGGACTGGGTTTTTCTCAACACCATTTAAGATCCTAAGAGTTTTTATAGCTGCCATATCATCACTGATTCATGCTAAAGTTAGGAGTCTCCTGAGGCCCCCCCACATCTTTTTCCAATATTTTGCCTAGACATTAGATAAGATCTAATTTGTAGGTTTGAAGATTTTTTGTCTTTTAAACTTCTATTACATTTCATCTTAGCCTTGACCAGGTGTTCTAGCCTCTGCGAAGAACTTTTTGGATACCATATTAGCTAACCCTTTCAACAAATTTGATTGTAAGACTTTATAGTCTTAAGTTTTTAAAATTTCCAAAGCTGATTACCTGCTTCAGGCTCATATCAACTCTGAGAAGTAGGTGCTCTTCAGATCTGACAGGTGTGGAAGCAGAGGCTGAGAGGTTAAGTGACTTTTCCAGTGTTTCGAAGCTTCTAAGTATTTAAGGTAGAGTGCAGTAGAGAGAGCACTGGACAGGAGGAGAACATAGTACGTCCCTCCCAAGTTGTTGTGAGGATCAACTGAGATATAATCCCAGTGATGGAGAGGCTCTCAGGAGTCCCCTCACCCTATTTGATCATCTCATTGATAAGTAAACTAAAGGCCAGAGAAGTGAGTGATTTTCCCAGAAAGACTCCCATCCTGCCCAGTGTCCTTCCCATGATGCCAAGTGAGGCCACCTTCTCCCCCTCAGACTACTGCCTGGTGTGTACTAATAATACATGGAGATACCATTTCCATTGACTGGCTAGACAAGTTTCAGGAGACCACAGGCTGGTACTTCTGCCTTGATGGGGTCTGGCCCGTAGGAAGAGGTACCAAATTTGAAGAATTTCTCAAGTCCAGGCTGGGCCAGGAGTCAGGAAGACCTGAGTTCATAAGTAGCATCAGACATCTCCTAGATGGACAAGTCATTTCACCTCCATTTCAATATCCTCATCTGTAAAATAAGGAAGCAGGACTCCCTGGCCTTCAGGGTCCCTCCCATTACTCAGTCTACAATCCCAGGAGCCAAGAAGTGAGACCTGAGTTCCCAGTTACCTCTGACACATCCTGGATCTATGGCCCTGGGCAAATTATTTAAGAAAAGGCACCAGTCAGCATATTTCCTGGAAGCTCCCTGTAGCAATGATTGGATTGAAAAAGACCAAAATGTATTACAAGGGCAGACCCTGACTTATACTTGACCCTGTCTCTCCAGGGCTAGCCTCCATTCACTATGATAAAGTGGAAAGTTCACTGGCTCTGGAGTCAGAGGCCCTAGGTCCAAATCCAAAGTCATCACTTCTCTGGGTCCCAGGTTCCTCCTTTGCCGGATGAAGATGCTGAACTCACTAACCTCTCAAGTACCTAGAGGGATGAGCCTATGACCCTATTAGTGAACCCCGGAAAATCCCAATCTCACTGCAGAAGGTTCTCTATGAGTAAGGGAGCATTCTGTCCAGAAGCAACTGGAAAGATGGTTGGGTTCTACTGTCCGCTAGTTAACCTCTATTATGTGTTAAAAGGACTATTGTGACCTGGCCCTAGGAACTGAACCTCCTTTGAGAAGACAGAAAATGCCTTTTATGCTCCAAACACCCATATGCAAGCTGAGAATTGCCATGCTTTTTTGTATCTCACAGTGGGCCTAGCCCAAGGTCCTGAACATGAGTGGGCCAGGCCTGAATAGTTGCAGGATGAACTTTTGCTGGCCCTCCTACATGTCTTCACCAGGTGGAGAGGAGCTAGTTTGGGCCTTCCTCCCCTAGATACAGGCTAGGTGGGTGGAGAGAGAGAGAGAAGGAAAAGACTCAACATGTCCTAATCCAACCGAAACCCAAGAGCAGAACTTTCTGACAGTCAGATTTCTCACTTCATCAAACTTACCCTCCAAAAAAGGAAGTGAGTTTTTTCACACCCAACTAACGGGCTCCTGAGGTCTGGGGGAGGATGAAAGATGAGTTATCACGTAAGAACTGTGGGTATCACTGAGGTCAATCAGTGAGAAAAGTCAGAAGTCACATGGATCCTGTAGTAACAGGGTGACGGGACAGTGGGGGAAGGATGGGAGGTGCCCCTGTTCTGTGCTCATTACGGGCAGCAAAGTCTAAGAGAAAGTATTAGCCTTGAAAGCACCAGATCCTGCCCTCAAGTCTTAGAAGTGACCCAGGCTCACTCACAGAATTTCAGAATTGGACAGGGCTTCAAAAGTTATTGAGTTCATCCAGTAAATAAAGTGACTTCTAAAGAAAAGGAGATCACAACCTCTGAAAGAAAATCAATTCCACCTAGGATCATTGATTTAGAGCTTGAAGGAACCTTAGAGACCATCAAATCATTTTACATATGAGGAAACCAAGGCTCAGAGAAGTTGAGTGGCTTGCCAAAGATCACAGTTAATAAGAATCTGATCCCAGGCATTCCTGAGTCCCAGACCACTGTTCTCCGCACTCTGCCATTATGCTTCTCCATTTTTGGACAGCTCAGATTGATGGGCCAAACCCTGCCTTTTGTTTCTACCATCTGGGACCAAGCAGGACAAGGCTAATCTTTCCTCTTCATGTTGCTATTATATATGTCTCTCTGCTTCCTTGGAGCTTCAGTTTTCTCATCTGTAAAATGGGGCACTGGGAAGAAAATGCTAGAGGAGCTCTCCTTTTGGAGTGATACCCTGCAAGTTTTTCCTTGTGATCATTTTGTAACATAAGGTTTCCTGGCTTCCATTCAGAAAGCCACAATTCTAAGTAGTCTAAACAGACAGGAAAACATTTCCCATTATAAATGGTTGAAGGGAACAAACTTCACCATATTAATTCTGAAAATAATTTCACTTGTTTCATTGGTTGTCAATGAAAGCCAACATTAAAGCTTAGAGTCTCAATCATATTTCTTATAAATAAGAGTAGCAGAGGGATGTTGGGGTTGGAGCAGCTGCCTCTGGGCACCCTCATGTGAACCATCATCAGATGCTCAAGGTTGAGATTCAAGGATAAAACTGAATGAACCCAAGGATTGGCATGAGAGTGCTGAGTCACTTCAGGCCCTGAACTTTCTGTGGGCCCCAGTGTGTCTTCTGCCCTCCTTCTTACATGTGGGAGTTGTGGCAACATTTCCACATTCAGTGGCCTCAATGTCACCAAACAGGAAGCCAGAATCCAGAGGTCATAAGGACTTGGGCGTCAGTACCAAATTCACTTCTTTGCTGCAAAAGTCAGGGCAGTTGGGGCGACTAGGTGGCGCAGTGGATAGAGCACCGGCCCTGGAGTCAGGAGTACCTGAGTTCAAATCTGGCCTCAGACACTTAATAATTACCTATCTGTGTGGCCTTGGGCAAGCCACTTAACCCCATTTTCCTTGCAAAAAAAAACCTAAATAAATAAACAAACAAACGAACAAACAAATAAATAAATAAAAAGTCAGGGGAGTCACACAACTGGATCCAATCACAGAAACTCATGTAATTCTAAGAGATGAGAGGGAGCTTGGAACAGAGAGGAGACAGAGTGGGGAATGAACTCAGAACATCAGCATGTGAAGAGACTTCAGATCACAGAATATCAGGGGGTGAAGGAAGCTCAGAACATCAGTGCACAAAGACACTTTGGAACACAGAACATCAGAGGGTGAAGGAACCTCAGATCTTGAGAGGATGAAGACACTTTGGAACAAAACATCAGAAGGTAAAGAAGCTTTGAAACACAGAACATCAGAGGGTGAAGAAACTTTGGAACACAGAAGATCAGAGGGTGAAGAAGTTGGAAAATCACAGGGTAAAGGGACCTCAGAACACAGAACATCAGAATGGGGAGGAATTATAGAAACCATTCATTCACCAGGAATTTATACTCGCCTCCCATGAGTCCTATGGAAGGCACTATGGAAGATGGTATTGATAAAAAGAAAAAAATGAGAATCCCTGTCCTCAGGAACTTGGGAATCATTAGGTTAGATTTTCTGGGGACCCTGAGTCTCTGAACACCTGAAGGAAGCTGGGGCGGGGGGGAGAATCTGAGAAGGTGAAGGGGTAAGGAAGGAAAGCATTCCAAGAATGAGGAACAGCAAAGAAGTAAGAGGTATGATATTGTATAAAGGTAATAGCAGGTAGATGAGCTAGGCTAGGAGGCCCCAGTAGGTCAGTGAAAATAGTGCTGGGCCTGCTGTCAGAAGATCTGAGTTCATATCTGACCTCAGACACTTGCCAGCTGTATAACCCTGCACAAGTCACTTAACTCTGCTTGCCTTAATCCACTGGAAAAGGAAATGGCCATTCCAGTAGCTTTACCAAGAAAACTCCAAGGCCAGAATTGGTGTGCTATGACCCAGAAGTCTTAGGGCAACAGAGTCGGACACAACTGAACAACACAAACTAGTCCAATCCCTTCACTTTGGAGTGGAGGCAGTTGCAACCTAGTACAGCAGATGTAGTATATTCAATTTAGAGTTAGGAGAGCCAAGTTCAAGGTCTACCTCAGACATTTACTAGCTGTGTGTGCTATGACAAGTCATTTAAATTTCTTTGATTTGGTTTCCTCATTAATAAATTGAGAAAAATAACATTTGAAGTATTTACATCCCCAGGCTGTTATGAGGGAATTACTATGCAAACTTCAAATGCCTATATAAAGGTCATCACCTTTTTTGATGGGGAAACTGAGGCTGAGAGGTTTAGTACCACATAGCATATCACTTACATGCTCAGGCCCAGCAGCACTTTCCTCTGTTAACTACCCAGTTACACTGTAAATATGTTGCACATCCCCAGTTCCTGGCAGGCTGTCTCCCCCATTAGGATGTATGAGCTCTGAGGTAAGAACTGTTGTTGCCTTTCTTTGTATCTTTGGGGCTTGGCATGGTGGCTGGCAAACAGTAAGCATCTAATAAATGCTTCTGGATTGATTGATTGATCTCAGGTTCAGTGCTTTATTATTTCAACAACTTCCCCATCCCAAGACTTTGGCTTCTAGTTTTCCCTCCTCTGCAAGTTCCGTGGCATTCACATCTAATTTTACAAAATAAAATTAGCCACATCTTAGTTCCTTTGTTTTTTTATATAAAGGTATTTATTGCTCTTTGTCAAGACTGAAATCGTGGCATCTCAGTATGAGAAGGAACTTCAGACTAGACTGTAGAATGAGGAAGCATCCTCATGGCTAGGGGGTCAGACAGCCTGCCCCAAGACCCCACAAATGGAGTACTCAGGGCCAGCAGACAGCCTGCCTGCCTACTCCTGGACACCTGGCTCTCATTAGGAGCTTGAGTTTTCTCCTAAGGCACCCAACTTTACCTCTCAGAAAGTTCTACCTACTGCTGCTCTCTGGCCCACCATAGCTCTTCAGATATCTAAAGCCAGTTTTCATGTCCTCCTTCACCTAAGTCTTTTCTGCTGGAAGCTAAAAATCCCCAATTCCTTTAACTGAAAGACAAAGACACGGGTCACAATCCTTTGCCAACTGGTCACCATCAGCTACAGTTGCTTGAGCTTTTCAGGGTCCCTTCTAAAATGCTGTGCTCAGAACTGACATCTGAATTCATGTTTGCCTAGATCTATGCACAATCTCTAACCCTGACCTCTGACTCTGGCAGAAGGTTGGCATCTCTCAATAAAGATGCTGGAACAAAAAATGTGCACACCCTTTGACCCAGCAATACCACTACTAGGACTATATCCTGATGAGATGATAAAAAGGGTCAAAACATCACTTGTACAAAAATATTTATAGCAGCCCTGTTTGTGGTGGCAAAAAATTGGAAATTAAGTGAATGTCCTTTAATTGGGGAATGGCTTAACAAACTGTGGTATATGTATGTCATGGAACATTATTGTTCTATTAGAAACCAGGAGGGATGGGAATTCAGGGAGGCCTGGAAAGATTTGCATGAACTGATGCTGAGTGAGATGAGCAGAACCAGAAAAATACTGTACACCCTAACAGCAACATGGGGGTGATGATCAACCTTAATGAACTTGTTCATTCCATCAGTGCAACAATCAGGGACAATTTTGGGCTATCTGCAATGGAGAATATATTCTGTATCCAGATAAAGAGTCATGGAGTTTGAACAAAGACCAAAAACTATTACCGTCAAATTAGAAAAAAAAAAAAGTTATATTATTATGTAATTTTACTATCTCATACTTTATTTTCCTTCCTTAAGGATATGATTTCTCTGTCATCACATTCAAATGAAATCCACATATAACATGGAACCAATGTAAACACTAACAGAATGCCTTTTGTGAGGGGTGGGAAGCAAGAATGTGGGAAAAATTGTAAAACTCAAAATAAATAAAATCTTTCTTTAAAAAATAAAATAAAAAAATCTAAAAAAAAGGGAAAGGGGGCTGCTAGGTGGTGCAGTGGATAGATCACTGGCCTTGGAGTCAGGAGTACCTGAGTTCAAATCCGGCCTCAGACACTTAATAATTGCCTAGCTGTGTGGCCTTGGGCAAACCACTTAACCCCATTGCCTTGGGAAAAAAAATCTAAAAAAAATAAACAAATAAATAAATAAAATAAAGATCCTTCCAGCAGGGGCAGAAAGTTTGGGACTCAGGCAGCTACCTCCTTGACTGTGATGATGCAACGTGCTGCACCAAGAGGGTGGGGGAGGGGGAAATGGAGAAGATTGCTTCAGATGAGTCCCCAGTTAGGATGTGATGGCCAAAATTACATGATCCACTGTCAAGCAAAGCATCTGAAGTCAGGCCTTTTTTTCTTTCCTCCAGCTGGTATTTTCTTTCCAAAAATCACTTTGTATCTCTTTCACATACCTTCCCCCCCCAGAATTCCCTTGGCCTAAGGTCACATGAGTTTTTTAGGTTGTTACATACACCAAAGTTTCCTCTGGGCAAGGACCCAGCTTCTCCGAGCCTGTCCTGTCACTGCCCACATGGCAGTGTGGAGGAGGCCTTTCTCCCAGCAGGTGCTCTGACTGTGGTGTCCACCACTCTTGTGTCTAGAACAGCAATCTGTCTGTGGAAACTGGGCTCCTGGCTCCCACCTACTTCTTGTGGTCACCAAGACAAATTCTTCTTGCTCAACAATCCACAAAGAACACTTCCCTGACCTCTCCAAAAGTTTTGAACCTTTCTAAAGGAAGCATGCTTCACGTGGGGTCAAAAACCTATGGCCACATCCTATACTTCCTCCCATCTTTAGTCTGAATGACCGAGAAGTCTCCTAAGACCTAAGCTGTTATAAAACACTTCAGATCTTGAACTCCAGAAGTTACCTCTCCAACCTCACATATTAAGGCAGTCCGGAAACAACTGGAAGGTAATCCAAAAGAAGACAGAGCCCTCACCCACAACTGCTCAAACACACTGGGGCTTATATCTCAGGACTCACAGAAAGCTAAAGGATTCTGGACCCCTGGCATTCAGTGTCCCCCTCAAACAGACCACTGACAATTCTCTGGGTAATTATCCTTGTTGAGGGTGGAGCATATTTTTTTACTCAGCAGGCCATGAAAGGAAAGGATCTTTGAGCCACTGAACAGAGCCCAGGCCTGTGTGGTAGGGCCTGGTGGAGGTGGGGAGCCTAGAGAGACAGTATATGGCAGTACATTAAGGGAGGAAGGTAAGCTGAGGACTGGAGAGCAGACAATGATAACAAGAGGGAGGGGCTGGGCTGGGTTTGGGCAGTCAAAGGTACAGAGGAGGAGGGGCAGGAGGAAGAAAGGAAGGAAGGAAGAGCACAGTACTTAGTTCTTCACCTCCCTCCACCTAACTCTGCAGTTTACCACTGATGAGCCAAATGATTTCTTGAAATGAGATGCTGTGTGTGATGCCCTACCATTCCCAGGCCGCCAGGGCTCCCCAGAGGCAGCTGGGAGCTCACAAGTCCACTTCAAAGCCACTGTGATAGAGGAAGGAACCAATCACCTCCAGGAAGCCCTGGAGGTGACAAACACTGAGCAGGAAGGAGCCAGAGAAGGCTGAAGCAGAGCCAGTGGAGTTTAAAATGCCAGCAAAGTCTTCTGACAGCCCAGAGAAACTACACAAAGGCTTGGGTGGAAAGGAAACATCCAGAGCACAAACTGTATGCAAGGAGAGTCAGGCATACTGGCCTTCTGGGTTTCCATTCCTTCCCAGTATCATGAATATTAAACGTAGCAGTAGTCTTTATCAGTCACATAAGACTAAGTTTTGCAAGAGACTTTAAGTTTGGGGAGTAGAATCTTCTACTTCTTTCTCTACAATGATGCCAAACAGCTGCCCTGGATTCAGGACTTGGTCAACTCCTATTCTCCCCTACCACCTGGCTTCTGGTTGGGTAGGGGGCAGCTCAGGTTGGGACACAAAGGAAGGCAGGCCTCACCAATCTGTTTCTCCAGGGCGGCTGCCTCGCTGGGAGTAGCTCGGGGAAGGATCCCAGGGTCAGTGAAACTTGTCTGCAGCAGGCAGCTCATGACGAAGAAGAAAAGCATGCTCCCGATGATGGGGATGGCCAGGGTCAGGTGGCGGGCCAGAAAAGGACAGCTACAACAAAGAGAGAGATTGGTCAGATGGACCTAGCACCACCCAGAAGGCCAGAGACAGCATTCTGACCTCGAAAGAGGCTGGTCTTCTATTGAAAGACTTCACAGTCCAAACCAAGAGGCTTATCAAGGATCGTCTAAGATTTAGAGCAGGAAGGAATCTCAGAAATCATTTAATTCCAGTCTTGCACCTTTTCAAGTTAAAAAGCCTAGAAATGGGGACAGAACTCAAAAGGTTCTTTAGCCTTTAATGCTGAAGTTTTCCAAAAAATCCCAATTCTGGCCATTGTCTAGTTAGGCTCAGGGCCTATCCTTCAACTAAGAGTATCCCAAAAGAAGCACTTGGTATTCAAAGCTAATCATATTGGCATAGAGAGGTTGGACTACTTAACAACCTCCTGCCCCCATTCTTTCCTCCTCTATCATTTATCCTGCTGCTAGAATCTTTCTTATACACAGATCTGAACACATGACTCCTGTGCTACAAATTCCTCAGGAGCTCCCTATCGCCTATGGAACTGCCTATGCTGGATGGACTTCTGGGCCTGGAGTAAGGAAGATCCAAGTTCAAATTCTGTCTTAGACACCAACTTAGCTCTCAGACTTTGAACAAGTCATCAAACCTCTCAGCCTCAGTTTCCACATCAGCAAACTGGAGATAGTAATAGCCCCTCTTTCCCAGGGTTGTTGTGAGGTTCAAAGAAGATAATGTATAATGCACTTTGCAAACCATAAGGTACTCTCAAAATTTGAGCCATGACTGCAGTTCAAACTGCTAGATCTGGCACTCAAGGCTCTCCATAATCTGATCTAGCTGTGTTTCCTAGTTCTTCCTTCCATGGATTCTTACCCCACAGCCAAATAGGACAAGCCTCTGCCCTTCCTCCACATGTCTTTCATTTATGTGCCTTTGTGGTTTTGCTCACCTGAGTCCCTCTGCCTGAAACATCTTCCTCCTCTTCAACTGTTCACTTGCTACCCACCTCAAAGGCTGCCTCCACCAGAAAGCTTTCTCAGATGTACAAGTCAGTGATAGTCTTTCTCCTTTGGTTTCATACTGTACTGGTTAGTATAACTTTTTAATGAACTGCAGAGATGCGATATTATGTAATGTATTCTGAGTTTGCGTCCTGATCCTGTACAAGACTGTTAGCTCCATGAAGACAGGGACATCATCAAAGCTAAACTCTGAATTTCTTCCACAGTTGAGAACATAGAAGATTCTGTCCAGAGAAGGATCAAGGTACATGTTGTGTCCCTCAGTAAAAGGTGAGTTCCTTTGTTGGGGGAGATCCATTGAAATGGTCCAGCTATTCTGGAGAGTACCTTGAAACTAAACCCGAGTCATTAAAGTGGGTATACTCTTTTTTTTTTAAGGTTTTTGCAAGGCAATGGGGTTAAGTGGCTTGCCCAAGGTCACACAGCTAGGTAATTGTTAAGTGTCTGAGGCCGGATTTGAACCCAGGTACTCCTGACTCCAAAGCCAGTGCTCTATCCACTGCACCACTTAGCTGCCCCTTGGGCATACTCTTTTACCCAACAATACTTGCTACTAGGTTATACCCCTAAAGAGATCAATGAAAAAAAAGGAGAAAGACCCACATATTCAAATATATTTCCATCAACTTTTTTTTTGGTAGTGACAAAGAATTGAAAATTGAGGGGAAAGCTATCAAATGAGGATGCCTGAACAAGTTATAGTATCTGATTGTGATGGTATGCTATTGTGCCATAAGAAATGATGAGCAGGATGGTTTCAGAAAAACCTGATAAGACTTACAGGAACTGATACAAAGTGAAGTGAGCAGAACCTGTAGAATATTGTATACAGTAACAGCAATATTGTAACAATAATCAACTGTAAAAGGTTTAGCTATTCTGATCAATATAATGTTGGTGATATTTCCTAAGGACTCATGATATAAAGTGTTACTCATCACCAAAGAAAGAATCAATGAAATCGGAGTAGAGCGAAGTATATTGCTCTTCACTTTATTTTTCTTGCTTTTCTGGTTGTTGTTTGCAACATAACTATTATGGAAATATGTTTTACATGACATCACGTGTAATGGGCATCATATTTCTAGTCTTCTCAATGCCTGTAGAGGAAAGTGAAGGAACTGAAAATAAAAATCTAAAAATAAATAAATATGCCCTAGAGTGTGTGTATGTGTGTGTGTGAGAGAGAGAGAGAGATAGTGAGAGAACAAATGTGTATGTGTGTCAAATAAATATATAAGTGTATCATTATAGTGGCAGGAAGCAGGCAGCTTGCTCTCTGGGCATATCCCCTAAGGTACCAACAATTATGATGGCATTGCTTACCCTGAGGGCCTGTTTTCCAGAGATAAGTCATCTGAGCAGGTCAGATTCTATTCTGGGACCTATTTTCTTTTTTTTCTTTTATTCTTTATTTATTTATTTATTTTTAAGCAAGGCAATGGGGTTAAGTGGCTTGTCCAAGGCCACACAGCTAGGCAATTATTAAATGTCTGAGGCTGGATTTGAACTCAGGTACTCCTGACTCCAGGGCCAGTGCTCTATCCACTGCACTACCTAGCTGCCCCAATGGGACCTGTTTTCATTGAGAGAAGTACAATCCCACAGTCATCTGGTATTGATGTCATTGCAAGAAGAAGGATGACTTGGATGTTCTCTTTCTCCAGGGAGTTAATTTATATAAACTAGCTATCTTGGGGGACTGAGTAAGCTTTGAAGCTGGGAAGAATCATTTATTCAAAGGACTATTGGCTTAGAGTCAGAAGGAACCTCAGAGCTCATTTTTATAAATAAGGAAAACACAGGCCTAGAAAGCAGAAATGGCTTGGCCAAGATCACACATGTAAGAAATGGCAGAATTAGGATCTGACCCCAGGTCCTCCAAATCCCAAATGCAGTCACCCAACCCTCTTCATTTTACATTTGAGAAAATCTATTTTGTTCATATAGCTTATTGGTGGCACAGGCGGGACTGAAATCTGGTCCCCCAACTCTGAGACATATTCTCTTTTCCTGTGATACCACTGACACTGGGAAATCATTCACCAATGCTGTTGACAATGACTATATGCTCATGACTCCTTTCAATGATCATATAATATGATGATTCTTTGAGTGTACCCTTGTTCTCACCATTGATATGAATGACCAACATTTTTCTGCAATAGCAACCTCCCCTGCTGGCTTAGCAATTCTTGATCCAGTCCTCAAACTCCCAAACCAAACTTTCATCTCACAATCAGGAAGCAAAGAAAACAAAAACCATAAGCTTTTCATATCCAAACTTCTTGGTCTCATTCTTGTCTGAGGCAAAGTAGGCATAAAATACTGATGTTTACCAACCCAAGGGAATTCCCTATCTAAATTGTCTGACCTAAATTCTATCTTCTAAAACCATGGGACTCTGCCACACCCAGGACCACTGATGACAGCCTATGCTCTAGAGGCATCTCCAAGGGATCTGAGAGAATGCTTTATCTTCTTCCTCCCCTGTCAGCAGGAAGTGGATGGAGTAGGTGGTCCAACCTGAAGGTACCTCTAAACTAAGTTCCCAACCTGCTTCAAAAGGAGCTAAAAAAAGAAACAGCTTGTCTCCCCACCTCCCCTTCTGCAGTCACTATAAGTGGGCATGTTGGGGGAAAAAATGAAATTATTATGAAATAGATCTGAGGATCCCACTTAGAACAGACAGGGCTCTTGCCACATTACATTCTCTTCTCACAATACCATGCGATTATCTTCCCCAAGCTTAGCAGGGAAAGGGAAAGGAAAAACACAGAAGGGAAACTACTTCATGTTAGGGAATAAGGAAGAAAGTAATTTCTCTCTCTCTCTCCTTTGCCCCAAGTGAAATTTGGAACTGGCTAATAAATGGTGCTGGAGAATATAATGGAGAGTAAAATGGAGAATGTCATGTCATGTATAGAGATAATGATGGAGTGTTGATGAGGACTCTTGATTTTGGAAAAGATATCAAAAGGAGGGAAGGAAGAAGGGAGAGGGAGAGGAGAGAAAAAAGGTAGCACTGATCCAGATAGGAGGTTAATATAGAAAAATAATCCTATGTCATGTAGTCTAACCCTTTAGGAAGATATTACCCTTAGTTTCCCTATCTATAAGCTGGATAATTACTGTAATAATACCCAGGTCAGCCTTATCCCACAAAGACATGGGGAGGTTAAAAAAAGATCCTGGGTACCCATAAGAACAACCACATAAAAGTACTGTGGGTTCTTTCCCAAGAAGATAACAGGAACTTGTCATTATTTGTAAATCAGGATGATCTAGGGAGATGCTTACATGAGACAAAAGAATTAGTACTGGGAAAACCAGAGAGGAGGTAAAAGAATACTGAGTAGGGAGACTGGGGAAGACTTTGGGGAGCAGGGAAAAGACTGATCATGGCTTAGGATATTCCAGGAGAAGACAAGAGGAGAGATGGTCAAGGAAGCCCAAGGGGACTGAAGGAAAAGGAAGAGGAAGAGGAATCTGGGAAATCTGTGAGAGATTAGAGAGACACAGAGATAACAAAGGAGTGATGGAGAGTTGGAAAGAAAGAGGATGAATTTCTTTTTGAGGGAAGGAAAGAATGGAGGATAACAAAGAGAAATAATTGAAAGGGAAAGTTTAATCAGAGATTGGAGATAATTAAAGGGGTCAGAGGTCAACACAAGTAAAAGAGGCAAATGGGATGGATGAAGATGAATAAAGGGACCAAGAGGGGGTTGGAGAAGATGGGGTTAAAAACAAGAGAAACTAAGAGTTGGATGTATCTAACCCCTATCTACATTTATTTTCACATATACAGCCTCCCCAAGAAGTGTTCATTGAGGGGTTTTTTGAGGTTCCAATGAGGGGCAAGAACCCCCCATCTCCTGAGGTGGCTCATTGCCTCCCTAGATAGCACTAATACTAAGACAGGGCTGCAGAGGGGGTGGCAGGAAAATAGGAACTGAACTGGTCAGAGAAGATTGGGGGAGGGGAAGGAAAGAAAGGAGATTGGGTCAAGGAGGGATCATCCCAAAAAGGCCAGAAGGGATAGGAGGGGGGTGGCTAGGTGGTGCAGTGGAGTCCAGAGAACATGAGTTCAATTTTAGTCTCAGACACTTGATAATGACCTAGCTGTGTGGCCTTGGGCAAGCCACTTAACCCCAGTGCCTTGCAAAAGCTTTAAAAAAAAAGGGATAGAAGATGGAAGGGATGGATGGAAGGAGGTGGGCCAAGGGGGCCGGGTAGAGTAGGGATGGAAGCTGACCCAAGGGAGTCAGAGAAAGTAGAGATAAAAGTAGATAAAAGCAAGGGAGCCAGGGGGCAGAGGGATAGGTGGAGATGACTTAGATAAAAGATGACCCAAGGGAACCCTAGGGAGAAGGAATGGAAAATGACCCAAGGGGGCAAGAGGGGTAGGGATGGAAGATGACCCAAAAGGGGCAATGAATCCAGAGATGGGTAATGATGATGGCAGGGGAGAAGGGGAGGGAAGAGGCAGCTGGAGTAGGTAGGAAAGGAGATGACCCAAGGAGGGCAGAAGGATAAAGGATGGAAGATGATCCAAAAGGGACAGTGAGCCCGGAGGTGGGTAAAGATGATGCTGGGGGCGAGGGGAGAGGTAGATGCGGTGAGGAGGAAAGGAGAAGACCCAAGGGGGCCAGGGATGGAGGAAGATGACCCGGGGGGCAAGGATAGGGATGTCAGGAAATGATCCAGAGAGAACAGTGAGCCCAGAGGTGGGTGGAAATGGTGCCAGGAAGGAGGAGGGAGGCGGCGGGGCAGGGCTGGCGGAGCTGCCAAGGGGCCCCGGGGTCATGCAGGACGCGGAGGCCCGGGCCGGGGGCGGGGCGGGCGGAGATGCGGGCCTCGGCCTCCAGGGCCTGGGGGTGCGGGGGACCCCTACTCACTCACTCGAAGATGAAGAAGAGCGTGGAGGTGGTGACGATGAGCACCACGGTGAGCGCGAAGACGCTGCCGTGGCCGGCCAGCATGAGGCGGCCGCCGCAGTAGAAGCGGTTGCGGCCCGGGAACACCTCCCATTTGCGGCTGGGCCGGCGGGCGGCGGCGGGGCCCGGGTCCGAGCTCTGCCTGCGGGGCGTCGGGGGCGGCCCCGAGCCGGGCTGGGGGGCGCTGGGCGGCGGCGGCGGGGCGGCCCCGGGGCGGATCTGCTGGTACTCGCACTCCTTCATGCGGCCGCGGCCTGGGCTTCGCCTCCGTCCCCCGGCGCCCCAGGGGCCGAGCCGGGCGGGCGGGCGGACGGACAGGGCGGCCGGGCCGGGACGGGCTGCGGCGGCGGCGCGCACGGCGCTCGCTCCGCGGCTCCGCAGCTTCTCGAGGTGCGCTCCGCCCCCTCGGCCGCCGGCGCCCGGCCTCCCGCCGCAGCGCCCCCTCAGTCCGGGCCCGGCATGGCGCCCTGCGGCCGCGACCAGAGGCCCCGCCCCCGGCCCGCCCCCGCCCGGCCCCGGCTTTAACCCCGCCCCCGGCCCGGCCCCGGCTTTAACCCCGCCCCCAGCGCCGGCCCCGCCCCCGCCCGCCCGCTCAGCTCCCAACCCGAAGCGTCCGGTGCGCTCGCCCCGCCCCCCGCCCCGCCCGGCCAGGCCGCTCGGGCCCGCTCTCCCCCCGCCCCCAGCCCAGACCCGGCTTTAACCCCCTCCCCAGGCCCCAGCCCGGCCCCAGCCCCTGCCCCGCCCCGCCTTCTCCCCCAGCCCTCGCTCAGCTCCACCCCCGCGGCCCAGGCCCCGCCCCCAAGCCGGATCCCGCTGTCGCCCGGGCCGGAGCTTTGCCCGCGCCGACCCCGGCCCCCGCCCCTCCGGGCCCTGCCCCGCCCCCAGCGGGCCCAGCCGCCGCCCAGCGCCGGCTCCGGCGGAGCGCGCCTGGCCCCGGCCTCACCCCGGCCCGGCCCCGCCTCACCCCGGCCCGGCCCCGCCTCACCCCGGCCCGGCCCCGCCTCACCCCGGCCCTAGGCCCCGCCTGGCCCTGTGGCTCTCCCCCGCCCCCAGCCCCCGCGGTGCCCAAGTTCTGCCCCAGCCCGGGCACTGGCTCCCTCCCCCGGGGCCCGCCGCCTCCCCCGGGGCCCCAGGCCTGGTCCCGTGCCCCGGGCTCCCCCGCAGGAGCTGCCCCAGGCTGCTCCCCTCGGGCCAGCTTCGCCCTCTCCCCGCTGGCCTCGCCAGGCGCCTGGCTTGTCTCCTGCACGAAGGGCCGCCGCTTCCACCGCAGTCCAGGCCTCTGTCGGCTCAGTTCACCTTCGTTCTGTGCCTTCCCCCCCAACCACACAGGCGCAGGGTGAGGGGGCTTCGGTGGCAGTTTTTGCAGACTCAGCAAGCAGAGGGCCCCGCGGGTAACAGGGGCTTGACAAGTGACTCCTTCCGAGGTTTCATCTCATGCCCATCACACTGGCAGTTTACAAGAGATTAAATATTGGAGCTATGGAAAAACCGGGAACACACTAGTGCCCTTTTGGTGAGGCTGCAAAGAGCTCCAACAGCTCTAGAAAACAATTTGGAAGAAGGCCAAAGAAGTGGCTAAACCGACTCTGTCCTTTGTCCCACGGGTGCCATCCCTTGTCACGCACCCCAAGAAGAGCCACTCAGAGCCATAAAGTCACGGCAGGTCTTGTAGTGGCAAAGTACTGAGAGGACTGCAGAATGGCCCAACAACATAAAGCACATGCCTGGAGTTTAATAATGACACGGCACTTTCCATGGCATCTCATTTGATCCTCACAACCCTAAGAGGGAGGGGCTCATGTTCTCACTTTACCAAGAAGGAAATGGAGAAAGAGTGACTTGCCCAGGGTCACACTGGTAACATCTTCAGTGATTGATATGCATTAGAAGATATAAACTGATAAAATTCAATGAAGTGAAACCAGAAGAACTCAAAGTGAAACCACAACACCATGAGACTGCAAGGAAAAACATCACTGAAAAACTCTGGGCTGCTGATCCATCAGTGTCTGACCTTGTCTCCAGAGGACTGACTGCCTCTAGAGCTGGCAGACCCTAGATGTGGAGTTAGACCTTCTCAGTTCTAAGTGTGTTGATTTGTTTTGCTTAATTTTGTGTGTGTGTGTGTGTACACATGGAAATCACTAGGGAAGTGACAGTGACATCAAAAATATGATCAGTAGAACAAATGTTTATCTGAATTGTGTCTACAAAGAAAGGCCAGCTATCACTTTGTTGAGTAGATCTCTGCTCAAGGGAGTGTGTTCTGTGAGATTCCTTCCAACTCTGAGAGTCTACGATTTATGGCCAGGCCACCAAGCTATCTCCTCCTGGACCCTGGTATGGAAGCCTGCCCTTTATGAGGGCAGTGTTCACATAAGGCCAAGCATCAGCTTGCTAGATGCCCTGGGATGCTTCTGACTAGGAAGGGCAATGTTCTGGAATTCCAATCCTTTCTTACCCACTGCTACAGTTCCTTCTCTCCAGCAGTGAAAAAAGGCTGGGTTCCCAGTCAGAGGACCTGGATTCAATACTAGCTCTTGCTGTGTGAACTTTGGCCCATAACTTCCCTCTCTGGACATGAATTTCCTCCTTTGTAAAATGGTGGTGGGTGGATTAGACAGTCTCTAAGGCTCCTTTCATTGATTAATCCTTCGAGCCTCCTTAACTATCATTTTGTGTCCAAATCACAGTTGGGGAATTTGATGGGTACATAAATTCTGAGTTACTACCCTATACAGGGGTGTCCTGACATATAAGCAGGTCTAAGAAATAGAAAAGGAAGGGTGTTTGTCTTTGTGTGTGTTTGTGCAAATTAATAAAGAAGGCTGAACATACAGAAAGAAATGTTAAATATCTCTTCCCAAAATCCATTCCCTGCCCATAAGAAACAAAAACGAAGTGTTATCCACCCAGAGGACAAGGAGAGTCTGGATCCTGCTTCAGTACAGCCCAGAAGGAAATGGCTTGTTTCTGCAACAGCTGAAGCCCAACCCAGCTGGGGCATTGTTAGGCTTTAGGGTAAACAGGCTGCTTCCTGTCTTGGGGCCCTTCAAGAAACTTTCCAAGCCTATTAAAGATGGCCATGGGATGGTAAGAAAGGACAGCAGCTGGCCATAAAACCAGCGCATCCTCAGGCCCCCTCAAGGTTAGAGACAAATAAGTCCCCCTTTTCAGCCCACCCTGGGGGGGGGGGCTGCACTTAGCCAGGGTTATATGCTATCTTTTGACTTTTTCTGTCCTAAAGAGAAGACCTAGACTAGAGCCAGCCCTGGCTCCCAGTTGAGAAGGCAGGATTTCTCAGGCAGATTGTGAGGGGTGGGGGTGGGGGTGGGGATGGTGAAGAATCCTTCTGTGTTAGCTAGGAGAACAGCCAGAGGCCTCTCTCCTGGGAAGGCACTCCTCTCATCCTGTGTGGTCCCAGTGTGGGCCCCTGCCACAGTGGGAGGTAAAGGGTGGGGGAGAAGGGGAGTTTAAAAGGTTTCCTGAACAAAGATTTCATCACTCCTATCAGAGCCGAAAAGCCAAGCAGACAGGAGTCCTGGGAGAAACAGCTGTTGGGGAGGAGAGCAAAGGGTCTCTGCCAACTGGAGAGACACTGGGGCAAAGGTGATCGTGCTGTGCCAAGGAGGGCACTCGGGCATCTTGGCAGGAGGCAGAGGGGTTGCCCCCGATCTGTGTGTACATTTTTCTCAAGCATTTGACTCCAAACCAAATTTTTTCTCTGTAGGGCTAATGTTAGGGAGATGGATGGGAAGTGCTCCTTGGCCAAGATGACCAGAAGCTCTGGGAGAAAGGGTGCTGGGGCTCAGCCAGGAGCTTCCCTGGGCTGATGGGCTCTTAGCCTTCAGCCATAGGCAGAGGGAATGGGTCAAAACTCTCATTCCTAGGGGAACGCTTGGCTGGTTCCCAAATGAGGCAAATCAACTCAAAAATAGAGAAAAATCAATGTGCATCCTCACAGTTCTATGATGACAGTTCACATTCATGCAATGCCTGAAGGCTTATACGGGTTTATCAGAGGTGGGCACCGTGAAAATTTGTATCCCCATTTTAACAGAGGAAAGAACTATGAGTGTCAAAGAAGTGAGTTGCTCAGGGTCACATAGCTGGGGAGAGTGATGGGAATGGGGGGGGAGCATTAGAGCTCATTTTCCTCGAAGTGGGGTCTGATAGTATACCACTGCCCCTCAATTGCTTTGGAGGAAAGAGTGGTGGCAGAAAGGATAATTATTAAATTCAGCCTTGTAGGAAACTACAAAGATTTGCCCACCAACATCCTGTTTTGCTTTCTCCCCTCCGGTGGTCCCACTACCCAGGTGCTAGAGTGAACTACAACCAATTGGGGATACTATTTTTGTCAACTCCAAGTTCTAATATTTATTGAGAAAAAAAACCAAAAAAACCTCATGATTACTCATTAAACTTGGGTGAGGGAAGACAGATTATTGGAAGGATCTTAAAAGTTCAAAGGTGTGGGAAGTGGAATCTTTTCCCCTTAAAGTTGCAGGTCCCTTCTTTAAATTGGGTTTCTTTATTTTGTGACATGGATCACTTCAGCAGTTGGGTGAAAAATAATGTTATTAAATATACAAAATAAAATATGAAGTATTACAAAGAAAAACCATTTTATTGAAATAAAGATGTAGTCTTTTTTTCCCCATCCAATTTCACAGACCCCCTGAAACCTATCCACAGCACCTCCTGAGTTAAGAATGAGATGATTCCACAGGTCAGGGCAGGCAAGAAGGGCCTAAAACAATAAATCAGAGACCTGGGAACTGGAAAGGACTCAGAGGTGGCTCAAGTCCAGCCTTTTTACTTTTCAGATGAGTTAGTTGAGGCCCAGAAAGGTCATTCATTGTTCAAGGCCTTATAGATTATGTCACTTCAGTGGCATAAAAAAAAAATTTCAGTCCAGTCCTTAGGCCCCTGGGCTGAAAGGCACTTCAGGAGATGGACAGGCAGATCACAGAGAGGCAGCAGCCTGACAAAATGGGTAGAACACTGGATTTGGTATTAGGAGAAGGGTTGAAAACCTTCAGATGTTTCAGTCAATTAAGAGGCATTGATAAGTCACTTAATTTCTTCTTTTGCAAAATATGGATAATACTTCTATCTCAGCTAGATGCTGCAGTAGCTAGAATGCTGGTCCTGGAGACAAGAAGGTTCATCTCCTGAGTTCAAATTTGGCCTCAGACACTTAGCTGTGTGACACTGCACGAGTCAGGTAACCCTGTCTGGCTTCAGTTTCCTTATCAGTCAAAATAAGTTGGAGAAGGAAATGGGAAACCATTTGCCAAGAAAACCCCAAAAAGTATTCCAAAGAGTCAGACACACCTGAAAAACAACTACACAACAATCTACCTCAGGGGGAGAAGTGATCTGAGGCATTTTCCAGTTCCCTTACTTTTTGCCTCCTCTCCAAAATAACTACTACTACTACTACTAATAATAATAATAATTTGTATTTGTATAGCACTATAAGATTTTCAAAGCATTTACAGATTTTATTTCATTTGATCTAAGATAAGTAATTTGCCTAGGGTCACACAACTAGTAATCCTTAAGCAAAATTTGAACTCAGGTCTTTCTGACTGTTGAACCTAATTGTTTTAGGGATAAGTAGGTAGATTTACCCAAGGTCAGAAAGCTGGAAAGTGGTAGAAGTAGGATTGAATTCCAAGTTTTCTGCTTTGTGCAGTGGCACTTTTTCCATGAGGCTGTGATGCCTCTTCTTAAGAAGAGAACTGATAAATTACAATACCAATCATTTTATTTTTATTTCAAAACTTTTATTGACATCTTCCCTTATCCAGGAGGCAGATTTTTATACAAAAAAAAAAATAAAAAGAGATGAGAAATAAAAGTTTAGCCATACTTGATCAACTACATTGGATTATTGGAAGACATGCAGTCTTCCACCCCTCTAATCCCCTACCTTTATGAGGAAAGGGAGAATATATTTTGTCAATTCTTTTCTGGGACCAAGTTTCAACAAGTATTTTTATTGTGCTAGAAGGCAGGAATAGAAAGATAAATGAAAAATAAAAGGTCCCTTCCCTCAAGGAGCTTTCGGAATCTGTTTGGGAAAAGAAGTAACACAGCATGTAAACAAAGTAAACATGACATCATCTTCTTTGATGGAAGGGAAATCCTAACCTTGGGGAATGGGCCTTGATTACATACAGTCAGAAATGCTGAGCAGCAGGTGTGGTAGGGAAACAGTCTGGACAAAGGCAAAGGGGCAAGACCAGTAGGTCAGTCCAACTGGAAAGTTGATAGGGTCATCATGGGAGAAATGTGAAATCAGTTCAGATGGAGAAGGCTAGAATCAGACTGGCATATGCCGGAGTGTGTGTTTGTTGATCGATACAACAGTTGGGGAAGCTCTTTGGGCAGAGGAGTGTGTGCAACTAAAAACTTGATGGAGAGGGAATCCTGGGAGGCAGAGGTCACTACATAATCTCTGTAGATAGTAGCTACAGGAGTAGTAGAGAAGAAGGGGTGAAGGTCTGATCTGAAAAAGGGCAAAGATCCATAGCAATTCCCTTGGAAAGAAGGAGAGCAACACAAGAGATGGTGTGAAGCCAGCACCTGATGGGATGGTGCAAGGAGGGGGCAGGGGAGGGATGATGGCCCCATGGCCAACATTTTGAGCAGATGATGATGCTCTAAGCAGAAAGTAAGGTGTTCGGAGAAGGGTGGGATTCCAAGGGTAATGATGAACTCTGTTTTGGACAGTGTAAGCAACCCAGGAGGTAATGACTGGCAGATGTGGTGACATGGCAGTCACCTGTGGCAGCTCTACATCTGGCTTCTCATCTGTTTTTTCCCAGTTCTGTAACCAGTTCCCTTAAGTCTCTTCTCTGTAAGGTCCCTCTCACCTTTCCCTCCTCATTTGATGGATACTCTTGATCACCTTCTGAGCTTCACTTTGCTTCAGCTGCAGGTCAACTAATTTTTCATGTAGTTCAGCTTCTTACCTTGTTTTATTAGGGGCTGCTATGGTCCCAAGACCACTTTCTCTCCTCACATAATAATGTGCACATTTTCTGAAATTCCTCAGACATTTCTCCTGATAAGTGGTTTATTTCTGCCCTTTTCAGAAATATTCTTTTCTTCCTCCTCAGGCGATTGTCCTAAACTCCTTATAAATTTCCATATAGTTTCCAGATCTACTGGAGCAGCAAGAGAATCTCTTAGTCATAATCAGATTTAAAGTTGGAAAGGACTTTAGATATTACTTAGTTCAAGCCCCTTATTTACAGAAAAGAAAATTGAGTCTTGGCAAGGGGAAGTGATTTGGCTAAGTTTAAGTCAGTAGGGTAAGTGACAAATCAACCTACTTGGTACCACTGGGAGAATACAGACTCCAATTATAATCTGGCTCTCTTTGAAAGTCATGGGAGTATTCTTACACTGGATTTCTAGTTTAGATAGGTCAAAGTTATCTGAGAAGGTGACACTGGCTGGACAATGCTGTTCCCTGATATACCAAGGATGAATCCCTAGTGTTCTTCAGCTAGGTGGCCCTCTGGCTATGACCTTCCACTGGGAAAATATCTTTTGGTTTTCCTCCTCCCAGTGAGGATACTCTGCTCTCCCATCCCATTACAGAGGTGGCCAGGAAAAGACAAATGCTACAAAGATGGGGGAAGCATTTATTTAGTTAGTCCTGGTTAGGAAAGGACACAGGGCCTCAAATGGCTGGGAAGGGGGGCTGGTAATCAAGTTCCTGGAGTTCTTTAAGTGAAGAACAGAGACTGTTGAGGAGGAGGCAACTTGGGTATAGGTAGGCCTCCCTTGAGTCTCAGCTTCCTTTTCCATTCTGAGATTCTATTAAGTAGCTTGGGCAGGTTGAATGACCAAGCTTTCTAAGGCTGGGCAAAGCAGACAGACCAGGTTCACATCACGGATGAAACCCTTGGCCCAGGCATCCTTGCCATTTGTACCCAGAGCAGAAGGGGAACCTCCAAAGGCCTACACTTCCTTGGAAATCTCAACCAACTTGTTTGAAAGCATGGTGGATGAGGGCTTCTATTTCAAGTAGGCCTAGGACTCAGTTTGCTAGTTTCTGACCCCCTGGGAAAGTCTGCAGCCTTGCCGGGCTATCCTCTGGGTCATGTCCAAGGCAGGAAATTACAGTGTAGGAGCAGTCCCAGGAGCCAGTAAGAGAGAAAATAGCCCAGAATGGCCCGAGTAACTCCAGAGCAAGCTCTCCATTTGCAGACAAGGCCCCAGATTGGATTCTTTGGAGTCCCTTGTCCTAACAAGGGGCATACAGCAGGGGTCTTCCCAGGTGCTGTCTCTTGAGTCCACAACAAGGGCTCCCATTCCTGAAGCAGATGAGCTGGAAACCAGTATACAATGGGAGTGGAGGAGCCCAAGAACCTGGTGAGAACCTGGAAACCACAGGAAAGAGAGGGAACCACACATTTATACAAACTGTAACCATCTCCAACCGGCTCAGTTTCCGTCCAACATGCCCCATTGCCCTTCAAGGCTGTACAGCCCCATGTCATGTACTACAAATTTATGACCCTGAAAGAGAAACTATGGAACTTGGGGTCTGCTCTATAAAGATGTGTGACAGCAATCAGGCAACCTCAGAATTAGGAAAAAACACAGTTACAGTCTCATTGCCACAATATTAGGTCAATGAATACTAAAAATCTTATGGGGCCCAAATCCAACTGAGATCCAGAATGCAAGATGGGCTATGGGTAGGGGTGGAGGAGAAGAAAAGGGTAAAAGGAGGAGGGTGAGGACAAGGGAAGAGGAAAAAGGGTGAGGGAGGGGAGGAGGAGAAGAGGAAAAGAGGAAGAGGGGAAAAGGGGGAGAAAAAGGAGAGGGGGAGGTAGGAAGAGGAAGAAGAGGGCAAGAAGAGAAGGAAGGAGAGAAGGAGGGAGGAGGAGGGAGAAGAGGAAGAAGGGGAAGTGGGAAGGAGAAATGCCTGCAGTTCATCCTTCTCCCTCTTGGGGGGTAAGGAGCCAAGTCTCCCAAGGCAAGCTACCCTCAATATTCCTTCTCTGGCATTTACTCTCCTGACTAATCCAGCAGCAAACCCAAGAACGCTGCTCTGTACTCCCCCAGCCTTTCAGCTGCCAGGCTCCAAGTCCTTTACAAGTAGCCACTGTGAGCCTTGCTCAGACTGTGGCTGAGGAAGGGTCAACTGGAAGGCAATGGGAGTTTCCTAAGACTTCCCTGAGGCCAAGGCCTCCCCACTGCTGCTCTTCAACCCCAAATAGGGCCTCAGAAGAGGGGCTCTGCCTTGGGGTCAGGAAAGATTTGGGTTCAATCCCATCTTGGACATGTACCGGGTAAAAATGGGTACCTCTCTGAAACTCGGCTTTGTCCGCTATACACTAAGGGGGCTGGGCTGGTCGGCTTCTCAGCTCTATCTCTAAGCTCCTAAGAACCTCTCTGAGGTTCCACTTTCTCCTCTCTGAAGTGGGACGATAACGCCTGTAGCGCCTACCTGGCAGGGCTGCGGTGAAGCTGGGGGACCACGGACACTCACAGACACGCACAAGGCACGCACACGTGCGCACACACACACGCTGACAGACACCCTCCATGTGTGCGGGTGAGGTGGGCGCACCTGAAGCCCCCGCCTTCATTCTGAGCGGCTTGTCCCGTCACCCCGGGCCACATCCCCTTTCTACCTGGGAGGTGAGCAGCCCGCAGCCCGCCCTGCCCCTTACCTGCACGTGCATGCACAGGGCTCCAAAGAGCAGCAGGGCCAGGGAGTGCGCCAGGTACACAAAGACCCGCGGGCTGTGGAATCCGGGGCCGGGCCGGGCCGGCGCGTCGCTGCTCAGAAGCCCCAGGCTCAGGCAGTGCCGCAGGTTGGCGCTCCCGTAGGCCCAGGCCGCCGCGGCCCCCAGCAGCGCCACCGGCCCCGCCAGGAGGAAGTTGGGCAGCTGGCGCAGCTCGAAGTACCTGAGGAAGCCCACGTTCCAGTAGGCGTCCTGCACGTAGCCGTACACCAGGGGCAGGCGCCAGGCGCACCAGCCGGGCCGCGCGCCCCCGGGGAGCCGGTAGGCCTTGTCCCGGGCCAGCCGCACCAGGGGCTCCGGGACGGGGCCGGCGGCGCGGGGCCCGCAGAACTGGCCGTAGGCCAGCAGCTGCACCAGGGCGAAGGGCAGGCCGACGCCCAGGACGCGCAGCAGCGGCGGCAGCAGCGCGGCCGGCCTGCAGGCGGCCCGGGGCCGGCGCGGGGCGGCCAGCCAGGCCCGGCACTGCGCGTGCAGCAGGAAGCCGGCGTTGGCCAGGCCGTTGGAGCGCACGGCCGAGGCCAGCGCGAAGAGCAGGGCGGCGCGGCCGCCGCGGCCGCGCTCCAGCTGGCCCATGGCGCTGAAGGCCAGGAGGGCGAAGAGGCTCTCGGAGTAGGCGGCGGCCAGGAAGACGTTGGCCGGGCTGAGGCAGAAGAGCAGCGCGGCCAGGAAGGCCGGGCGGCGGCGGCGCAGCACCAGGCAGCCCAGGCGGTAGAGCGCGGCGGCCGCCAGCGCCGAGCACAGCGCGTTGAGCCCGGCGGCCGCCAGCAGCAGGCGGCTGCGCAGCGTCAGCAGGCCCCGCAGCGGCCACAGGGCCAGCTCGGCGGCCGCACGCAGCGCCAGCGGGAAGCCGGGGAAGAAGGCCCAGCTGTGCTCGTACACGTAGCCGTGCTCCGCGATGAAGAGGAAGTGCTCGGCGTCCCAGCGCGCCAGGCCGCCCAGCAGCCACTCCACCAGCCGGTCCCCGGGGCCCGCCGGCTCCAGGCGCGGCGGCCGGAAGGCGTCGGCCGCGTGGTCCGGGACCAGGGCGTTGAAGAGAGCCTGCGGAGGGGCCGGGCCGGGGGCCGGTGAGCCGGGCCGGCCCGCACGGGCACGCTGCCCTCCCCACCGGCACGCCGCCCCCCACGGGCACGCCGCCCCCACGGGCACGGCGCCCCCCACGGGCACACTGCCCCCACGGGCACGGCACCCCCCACGGGCACGGCACCCCCCACGGGCACGGCACCCCCCACGGGCACGGCACCCCCCACGGGCACGGCACCCCCCACGGGCACGGCGCCCCCCACGGGCACACTGCCCCCACGGGCACGGCACCCCCCACGGGCACGCCGGCCCCCACGGGCACGCCCCCCCCCCCCCCGGCTGACACAGGAGGAGCCCTGACTCGCCACCTCGGCGTCTCAGGCAGGACTTGGCCAAACCCACTTTGGACACTGTCTAGACCCCCTCCACCTCCGCCCGTTCCCCGGGGTCACCAGAGGTCTTCACCAGCCCAGAGAGTCACTTCATTGGTTTCCTCATCTACAAAGGGAGGAGGCCCTGCCTGTCTCTCCGGGCACCCCCCCATCCTCAGCCCATCCACTGAGGGTTCAGCTGTGGCGGACCACAGCGGACACTGACCTGCAGGACCAAGGTCAAGGAGCGGCAGACCACTGCAAACCTCAGCACCTCTCTCCCGGAGGGCTCCCCCAGCTGCTGCATCCTCTGGCAGGAGGGCATTCAGGACATCTGAAACCAGCAGAGCAGGACGGCTGTGAGATGTGGGGACCGGAGCTACCGGGGTCCAACGCAGCCTCTCGGGCCAGGCTCTGCCTTCTGCACAGGGCTCGCAACTCTGAGCAAGTCATTGTACTTGAATGAGCCTTGATTTTTCTCAATTGTGAAATGGAAGTAATAAAACTCTCAGTAGCTAGAGTCCCAGAGGTTCACAGAACAGGCGTTAGGAGGAGTGTCAGAGGTCATCTTGCTAAACCTCCTCATTTTACAGAAGGAGAAACTAAAGACCATAGAAGTTGAAAGAGCTTGCCTTAAATCACCCAAATTATAAGCACCCAAGGCTCAGTTTGCACCCAGGTCTTGGGACTCCAGAAACAGCATTCTTTCCACTGTACAATGCTGACTGTCGGGAAAAAAATTGTAAAGTATTTGTTATATGAATCATCATCAACAAGACCTACCCAGCTAGAATGATACAGCCAAAGCTAGCAAGTTGTTGTGGATGGACAGAAGACAAAAGATGCTAGAGGATTAAACGAATCATCTAAATGGAGAATAGAACATTATTATCACAGACTGAAGCATTACCTACAATTGCCCAGTCAATAAGCATTTGTTAAGCATTGTCAAAACTTAAAATGTTAAGAAATATTTTAAAAAGTGGTAACCAACCCAAATTCAATCTTTAAACTATATGGAACAAAAAGCTTTAAAAATATGGAGACCTAGTCAAGGAGAGAGAACAAGATGAGGCATGTTATTCTTTTTATCCTGACTGTTATTGGAGTTGAACAGAGGATACTTTACTAATGAGTTTCCATCGTAATTCAGTGACCAAAAGCAATTCTTTTATCTACCTGTGGAATATTAAATACAAAACAGCAATAGAAGGAAGCAACTTATTCAGAAGTCCATTGAAAAAAAATGAAAACAAGATGGTAATAATCCAACCCACCAACTCCCTAAACAAAGGAAAAGCTTATTCCAAGCTTTATGAATGCTATACACAAAGAAGTCCTTGGAACAAGAGACTGGGCCCATGGAGAGTGTTCCCCCACCCCACCTCTTATTAAGGTAGTTGGTCATGAATCCAGGGCTTCCCACCATGCTGGAAAGTCTCGAGAACCTAGTACACAAGGTTTAGCCCTGATCTACAGCTTTTAGCCTTTTAACTAGTCCCAGGTAAACTCATCAACTTTGAGAGATGCCAAGACCAAAGCATAGAGTGCTGGGGAGTCAGAGATAAGGACCCAGTCTCACAATTATAGAGCCCTTTAGGATTTGCAAAGGGTTTTACATAAATTAGCTCATTGAAATCTTCAGAACAGTACTGAGAGAGGGAGGCTTATTATTATACCCATTTTACAGCTGATGGAAACTGAGGATGATAAGAGGTTTAGAGTGTGTGTGTGTGCGTGTGTGAGAGAGTATGTGACAGATTGGGATCCCTAGCCTGATGCTCTCTTACTATGCCATAGTATCTCTCTAGTTATAATTCAGACCATGCTGTGGTGGGATCAGATTTCTGACCTCATTTGGTCCAATCCTTCATTGCCCAAATTGGGGAGTGACTGTTCACAGTCAGAAAGCTAGCAAGTGGCAGAAATATGGTTTAAAATCAAGTCTCCTCCAAATTTAATTTTTTTCCCCATAATATCACTCCCAGAGACATAACACAAGAAAGAATGAGATGGATGCAAAAAAAGGTCCAGGGTCTCCCTGAAAGAGGAAGCCCAAAGTGGCAGTATCCCAGAAGCACATGAGCTTTGAAATGGACTTTAGTGTCCAATCAGTCCCCTTTCATACCATATTTGACAAGAGACCATCTTGCTTCCAGGGAGGCAGCCCATTCTACTTGGCACCAGCCTCAACTGTTGTTAGGAAGTTGCTTTTTACCTAGCATCAAGGTTAATGATCTGTCCAAAAACAATGAACTAGTAAGCAGTAGAGCTGGAACACAAACTCAGGTCTCCAGGTCAATGCTCTTCTTTAAAATCACCCCCTACTTGGCCTCATCTGTGGTCTTTCCTTCTATATTGGTGTGTGGAAATAGACCTAAGTATGAGAGCCCAGGTCTAGGCAGGTGGAGGTGGTTTCTATATTCTGAATCTAAGTAAGAGACAGGGGTAGGAAAAGGACTGGAATTGGGATTTCATTAGTATAGGGAACTCAGAGGGAAACTACCAAAGAAGGCCTGTACTTTCCTTCATCACTCCCAGTCTTCAAGAGATACAGGACAGCGAGATTAATTTAAGTGACATGCCCAGGGTCTCACAACTGTCTTCAAGAGATACAGGACAGAGAGATTAATTAAGTGACATGCCCAGGGTCTCACTGCCCAGGGTCTCACAACTTGTCCAAGGTGAGATTTGAAGCCATGTCTTCCTGGTTTGAAGGTCAGTTCTCTGCCTGTGACACTGGTATATATGTTCTCCACTCAAGCCCTTTGAAACTCCATCCTAGCATGTAGGCTACCCTGGATCCTTGAAGGCTAGGCCAGGGTCAAGCAATGGGAAGCACTATTAAGTTGTTAGTTTTGAAGGGATAAGTTAGTCTTGTTGGTGTAAGGAAAAATTTCTGACACTATGACTATGCCAAAGTAGAATAGGTTGCCTCAGGAAGCAGTGCATCCCCTCTCATGGAATGTCATTAGCAAAGGCTAGATAATTACCACCAACCACGTTACAGGAGAACCTTCCACTGGGACTAGTTAGTTGGACTCAGTTGCTCCAGGGTCTCTTCCATCTCTTCCACAGCACCAGAACATTAGAGCTGGAAGAGGATCCACTGGCCATCAGGTCAGACCCTTTGATTTTATAGATGGGGACACTGATGTCCAGAGAGGTGGTGCCCTAAGAGCCAGAAGCAGAATTGAACTGCAAAGTCCCTGTACCAGTCTGCCTCTCTGGGCTTGTGTGACTCAGGAAAGCTCCACATATGGGCCCAGTGACCTTTGTGTGTCTGCTGTCCACAGACCAGCTTCCATTGGCAACAGAATCATACAGCCAGTAAATTTGGTCAAGGATTCTCTAGGAGACCAATGCTAATGAACATAGAGTTTGACTGGTTTCAGAGGAAGAAGGACCCACTCTGACAACAAAGCCTACATTTCTGAAGCAATGAACCCTCTACCTGTGGGAATAATTAGAGACTGACTAGATACAACCTAAATGGAAAAACCAAGCATCCAGATGAGCCAGGGCCACCTAGTAAGTGAGATTCAGAGTTGGGAGAGCACCCAGTGGGCTTAATTCCCAACTCTATTCTATTCTGGTCCTAGGAATTGCCATAAGAGACAGATGGTGCTTGTGACTGCCCATAACTTTCTTTATAGCTCCTAAAGGACTCAGATGGTTTCATTTGGGCTTTGAAGCCCAAGACCTAACACAATGCCTGGATTCAGCAGGTGCTTAATAAATGCTTGTTTGTTGATTCGGTAATGTTTAATGGTCAACTCTTCAGGATCTGGGAATTTAGAGAAGAGATTTTGAGTGTGGAGATGAACAGAAAGATATACCCTTCCCCATTTCTTCACGAATGTGCATGTCATCCTTGTGCAGAAGCCATGCTAATCTTCTCTTTATCATTCCAGTTTTAGTATATGTGCTGCCAAAGTGAGCACCCTTCTCCATTTCTTAGCCCCTATTGGAGAGTCTGTATTCATTACTTATGATCTGGGGGCTGGGCAATCCAGTTAAAAAACCTAGGGGACAGTAGTACAAATAATCATCCAAAATAATAAAAGCAAAGTTTGGTTCACCAATTGTCAGATAATTAAGACTTGTAAAGATACTAGCTGGACTACATGGCTTCTGAATCTATGAGATTCAGTAGTGCTGGGGCTATGAAAAAATAGGTCCTCACATTAATGTTGGTAGAACTACAAACTGGCACAAGTTTTTGGGACAGCAATAATATGGCAATTACAGGTAGCTAGGAGGCACCATGCACAGAGTGCTAGGTCCAGGAAGATTGGACAAGACAAATTTGGCCTCAGACAACTTACTAGTCTAGGTGACCCTGGGCAAGTCACTTTACTCTGCCTCAGTTTCTTCATTATAAAATGAGCTGAGGAAGGAAATGGCAAACCACCCCAGTATCTCTGCCAAGAAAAGCCCAAACTGGGTTACTAAGAGCTGGATACAACTGAAAAATGACTGACAACAAATATGGCAATATCCAATAAAAGTCACAAGACTGATGATACTGCTTGACCCAAAAATCTCACTTCTGGGAATATATTCTTATCTGCTATTAAAATATTCATAACAGATTTATTTGTAAACATAGCAAGAATCTAGAAACCACCAACCACCATTCTCAAATTTGAGAATGAAGGATTTAACAAATTGGAGGATTGTAATTAGTAAAATAACACCTCTCAAAAAAAATCCTAAAATAAAGACATGAAATGATGCTTAACAAGGAGAACAGGATCAGCATAATTTACAAACTATGGCCAAACAACGACCTGTCAAAAGGAAGAAAACTTGAGTACAGGCACAGGAAAAAGATCAGAGGAAATCAGGGTCTTGTCACTGAAGACACTGGACTTGGGAATCTTACTGATCATTTCCAGATCGTGCCACCTGCACTCTGGCTATCCTCCTCATTCATCTCCCACCAGTGCTAAATGAATATGAATTATCTTCATTAAAAAGGAACACAGATTCTTCTAATTGCTCTCTCTGCCACTTCTCACCAATCCATCTTCCTATAATTGCCAAAATATTCCAAGAGCTAAGAGTGACTGCATCCCTACTCCACCCCAGAAGCTCAACAGCTTCTTATTGCCCTTAGGACCAAACACAAATTCCTGTTTGGTATTGAAACCTCTTCACAACCCATCTCAAGCCCAACTTTTCTGGTGTTTTCTACATCATCACCTTTCAGGGACTCTCTGGTCCAACAAAATTGGTCTTCTTTCTGTTATTCCTCATCCATGACATGCTCTCTCCTGTCTCTTCCATTCACCAGAAACCAAGGCCTCTCCTCTTTTACTATGAACATTTTATAAATATATTTTTATCAAAATAGAATGTAAGTTCTGGAGGGAGAGAATTGTTTTATTTTTGTCTATGCTAAGGGTCTAGCAAAGTAATTGGCATGTAAGAGTCACATTAGTCACATTATTTTTGCTGAATGACAAAGTTTATGTGATTATTTTAATCCAAATGTAAACACTGCATAATTAATGCTTTTTTTAGAATTCAACTATATATTTCATTCTAAACAATATTTTACATTATTATTCTTTTTAAAAATTTTTGCAAGGCAATGGGATTAATGTCTAAGGCTACATTTGAACTCAGGTCCTCCTGACTCCAGGGCTGGTGCTCTATCCACTGCGCCACCTAGCTGTATCTACACTATTTTTCTATAGAGAAATAACATGAATAAAAAAAATTGCTTTGTAAAACGTATTTACTTATATTTATTGAGGGTTATTAAGATCAAAATATGATATTATAAAAATTAAATTTGTAATAAAGTGTTTTTAAAGCAAAGAACCCTTGGTTTTCAATTATAATAATCATAATAATAATGACTAGCACTTATATAGTGCTTTAAGGTTTGCAAAATGCTACATATATATTATATATAATATATATATGTATAGCTGTGTAATCTCATTTGATCCTCAAAAGAACCCTGTGAGGAAGTAGCTATAATTACCCCATTTTCCAGATGAGAAAACTGAGGCCGTTAGATGAAATGATTTGCCCAAGATTACACAGCTAAGTGTCTGAAGTAGAATCTGAATTTAGATCTTCCTGACATCAAATCCATCTTTCCATCTACTTAATCTGCAAACAGAAGTGCTAAAGGCAAATTCCAGTTCCACCATTTGACTGCTGTAGCACCTTGGGAAAGTCACTTAATGGGGCTCTTTGCCTCAGTTTCCTCATCTTTAACATGGGGCTAAGAATGGCTGCCCTATCCCATTCTAGGACTTTCCTGAATTTCAGTTCGGAGAACATACAAGAACGCACTTTATGAAGTACCAAGTGCTCTCCACCTCTAAGGAGGTGTCACTGTTATGACTCTTTGGGGAAGCTTATCAGCACTGCCAGCCCAGGCACCCTGCCCATCCCCACTTCTCACAACACCCAAATTCCCAAATGCCCCAAATCCTTCCTAGCAAAAGAACAAAATAAATGGCTTGGCAATATGCTATAAATGTGTCTCCATGCCTACATATGTTTCTACATCTGTTTTTAGATTGTGAGTTGGGGAGAGGGAGGGAGAACACCACACTGCGATCCTTGTTGTGTTAAGAATGCCAAATGCTAAATAGCTATAGTGCCTCGGAAGAATCCCTGGGCTCACCAGGAGCCTTGCTCTCCCAGGGAACACCTCCTGCAGGCTGTCTTCCCACTCTGAGGATCTCCCTTTCACAAAATCAAAGACAATGCTGTGAGGGTGCTTATAGATCATGGAGTCTGAGAGTTTTTAGCCTTTCAACAAGTCAGTGGTACTCTTCTCAGAATATCTTTTAATGCATGAAATAAAGTATATAGTAACACCAAAAAGTAGGGAAGATAAGTGGTGCAGTGTATAGAGCCCAGGGCCTGGAGCCAGGAAGGTCACACTTGTGTGTGACTCTGTGAAAGTCATTTAATCTGTTTACCTTAATCCACTGGAGAAGCAAATGGCAAACCACTCTAGAATCTGAATCCTATGAAAAGCACTGTCATGATATGGCCCAGCGGGTCACAAAGAATAGGGCACTACTAAACATCAAAGAACCCAATAGTTATCAAAAAAAAAATTTCAATTTCGTGGATCAATTTCCAGGTAAAGAACCTTTGATCTAGACCAAACCTCTAATGTTTTGAATGGGAAACTAAGGCCAGAAGCAGAAGTGATCTGCTCAAGTTCACAAAGCAAGCAAGCAGAAGCACTGGGATCAGAGTTAAAGGGAAAGAATGATGAAATCAATCTTTCTAAACCCCAGCTTCCTCTTCTTTAAAATGGAGACCATAAGTACTATCTCCCCCTCAGGTGTGATAGTCAGTTGGAGAATGCTTTGTAATTATAAAAGGCTATTTCAAAGTGAATTGTTATTATTGTTGTTATTAGGTGTCATACACTGTTCCTCTCATTCAGAATTCTCCAAAGCAAACTAAACTAGATAGATCCTAAGTTCTAAGGAATTCTAAGGAATAAGAAATAGGCAGCATCAGAGATGACAGAAAGACTGCACAGCCACTAAAGTAGTTTGTAAGATTAAAATGGGGGTTAGGGGAAGAACTCCACCACTAAGCAGTTCTGGTTAGTTACTAATACAAACTTGGAGGGGGAAATTCTTGCAGACTCCCAGGAATAGCAAAAAAGATTCTGTCCATCCATGGGCCACCAGAACAAAGTGAACTGCCCTAAAGCAGAGAATGACCTTTAAAGAACATATTAGTAATTTCTCTAGCTATGAGCAGTACCAATGGATCTATGGAGAACTGTGAATACAGCTTGGATAATAGGTCCAGGAAACCTAAGAATCTAAGGTGGTCAAGCAATTTGGGGATGAAGAAAAGCTTACTTTTTTTGAGATAAGGATATATTAACTATTTGCTTATCTAGTAGTCAGACATCTCATATATACTGTCCCAGCTAGAAATGGGGGTGCTTAGTTAATGATTGCTATTTTTTAGCAGTACAAGAAGGCTATTGATTATTTAGACTTAAGAAAATGTTAATGTAGATCAAATTTAAAAGTGAATCCATATATTTTTTCTTCCCCCAAGAATCCAGGTGCTACCCATTTACAACCATATCCCTGGAATACTCTAGAAATATAGAAACATTGCTTATACTCAACAGATGGGCAATGAAGCTCAAAGAATGAAGCTATGACCAGACTGGAGATGGGGTGACTAAAGCATGCATTGTTGATGTTGTTGATTTTGAGTTCTGTCCCTTTGTATGGGTTTTCTTAGCATAGATACTAGAGTGGTTTGCCATTCCCTTCACCAGCGGATTAAGGTAAACAGGATTAAATGATTTGCTCAGGTTCACACAGCTAGTAAGCATCTGAGACCACATTTAAAGTCAGGTCTTCCTGATTACAAATGCAGTATTCTATCCACTAAGTTACTTAGCTGTCTCTGAGGCAAGCAGAGGTTAAGTATCTTTGCCAGGAAAATCCCACTCCCCTCACTTCCCCTCAGTCCCCAGTACTGAGTCCTTTTCAAATAATGTATGTAGGATAGGGGATAGAAACTGAAAACAAGTATTGGTTTAATTCAATCAAGTGTGGAAAAGCCAGTGCTCCTTCCTTGGCACAAGAGGGCGCCTGCAGCTTGCTCCATGTCCATGAGACAACATGGGAAGGAAGGAAGCAAGGGAGGGACTGAGACTACTGGTGTTGAGTTCAGGCAAATCCAGTTCATATGCATGTGTCTAAAACCCCTAGAGAGCAGCACAGTTTGGGAACCTGGAAACAGTATTGAACATTTGACTCTAAAGACTGAGAAGGACCAGGAAAAACAGACAGATCACACTGACAAGGCCCCACCCCATTTTTTTTTTGTGCTCTACAATAGGCCTGGTTTTTTCCTTCCTGGCTCCCTGCCCCCTCCCCCAAAGACGCCAAGGGTGGGAAGGAGCACTTTACCCACCTCTGGCTTTCTCATTCCTTTCCTTTCTACGAAGTCCAGATCCACCCAAAGCCAGTGAATAGCACTTAAGAGTTAGCAATACTAACAATGGGACTTTGGGGGGGCGGCTAGGTGGTGCAGTGGATAGAGCACTGGCCTTGGAGTCAGGAGTACCTGAGTTCAAATGCGACCTCAGACACTTAATAATTACTTAGCCGTGTGGCCTTCGGCAAGCCACTTTAACCCCATTGCCTTGCAAAAGAAAAAAAAAAAGTTTATACCTGGCCTGGAAAGAAACCAAATAAGGCAAAAAAAAAAAAAAAAGAGGAAGAAAAAGAAAACAAAAATTATTCCATTGATATAACTTCACCATAACTGGGGCAATATCATTTAGTTTTTACAGATGATGAAGATGAGACCCCAGAACAGAAACTTACTCAAGGCCACATAAGTAGGGCAGTTGTCAGAAATTAGGCCCTAAGTCTTCCCTTCCACCCTGCAAATCCCCTCAAACTCTGGGATGAATCACAACTTTCAAAACTGACAAAACTGAGAACAACATGCAGTCCAAACTAGTATTTGACAGATATGGAAACAGAGGCCCAGAGGGAAGCAACTTGCCAAGGTCCGATTTGGTTTTTTTCTTTTGCAAGGCAAATAGGGTTAAGTGGCTTGCCCGAGGCCACACACAGCTAGGTAATTACTAAGTGTCTGAGGCTGGATTTGAACTCAGATCCTCCTTTACTCCAGGGCCAGTGCTCTATCCACTGTACCACCTAGGCGCCCCCCAAGGTCCCATTGTTAGTGGGAGCTTTTGAAACTCAAGTATCTCCTCTGTCCGGGTCTCTTTCCCATTGATGAATAGAACATTAAAGTTTGAGAGTCATCATTCGGGGGTTTGGAACCCAGTGCAAGAACTGAAGAATTTCTTATTGTTCTTCAACCCGTTTCCAAAAAGCACTCTAGTCCCTAGCTAGAATCTCAAGAGACAGAAAGGTTCTCAGGAGTGCAAGTCAAATCATAACGGAGCAGGCAAACCCCTGGACAAGATGCCAAGGCGGGGAGAGCCCACGGTCTCCATTCACCCAAAAGGTATGGAATTAGGCATTTCGGGCTATGCACCAGGCGCTGTTCTAGAAGTTCCCCGGCCCCGGGGCTTAAAGGCTGCTCCTCTGTTCCGCTGCAGGACATGTTGGTCTTTGTTGCTCTTCACAAGAGCAGCCCTGCTGACTGTTTCCCTGAGGGAAAGCGGATATGGAGAGTGGGGAAGGGGTTCAAGGCCCGGCTCCAAGTCTACACGCGGCTAAGCGTCATCACTTGTGCTGAGCTTCCCTCCCACACAGAACGAGGAGGCAGTCCGGCCTTGGGGGCCCCGGGGCTGCACGTCCGGCTCAGCTCTGGCCCTTTTAGTGCTCAGGTGCCTTCCGGCCTCCCCCTCCCTAGTTAAGGGGCCCTTCCGGTTCTTCCAGTCCCTAGACTTGGAGCCGTTTTGGCTCTCCCAACCCCCTGTTCTGAGGTTCCTTCCGGCCCTTCCATTCCCGTCGGGTTTCCAAGTCCTTCCGGGTCTCCCGGCCTCCGTTCTAAGGCCCCTTCCGGCCCTCCCATGCCCTGCTTTAAGAGTCCTTCCGGTTCTTCCACCCGCGGCTGTAAAGTTCCTTCCGGCCCTCCCAGTCCCCATGTGAAGTCCTTCCTGTTCCTCCACCCCCGCTCGAAGGTTCCACTCCCTTTTTAAAGGTTCCATCCGGCTCCCACGCTTAATTCTAAAGTTCCTTCGGGTTCTGTGATCCGACTTCTCCCTCGGGACGGGGCTGCCGACGCCCGGAACCTCGCTGCTCGCTCGGAGGGGTGGGGAAGGGAGGCTAGTTTGTAAAGCGGTGGGGGAGGAAGGGAGGAGGGAAGCGGGACGCCTCGGTCCGCTACGCCCAGGGTCTCCTTACCCGGACCCTCCATTCGTGGGGGGCTCCCACCCCAGACCTCCCACGCGACATCAACTCCCGCCCACCCGGGCTTTCTCCCGCCACTTCCGCCCCGACCCACAGTACCTCCATCCGGGCTCCTGAAGACGCGCCTGCGCTCTAGGATCTGTGGACGCCAACCCCGCCCTCCTCCTGCCCCGGCTTCAGGGCTGGGCCCCGCCCCTTCCCCGTCCTCGCAGCCCCTCCCCCGCCCAGCCCGGCGGCCATGTTGGCTCTCCGAGAGCTAGGTGGGAAAGGGCGGGAGCTGCCCGTGAGGAGAATCATGTGGCCTTGAGTCCTCCCAGAGCCCCCGGGAGCCCTCCCACCCGCACCCATAAAAGCACCCATAAAAGCTGATAACCACTTGGTTTTTTTTCAGCCCTATCTGACTTTTCATAACTCATGTGGAGTTTGCTTGGCAAAGATACCAGAGTGAGTTGCCATTTCCTTCTCCAGCTCATTTTACAGAGGAGGAAACTGAGGCTCAAATCGGGTTAAGTGACTCCCTGGGAGTCTCACAGCTATAGTAAATGTCTGAGGCAGGATTTGAACTCGGGTCTTCAAGCCTCCAGGCCTGGTTGCTCTATCCACTGTGATACCTGGCTGCCTCACCACAGAGGATGAAGGCAGAGCCTTGGTGACTAGAGCCAAGGGTCAATAATACAGTATCAGCCTCTATCTCCTGCCCCCCAGCAAGGGGTGGGATGGGGTTCCAAGACTTCCATTCCTTGAGTTAGCTCAAGGGGGCCTGGACTCTGTAGGAAGCATTAAAGGTAGCCGGAGGCTTGGCTCCTTCCCAGGGAAGAGTTCTTTGAATAAACAGACCCTGTGGGCAAAAAAGAGAAGCCCCTGGGTAGTACAGATGCATAGAGCCCTGGGCCACGAATCCCGAAGATCAAAGCCCACCTCCCCCGCTAGCTGTGTGACCCTGGGCAAGTCACTTCACCGTCTGCCTCAGTTTCTTCATCATAAAAATGAGATGGAAAAGAAAATGGCAAACCACTCAAGTCAGAAACAACAACAGCAGAAAAGGGGGAAAAGAGGAAAAAAAAAGTTGCATTCCAATGAGGAGCTCCTTCCCATCCCTGTAACAGAAACTGGTGCAACAACCTTGTACCGGCCTTAGAGGAAATAGATAATAAATCCTTCTGTGTTGGTGAATTTCTTGGGATCCTCAGCTTCTCTGTGCTTTCAGTTTTCTGTTTTAGAAAAACAGCTTGAGCCGTTCCTGACTAACAGATTTATTTTTTCAGGGGTAGGGGTATTTTGAAATGAGAAGAGAAAGGGTCTTGATGTGTGTCTCCCCAGCTCCCCAGGTTGAGCCCTGTAGATCTTTGGGGCAGCAAGAAGAAAGGTTGCTGAAACTCAGGCCTGAGACATCAGGAAGCCAAGCCCAAGAAATACTGTCTATTCACAGTTCTGGGGGGGGGGGGGGTTATAAAAGTTGACACAAGTTTTTTTATTTTTAATTTTTCACCATCAGCTGGTGAGGCAAGTAGTACAAATATTATTCTTTAATACCTGAGGAAACAGACTCCAAGAGGGTGGGTGATTTGCTTATGGTCAGACAGGTGTGTCATTTCACTGGGCCATGCAGGAAAGAAGGAACAAAAGGATAGGGATTACTGTCAAGAATTGTAGACTCCATGGGCGGGGCTAGGTGGCATAGTGGATAAAGCACCAGCCCTGGAGTCAGGAGAACCTAGGTTCAAATCTGGTCTCAGACACTTAATAATTACCTAGCTGTGTGGCCCTGGGCAAGCCACTTAACCCTATTTGCCTTGAAAAACCTAAAAAAAAAAAAAAGACTTGTAGACTCCCATAGAAACCCTGGGTTGGTCAGGACCCTGGAGATCATTGAGTCCAAGCCCCTTGGGAAGTTTAGGACAGAAAAATGAGGCCCAAAGAGAGAAGAGGATGTGACCTTTCTTCAGGATACTTAGGGATGCCCTTTTTTAGATCTAGATTTAGATTTCTGACCTATAAGAGAGCAAAACTGGGCTCTGTTTGTAACTATGCTGTAGCTTGATTCATATTTAACATGAAGCTAAATGTGGCTTAATGGAAAGAGATCTGGCATCATCTCAGGATCCCTGAATTCACATCCAGTCTCCAACACTGTGGCAGATTATTGACCCTTCCTCAGTTTCCTCATCTACAAAATGTGGCTGATCATGCTTGGGTGCTTTATCCACTGTGCCACCTAGCCGCCCCTTGGGTTACCTTTTTCAAGAGATTGTGAAGAAACCATTTGGTAAACCTTAATGAACCCTAGTATTGTTAGTTGTTTAGAACTCTTATTTTATGTAACATATGTTCTGATGTGGCTTTCCCAACTCCCCCTCACAACCGATGTGTCAGATTCCCAGAGCATGCCTTCTGTATCCTCTCCAGGATCCAGGGATACCCTGGAGGAGTTTGGGACCATCTTTTCTAGTGCCTTAGCTCATAAGCCCCCACCAGTGTGCTTTCTGCCAAAAATAACAGTAGAGAATATTTAATCAGCCAGATTAACTCTTAGAACCAAATAGCTCTTAGAAAAGGTATTTCCTAAGGTGGCATATTTGATACAATCAATCAATAGACATTTACTAAGTGCCATCAATGAGCTGATGATACAAAAAGAGGCACAAGACAGTACCTGCTCTCAAAGAACTTACAATCTAGTGAGGGAGACAATATGCTAGCAAATATAAAGCAGGCTGAATAAAAGATAAGCAGAAATAATTAGTAGAGAGTGTACCAAAATAAAAAGGAGTTTGGAAAGGCTTCCTACAAAAAAGTTGGCTTTTAATAGGGACTTGAAGTCACAGGGGTCACTAGTTTGAACAGAAAAGGGAGAACCCGAGAGAATGCCCCCAACTGAGAGTTGACATGGATCAGCCAGAAGGTGTCCCTGAATTGAAGAATTCGGTTCAGGAAGTAAGGTGGAAGAAGACTGGAATGGTAGGATAGGGCTAGGTTAATTTGAATGCCAAATACAGAATTTTATGTTTGCACTTTATGTTTGCATCTAGAGGCAGTAGGAAGCTACCGACTAAAATTTATTGAGTAGGAGAGTTGACATGGTCAGACCTGAGCTTTAGGAAAATCACATTACTGGCTTAAATGGAGGTTGGTTTGGGGTGGGGAGAGACCTGAGGCAGTGGACCCAGTTGCAATAGTCTAGGGAGGGGAGATCTCACCTGGCAATGAGAAGTGGGCTCATTTTGAAACATGGTTAGGGTATATTAGGGCAACTTGGTGGTGAACTGGATGCAGTTCTAGGCTTGGAATCAGGAAAACTCATCTTCCTGAGTTCAAATTCTGTCAGACTCTAACTGTGTGACCCTTCGAAAATCTCAACCCAGTTTGCCTCAGTTTCTTAATCTGTAAAATGAACTGGAGAAGGATATTGCAAACTACTCCAGTATCCTTGGCAAGAAAATGCCAAATCAAGTAATAAAGTCAGATGTAATTGAAACGACTGAACAGCAGCAGCAAAAATATTAGGATTGAACTATGATGGATGCAGTCCTTTTCAGCAGTTCAGTGAGCAAGGACAATCCTGAGAGAACTGTTAAGAAAAATGCTATCTGGGCAGCTAGGTGGCTTAGTGGATAAAGCACCGGCCTTGGAGTCAGGAGTACCTGGGTTCAAATCCGGTCTCAGACACTTAATAATTACCTAGCTGTGTGGCCTTGGGCAAGCCACTTAACCCCATTTGCCTTGCAAAAAACCTAAAAGAAAAGTGCTATCACCCCCAGAGAAAAAACTATGGATTCTGGATGCAGAGCAGAACATAGTCTGTTCATTTTTTAAAACTTCTTTTATGGTTTTTCCTTTATTTCTCATGCCTCCCCCCCCTTTAGTTCTAATTACTCTTTCACAACATGACTAATATGGAATTATGTTAAACATGATTGTACAGCTTTTACCAGATTGTTTGCTGCCATGGGGAAACGGAGAGGGAAGGGAGAGTGGTAGAAAAATGTGGAACTCATAAACTTACAAATGGATGAATGGTGAAAACTCCTTTGCATGTAATTGGAAAAATTTTTTAGGGTTACCTGACATCAATTGAGTCTATGTAGCATAAATTTGTAGTAGGGTCATTCAGAATGGTTGTGTGAATTTATCCACCTTTATTCAGCAGCACGTGGGAACAAAGGTGATGAATAGTAGGTGTAATTCAAGGCTGAAGCTTGGTTTGGAGTAATAAGTGATATAAGGGGGCTAGGGATTCAAGAGAGGAGGACAGTGTAGAGTTGAATTGGTTCACCAAGAATTCAAGGTGTGGAGAAGAGAATGGCTAGGTGTAGAGGAGAGAACCTAGAAGAGAACTGAGTAGTCATGGGCTTGGAGGTCACAGTGTAGATGAGCATAATTATGTAAGGGAAGGCAATGGGAAAAATGAAAAAAACCAACAGATTATGGTGGGATAAGGGGATATGAGAATTCTTATAAAGGGTGATGGCCAGATCTATTACATGACCATCTTTTTGTGTGTTGCTGAGGTGGGGTGGAGGAGTAGCTCATGGGAGGAGGTAAGTAGGTTGAGAAACAAAAGTCTATGACATGCTTTCCCACCAATGAATACAGAGATTAAGGGAAAATGGGCTCACACTTAAAGAATATATATGACAAAGCTGAAACTGTGCCTAAGAGTAGTCTTTTTCTCTTCTTTCATGGAGTTCTTTAAAGTTCCCTCATAGGCATGGTGTAGTTTCTTTGCTAGGCTCTTTGAGGAGAATTGAATCTGGGCCCAGTCTGTCTTTGATTCATAATGCAGGCACCACCGTGAATGGTTGTTCTCCCAGAGGATGACCCTTAGACATTAAATGGGAAGGTAAAAAGGGTCCACTGGACCCTTTGAAGTTTGCAAGGTACTCTTTTAGCCAGGATGGGTGAGAGAGATCAAAATCAGAGCCAAAGTTCTCCCTTCTCTCCCTATCCCTTCATCTCTACCCATCAATTCTCAGGAGTCCTTGTTCTCTGTTCTCCAGAATCCTAATCTCAGTCAGATGCTCTAATAACTTGAGACCTGAACTTGTCTTTTGGTTTATAAATGACCCAGGGGCCTTGACTAAGTTCCTTCAGCCAATCCAAATATTCTTCCTGTCAACCTCAAGTTCATCCAAGGAACACATTTAAAATATGTAGAGTGTTAGACTTGGAGTAAGGAAACCCTGAGTTCAAATCCTGGCTCAGGGCTTGCTTGCTATGAAAGTGTGGGCAAATCTTAACTTCTTTCAGCCTTAGTTTACTCCTCTGCAAAGAGGAGATAATAAGAGCCCTTATCTCACAGGGTGGATATGAAAATCAAATGAGTTAATGTATATAAAATACTTTGCAAATCTTAAAATGCTATATAAATACTTTGTTGGTTATTGTTTTCAATTATGTCCAGCTCTTTATGACCCATTTAGGGTTTTCTTGAAAACAAACAGGAGTGGTTTGCCATTTCCTCCTCTAGCTCAGTTTTACAGATGAGGAAACTTAGGAAGACAGTGTTAAATGTCTTGACCAGGATCACCTAGATAGGAAGTTCCTGAAGTCAGGATTGACCTCAAGAAGATATCTTCCTGATTTCAAGCCTACTGCTCAATCTACTTCACCACCTAGCTGCCAGCATTTAATCCCTAGCTATTATTATAAAAAAAAATTTTTGATATTAGTTGGTTGAGGCTTATTCTCCTTTCAGGATAAGGGTGACTTTATTTACTCAGTCAATCGTGTCCATAGGACCTTGGTTCTATTCTGTTGGTTTTTGGAACTGGGGCCATGATTATGAGGGATGACTGGGGGGATTTATTACAAAGAAATAAAATGCTTAGACCTGTGCAAAGATGGACCAGAGTGAAAGCATTTGCCAAGAATCTTTTCATTAATCAAGAAAGAAAGTTGGAACTTCAAAGACAATCAAATACTGTCGGGAGTTCCAACCATAAAGGATGCCAACTGGTATTCTATCGGCATTGTTCCCATGACCCGCCAGGCAGCTTCCAGGAAACCAGGGTCTTTGGGTTCTGCGAGGAATTTGGTTGAAGGTCTGAGAGGAAAGGCCATTCTAATGATTAGTCCATTGTGGGTTACCATACTTTGTCACTAGGTATCACATACTGACATAGTGCTGGAGCACCGAGGTACCTCTCTGATATAGGAGGGGAAATCATAATCAACATGTTTCTTATCAGGCCATAGGGTGTAATGGTTCTGGAAGAGGCAAGTGAAAAGGATGGATTTGCACAATATACCTCTCACTATAATAAACAGTGTGCAACCCATATCACCATCAACCTGGTTGGTGTGGTTGTCTTTGAATTAAGGACAACTATTGTTATTATACTTGGATGCAGACCTACAATTCATTTATAACTTCTGATCTTGGAGAATGGCTGCAGACTCAGAATGGTTACGTGATGTGCCTAGGATTACATAGGCAGTCCATGCCGGAGGCATGGCTTCAACCCAGGTCTTCCTGATTCAAAGACTAGCCTCCAAACACATTGCTCCTTAGAAACATTATTTACAATGAATAGCCCTTGTTATGTTTGTCCATTGAAAGGAAAAGTTAGTCTTCAGGGTGCCATTCCCTTAATGATCTGTTTACAAAAGAGACAGGAGTTACTTGGTGGGGGTACAAAAGCCTGTGACTTTTGTTAAGGTAGCTGTGCCTCAGATCCCCTCATTATTTCTCTTTCCTTCTCTACTACCCACCCCATTACCCTTCTGCTCTGTTTCCTGTTTCATCTCCTGGCTATCACTTAAGTAGCAAGATAGGGAAATGATGCTTGGAGCAGATTGGAAACCTGAAGGCTGAAGGCTACCAAAAGGAGATGAGATTGCTCTTTCTACTTTTACCCTTTAGATTTAGCAGCTAAGATGGATGCAGCTGGGACCCAGGAATCCCCGAGAGACCTGCACAGCCCAGTCACTCTCCGTAGGAAGCTAATCTATGGCTCTCCAGACCCCTACATGCCAGGACCTCCAAGATCCTGCAGTCTTATCTGGCTTTTTCCCATTTCAGTTCACATCAGTGCAGGAGGTAGTGGTGCAATGCTTTCTAGGAACGTGATGATGCTCGAGTTGCCAGGGACCTTCGAGATCATCTATTCTGACTCAAGGTCACACAGCTAGGAAGTAGTGGAGCTGGGTTGAGAATCATAAGCTTTTAGAGCTGGAAGTGACAGACCAGTTTGATCCTCTTATTTTGGAGGAAGAAACCGTGGCCACCAAAAGGAATAGACTTGGCCCAGGAGCAGCGACTCCAAGCCAGACCTTCTGACTCTCCAAATCTAGTGCTATTGATCCCTGTGCCATACTGTATTTAAGAGTCTAGGCCACAAATCCCCAAAGACAGCACCAGAAGGAAATCTTTATTCTGAAATCCCCCCACTTTATATTACCTTAATTTCATTTATTCAACCCTCAAATGAAAAATGAGATCAAAGACTCTTGAATGACTCTTGACTGTCCCTGGAAGCTGCCTCCTCCTTGGACTATCATTCTCCAGTGTGTAGTCCCCTCAGAACTCCAGAGGCGGGGGGGGGGGGGGGGGGGGGGGGGGGGGGGGGAAGAAGTCAAGGAGGGGAGAGAAATTCCCTCCTGTTCCTATCCCACATCTTCACAGGTAGCTTGTGCTTGCAGTCTAGCTAGCCTCAAAGATCTGAGTCCCCTAGAGCTTACCTTTTAAAGCCTCCCGGATGTGGCTAAATTTCCCTAGCCAATGGTATTCTCTTCTGCTTCAGTCAGAAGAGTCTTCTATCAGGACAGAGGCTCATCTTTTACAATTATTTAACATCTCATTAGTACTTGGTGATTACAGTCTGGACCTTCTGTGACTGCAGACAGGTAAATAAACAGGAGTCTGGAAGACCTGAGTTCAAATCTAGTCTCACTTACCAGCCGTGTGGCCCTAGGCAATTCACTTTAATTTCTGTCTGCCTCAATTTCCTCATGTATAAAAGAGGCATAACAATACTGCTGTAAATTCAAATGAAATAACATTTGTAAAGTATTCTGCAAACATCAATATGGGAGGGTGAGTGGAGGGGCAGATATCACACCACTTTTTCCCTTACACATTCAACAACAGTGCCTACTGTGTGCAATACACCAGAATATAGTGATGTCATTTTGGTCTTCTTTGATAACAAAGGATAAGAACCAACTGTGTGCAATACACCTGAATAAGAAAAAAAAAAGATCAATGATAGTTGTAAAGAGCTATAAAGCAGCATTGTATCTGCTGGGTTCAAATCCTAACTCTGCTATTTATCTTATTTTTAATTCATCATCTTTAAAATGCAATCAAATAAGATAATAGCTAATAGAATACTTTGTAAACATTAATGAACTATTATTCCTTCAGAAGAATAGAAGCTTAATGAGGGCAAGGACTGTTTCCTTTTTTGCCCTTTATGAGTAGTATCTGACACATAGTAGGTTCTTAATAATTGTTGACATTTATTTAATAAGACAAAGGTTCTACCCTCTTAGAGTTTATCATTTATACTTATTAATGTTATTAAGACATTCTTTTAATGTGTATTCAAATAAACTTTTGGTTATTTAACACTTGCCTCAGTTTCTCCCCCTGCCTAGGCTCAGCATTCAGTAGGTATTCAACAGCTGACTGCTGATTATACCAAGGAAAAGTCCTGGAGAGAAAATTCTGTGTATCTCCTCTGATCATAATCATACAGTGATAGCCCTCTTTAGCCCTTTTGATCAGGCAAAGAAACTGAAGTTACATTCTTTTTGCACCATACCTTCCTAGGTTTAAGGTTCCACAGTTGGAAAAGCCTCAGAAATTCCTTTGTCAACCCCGACCTGAACAAGAATGTCCTCTCAGATACAACTAGCAAGTCATTCAAAGTTTGCTTGAAGCTTTCGTTGAGAAGGACTTCTCTAAGACGGTTCCACCTGGATTGGCTCTCTGAGACCAAGGAGAACAAACCTTCCAATACTTTAAAACAGCTACCCTGACTCTTCTGTCTTCTCTTTTCTAGTGTCTCAACTAGAGGCAGGTTGAGACCTTCCATCATCCCTGATTTCCTTCATGTGGACACAGTTCAGCTTAAGAACATGGACTGGAGTCCCAAAATCTTGATTTGGAATTCAGCTTCCCAAGCTTCCTATTGGTGTGACCCTGGGCCAGCCACTTAATCTCTCCTCTTTTCTTCAACCTATAAAATGGGCATCTCCCTCACAGGTTATTGTGAGAACAAAATGAGATAGTGTATGAAAAGAGCTTTGTGAACCCTAAAGAGATCATATAAATGTGAATTGTTGCAATGTGAGCTTCCAAAGATATGGTGTCTAGAATTAAACACTATACTCTGGATCAAGATTAAATACAGAAGAATGTCTATGGACTTCATTCCTCCTAGGGGCTTATTTCATTTTATTTCATTTTTGCTTTTGTTTTTTTGTTTTATTTTTTTTAGAAGACTAAGTGATTCAACCAGGGTTACATAGTAAATGACTGAAGCCAAAGATGAACTCAGGTCCTTTTGACTCCCAATACATTGCTCTAGCCACTTTACCATCTAGAAACCCCTTATGACATTTCTTTTGGCTGTCATATCACACTATTGACATATTAATCTATTCAATAGAATCCTAATATCTCTTTCAGGGTAGCTTCTCTATAGCCATATCTTGCCCCAGATTGCATTTGGAAAGTTGATTTTTTAAAAATTTAAGTATAAAACTTCACATTAATTTTTTTTTTTTTTTAGGTTTTTGCAAGGCAGATGGGGTTAAGTGGCTTGCCCAAGGCCACACAGCTAGGCAATTATTAAGTGTCGAGGCCAGATTTGAATTCTAGGGCCAGTACTCTATCCACTGTGTCACCTAGCTGCCCCAGGCCACCTAGCCACCCCAGTTCTCATATTCTTCGTCTGTAAAATGGGAACAGGGTAAACTAGATGGTTCCCTAAGGTCCATGATATAATTCTAGATGACCCCAATTAGCTATACCTCCTAGTTTTGTTGTCCATAAATTTGATAAACATGCTACTTGTTCCTTTATTTAAGTCAATTCTCAAACATTTTGGTAACAGAATCACTTTAAACTCTCACAAATTATTGAGAACACCAAATAAGTTGTGTTTACATGACTTTTATCTACTGATATTTACTGTATTGAAAATTGCAACATAATTTACAAATATGTATTAATTCACTTAAAACAACAATAATAAATTCATTGTAAGTTAACATAACTACATTTTTTAAAAAGAAAGCTAACTATATTAGAGGTCCATAGGTGTTATACATTTCAAATATTTTGGACCTTTTTTGTTTCATTTTGTTTATTTAAGCCAATAGGGTCAAGTGATTTGCCCAAGGTCACACAGCTAAGTAATTATTAAGTGTCTCAAGCCCGATTGAACTCAGGTCCTCCTGACTCTAGGGCTGGTGCTCTATCCACTGAACCACCTAGCTGCCCCTTATTTTGGACCTTTTTTCAGTGTATTGATCAATTGTCATATGACATGGTTTTGAGGGATAAGGAGAGATACTTGGGATAGTCACAATGATGTAAGAAACAGAAAATATCGATAAAATAATTAAAAAGAGAAAAATAGCTATAGTTTCCAAAACAAAAATATTTAGTGAAAAGAGTAGCATTGTGTTACAGACTTATGCAAATCTCCTTAATGTCTGCCTTAAGAGAAGATAGCTTGATTTTTCTGTTTCTATATTCAGTCTGTTGCAATGATATGTAATTTGGGTTAAAGTATGTGAAGAAAATCATTGGAAAAAGAAACAATATTTTAATAAGCAAAAACATCTTAGTATTATTATAAAAATAGTTTTGATCCCTCATGTATTCTTCTAAAAGGGTCTCAGGGACTCTCTGGACCACACTCTTTTTTTTTTCTTAGATTTTTCAAGGCCATGGGGTTAAGTGGCTTGCCCAAGGCCACAGGGCTAGGTAATTATTAAGTGTCTGAGGTTGGATTTGAACCCAGGTACTCTTGACTTCAAGGCCAGTGCTCTATCCACTGCGCCACCTAGCTGCCCTGGACCACACTCTGAAAACCCATCTAAGATAATGATTAAAAAAAAAAATTCTAAAATAGCCCAAAGGTCAAGCATGAATCCCTGGAGCACTTTACTAGAAACCTCTTTTCAAGTTGGTATATAGGATCATGGATTTAGAGATCATATCAGGCAAATCTTTAATTTTAGAAATAAGGAAATCAAGGCCCAGAGAGATTCTGATTTGTCTTGTTCATACTGGTAGAAGTGGGTAGGTCTAAAGGTAGAAAAGGGATTTTAATATAGGCTCTCTGATTCCATACCAGTTGACTCTTTCTCCTTCTAAGAAGATTATGAGCCCCTTGAGGGACAGAGAATTTTCTTTGCATTTTCAGAGTTAGCATAGTACCTACCATATTTGTTAAGAAAGTAAATGACAAATCTTTGTGTTAGGCCATTTAATTGGTTCTGAACATACCTACCTGGAGGATCATTTAAGCCCATCTCTCCATTTTTTCCACAAGGATTATAAGAGAGACTTTTTCAAATGTTCAGTTGAAATTTAGGTAAGGTGAATATCCATGACCTTCCTCAGACTAATAAGCCTATCAAAAAAGAAAATGAAGTTAGTCTTCTGATAAAGCCCTGCAGACTCCCTGTGATCATTATTTACTTTTAAAAATCCTTTTAAATCAGGTTCTGGAATTTATTCAGGAATCAGTCAAACTCACTGATCTGGTCTACAATCTGTATATTATTCCAGTCATTTCCCTGATTTTGAATGTTGGGGCAACATTTACCCTTCTTCAATCCAGCAGGAATTCTCCCTGTGCAAGCATGGAAAATTACTGGAAGATTAAGGGATTTAGACCTGGAAGAAGAGAACCTTTGGACCATCTAATCCACTGATTTTATTTTACAGAGAAGAATTTTGAGGTCCCAAAAAGGAAAATGATTGCCCAAAGTCACATAATAATTAGCAGATTTGAAATGATGTCTTCTAACTCCATATCTGGCACTATTATCCTCACAATTTCCCCACACCTATCTGGAGAATGCTAAAGTCAGTTCCAACATTGACTTTGAAGAACCATTATTAGATTTTGAGGGTGAGCATTTAAATTTCAACAGAAGTGTTTGATTGTTTTGTGAATTGTCTAAACTAGCAGTGTCAACTAAATTGTAGTAGATTACAAACAGAACAAAAACAATTCCAAATATAGCTCAAATCAGATTAAAATGTAATTGGGAAGCATGTAATAGAACAAACAAAAATATAATAAAGCATAGAGAATGTTAATATATGGTTTTCCAAGGCACTTGCAAGGGTTAGTGACCCTGTTTCTATCTGAGTTTGATTTCACTGGTCTAGATTTAGAAAAATGATGTAGAAAATGTTATTTTAGATTAAATTTAAGTCAGGGGCAGCTAGAGCACCAGTCCTGGAGTCAGGAGGAGCTAAGTTCAAATTGGGCCTCAGACACCTAATACTTAGCTATGTGACCTTGGGAAAGTCACTTAACCCCACTGCCTTGCAAAAATCCCCACCCCCCAAAAGTACATCATACACAACAATTACGGAAATATATTTTGCATTACTATACATGTATAACCTAAATCAAATTGCTTGCTTCTTTAGTGAGGGGTTGAGGAGGAAGGAAGAGAATTTGGAACTCAAAATTTTTAAAACTGAATGTTGCAATTGTTTTACATGTACCTGGGAAAAAATAAAATGCTAAATAATTTTTTTAAAGTATGTTGTACCACATACCAAGGTAAGATCAAAATGGCTACTTGATTTAGACATAAAGGGAGTTAACATAAGCAAATAAAGAGATCAAGGAATAATTTACCTCTCAAATATATGGAGAAGGGAAGAATTTATGATCAAACAAGATAGAGAAGGACATTATAAAATACAAAATAGATAATTTTGATTACATTAAATCAAAAAGGTTTTACAAAAACAAAACCAATGTAATCAAAATTAGAAGGAAAGCAGAAAGCTTGAAAACAACTTTTAGGGGCGGCTAGGTGGCATAGTGGATAAAGCACCAGCCTTGGAGCCAGGAGTACCTGGGTTCAAATCTGGTCTCAGACACTTAATAGTTACCTAGCTGTGTGGCCTTGGGCAAGCCACTTAACCCCATTTGCCTTGCAAAAACCTAAAAAACAAAAAACAACTTTTAGCAAGTGTTTCTGATAAAGACCTCATTTCTCAAATATATAGAGAATCGAGTCAAATTTATAATAATTTAAGTCATTCTCCAGTTGATAAATGGAACAGGCCATTTTTCGATGGAAAAATGCTCTAAATCACTATTGATTAGAGAAATACAAATTAAACAGCTCTGAGGTATGCCTATGAGGTATGCTCACAGCTATCAGATTGGTTAATATGACAGAAAAGGAAAATGATAAATGTTGGAGAATATGTGGGAAATATTACTCTTTCTCACATTAGAAAATGAATTAGTTGGAGGAAAACCAGAATTCAGTAGTAGGAACCATTTCTGGGCATTGAAGATCTGCCATAGGGCCTCCAGTCTTTTATATATATTTGTCCCCTAATTTTTTTTTTCTGGAAAAAATTTATTTGTTGATACATAGACCATAGAGTGGCACTTTGCAAAGTTCCAAAGTTTTTTTTCCATTTGGAATTCTAGAATCTCAGAGCTTCAAGTTCCTTCAAGGGAGGCAAAGTGGAATGAGGAATCACAAGACCTGAAATCAATTGGTTGATTGATGGGTTGTTGTCTTTTGCTCTCAAAGAGGACCAAAAATGACATCACTGTGTTGGGGTCAAGGTAGAGTGTCCCTGACTGTGGCTGATCAGACCAGTATGAGCTTGGAAGGCTCTACCATAGGTATTCCTTGATCTCCTAATTTGCTTATGTATCTTCCTTTATGTCTAAATCAAGTAGCCATTTTGATCTTAACTTGGTGTGTGGTCCAACACACTTTAAAACAATTTTAACATTCAATTTTAAAATAAATGGTCTATTGGAATATTTGGAGTGGAGATGGTTTTAAATTTGTGCATCTTATGTTTCTTTTGAGCTATTATTTTCCTCAATAAAATAGTTCTTTGAGTTTCTTTTGGTCTCTCCAAAATGACCAAATTAACAAAGTTATCTGTAAATTACCAAATTCAATAGTTTGTCTTCATCCTTATTCTCCTTGACTGCTATGCATCTTTGACTGCAGACTGTTGACCACCATTTCCTCCTTATTATTCTCACCTAGGACACTAGACTCTCCTTTCTTTCTCAGTCCTCTTTACTGGATTCTCACCCAGATCCCACCCTTTAACATAGATGTCCTCAGAGTTCTCTCCTAGACAGAACTTCTCTTCTCTCTCTCTACTAGTTCACTTGATGATCTCATCAATTCCCATGGATTTAATTATTACCTCTATGCTGCCCAGATCTACCTATCCTACGCTAGCCACTCTGATGATCTCTAATCCACATTTCTAACTGCTTTTCAGACATCTAGAACTAGGGGTCCAGTAGACATCTTAAACTTGACATATCTAAAGCAAAACTCATGAATTCTCCCACTAAAGCCCTCCTTCCTACCTCCCTATTACTTTATTTAAAAAAAATTCTTTCATTAAATATTTCCTAATTATATGTAAAAAAATTAACATTCATTTTCTTAAAAATTTGAGTTCCAAATTTCTCTTTTCCACTCCCTACATGTGAAATACAAAACATTTTCATATTAGCCATGTTGTAAAACATACATGCATGCATGCACACACAGAGAAATAAGGTTAAAAAATAAAAGTTTAAAAACTAAGCTTCAATCTGCACTCAGAGTTCATCAGTTCTCTTTCTGGAAGTGGACAGTATTTTTCATTGTGGGTCTTTAGGATCTGGCTTTCCTAATATGTTCAAGGGCACCACCATCCTCCCAATCAAGCAGGCTCAAAACTTAGGTGGCATCCTTGACTCCTTATCTCTCTTACCTACACCCCCCCACTTCTGTATCTAATCAAGATATGCAGATTTTACTTTTTATACATCTCTCCAAAAATCCTCCTTCCCTCCTGATGCCTCCACCACTCTGGTTCAACCCAATATCCCCTAACACCAGGACTATTGCACTAGCCTGTTAGTGGATCTGACTTCCTCAACTATTTCCCCACTGATGGTCCTAAAATGCAGGTCTGATCTGACCATACATATCCTCCCTCCCACCCCACCCCCCAAAATTCCAGTGACACACTATCGTCTTCAAGATCAAATATATACTCCTCTGGCATTCAAAGACCCTCATACCCCCTCCTCTTTCCAATCTCCTTAAACCCAAAAATTCTAGTCCACCTTGCAGTTCCTCAGACAAAATACTCGTCTCTTAGCTCCAGCCATTTTCTCTGGCTGTTCCTTGTTCCTGGAATGCTCTATTTCCTGGCTTCCTTCAGATCCCACTAAAATCCCATCTTGTCCAGGAAGTCTTTCCCAATCCCAACTCTTCTCTCGGTTGCTTCTTTCTGCCCTTCACTTGTTTATCCAAAGTAGTTTGCTGCTAGTAGATTATGAGCCACTGTATGGATCAGCAGCACTTACCTATGATTAATCAATGCTAACTGACTGAGAATGGGAATGGTTTCATACTTTGGATCCCCAACCCATAGTGCAGGATGCCTAATACTGTTGGACTTAAATCCCACAGCTAAAGCTTATTACCCAAATATCCTTGGACAAGTAGTTTTCTCATCTACAAAATGAGTGGGGGAGGGGGGGAAGTGTTGAACTTTTTGGGGGAAGTGAAGGCTTTTCAAAGGCCTTCCTGTTATAGAGCCAGGATCCTATGATCTGGGTCTTCTTTCATTCCAACCTGAAATTGTGGATGGGCATCTTCTTTACATCATCTGCCACAGGTGAGCATCTAGCAATCAGTTGGAAGGCTCACTCTATTCTCTGCAAGATCATTCTGGTTACCCAACATCTTGCCAGTCCTTTCCAAAATATGTCATCCAGAACCAAACCGGATCCTCCAAATGGGGCCCAAGAAGAAAAGAGGGCGATGAAACATTAAGTGTTCAGTCTGTCTTGTCTTTTTCTTGGGTTGGATCTGGAAGCCCACAGCTTGAGTTTAATAAAGAGTTGGCCCAAACCACCTGACTAGAAACCTTATTGGCTGGCCCAGGGAAGAAGTCAGAGGCTGCTCTGTTGGGACTGTATTCTAAAGGGGGCTCAAGAGAATGAATGGCTATGTTATTCATAAACTGGGGAGTTAGACCAAGCTGCATAAAAGGGAATAGAAATTATTCTATCCCTTGACTCCACAACAAGTCACAAGCCTACTCTTTTTCTGGGAGAGACACAGTAACTTTCCATCAGTCAGATGTTCTATTTTGTAATGTTCACATGAATTTTCTCTGCCCAAAGCCATTTAGAAAGGCAGATACTATTTTTGTTTTACTCAGAACAAAGTCTGGGTCCCCATTACCTCTAGGAGCAAATACAAAATTTTCTGTTTGGAGGTGGTCCTGGGCTTGGTGTCAGCAAGAGCTGAATTTACATCTGACCTTGGACATTTTCATTTAGCTGGTGACCCTGGACAAGTCACTTAAAAAAATCTAACTCATTGCCTCAGTTTCTACCTCTGCAAAAGAAAGATAACAGCCTCTTAACCTCTCAGGGTGAGAGGATCAAATCAAATAATTACAGAGTTTAGCACAGTGCCTAGAAACTAAAGTATTTTATAACTGCTATTATTATTGAAGCTCTCAGTATAACCTAGCCCCATGCTACCTTTTTCTTTTTTCTTTTCGAAAAGGCAGTGGGGTTAACTGGCTTGCCCAAGGCCACACAGCCAAGTGTCTGAGGCTGGATTAGAACTCAGGTACTCCCGACTCTAGGGCCAGTACTCTATCCACTGCGCCACCTAGCCGCCCTTTTCTAGTTTTCTTCTACTTTACTGACCCCAGCTATATAAGTGGCACAACCCTCCGTTCGCACAAGACTCTGTCGCCAAATTCTCTGCATTTTTAATTGGCTCTCTCCTCCCCCTCTCCCCCAAGCCTAGTATTTCCTCATCTCTAGCTTCTGATTTCCTTTCCATCTCAGCTAAAATCCTCCTTTCACTAAACTTTTCCAGGTCCTTAATGTTAGTACCTTCTCCTGGTGATTATCTCCAACATATCTTGTTTGCAAGTTGTCCATTAGAATTCCAGTTCCTTGACAGCAGGTATTGTCTTCCTTTGCAAAACCATACAGTAGGTGGTTAATAAATGTTTGTCAGCTAGATTAGATTCACAAACTGAGCACATGGAACCACTGGATACAAAAATTGCTGGCCAGTTCTAGTTCTGTCTTGATAACATTGGAGCATCCATTCTAAAAGTGATATTGCAACATTGCATATAGTGGATAGAGTAGTAGCCTTGGAATCTTGGGTTCCAGTTCTGCTTTTCCCTAATGGCTATATGAAGGTTTACACTGCAGCACACAGGGGATACAGTATCAATTCCTTGACTGATTGAACCTGGGACTAGCCACAGTCCTATGCTTTCTAATGAGAAGAGTGGGTAAATTTCTCATCCTACCCACCTCACAGGTGGCTATACCTTTCCAAGATAGGTTATTAATGTTTGTCCAACTATAATGTGCTACAAAAACAAACTATAACTATGCTTGAAAGTTTTCTTTCCCAGTGGCTCCTCTCAAATTCTCTTTTTCAGGGTTTCAAAAAAAAAAAAGCTCCATTTCTCTCCCCTTCTATATTTTTTTCAAGCTCTTTGCTCAAACATCCCTAGATGCCTTCATACCTCTCCACTCTTGGGTCCTCCAGGGTTCAGCCAGACTGGACCACTAGCTAGCTATTCCCTGACCTCCTCCTATCTGAAATGCCACCACTTTCCTCGACCAGCTGCCATGCTTCTCTTACTCCCAGGGGCCAGCTCCTCTATGTCTTTGCTAATATCCTGCTTCCCCTTCACATTTTACATTTACATGTCTTATCCTCATGGAGGAGACAGCACAGCCTATGAGCAGAGTTTGGTAGTCCCCAAGATCTGAGTTCAAATTCTAGCTTTAGGCAGATCTACTGAGCCTGATTTGTCATCATCTTTGATAAAGGGGATGGAATTAAATAATCTTTTTTCTTTTTGGCAAGGCAAATGGGGTTAAGTAGCTTGCCCAAGGTCACACAGCTAGGTAACTATTAAGTGTCTGAGGTTGGATTTGAACTCAGGTACTCCTGACTCCAAGGCCAGTGCTCTATCCACTGGACCACCTAGCCGGCTCCCAATTAAATAAATCTTGAAGGTCTCCCTCAGTTCTAAATCCACTGATGTAATAGACAAATTCCTGAGGACTGTGAGACTTCATTTTTCATACATGTTGCCCTGCATTTTGATGTTTGTTGATTCCTCTTTGCTCCTTAGAAGGATAAAGAAACAAGAAAATGTAGAATCTCAGTTTCCTAATGAAGAAGGCTACTTAGCAGAGTGACCATTTGGTAGAAAATAAAAACCCTTACAAACATCTTACCAAGATTTAATGTACATTTATTCTTAACACGTGGAACATATAGTATAAAGATTTCATACTGAATAAATGATATTCATTAAGCCAAAAAAGGAAAAAAAGGAGGAATTTACATCAAGTTTTTAGCTACATTGTTTGAAATACAAATATGCAGAATTTATCACTGAAAAAATCTCAATTGTGTTTCTTCATCAGGAACTTCAACTGAACCTAGAACTTTTTCACACCTCGATTAGAAAGAAAACAAAACAAAACAAAAACAAAAAAAAAAACCAGGAAAAAATAAACTATAAGTTGATTGGCTGCTGAGACAGCAATGACTTTTTACACAGAGACCTGTACAGCATCACCTCCAAGCGGAGAGATGTCTGGCAAGAGATTAAATAATTGTGTCTCGCTTTGGGCAGGTCACCAACTTGTTATAACTCGTCATACTCTAAAGGAGAAGGGCAGGGGTGTGGCTAGGGACCAAACTGTGGGGCTCCAGAGGGTATGTGCAATGTACAACGTCATCTATATACACACGCAGCCACTGCGCAGGGCAGTGCGGCTAAAGGTTAAAACCAGTTCTAAGAGGTGATCTCAGGGTTATTCATACAATCAAGGAGGAAGAGAAAGAGGTCAGGGTGTTGTAGGTTCACACATGATACTTTGGGGGAAAAGCCTTTTTTTTTCTCCTCAACGTTTAACTAAAAACATTTTTAAAAACTACAGCTTGCTGCTGATCCAGCGTTTTCTCTTTTGTCAATGTGAGACATTATTACAGTATGTTTACAGTATAAGGTGTACAGTACAGTACATGAAGGTCCTACACTCTACTGCACAGGCCTCTCCATTGAACAGGGTCTGTTCACAACTGGTAACTTCTTGGCTCCTGCAAGATTGTGAATGTACAACAAGAAACCACACACAGTTCAGCAGTCACCTTTTTTTTGTCCTTCAGAGTTTTTGTGTTTTTTTTTCTATTTTTTTTTTACCATTAAAAACAGTTATGAAAGATGGCGTCCCATCGATGCAAGAACTGGGCGAGCCGTTATTTTATTTGTTTTTTCCCCAAACTCACTGTAAACGACAGTAACTTTGGTTAAAATAAAAAAAAGTCTTCTATGTAGGCAGAACTCTGTCTTCTTGAGTAGGGTGGGGGGGGAGTGGGGGGGGGGGGAGAAGGAGGAGGAGGAGGGGAAGGGGTAGGAGGAGAGAGGCAGGAAAGATTTCCCCCAGGGAGAAGCAGGACAGCGCAGGGCGGGCTGGATTCTGAGGTGGTTTTGCATAAATAAAGGACAACAGTCAGTTTCTAAGTTCTCCACGCACGCACACACACACAGGGGAGGTGTCCATCCCACGGCTGTCATGACTGGCCAATTAAAAACAGTACATCACAAATGACTTGTGAGACCAAGGAGTTCATCAACGGCGACACTGAGATGTCCAGCAGCCGTGACTCGTACAACGTGAACTCCGAGTGGTTCTCGTCCACCTTGGCCAGGGCGAGCAGCGCCCGGGCCGCCCGGCGCATCATGTCCACGCTGGTGGGCTCAAAGGGAGGATTCTGCATGTGCAGAAGGCTGGCCTGGCTCTGCTGGAACTGGGTGGCAGCCAGGCTGTCCTCCAAGAAGCCCAGCAGGTTGCCGATGCTGCCCTTCTGCACAGCGATGGCCCGGGCAGCCAGGCTGTCACCCTGGGCCAGGTTGGCCAGCAGCACCACAGCCATCTCCCGGCACACCGGGTTCTTTCGGTCACTGAGAAAGCGCACCATGGTGCTGTACAGCTTCTCCAGACGACTGAAGGGGGGCGTGGCAAGGATCAGGTCCACATTGTTGTCTTGGATGCTGAGTTTGCTGAGGGTTTCCAGAACCAGTCTCTGGGGGGAGAGGACGGCATTGGGGCCCAGGGTGGGGAAGGGGTCCTGGGCTTCGGCCGAAGGGCAGACTGCCCAGTGCAGGAGTCCATCCAGAACTGGCAGACAGATGCTCTCGGGGTACGGGGAGAGGTCCAGTTGCCCTGAGATGTTGGCAAGCGTGACCAGGGTGTTTTCCCGGAGCATCTCCAAGCAGTCCCACCACCACTCCACTTTGTTGCAGCTCACCCCTTGGTCCTGCTCCTCCTCCTTCTCGTAGGTCAGTGGCGCTTGCTTGCGCTCCGGGTGCTTATGGTGCAGCAAGATGAGTTTGCCTAGGATCAGCAGCAGGCCTGGGTGTTTAGACATCTCAAAGTCGTTGCCTGGCACAAACGACAGACTCCGGATGGTGTTGGAGACGCAGATGCAGCGTTTGGCAAGGGAGTCCTGCCAGTCCAGGAGGGTGCACAGTGGGGTCTCATCCTTACTGTGGGGCTCATCTTCTAGGATCTTGATGTTCCGGTGGCTCTGTACAGGATTGATGCCAAAAGGGAACTTGCCACTCTCCTTGGCGGTCTCTGCATTCTTGGCCCCCTCGTCGGACAGGGTGCTGGGCCGTGAAGACAACATGTCATCCATGGTGGCAGTGATCCGCTTCTCTGAGGGGCCATCAGGCAGGGGGGCCTCCCTATCCTTCACGCCTGGGGTACCCTCAACTGCTGGAATCCGCTTTGGAGGAGCCACAGGCAAGGGCTCCCGCAACTGGCTCCCAGGCAGCTCCATTTTGCTTTCAAAGTGGGTCTGGATATGCTCAGTAGTGTCCCCACCACCGATCCGCCAGTGGAGCAGGCCACTGTCAAACTCCTGCACTCGGCCCAGTTTGTCAGAGCAGTCTACCACAAAAGGGTCATTCTTCTGCACGATTTTGACAGGCAGCTTGTCAAACTTGCTGATGAGCTTCTCCTCACTGCTCTCTGAGAGCACCTTGTCCTTGTCTGCAAATGCAGCCTCCTCCTCCTCCTCCTCCTCTTCCTCTTCCATCTTGGGGCTTGGAAGCCCCTCCTCTTCCTCCCCTTCCAGTGGGGATGGACTGGAGGCCTTTTTGAATCTTTCCGGATCTAGCAATGTTCTCTGACCCGGATCACCCACCTCATACTCCTTCAGAATGCCAAAGATCTCAATCAAGCAACGCCGGAAATATTCTACAAGAAGCTCCAACAGTCCCGGCAGCTGGAATAGAAAGAAGAGGAGCCAATGAGAGGACAAAAAACAACAGATAAGAAATGCTGCAGCGGCTGGTCCCTCAAGGGCAGCCCCAGAACAAGTGGCTGGGAAGCACTCGATGTGCAGTAGGTACTACATAAATGCTCATTCCCTTCCCAAGCTGCCAGTTCAGAAACCATCTAAGCCACCTGTCCCCAAGGTCTCCCAACATTTAGGAAGCTTCTATTTTGAGGCTGGTCATCATTGGAAACATTGGCCAAAAGACTTCTACTTCCTTAGCTTTCCAAACAACCAAATAAACCCAGTTCTCTGCTAGCTCCCCTCCCCTCCAACATTGGCATTTTCCTTTGCCTTCTCTGGATTCTCCTTCACAACCTGTTAAGACAACAGAGCCCAGAATTGTGCAGAAGAGGAGGGAAGAGTGAGGAAGGATGGTCAAAGATCAAAGATCAAGATCTCCTGCCCCCCCCCACCTCCACTGGTCTCTGAGAAAGGTCTCAGGGAGTTTATGGAACATCAAGGAAGGTTCTTTTGCTTTCCAAAAAATGACTATATTCTGGGCTTCTGCATCCTTATTTATAGAATCTGGGGTAGAGAGGGGTAGAGAGACAAATGGACACAGGGACCAGAAGACTTTAAGGCTCCTTCTAGTTTAAGCACTTTATCAATCTAAATGTGTGCAGCACTAAGAGTCCTCTGAGTGTAAGGACAAACCCATCCCCAATACTGGAAAGTCACAAAGTCCATGTCTTCCTGACAGAAGTTTAGGAGTTTCTGCACAGTAAATAGAGATTGTACTTAAAAAAAAAAAAATCAAAAGTGGCTTTGACATTAATTTTGACTTTCCTCCACATTGTCACAGTATAATTTGAAAGCATTAGGGACACATAGGGAAGAAAACTGGTTGGCTGGTTCTTCATTATTGAAGACGACCAAAATGACACCACTATGAAACAAATTAGTGTGTTCGACTGTAGATGATCAGACCAATATGAGCTCAGAATGCTCTACCACAGGTCAGGCATGAATACTCCATTGTGAACATCCAGGGTGGTTACTCTAAACATACATATCTCATAGCATAAGAAGTGTGGATTTGACTAACCTAGAGCTAAGGAGTGAGGCTAAGAGAACCCAAGGATCTTTTGACAGAATTCAGAAGGTCTGTGAGCTTGGAGAAGGAAACAAATTCACATCTTTATTTTCATTAGCCTTTAATTGAAACGTAGCCTTTCCTTTGATTATGACTATAGGCAACCAACCCCGGGCAGGGTAGAAGTGGCCCATGTGACTTTGTTACCAAGAGAAATCACAGGTACCATTGTATCATATTCTACTTATGCTCATCACTGTCTTGAAATCAACTGCAGTTACGTGACCTACTAGATCACACCTGATTACAGACTGTTATTTCAAATATAACTTGTTTCCTTTGTAAACCTATGTTGTCTTGTATCAATTATCCTAAAGCAATTAAAAAAATTATTCCTTTGCATCTGTCCCATCCTCCAAACTCCCTCTACCCCCCCCTTACAGACCAAGTTCAATGGCAAAACAATAAAGGTTCCAAGTCCTTTGATCAGAAGAGTTTAGAGGGAAGAGGTTTGGAAGTGATGAGAGACAGACATTGTTCTAATGGCTCATTCTAGGGCCAATTCAATGCAGGATCTTAGGGAGCACCACAAATCCAGACCCTGTGCCTAACCCCCAGTGCTTAACTGCTGACTCTGCACCCTTCTTCTCCAGCTATATCCAAGGTCCCCCTCCCCTAGCCATGGGCACTCACCTGGCCCAAGTTGAAGGTCATGATGCTGTTGTCATCATACAACAAGATGTTAATGGTGTCTAAGGCCCACGTACTCTCTGCCAACAGTCCTGACTTGAGGGACATCATCACCCGCCATGCCTCTGGAGTTCCTGAAACACAGCATCCACCCCCCCCCCCCGGGGTATCAGGGTCAGCTGGGTGGCTCTTCAGGGTTGACCCAAAAGTTGGGCGGCAGAAGGTTTGCGAGGACACTAATCTACCTGCCTCCTGTCTGCCTTCCCTGCCCAGAGGAAATTACTAGAGTACTCTATCCTTTGACAATAATGTACCATGGGTTCCCAAGGTCTCAATGGGACTAGAATTGGTGCTTCTATTAGGCTGAAGGATTTCCTTTTTTCTTCTATGTGGATGGCAACCAACTCACAGGTGGAGGGTTGGCGAGAGGTCATTAGGTTAACTCTGGCCATCAGAAAGAATAAAGCGGATGGGATGTCCAAATCCTTTTTGGATGTCTAAGCTCTTTTTGGGGAAATTTCATATAGAAACCAAGAGGTTAACTTGTTCTCCTGAAGCAGCACTAACCAAGACTTCCCTTTGCCAACTCTCTCTTTTCTGGATAAGAACATGATTTGTGAAGAGCCCACAAGAGCTTCTCTTCACCATGCTGACATTAAAGCACACACACAAAAGGACCAGTAAGTGAGGAGATCTGGGTTCTGCTGTTGGCTCTGCCACCAACTCTTGTGACTTTTGGCAAGTCCCTGACCTGTCATTTTCTCAAGTATACCATGGAAGGCAATGAGGATTGGGTAAAATAAAAACTTGTAGGTCCTTCCCAACACTGAGTTCCCCAAGGATCCTCGGAAAGCCCTGAACTCGGCTCAGTACAAGGACCACCAAGGTTCCAGACAAATGGCCTGTCCTAAGGCAGAGGAAGGAGGCTAAAGTTTAGTCCAGGCGGATCCCTTTATCAGTGTTGGGAGTGATTAATCATCCCTGATCTCCAAATGGGAAAGCAAGGTGAAAGCTGGCTCTTCTTGGAAAGACTCCTTACCAATATCTTTTGTCGTGAGCCGCCTCCTGGGTTTCAACACAGGTTGGGTGGCTTCCACAGAGCCAGGAGGGAAGGTGATATCCCGCCTGATGAGGGGGGGTTGCACAGGAGCAGGTGCTATGTGGGAGGCAGGCACTGGAGGACCTGCCTTCTGCATCTTCATCCCCGAGTGTAGGAATGGAGACTTGCTGGGCGACGTTCGGTTCTCCAGGGGCCGGGGAAGGGGGGCGGGGCTGGATACCTGAGGAATGTGATTCTGCATGCTGGGCGGGGGCTGATAGTTAGACTGAGGGGGCCTTGTCATGGGGGGCACAGGGGCCGAGGGACCATAAGGAGGCTGGCGGGTGCCATGGGAAGGCCACGGGCCCTCATGATTGACCCTCTGATCTGTGTGCAGCATTTCATCTGTTCGGTTCACCCCATGATAGGCAGGCCCCTGGGGGGCAGAGCCTGTGTTCTGCCGATTGGGGTAGTTGTAGCCCATATCATTGCGCCCCTGCCACATGGTGCCCTGTTGGGGGCCCTCTGTAGTTGGCTGCATGGGACCACCCATCATCTGGGGTGGCATGCTCTGCTGGGCATTGGAGCCAGGGGGTGCCGAGACCCGATCTCGGCCAAACTGGAACGGGAATTGGTTCTGAGGGCCTCCTGCCGGTCGGCGGTCAGCACCAGCAGTGGGATAAGCATTCCCATATTGGTTGTACACATCCTGCTGGGGAGACGGCTGGGCTGGCTGCTGTTGGCTGGTTGGCTGGGGCTGGGCTGGGGGCAGCTGCTGCTGTGGTGGCTGGCCTTGTCCACTGCTATACGGCACATTGTACATCTCCCCCTCGTGTCGCTTGGCTGGAGGACCATAGGTGCCGTCCATTGGCCGCTTATAATTCTAGGAAATGGACAGAGAGGGCAAGGTGTGTCTGGTGGTCCAGGAGCCAGAGACCCAGCTGGGATCTGCAGACTCCGGAGCCCTGGAGGCAGACTATGTCATTAAGTAACTCCCAAGAGCAATTCCTTCTGTCTTCCCACTGGCTGTTGTTTTTCCTCTCTCCTTAACAATTTTTCTTGGGTATCCTTTGTTTTTTACATCACCTCCATTTCTCAACAGAGACCTCCCTGAACTCTGAAAGTCATATAATATGCTAAAGAATAAAAAAAGTAGCAAAATAAACTGATTCTTCTACTCCATCTGAAATTGGGCACAGGTTCCACACCCTTGCACCACCTCCCCCAAAACAAAAAGGATTCCCCCCCTTCTATCTCATAGAACTACCAAAAAAAGGGAATCCTTGTGATGGGTTGATTCCAGGCAAGGCCTAGGGTTTCTCTGCTAGTCACTGAGGAGAGCACTCACAAAACATGTGTGTTCCCAGACACATGTCCCCCAAGTTGACCTCTCCATTCACTCACCTGCTGCTGTTGGTACATTGTAGTTTGCTGGCTAGGGAATGGGCTGCTGGAAGGGGTGCCTTGAGTGGAAAACTGATTGCCATAGGAATCGTGTCTGCAAGACAGAAAGAAAAGTTTGAGGAGGAGAAAAAAGAAGTCTCAGAAAGCTGTGTGGCCCTGAGGCAAGGCTTCGCTCACTGACCGTTGCTGCTGCTGCGGCTGTTGTGGCTGCGGCTGCTGCTGCTGTGGAGGATAGCGGCTGGGAGAGTACATCCCCGAGTCTGGGTTGGAAGGCATGAGGTTTGGCTGTGGGGCCCCTGTGCCCATGTTTCCCTCGGGCCCTAGCCCGGACTCCGCCCTAGGTCAAAGACAGAAGCAGAAGGACTATTACTTTGGAGCTTCCAACATGAGTGAGGACCCTGACTGTTGTTGCTTATTAATGACTATAGTCACCATCACAAGATGAAGCTATGGTGCAAGTTAGGAGCTGGACTGTTGGGCAGAATTCAGTTAAATTTGACCATATATTTTTTTTAATTTTAATTTTATTTTTCCAATTACATGTAAAGATAGTGGGCAGCCATTTGGGTCAGTGGAACCCAGGCTGCTCAGATTTGTACCAACTGTGACCTCAGTTTAATTACCAGCTCTCTGAGCTAGCTTCTTCATCTATAAAATGAGGGAAACCTCTTTATTTGCACTATTCACTTCAGATTGTTGTGAGGAAAACAATCTATAAACCCCAAAGCGCTAGCTATTACTCCTAGTAGTTCAATAGTTTTCTAATCTATTCCAAGGAGGGCAGACACTCACCTCACTCTGTCGTAAGGACCTCCATATGGGTAATGTTGCCTCTGTCCCATTGCCATATTCCCCAAACCAGGGCCTGTGGCACGGTTGTAGGGGTCTCCCATCCCACTGTTGGGGCCCTGCCCTGAGGACACGAAAGGATCATTTCCTGGAGCTAGAAGCAGAAGATAGGAAGACAATAAGATGGGTAGGTAGGTCTACTGGCCTCTCTTCTGGAAAAAAGAAGCAAACGTGGAGCTCTAGAGACAACTGAGGGGCATCTCAAAGCATGGGCTCCCTGACAGGCTCAAAACACATGGCAGCCAACACTCAACTCTCAGTTGAGAAGATGAAGCAATGGGTGACAAAGGTAAGACAGGAGAAGGTGAATGCACTGGGGCAGTTACCTTTCCTCATGCTGCCATAAGGATCCTTATTTGGCTCATAGGACATACGCCCCATCATGTCAGAGGTATTTATACTGGGCTGGTACCCAGGGTTCGGAGTCATGGAATTTCGCTTTTGGAACGTAGGGTCACTTCCATCAGCAAAGGCATCCTGGATCCCCACTGAGTTGCTCCTGCTCAAGAACCAGAAAACTGAATGAAAAGCAGAATCATCCCTTGCCCTTCTTGACTCCTCTCCCAATGGCTGCTAGTAAAGGTTGATGAGGACAGAAATTACACTGCCAAATCCCTCCTATCTATGTCGGATTGAGCTTCTGGGAGAGAAAGGTAATTCCCAAGTGACAACACTGCTAGGACTGATCAGATTCCACCCTCCTTTCCCATGTTACCTGGGCCCCACGCCTAGTGCTAGTGTTACCTGATGCCTGGCAAAGGGGGCATCTGACTATGTGGGGTAGATGCTGGAGTTGGTGGCTTCAAGTCTCCTCCTTCTGCCATGGAACTGCTGGTTGACTGAGGGGTTTGTGGCCCCTGCATGGACCCTGACCCCGCTATAAACAGAGACAGGAGTAATGAGCAGCTTTGCACAAAATTCCTAACCTGTGTATGTATTTCCAAAGAAAAATCCATGGATGAGGAAAGAAGGGGAGACACCTGTTACATACAAGTGACAATTCTTCTCCCACAGCTACTTCTTCAATCCTTACTTCTCTTATTCATAAGAAGCAATGTGAGAAGAAATGAGGGGGAACTGATCATTAACAGAACAACTCTGGCCATCTGTGGTTCCTGGCTGTGCCCCCCTCCACATGCCAAGAAGGGCAAGAACAGACAAGGGATATTTACAGTGGTACCACCAAAACTGGAGCCCTAAAAAGCTGGCAGGCAATTTTTTTTGTCTTTAAAAGCATTGTCACTATCCAAAGAGGAAGGGACACTGGAGAAACCCAAGTATCTGGGAGCAGGTCTGGAGGGGCTTCATCGGCCCTTCCTCTGGTCTTGACCTCCAAGCCCGGGGTCCTCCTCTGGAAGGCTGGAGCCTCACTGGAAGGCTCAGACAACCCACCATCCCCAGCCTCGTGTGCCTTCCCGAGCTGGGAAGCGGTGAAGTCCTGGTAATTAATGTTTCCATTAGTTACCATTCCCAGCACCCGATATCCCATGGCTTCAGCCGAGCTGGCTGATGAGTCATTTCAGCTATTCATTAAAATCCTCAGAGGTCAGCACCGGGGCATGTTTGTTTACACCCCACCTTCCTGGCACCCTGTCCATTCTCCCCTCCCGGCTGTGGCCACAGCTCTGCGAGGAGGGTGGGCAGAGTCCCTGGCAGCCTGAGCTTCATTCATAACCCCTCCCCCGCCCTCTGGCCTCCCCATTCATTTCCATCTCGGCTCCCCTGGGAATTCCGGGCTCGGTCTGGGCCACATTCTAAGGCGCTGACATCAGTGAGTGGAGGCTCCCAGACATCCCCAGCCTCACAGCCATTTGTTGTTCCCCCCCACCCCCTACTGGCCCTCCTCCTCACTGATTTACAAACATTTGGCACCTTGCCAGGTGCACACTGAGAATTAAAACCTAACGGTGGCACGCTGGCTCCCTCCTTGCCCTGCCAGCCTTGAGCTGGCCTTGGACTCCACGTTCCAGGCTGGGTCACACTTAGCTTGGGAAGGGCTCTGGTATAGGAGGACTTGGAGGCTAGGGCCAAGGCTGGAAGGGCCCCCAGGCTAAGCTGGGGAAGGGGGCGCCCCCACGCCCCTCAACAGGCACCAAGGTCATCATTCAGCCTGGGCCAGTGGGAGATGTCCAAGGCAGTCTTACCTGGTGATGGTGGCTGGATCTTGGGCTGGGACTTCTTGGAATCTGCAGCTGCAAAGATATCTGGAGGAGGGTCTTCTCCCCGCTCAATCTTGCACTCAAACGCATAGAGACACTGGATGTACTGCTTTTTCAAGGAGCTGGCAGCGCTACTGGATGTGCCCACGTTGAGGTTGGTGGCCAGCTCACGCCATTTCTTGTTCTTGTTGACCTGCATGCACAACCAAGTTGGGGAGAAGGAGGGGTCAGTACCTGGCCTGATGGGACCAGACTGCCTCTCCTGCTTTGCAGAAGGGTCTGGTGCTCTGGGAGGTTTCCTCCCAATGCTCAAGGGTCCGCTGGCCTTCCCTCATCCATTAGATCACCCTCAACCTCCCAGGATCAGAATTCAGTCCAAGAAGGAAGTCAAGGTCTGTCTTGATCAGGCTGTGGGAAAAGTTAAAAGGTAAACAAGCTGGAGAACAACTGAATGCAGGCACACTTCACTATATGGAATGGAGGGGCTGTGAAAAGTTGCATATCAATCACATCCTATTGTGGCAGGTATAGCACAGACAGCAGGAAGGAGTCAGGGAACACAGCTTCGAGGCCATGGCTCAAGTCATATGGCCTTGGTCAAGTCATTTCCACACTGTGAGCCTCAGTTTCCTTTTCAGTAAAAAAATGGGGATAATTATCCCTGCCACTGACTACTTCCAAGAAAATTATGTAAACATAAGATTTTAGTTTATCAAAGACACAAGCAGTATAGGCAAGGTGAACCCTGTGTGTTTGATGGATGCTTCCTGTGCAAATTCCCAAACTCAGAATGATGGTAGAGGAAGGTGCCTTATCTTTACAGATGGTCCTGGACTGGGTGTGTTTTGCTTTTTAAATTTATTTCTGCTGTTTTATTCATGCAGAACTTATCATGAGCCTGTGCAGTGCACTCTAGTGGTCTTGGGGGAGATACGGAGAGATACAGTCCCTGACCTCACAGGGCTTATAGTTTAGAAGGGAGAAAAAGACAGGGAAGTGAATACAGATAAAGATAAAAGTACCAAAGAAAGGTCCAAAGTGCTATCTAAATTCCAAGAAAGAAAGATCATTTCTGAGGGAATTGCCAAGACTAAGATTTCAACTGGTGAAATTAGGAATAGGAAACAGTGTGAGCTGAGGATTGTCTATTGGAGCTAAGGATGGGACAGACTTTCCAAACCAGGATCTGCGATTAGGAGCTCCTTGAGAACAGGTTGTCATTTTTTGTTTTTTGACCTTCCCCAAAGACAGTTCAAGATTCTGTACACATCAGGTTCTCGGCAGCAGCTGATGCTGACTGAGAAGCCCTGATCTCCCAACTGCTACCCAACACACATCCCTTTCTCTGATCATTTCAGGCCAGTCTCCAAATAGTTCATGTCATCCTATGCTTTCTCCTTCCTTTTTTCCCTTCCATCAACTGTCCTATTCTCAGTACTTAAAGTCCTAAATGTTGCAAGCTCATTAAGGTTCAAATCAAGTCCCCTTTCCTCCAGGAAGCAGTCTACCAAAAGTGATTTCCCAAATATCACTCTTTTCTTTGAACTCCTATTGTACTTACAATCCGGAGCACTTATTTTATATTCATACAGTTAGCAAGGACTTAAATGATCTATATCAATCAAGTGGAAACTGAGGCTCAGAGGTGTACCATAGCTTGTCCATGGTGCCCACAGTCAAAAGGCAAGGAGATGATGGGGCTGGGGAAAGAAATCTGTCTCCAGACACTGAGGACCAAGTCAAGCAGCTCTCATTCCGAGTTACCTAGAGTTGACTCACTATGTTTTACATTTACTTTAATTTATGTACATCACTCCCCGCAAGGGTCAGAGCTAACTTGTTTTTTTTAATCTGAAGCCCCAGGACCACCCTGGGGCCTGGCACAAGAGACAAAGAAGAAGTGCTTCTCGATTGCTAACTCCTCTTCATATAAAGTCTAACAAGTCTTTTGGCTTTATACCCTTCAAAGTGTAAACTCCTTGAAGGCAAGGGAGACTGTAAAACTTAAATTTTGAATACCACCTATCTCAGGGTGATTCTCAAAATGAATCCATAGTATAATATTAGCTGAATGACATTGGAATGAACAAGGAAAGCAGGTTCAACAAGCAAATTCAATTAAGCAATCAATGCCTTTTTTGGAAAAGCATCCTGTGCAAAAAAGTAGGATTACTATCAGAAGGTCTAGCAGCCCTTGATAGGAGATCTAGAAAGACTGCTAGAGGGGAGAACATTTGGTTTTGTGGGTATTTATGGGAAGAGGGAACTGTCAGTCCAGAGGATGGGAATTCATATTCCACAGCTGGTTAATTGGTTTTGATGAGACACTTTCTGACGGTGATGTGGTTTTTTTTCCTCTTCACTGAGGTTTCCAAAAGGAAAAAAAAAAAGCCCTCTTTCATTTGGGTCATACACCTACTCCAAACTCAGCCAGATGCTGCTCTAGTGACTTCAGACCACAGGAAGGTGAGTGCTTCTCTGTTTTGTCAAATTAAACTGTAAATAATTAGAGGATGAGACCCATGGGTGTTTTTTTTTAAGGTCACAAAATCTTTTAGCATTTTGTAAAGAGATAGGCAATTAACTCATTTGTTAAGCCCACTATATAAAGTATAATATTATTTAGTATTAGCATTAGTATCTGAAACACAACTCTATTTGGCTATTTGACTGAAAATCTAACTGCACAGAGGAAGAAGTCCTGAAAATCCATGACTTCTCTCTCCAACCTCACTTGTGTCCACTCCAGTGACCCTTAGCCTTCCATTTATCCCATATTTATATCTTCTTGAGTGGTTTGGTTCCTGTCAGTGAAGTCCAAGCTACTTTTAACTATCTTAGACATTAAAGTCCTAGAGGGAGGGCAGGGACTGCTCAAGCCTTGGACCAATATTATACTAGGCTCCATTAGACTGTCACCCAATACAATTATCTGGGTGAAGGGAAAGAATTCGAGGGTTACGTACTCACCTGAGTCAATCCACCAATCTCCTTCACAGATACGTAGAGGCGGTAGAGGTCCAAGGGTTTCCTGCCCACAGCAGGCAGGTTGGTCATGCCCATTGCTTTCTCTTCCGTGAAGGCAAGATAACGGTCCACCCAGATCTTCCTCTCAGGCTCACCCCCTAATTCGTACAACTTGGTGATCTTCTCATTGGTGGTGGTGGAGGAACTGGACTTCTGGAAGGGGAGGGGGCAGGTCAGAGGGTCATGGGAATGAGTCCTAGATCCCAGGCCTGTTCCAGGGCTCTCCCAAGGTTCTCACTTAGGGTGGAGAAGGGCAAGAATAAAGACAAAGAAGAATACAGGTTCCCACCCCGAGTTAAACTAAGAATGGGACCTGAACTGCTTTTACTCAAGGTTGAAAGATTAAAGAATCATTTCTTTGGCTAGAGTTTGCTAGAAAGAAAGTTGCAACTGTAGAGTTCTGGACACACATCAGTATATAGTCTTTAGAGTGAGAGCTCAAAAGGCCTTCCTAAGAGAATTCTTAGGATATGACAGAAGAGTGATTTACATTCAGCTGTAACAGATTAGGCACCTTTTGATTAGGACATGGGAGGATGAACTAAATGGCCTATGAATAGGAGTTTCTGGAGCACTCTGAAAGTTGACAGATTCTAACTTTTATCTTTTCTATTCTATTTTTATTTCTTATTTCCATTATACAAGGAGAAACAGAGACCCAGAGACTAGGAAGTGTGTAGTTATAAAACTCTAGAGAAAGATCTATATGAGGTGCTCTCCTATCAGACAATGTTCCTCATAACCTTCAAGGATAGCTAGGAACCCCAGTTTCATCTTCCATAGCCCTAGAAACTGCATGTGATTAAGCATTACAATAGTGGGAGGCAGTGCTCCACTGGGAGCATCCATTGGATGGGTTGGTAGTAAGGAAGAAGAATGAAGTAGTAAAGATACTGCTTAGACGTTGGGAGGGAGCTCTGAGAACACCTAGTTCAAGCAGCTCATTGTATACAGGAGGAAACTGAAGGCACAGTGAAAAGAAGTGACTTGCTCAAGATCACAAAGAATTCACAGCAGAGCCAGGACCAGAAGTCAGGTCCTCCTGTTTCTTAGTCCAGGGCACACATGTGTGCACGCATGTGCTTGCACAAACACAAACACAAACACACACACACACACACACACACACACACAGCCTTTAAAAAAATGACTCAATCGTTCCCAAAATAAGAACTGCAGACTATTAGCAACCACATGAAAGAATACTAGAAATGACAAAGAAAGAAAAGTAAATCAAAATAACCCTGAGAATTCCCCTCTCATCTGGCAAAGATGACAAAAGATAGGAAGAGTCAATATTGGAAGGACTGAGGGAAGACAAAGATAGAGCTATGAATCAGTTCAGCCATATTGGAAACCAATTTGGAGTTTTTCTAAGAAATGACTAAAATATCCATTACTGTTAACTCAGAGATCCCATTCTTAGGTACAAAGTACCAAGAAGTTAAAGACAAAAAGGTATACTATAGAGCAAAATTTTATAGTAGTACTTTATATATTAGGCAAGAGTTAGAAAAGGGATGAGCTATCATTGGCTAAATAAATATGGTGACATGAATGGAATGGAATATCACTGCACCATAAGAAATAATGAATATGAAGAAATCCAAAAAGGTAAGTAGAACCAAATTATATGCACAATGATTAAAATAATGTAAACTGAAAGGGGAAAAAAATTAATGCTGTGTAATTATAATAACTATACTTGGACCCAAAGAAGAGAGGAAAATATGCAGCCTTCCCTTTGAGGGTATAGGGACTATGGGTGTAGAATATTGCCCAACACGTCAGACTCAACACGATGATTACTTTTGTTCAAATGGGTTTTTTTTCTCCTTTTTTTTGATTTTTGTTATAAGCTTGACATTTTGAATGGGGTGTGTGCAAGAAGGGAGGAGATGATATTAAAAAAAGGAGCAATACAAATTAAAAAAAAATAACAATGTGGAAGATGGACAGTTAAAGGCAATTCTGACAGGTACGATTTTGGTGCACCCTACTATAATTCATCCCCATTCTTCTGTTCTAGTCAGAGAAGAGGAAAGAACTAAGACAAAGTTTTACCTTAGATTTGGACTCAGGTTTAGGGGTTCCATCTGCCTTGTTGTTCATTTTGGTGGCTGGCGTTAACTTGACTTCCCCGAGACCCATCATCTCTGGACTAGCTGCCATCCCTACAGAAGAGAATATTTAAGCTTACACCACCAGTTCTGATTCCATGAACCCTTGCAATAAACTCTGACCAAGCCAGGACTTACCTGCTGAATTGTTGGCTATGTTCCCACCCATGGGATAGGGGGGACCCTGAGGGTTGATCATACCAGCCATGCTGTTAAGTCCTTGCCCATAAGGAGGCCCAGTTCCCATCATGCCCCCTTGATTCATATTGGGATAGCCTGGAGGCCTAAAGAGAGTAGACAGAGACAAGAAAGGTGTGAGTAAATTAGGAACTTCAAGTATGCAGAATTGTTCAACTTGACAAGAAGGCAGTATGATTCAAAATTCATCTAATACCTGAGTTTGTATGGAGAAAACTAATGGGTCCCGAGAAAACAGAATTGTGCAAAGGTTGACCTAAATAGTCTTATCTTCTATCTCCCCACATAGGATGCTTGCAAGAGGGTTTATAAGCCCTAAACAGGAAACAATAACTCCCTTTTAAGATGTCAAGGCATCAGAACCAGCCTCATTGAAGGCCACTTTCTGAAGATTCCCCTATGTTTTTCACCTGTTTTCCTGTATCTTGAATATTCCTCTCCCTTATCCTGACTTCTTTTCCATCCAAATCTTGACAGGTTTTTAAGATCCATTTAAAGGCTCAGGTACCACCAATGAAGCTGGGCTAGCTGCCTAAAGGCCAAAGGCCAAAGTCAAGTTCTGACCACTGGACTCAGTCCAGTGAAGCTTTCTATGCCACAGCCCCCAATGGTCAGGGAAGAAGCCCAAAGAGCTGGACATTTCAGCCATTAAACTCAATCGTCCAGGCCTCACACATTAGAGCCAAGGGGTCTACTGGCTCTTCTTCTGCCCTGGCCTCCAGGCTACCCAGGAAAGGTTGTGACCGAAGAAAGAATTTAGTGATGGAGGCAAGATCACACAACTAGTTGAAAGACTGACAGCCACCATTCTTTCTAATGTTTCAGCAGCTCAACTGGCAGTTTGACTCAAGATTAGCAGAAAATAATTCAAATTAACCCAAAATTTATCATCACATCACTGGCAGAGAGCAAAAAGTAATCTCTTGACCCCTACTCACAATTCTGAAAGGACTGTTAAATAGATCCTTGAGAAGCTGAGTATCATTTGGAGAATGGATACCCAATCGTGGGGTGGGGGAAGGAAACAGCACCATGCATCTCTAAGGAACTAGGTCCATTTCAGTCAGACATTCCCTTTCCTGGGCAACTGCACTGACTGCTAAATCAGCATTATTAAGTCTTATTCTAAAAAAATTAGAGAATAGTGGTGACAGCGCAGGCCTCAGAAGTCCGGCCTCAGTCATAAGGATGGCTGGGTGACTCCAATGTGCTCTGGTTACTACTCAAAGTCTCCAAGTTGTAGAAAAGAAAGAGCTACTCTGCACTGGAAGAAGTTTCTATCCCCTGAAGTCATAATGAAACCATAAGGACAATCCCTTTCTCCTCTCTTAAGGACAGGTGACATCCAAAGGGAAAAACCCTATGTTATACCTGTTTTGGATGGAGTTGGCAGCAACATGCATGGCAACGGCAGTTTCTTGTGCTTTCCGGTTCATGCCCCCAGGTGGGGGGCACATCCCCGACCCAACCTGAGGCGGCATGTTGGCCATGTTGGGACCATAAGGCCGAGTACCCATGGAGGCATGACTCATCCTTCCCGGGGGAAGTCCACTATAGGGCGGCATGCCGGTCTGGCCATGCATCTGAGCCCCAGCCCCCATAGGGTTCATGCTTCCCGCCATCCCTGCACTTGCATAGTTGGCGTTGGGCAGGGTGTTATAGTTTGGCTGCCTGGGGTAACCTCCTGGTAAGAAAACAGAAAAGATGTAGTTATTTAGGGGAACAGTTCTCAGCCCTCAAAATTCTGTAGAATCAAAGAGGAACATGTCCATTCTCGTCTGGAGTACCTTCTTATAATGGAGACCTCCAGGCCAGAAAACAGCAAAAACACCAACCCAAGGAAAGGACAGAAGTGAACCAACTAATCTCAGATAAGCAGGATTGACTGATCTACAATCTGGTTTTATCTCTACTCAGGCCTTTCTAATGTTGAAGGAATTCTTTCCTGTTTGGGTCCTCAGGAAGCTCACTTCCAGGGTCTCCATAAAGTACAGATCTTTAGGAGCCGAGCAAATTCTCTGATAGAGTTTATCCTGCCCCACATACTATGGGGACTTGGTCACTGTTACTGAAATGACTTCCCTCAGAATTACTTGTTTGTCACAATTATTCCACAGTTCTACAGCAGTCAAACAACAGAACTGATTCTTATTTTTTGGGGGGGGTGGAGGGGTGGGGGGGAAGCATGCTCCCTACTTGGGACCAAATCCCCTATTCCAATTTATAAAATCAAGATGAATCTTCCTTAGGAAGGACTCACTGGAAGGTGATTCCTGTTGGGTAATGTTCTCACCTTGAGGGCCATATTGGCCTCCCTGGGGCCCATAGCTTCCCATGGAGTTCTGATAGGAGCCCATGCCTGCATGCATCTGTCCTGAAGACTGACGTGGAGATAAGGCAGAACCAGGCTGAGGGGAACTGTACTGGGGCATCTGAGGATTTCTCTGCATGTAGCCTATGTGAAAAAGAGATGGTCATCGATACAGTTATTCATTAAAGAAAGAAAACCACAAATACCTGAGGGTCCTAAATCACTACCAACAAGGGGAGCAGCCCTGTCCAGTTGGAGCCTCTGGTGGAAAATGGGCAAATAAAATGGCTGGCCAACTTAGCTAGGTCAGGGACTCAGCTGTCTGGAGTTAAGAGAGTGCCGTGTGGCTGGGTATCAAGATGAATCCATAGTGAGGAAGTACATGGAATCTGAACAACCCTCTGGTTTAGAGTCAACATCTTAACATTAGTCATTAACAAGGACTGTATCACAGCAAGGAGCTGAGGTTCTCTCAGTTCCATGACCACTGTACAGATCAATCATTTCCTCCCATTCCTCAAGCTCTACAGGTCAGCCTCTCACCTCGATCCTGGGCAATGCTTGATTGGTTCATGGAAGGATGCATGATGCTATCTGACTGGCCACTGGGCGGCCGAGGTGGCATCTGGGTGCCTGCTCCAGGGACAAGAAGAGAAGTCAGTTAAATCTGGAAACTCCAGCTAAGACACAGGTCCAGGACCAGAGTAGCTAGGTCAAACCTGGCGAGATAGGGCATCCAAAATCTTCAGAGAGCCAAAGTGGCAAGTGTTAGAAAAAGATTACTCCAGAGTACCATTAGCTCTTTTCCTAGAAACCTCTGGGGGGAGGGGGCATATTTAGAATACTCTAAATCTTTTTTTTTTTTGGTACTAGGAATCTTCAAAATACTTCTCTCCCCCCTCCCCTCTCAGCAAAGGCCCAAGTTATCATTAAGCCCCCTCTTCCCCCATACCTGGCACTGCAGCAGGTGAGAGTGGTCCTGAGCGAGACTGAGCAACACTGGCAGGAGAGCCCACCGGGGAGGGGGAAGGCCCTCGGATCCCAGGCAGATGAGGGGAGGTATGAGGAGAGAAAGGAGACTGAGCTGGGTTACTCTGTTCTCCTTGGCTGCTGGAAATCCCTGAAGTGCTCACACCAGGGCTCAGAGCTCCTTCTGTCCCCATGGGGAGATCATCTATCGAGCCAGACAGATCCTGTAATAAGCATAGACATAGGTCAGGACTGAGGAATCCAGGCTTCTCTTCCTCCATGGCCCCATGATGCCTCAAGGAGGCAGGAGGCCCCGTGCTCCCTCATCTACTTCTCCCAAGCCTTGCCTCTGTTCTTGGGAGGGCTACACAGTTCAGCATTTTTAAAGAGAGAGATACAAAGAAACTCAAGTCTCCTGTTGACCTTTTTTTTTACATGGAAATCAAGACCACCTTTATGATGCTGCCAGTTAAAACCAACAGATGCTCTTCAGGTTTGGTCCAATGCACATACAATTCTCTATGTTAACCCTTATTTGTTGTGTAGGTCACTATTTCTGACCACATGGATGATATGAAGATCAAAAAGGGGAGGAATTATATAATGCATGAAAAAAGATCTCGGAAGAGGGAGGGCTCTAGGTTAGAAATCAGTTTCTTTTGTAGACTGTTTTCCCCCCAAAAAGCACTAGCAGAAGACAGAAAGTTAACAAATTCCTTCTTCATTGATTCAACACTCACTTTTTAAATGTCCACTACACACTTTGTTGTAGCAAAGACACAGGCACTGCCCTCATGAGGTTTGCATTCAGTAAGGAAGATAAAAAATGTAGATATAACTAGACATTTAATAAAACATTCAATTTGGATGAGTCAACCCCAAAGTTGATAAAGCAGAAGTTCTAAATCAAGGGCTTTCATCTTGGGCAGCAGTTTAGCTAATCTTTCCTGAGGAAAGATTGGAGATATGCTCACTTTTTCTTCAATTCCAAGTCCATCTCCCACCTTCCTCTTGGGGATTAAGCTTCAAGGAGGTGAGGCTAAGAATATTACCACTAGGAAGGAGGTCTTTTTAATAGACACAAACAAGAAACATGACCTCAAACTTAAATAGTTAAATAAGTGAATACTACAGCACAAAGGATGAAGGTTCAAGAGGTTGGTTCAAATTGTTAAGGCTGTCTGATAAACTGGTTAAAGTTTCTAATTCCACCCCATACTCATTCTCATCTAGCCCCTAACAACTGAAGGTCATCTCTCATAAGTACTCCCAGATAATAAAGATAGATGAACAGTCATAAAGTCAGGCAGATATTTGGACAAAATGTGTTACACCTCCAAGAAAGGCTCTATTGGAGCCATAGCAGGGACACTCCCATTGATCACAATTAAAATCAACGACTAAGATAATTTTCCATCAGACAAACAATTCCACAGGGAAAAGAACCGAGAATTCACTATAATGATATGCATGAATAGAATATGAAAAACTGGAGCATGTAGACTACCCTTGACTTGGATCTGGTAAAGCTTCCCTTTTTTTCCTGTGTTTTCATGCTGAAATTCATGAGGCTCAAGATGAAGTTAATCAAATGAATTATAGAAAGGCTCCTAAATTCAATCAATCCTAGAGCCGATCATTACCACCTCCCTTTCCCACTGCAGATACAGTCCCATGCCACCAAGCAATGAATTTTTTTGAGCTAAGTTAGAAGAAAGGGGAGAAGTGAAACTGGGCCTTCCATTCCAGTCTGCGTCATCTCACACAGGGCATGTCTGCTGCCTAATCTTCACTCAGTGATTAACATACTCACAACCGCTCATACTTTACACATTCCAATGATTCTAAATCCATGTAGCGGATCATCTAAACCCTATTCCCCACACCCCAGTACTTGAATTCTTATTCCTATCCCTTTCAACCTTCCTGTCCCAGAGCCAGTTAAATGCTGACACCATCCCTTCTACTGTGCCCTCTGGAATGCCTGTTCTACAGGCAACAAACTTCCTTTCCTTTTAACTCTTTTTCTCTTCCACTCTTTCCATCTTCTAGCATGGAGGCTGGCTTGGCACTACTGACATTGCCTCTTAAGCCACCCTCCACAGGACTGGCAGACCCTTTTCTCATTCTCCCTGGTTCACTGGTAATGGCAAGGGAGATGGACTACTTCTTGTTGCCCACTATCACTTCTGGGTTTTTCACCTACCATCATCATTCTCCTCCTCTGAGGTTCATATAACATATTCCACCCAAATCATGATCCCGATAGCTCCTCTATAGACCTCTAGGTCATTCTACTCTCCAACTTGGGGACCTCAACATGTATGCTGACTCTTCCTTAGCCTACTCACTTTCCATGATCTACTATACCAGGCTGCCTCAGTCACAGACTAACACAGTCACCACTTTGATCATGCCATAATTCTGAGAACCACTTATATATTACTATAATCTACTGGCTTTCCACCTCCTCTTCTGCCTTCCTCTATTAATCAACACTACAAATCTCCCAATTCCTTGACTTTTCAATTCTCTCCCAGGCCATCGAGGGATGGCTTTAGTCACTTTCTCCTCTTCTTACCATCTTGACCTAAGAGTGAACTAGTTCAATACTATATACTGTCTTCTCTGGAGGTCCAAGCCCCTTATATTCCTGATTGCACCTGCCAACAAACCTTGACTTTGGATCACTCTCACCATCCAGCAACTTCACTCTTGCATGCTAAGTTGAGAAAAACCATACAGCCTTTCTGACTGGGTCATTACAAATTTGTTACAGCTCCTCAACTGGGCCCTACTAGATGGCTCTACCACACTTCCTTTATTAAGTCATTTCCAACTGTCTCCAGTGGCTCTTCCAAAACTTTTCATCCCTCTTCAAACTGCATGGCTCCCTCTTCACCCACCCTCTTAGCTGAGAACATTCTCTTTTATTTTACAGAAAAATTTATAGAAAAAAAAATTTGCCATAAATTTTCTCATTCTCATCTCATCTTACTCTCTTACCAGAAAGGGTGACCCTAATCTGATCCAAGGCAAATCTCTACACCTGCACAAATGGTCCCACCCCATCCCATCTCCTCCAATGAACTGCCCCCTTTGTCACCTCACTCCATCACTTATCTTCATCTTCTGTTTGCTCCTTCCCTACATCTACATCTATCCAATCCTGAAAACAAACAAAAAAACACCTCTCACTTGACCCTTCCATTCCCAATAACTATTCTTCTATATTGCTCCTGCCCTTTGTGGCTAAATACTGGAGAAGACTATCAACAACAGATGCTTCCCTTCCTTTCCTTTGCTTTGCTTGCTTCTTAATCTTCTCCATTCCAGCTTCTGCCTTTATTCCATTGAAACTGCTCTCTCCAAAGTTACTCTTGACCTTTCTGCACTTGACACATCCATCACCCTCTCTTCTGGGGTACATTCTTCTCTCTAGTTTTTACGACAGCACTCTCCCCGTGTCCTCCTACTATCAGACAATTCTCAGTTTCCTTTGCTGGAGTCTCATCCAGGTCATGCACACTAACTGCTTTTGACCCCTCTTCTCCCTCTAAACTACTTCTCTTGGTGATCTCATCAGCTCCCATGGATTTAATTATCACCTCTATGATGATGATTCTCAAATCCACTTATCTTGTCCTAACCTCTCTGATGAGTTCCAGTCTCCCATTCTGAATGGAATGTATTGTAAGTAGCTTAAATTCAGCAGTCCAAAACTTAACATTTTCCCCCCTAATCTTTACCCCCCCTTCAAAATTTCCTTATTATTTTCAAGGGCACCACCTTGTCCCATACTCCCAGTTGGCCCAGGGCAGGGTCAACCAAGTCACCCCCTTAATAAGCTCCAGTGCCTCCCAATCACCTCCAGGTGAAGACAATTTCCTGAATACCAGTCTTCTTTTTGTTGTTCAATCATTTCTGACTCTCTATGACCCTATTTGAGGTTTTCTTGGCAAAGCTACTCAAGTAGTTTGTCATTTCCTTTACCAGCTCATTTTTACAGTTGAGGAAATAGAGGCAAACAGGGTGAAGTAACTTCACCAAGTCTGGATTTGATCTCAGCTCTTCCTGACTCCAGATCCAGGGCTCCTATCCACTGCACTCCCCTAGCTGTCTTGACTGCCAGTAGCAACACCAAATGACTAACACTTCAAAAAGGATGCCCTATTACAGATACCTCAAATTTAGTCTGGCCAAAAAGAAATTATTTCCTCCTTTCTCTCCCCCTCCCTGAACTTCATTCACCTCTGCTCTGAACTTTCCTAATACTGTTGAGAGGATTCATCTTCCCAGTCACACAGGTTCAACAATCTTGGTGTCATTCTCAACCATTTTGCTCCCCCCCCAATCTAGTCAGTTGCCAAAAATCTCATTTCTTTCATTGTCCACTTCTCAGATGCCCCTTTCAAATAGGTCCCCCGTCCTAGTTCAGGGACTCACTGCTTCTTGTCCCCACAATTGAAATAATTTTCTAATTGTTATCCTGGTCTTAGTCTCTCCTCATATGACCTGTCCTTCACGCAGCAGCCAGAGTGATTGTTCTGTTTTGATGTGAGCCTGTCACCCTGTCCCTTCTTCCCACTCTGGCTCCCCATTACCTCCTTTGTTCAGCTCTTCACAATTTGGTCTCTTCCTATCTTTCCAGGTTCCTTTTGCTGCTCATCCCATCCCCAGGTCTGGAATGCTTCCCTTCCTCCCCTCTGCTTCTTAGAAGTCACGGCTTCCATTAAGACTCAGCTCCAATGGTACCTTCAGCAGGTTGCCTTTTGAATCCCTCTCACTTGCTCTTGTCTTCCCAGCTAAGACCACCTTCCACTTTCTATTTTCTATAAACCTTTAGATGGACACCTCTCTTTCCTTAGAATGCATGCTCCCCAAGAACGGGAATTTTTGAAGTTTTCTGTTTCCTCAGCAGCACCTTGGTGTTTACACATGATAAACATTTAATACATCAATGTTTGATTGATTCTTGCCCTACCCTTTACTAAACTAGCCTTCCTTCCATTTCTGCCTGCCCTTTGTGGTATCCACTAAGTCTGGAATGTATGTCCTCAGGCACCTACACTCTTAGCCTTGCACTCTGCTTCCCAGCTTAGCTCTGGTCCCACCTAGAGGTGAAGGCCTTCCCCATCCCCCACAAAGTCAGCTTTATTCCAATGATCTATTTCTTTTGTACAGGAGACAAATTTGCAGGTCACATGCCAAACTGAGAAGTTCCTCTTTGGGAGTCCCTTCCACTGAGGGAATTCTAGTTCCAAGGTGGAATAGGGGTGTGTGGGTGGGTGACTGGAGGAGAAACCAAACAACACTCCAATAAAATCAAAGCTCCTCCAGGGCAGGGAACATTTGCTTTTTGTCTTTTGCTTCCCCAGAACCTCACATGGTGACTGGCACATAGTAGGTGCTTAATAAAAGCTTTTTGATTGAAGGAGCTGGGATACAGAAAGAGGTCATTAATGCTTGAGTTATTGGTTTCTCTGTCAAGGAGAAGGATCACTGGACTCAAAGGAAATAATTTCTAAAAAGCAAATAGAAAATTAGTAGCCCCTAAATAAGGAGATGGTAAGGGACTTATCCTCAGTCAAATAAACTTTACACTCCAAGATCTGGGTGTCTTAAAAAGTCTCAGTGGATATGTTTGATGAGTTATTATTTGTTAATAGATATGGAAGAGAGGTGCCACAAGAGTGAAGAAGGGCATATACTAATATAAATTGTAGATCTGTAAGTTTGACTCTAATTCCTGGCAAATTTCTAGAACATTTTAAAAGACACAATTCTAGAGAAGGAAGCAGTGATCATATCATGCTTCAACAAAAATAGCCAATACAGCAAAACAGATTGATCACTGAACTAAGACCCAGAAATACTTGGGCTCAAAACCATGGTTGTCATGTGAAACCCTGGGCAAGTCACTTAACCTCTAAGCCTCAGTTTCTTCATCTATAAAAATGTATAGTAATATCACTTGTAATGCTTACTACATGGGATTATTATGAGGCTCAAATTATATTATATATATCACATTATAGATGTCAGCTATTTCCTTTTCTTTTTGTTTTTTTTTTTGCAAGTCAATGGGTTTAAGTGATTTACCCAAGACCACACAACTAGGTAATTATTAAGTGTCTGAGGCCAGATTTGAATTCAGATCCTCTTGACTCCAGGGCCAGTGCTCTATCCACCACACCATCCTACTGCCCCTTATCATTTCCTTTCTTAAAAATGGTTACTAAATGGGTAGAACTGGAAATGCTCTAAGTATTGTTCACTTGGACTTTAGCAAATCATTTGGTGAAGTCTCCTTTGTTATTTTTTTTAAATGCCTTTATTTTTTTTTTTATCAATTACAGGTAGAAACAATTTTCAACATGTTATTTTATAATTTGAGTTCCAAACTCCATCCCTTCTTCCTTCTCCTCCTTGAGAGAGCACTTTGATAGATTGTACACATATAGTCATGCAAAACACATTTCCATATTAGTTACACTGCAGAAGAGAACACACACCCCTCCCTCCCCCCAAAAAGAAAAAACCCAAGGAAAATAAAGTAAAAAAAAAATTTTTAAGTATGCTTTGATTTGCATTCAGACTCCATCAGTTTCTCTGGGGGTGGATAATATTTTTCATCATTAAGTCCTTCAGATTTGTCTTTGGATCTTTGGATTACTGAGAACAGCTACATCATTCATAGCTGATCACTGTACACTATTACTGTTGCTGTGTTTAAGATTTTCCTGGTTCTGCTCACTTTGATTTGCATTAGTTCATATAAATCTTCCCAGATTTTTCTAAAACTATCCCACTCTTAATTCTTGTAGCACTAATTCTTTTCTCTGCTATTCTTATAACAAAGATGGAGAGAAGGGGGCTGGAAATGAGGACTATGAGATGGATTCAGACTCCAAAAGTAGTTATTAAAGACTAGATATCAACTTGAGAAAGGACACAATTCTTTTCACACTCTGCTCTCAGGAGCTCTGCAGAAGAACAAGCAGTCATGTCTCTTTTTTTTTTCCTTAGGGCAAAGTTGAGTTTCTCTTTAGCATAAATGAGGATTCTGAGGTACCTGGAGAAACCCAGGGATGGAGTCTCAGAACCTATTAAGCACTTATGGTTCCTGGAGTTGATGTCTTAGAACCATCAGTGCATTTATAGAGGCAATGTGGTCTGCTTTCTTCAAGGGGGGAGAGGGGAGGGGGTTCTTTGAAGACTGTCAGGTTTTGAAAAGTGCTCTCAGTTCCTGGTAGGAAAAGTGCTATATAAATGTAAAAACACTGTTAACCATAGCCCAGAATTGGGCCATGACATCTCAGTGGAGAACAACAACTCAAATAGGATTGCAGGGTCAATCTGCTCCTTTCTCTGATTTGGTTGGTTTGAGGCCACTTGCATAGCCAGTTGCCCATTTTTGTAAGATGGTCAAAAAAAAGTCTGGAACAGATCTTGGAGACTCTGGTGCAGTATTGAGGCACCAGAGGACAGACAGGCCGGTTTTAGTGAACTTCTTATCTGACCCCATCAGTTTCCAGACAGAGGGAACGGCCCACACTGACTCAGGGTCTTGCCTAGACTAGAAAGCTAGTATTCTAACCTGAGTCTCTCAATTCCAAGTCAATCCACTGCTCTGTTCTCAATGCCTTTTCAAGGGACCTGGATTCTGGTCCCAGCTCTGTCCTTAATCAGTTGGGTGAGAGCTCTGCTAAGTGACAAGCTCTCTGAGTCTCAACTTCCCCATCTGCAAAAAGTGGGGGCTTGGACCCTCCAGAGTGATTGATGTGAAAGCCCTTAAGGCAGCAGCATCTCACTTCCTCACAGATCAAGAGCACTGCCAACATAGTCTACATACACAAAAACACATGTAGAATCAGCAATACTCCTAAGATGGAAGAGCGTCCACACCCCACAAGGGAGCCAGATTCCCCTCTCCCAACCTGAGTGGGCAGCCTCTTATTCACAGGACACGCCTTTGCTTTCTACCCCACAAAAAGCCAGTTTGTCAGGTCTTCTGTTGCACAAAAGCCGGATGTCTTGATGTTGAGTCAGACCCAAAGGTGCCCAACCAATGCAGCTTTTCACAACCATCTCAGTAGAGCAGACAGACACAGAGGAAAGTAGCAAGTGGAGTCAAACTCCACTTCCGACTCTTCGCAGTCTGGCCACCAATCCCTAATCAAAGGGGGTTCTCCAACAGAACCTTCTGACAGGATCCTCCCAGAAGTAGTGTAGGCAGTCCCTGAGCAGGGAAAAAATAAAACAAAACAAGCCAATGGGGATCTCCTCTTCTATCCTGAGGCAGGCCAATGTTGCTGCGAGGCAGGTGAAGGTCAGCTGGCTGAGCACCCTGCCAGCCCTAAGGAAACAGTAGGGCCAGGAGAATTTCCTCACGTGTTTCCAATGTGTTTTATGCATTTTGTTGCTCATCTGCCATGCAGATCAAAAGCACTGGAGCCAGTCCAACTATTTCACACAGAATCTCACACTCCAGGCTGGCTGCAGCCCCAAAGCCTTCATTTCTTCACTTGAAATACTGCCCAGTGTTATTTTGGGATGTGACCTGATAGAGGAAGCCCACAGGGACTCCGAGACGATAACCGTTCCAGCTGTGATTGGTCGCCTGGCCCCAGTAAAATGCCAGCGTGGGTTTGTCAGCCTTTACTGACAAGCAGGGACTACTCAGGAGCTAACACCTTCTCTTAACACCACAACAAAACCATGCCTGAAATCACACAGTCCCTATTTCACATGGGGAGGGGCTACAAGTTCTGGCACGAGATGGATGAATTGGTTTTCAAGACAAGATGATGCAAAAGACTCCCAGTTTAGAAAGTAAGGGAAACTTAACCTTTGCAGACTTGATACAGTTAGGGGACATCCATACAGCTTTCTGACCCCTTAGGCAATATCAACCAGTAGGTCTAAAGATACAGCTAAAGGAAAATGAAGGGCTTTCCCCTGTCTCTAAAAACAAAGCTTTCATAATATTTCAACTCCACCACCTCATGGCATTCACTAATCCTTTCAGGTATGAAGTATTTTTGCTTCAATTCATTAACTTCCTGAATTCTCCCATGTGTTGCCACACAAACAACCGTTGGAAGGCGTGTGTAACTCCTCTCATTCTCTCTCTGCAAGTCAAACAAGTATTCCACCAAAATCCTAGCACCTGAGAGGAAGCAAGACTCAAAATACATTCCAACTTGATCACAGGTGGAAAAGAAATCTGCCAAAGTCTCTTTCATTCCAACCCAGGAAATTGAGAATCAGGGTAGGCAGTAATTTCTATACTAGTGAACATAAGAGAAAGCCCTAAGGGCCAGAGAGTGATTGGACCCCTGAAAAAAGGTTCAGGAAGGAAGGCAAGGAACTTAACTGATATGAAGCAGAAAGGATAAGAGGCAGAGACTAGTAGGCTGCCTAGACTAGGGGAAAACGAGCTTAAATTAGCTAGGTAAACTCCACTGGGAGATAAAGATGGTGCTTTGCTTCTATTTTCCTCTGCATATTAATCTACAAGCCCTTTCTCTCCAAAGGACAGAAAGTCCACCCATCCAAGAGAGTTTCAGGAGTTTCTGGGGCCAAGAACTTTGTCACTTAGGTCAACATTCTAGGAGTTGGCCTCTAAACTTAGTGAGGCTAGATATGGATAAATGAGTCTACAGTCAAGACTATAGTCAGAACCTCTCCAGCTTAGGAGAAGTTTTCATAGATGAGGAAAACTGGAGCCAAGAGGTTCTATGAAAAAGAGCAAAGGAGGAGAGAGGCAAATATAGAACATCCTCTGACCCCAGATTCGGTGTCTTTCCCCTACTATTGCTGATAGCTGGCACAGCCTTCAAGGAACACAAAGTTATTTCCACATCACTAGATAGGTGCTTAATAAATGTAGACTGAAATGAATTAGACTGCAGTAGTAAATATTTATGTCAATTCTAAGGAAGCATTTGGCAGACAATGGAGTGGTTTATTAAACCTCCTTCCTTAAGAGTAACACACACACACACACACACACACACACACACACACACACAGTTTTTTAGTCATTTTTCAGTCCTGTCCAACTCTTCATTACCCCATTTTGGGGTCTTCTTGGCAAATATACTGGAGTGATTTGCCTTTTTCTTCTCTAGCTCATTCTGCAGATGAGAAAATTGAGGTTACCAGGGTGAAGTGACTTGCTCAGGGTGGTCAAACGTTCAGTAAATGTCCGAGATTATAACTGCACTCAAGACTTCTTGACTTCAAGTTTGGACCTCTATCCACCTTGCTGCCTTAGACACATATAAACATATCTTTATATTTTGGGGATACTGGTATTGGAGAAATAAGACAGGGTCCAGAGAATTATACTGACCTAAGTGTGGTCAGCACAATATGAAAATTAATTAGGTGTTGGTTTTGAAATGACATCTCCAAATACTTACATACTTGTATGATATCTTCCCTACTCCCCCACTTCACTTCTCTGGGTCTCAGTTTCTTCATCTGTAAAATGAAACTAATAAAACCTGGAATATCTATCTGCCTCCAAAGGTGGTTGTGAAGAGGATAAGAATATACATGTAAAGCACATGGCAGTGTCAGTTATCATTAGTTTATTATCATTCCCCTTAAATGTAGGCCTCAGGGCAACTAGGGTTCAAAGCCTTTCCAAAAGTGGTTTGATCATATTCTAGACTGGAAAGGAGTTTTTGCGCTGTTGTGCTGTTGCTCCAAATGGTGTGTGGTTTATTCCCACCTTTAATCAGCCACTATCCATGCTATGAAATTCCGGGACACTATCAACCCAGATGATTGACTTTCCTCTCCTTTCTGGTGATGGTACCTCTAGGTGAGGCTTCTATGAAGATAGTTGGTCCTCATATTATGCTCGTTTTGGGGCTGACCCTGGTCACTGGCACCATCAGGCCCTGAATGACATGCACTGCCTGGGTAGGAAAGCAGTTTCTAAAAGACGTTTATCTCAGTGAATTGTTTCCTAACTCAACCACTGAAAGTTTTACAGCAGTACAGGACAAGATTACCAAAGGCCTTCTTTTCTTCAGTAATAGACAATTTGTGTATGGGCTAAAGGGATCATTCTTCCAGGTACCTTCAGGTGATCTGATGAAGTCCCAGGCAATTGAGGTCTTACTCTTGTTCCTAGAATGCTTAGAAGGCCTAAAGGGGAAGTTAGGGGAGGAGTCTTCCAGAAGCTCTACAAATTCAAGGTAATTGTTTTAATGACTGATTAGGGAAAACTGAGACCACCCCAAACCCCACTTTTGAGGAATATGAGAAAGACTGGATGGATAGAAAACTCAAAGAACATGGGAAGAACATTTTATCTTCTACTTCTCTGCCCCCATTTGGCCTGGAAGCTGTGCTCTGGTAGTTCTGCCAGAAGAAGAGAGGGTCAGTTCCTCTACTAGGGAAAAAGGATAGAACTCTGGAGATTGATCCAGTTCTAAGATCAAGCTATTCCAAACCACCATGTCATGGGGAAAATATCCTCTCATCTTTCAAGTTTAGTCTATTTCTCCAGTTAGTCTATGGACCAAAGGGGCTTGGAGGAAGCTGGGCAGGGAGCAGAGAGCTCTTTTTTCTCCTTCTCTTCAATACCACATACATTTCTTTTCCTTCATGTATTCATAAGCAATTAATCATAGGATCTGAACTAGAAAGGAACTTTATGTAACTCAACCTTCTTGTTTTATAGATAAGGCCGTTGGTAATACAGTGGATAGAGCACTGGGTCTGGGGGTCAGAAAGATGAGTTCAAATCTAGCTTTAGACACTTCCAAGCTGCATGGTCCTGGGCAAGTCACTTGCACCCAACTGCCTCAGTTTCCCCGATTGAAAAATGGGAATAAAAACAACACTCCCCCCCCCCCCCGGCTTGTTTTGAGGATCAAAGGAAATAAGAATCGTAAAGCACTTGGGAACAGTGCCTGGTTGACATCAAGCATTGTATAAATACCAGCCAATATATTACTGTCTTGAGGGACCTAGTCTCTTCTCCTCAACCTGGTGGCTCACCCTCTGGAAACGGCCCTCCAATGTGCAGACCAGAGCCCATCCCACCTCTCCACAGTGCCTTCACAGTACAGACAGTTCTTTCCTTCCCAGTCTGTTCAATCTTCATCCAGAGCTCATCCTCTTTCTATAGAATTATCTACCCATATTCTCATTCCCAATTCCGCTTTCAATGCTCAACCTTGATTAGTTTAATTAAGGGACAGAGTCTGAGGAGCCTCCTCTGGCTTGGAGTTAATAGAATTATTTTTTTAAATAAGGAAAAAAGACTTTCTAGAAATCTCAAATATCCAGATTGTCTGGCTAGCTTTTAAAAACTTCAAGAACCTTGGCTAGCTTAGTACAGAGTGGGCAAATAACTGAACTCAGTGTAATTTCATTTTCAAGGGAAAGGTTATGCTGGGGGTGAGGTGGGGGAGCAAGGTACAACATCAAACATCTGTCCATGATCACTGCTGCTGGACTACATCTGGGGCTGGGGGAGTTTAGCTTCAATCCCCTCTCTACTCTCAATGCCACTACTCAAGAAAATGAGGTAGAAACAAGAGTCCGGTTAATCCTGCCCACTCCCCAGGGTCCTACTCCAGCCAAGGGACAACAATAGAAGCCCATGAGCAGCACAGCTCTCTCAAAATACAATTAGACAACCAATTTTTCTGATCCAGTAGCATTATTATGGGGCTGACTGCTTAATTAGAAAAGAAGTATTATGTGAGAATAGCTATAGACTTGAAAGTTAAGCTTCTGAGGGTCAGGGTCAGTGAATATAACAATTGGAAGAAATATTAAAACCAAAAGAAAATTCAGAGACCTTGCAAGGAATACTTCCTCTCTGCCAGGTTTAGTTACCCCTGCCAACCCCCCTCTGTCTTGGGTCTATGAAAATATAGAAATAAACCTTTTCACTGACAATTACCTTAATATAATCTCATCATCATGGACAGCTGACTTCTTCCTTCAACCACCCTCCCTCCCTTCCATCCCCTAGATGTCAACACTCTCTAATCCTACCAACTTAGGCAATTAGACCCACTGGGTCTTGGATATTTGCAACACCATAGAAGTCAGTGCTTGTGCTTAAGGCTGAAAAGCTCAGCCTTCCAGATGGGTTTCAGACACTGGTAGAAGCCATTGGTTCTAACTGCAGTGCAGGGAAGGAGCATTTGGAAAGGAGGCTGTTAGGAGGCGGAGCTCCACGTCACAGGAGGAATTTCAATCTAATTGCAAAAATACAAGGACCCGCTGTTCTAATCTACCTCTGCAAATCTTCTGAGGTGGGTCTGGTCTTTTGGATGAAGGCTGGGGACGGGACAGAGTTGGAAGAAAGGGAAAAAGAAAGGCGTGGGGCTGACTACATTCCTGCAAACAGCCAGCTCGGCTGCTGCAGCAGCCATTGATTTTTCATAGGTCGATATTCTGCTCCCACAGATCTGCTCAGCGGGAGCTTTAATCACATCTAGTGCCTCTGCTCAACATCTCCCCTCCTTTTCCCTCCCCAAACCAATAAAACACAAACACCAAACACAATCATGCAGGTTGGCAATGGACAGCAAGTAGGTATTCTCCCCCACCCCAGCCCCACAAACAGCATTCTAGGCATCAGCCCCCACATAGCAAGGAGACCACTGAGCTGGACACAGCTGCCAAAAGGGCAGTTGAGTGAACCCCGCCCCCCCCAACAATGCCCTATATGGGCTCCTGGGGGAAGGGGTCAATTTCTTCCCTTCAGGCCGATCCCTAAGATCTTCCTCCTCTTTGAAAACACACTTTTTAGCTTCTTTTCCATTGTTTGACAGCAACAATTTCCTCTCTACGTCATAAAACCATATCATGGCCCTAAATGGACAGCATCTTCTAGGTCATACTGTCAAAAACAATTTTAAATCTCTATGTAACAAAATGGGTCAGGGTGGATCAGAGAATGAGCAGCTTCAACAGCAAATATCTATGGAGCAAGGTTTTTCCTAAGTCTCAACAGGAAGGAAGCAATGGAAGGTAATGTCAAACTAGACAGGGGGACTGCCACTGTCCCTCTAAAGACGAGGTTGCATGTTTCAGCTCAGCCATTACCAACTTTTTTTAACTCAATTGCACTAGACAGATCCTTGCAAACTAGTAGCCAGACAGAGCATGGGCACAAAGGAAGGAGAAGTGGCCAAAAAGAAAGGGGAGTGGGGATGGAGAGACAAGATAACAAATACTTGTATTGAAATAACTGGAGAATGACAATTCTGTGGCAGGGGCCTGGTGGAGACAGTACTACTCAGTGCTGCTGTTGTGAGCACTGGACAATGAGCCCAGATTCCAAAAGGTCCAAAAATTCAATACTGGGTGACCTGGGCAAGTCACTTGCCCATATCTGTAAAATGGGGATAAAAACATGATCTCCTCCTCAGGGTTGTTTTGAGGATCAAATGAGATACTCTTTGTAAAGCACCTGGCCAGAGCTTGCCACACTGTAGCTTATTCCCCTCTGGAGACACTCAGAAGATACCAGTATCACAGGCCACATTGGTAACTGTTACCACATATTTTTCTAGAGGGCAAGGTTACCCACATCCTAGCACCAGATCCTGGCTTCCTTTGGCTGCCCCTTAGGGCACTTCCTAGCACCCAACTCACTCTGGTAGAAAAGGGACTAGGGGACAGAGGTGGTATAATGGCAGCTTCTGGGAAAGGTGCCCTCCAGATCCCATTTGGACTCCTCATCCCACAGCATGAGCATGAGGCTCAAGTGAAGTTTAGTGAGAAAAAGGGTCAATAAAGGTACCCGCAGCTAGGTGGACAAGCATCACCGAAAGCGCGTTGAGCCCATTTCAGAACCAACTGATGGGGCCTAGAGGAAGCTGGAGGCAGGTTTCTCTACCTCAGTACCAACATGGGAATTCATGGAAGAGGGGGGAAAGCCAAGGTTTGGAAGCAGATTCTGTTTCCCTCTCTTCCTCCTAATGGTCATCTAGGTGGAAATGTTAGAGAGTGGGATTTATTTTAGAGGAGGGGGAAATCCCCTTCCTAACTCAGCAGGAATCAGATCTCCCACATCAGGGCTGGTCTGGGGGTACAGTTCCCTCCTCACTCGCACGCCCAAGCCTCCGTGCTCCATGCACATATTCTCACCATCTGTGTGACATGAGCTCCTCTTGACTGTCTTGGGAAGGGAGGGGAGAAAGATGGGGGAGCACAGTGTTCATTCACTTCAGGCTCTAGGAGCATTTGCATCATCTCAGACAATTATTACATCACAATGCCATTCCGGAGAGGGAGGGTGGAAAATGAGTGGAGAAGGAAGGTGGGAGACAGAAGAATCACTTATTCCGGGCTTGGTTGCTGTACATGGTAGGACAACATACCAGTTACATCTAAAATTCCAAAAGCTATTCAGGGGAAACATTTCTTCTTTTTAGAAATTGCCAGGAAAAAGAACCACTCTAATCAAGGTTTTTGCTTCAATGATCTAAGATCTATGCAGCCAAATAAAGTAAAGTCAGTAGTAAACTTAAAAGTTCCTTCTGGACCAGGCTTAAAAGGAGAGCAGCTCACCTCCATTTGGAGGGGGCAGGGAAGAATCAGCTTTTTGCTATGGCAGCATGGAAAGGGAAATGTTCCTTAATAGAAGGGGTTGAGTTCATCCAACAAGGGTTTCAATTTCAAGATACCAGCTTGGCAACACATCCTTGATTCTGGATCCCCTTGGTTTTGAGTCTGTTGGCCATCTTGAAACATGTCAAGAGGTGAAGCTGGAGCCTGTGCTTCAAGGAACTCCCTTTGTTAGTGTTGAAAGAATGAAAACATCAACGGGGGGGGGGGGGGGGGGGGGGGGGGGGGGGGGGGGGGGGAGGGAAAGGGGTTGGGGAGAAAGAGATTGGGGGGAGAAGATGGATGGCTCAGCATTACCATGGCAACATGGCCTACTCCACATGTTGAGGAAGCTACCTGACTGTCAGTCTCTGAGGTCAGAGGTTGTTAAACACTCAATTACTAGAAGACATTTCTCACTACTTCGGAAAATTCAACAGCCTCTCGAAGAAGTTTTCCCCCCCTTCTAGAATAAAAGCCTGATTAAAAATAACAATAAAATTAATCATATACTGCTCCCTGTGTCCTCTTGGGGGAGTTGGTTTGAGTCGAGCAAGCATACCTGGTTCCCTGGGGATTCCACTTAGCTCCTTGGAGTAGGCCCATCTGCAGCACCTAGTTCTGCTCCCAGGAACAAAGATCTCTGGAAGGAGATCATCTTGCCCCCCCGCCCCCAACTATCTTCTAAGAGACTGCTCTGCAACAAATGCGGACTCTTCCCTCAGAGGTAACATCCAAATGAATATGGCTACCATGTTCACATGCTTTCCTTTTTCCCTTCCCTACTCTTGGCTCCACTGGGAAGAACTGCTCTGGCAGGCAGGAAGGTCGAGTCAGCACATGTTCTCCCCAGCCCTGTTCTCTCACAAGCTGCATGGCACTGAAGGGAAGCGCTGCCTTTCTAATTCAAAAATCAGCATAACTTAGGTGTCCCTTGGGTGTAGGGGAGACTTTGAGAGGAAGAACACCAAATCTCACCTTTCTGAACCCTGGTTCCTTGTCTGCAAAATGAAAGGGTTGGACTCAATGACCTCTAAGGCCCCCTTTGGATCAGGCTATGTTTTAAGGTCTCTTCAGAGCAAGCATTTTATGTTCTAATGATTCTTCTAGCTTGACATTCTAGCAGTTTCCAGTAGCAGATAAAGAGGTGAGCTTAGGAGGCAGAATTCTGCTAACCTGCAGATTTGGAGGGCCATGCCAATCCTGAGCTAATATGTGGCGATGGAGGGGGCATGTTTGTGCTTCTTCAAGTTCACAACTGTCTTCCTTACACCAGTTTCCGGATTAAACAAAGAACCACCCACTGGCCCTGTAAGGGGCTGGGGGTAAACAAAAGAACAAGGTCCAAACCAAACCCTCCTCTTGGGTACCTGTGGCCCCACCTTGGGCTAGCTCACCTCAAAGAAGTCCTTCCAGCAGTGATCTCAGTCACTTTTCAAACTGAGATTGTTGCTAATAAAACAAAAGGTTTCAGTGAGAGGAATCTGAGAGACACATCCAGGCAGGAAGCCGAGCTGAGCCACCAGCGACTAGAATAGAAACAGGAAACGAGCCCTGGAACAAGCAGACAATAATCTGCTTCGAGCACAAACTCAAACCCAAGCACCAGCAAGCAAGGAGGCAAGCGAAAGCAAGCTGCAGCATGTCTCTGGCCTCCCTCTGGCTTCTTGGCCTTGGCACAGTACTAAACCATAGTAGGAGCTTAGTAAATGTTCAATGACTGACTCTCAGGTCTGATGGCTGACCTGGTGACAGTAGAGCCAGTGATGGGAAGGCCAGGCCAGGGTCCAGATCTGTGCCAGAGTCAGCCAAGAGTGGTAGGGGATGGGGGAAGCTTCTTTCCAAGACCCACCAAGTACTCTCTGGGTCCAGATTTAAAGGAAAGGTATATGTAAACACAGTCAAAACTAAAAGAAATCAGGTCACAACCTCTTGTGGGAGACTCCTGAGATAAGAATAAAGCTGACCTGCTCACAGACCATATTCAAATAAAAAAAAAAAATACAAAACCTGAGAGTGGTGATACTTAGTTTCTACCCTCCATCAAGAATAGGAATTATAAGAGACCTCAGAAAACATTAACTTGGCTCTCCCCATCTCTAAACACTTCTAGGGAGTACCAAATAATATACTATCTGCTTGGCCTTTCAAAAAAAAATTGGAGGGGTGGTAAAGTGGGAAAAGGGTAGATAGTGACAAATAATGAGCAGTTCACCAAGTTGAGCAGCAAAAATTCAGGATCTCGGAAACATTTCTGATCAAAGATGCTCCTGGCAGATGTACCTTGCCCCAACAACTGGGAAACACTGAAGCTGTTAGAAAAAGCTAGATTTTCAGAAAAATATTGTACACCCTAACAGCAACATGGGGGTGATGATCAACCCTGATGGACTTGCTCATCCCTTCAGTGCAACAACCAGGGACAATTTTGGGTTATCTGCAATGGAGAATGCCATCTGTATCCAGAGAAAGAAGTATGGACTTTAAACAAAGACCAAAGACTATTACTGCCAAATTAGGGGGGAAAAAAGTTATATGATTATGTAATTTTACTATCTCATACTTTATTTTTCTTCCTTAAGGATATGATTTCTCTGTCATCACATTCAACTGAGATCAATGTATAATACGGAACCAATGTAAACACTAACAGAATGCCTTCTGTGGAGGTGGGGGAGGGAAGCAAGAATGGGGGGAATTGTAAAACTCAAAATAAATAAAATCCTTCTTAAAAAAATAAAAAGGGGGGGCTAGGTGGTACAGTGGATAGAGCACTGGCCCTGGAGTCAGGAGTACCTGAGTTCAAATCCACCTAACTGTGTGGCCTTGGGCAAGCCAATTAACCCCATTTGCGTTGCAAAAAACCCTAAATAAATAAATAAATAAATAAACATAATAAACAAACAAACAAACAAACAAATAAATAAGAAGAAAAAAAAGAAAAGAAAAAGCTAGGTTTTCTAACTCCAGGTCCAGAGCCTTTTCTATTATGTTACTATTATCTTAAAAACACCACACACATTTTCAGAGCATTTTATAGACTTTATCTCATTTATAATCAACCCTATTTTACAGATGGGGAAATGGAAATGCAGAGTTGAAAAGTGATTTGGCTAAGGTCACAGCTTCTATGTCAAGGATTTGAACCTGGGCCACAGAATCACTGCTCTGAGCTGGAGCAGGACTTTTGGACGCCAATGAGACCAGCCTCAGACTTGGAAGAAGCAGAGGAACAAAGATCTGAAGTGTCTGACTCCCAGTCCTATTACACGGAGCTGCTGCCTCTGACTTGGCATCGGGTGCTCTTTTCCTTGCCCCTGCTCCTAATGCCTAAACAAGGTTGATGTGAATTTCACTAAATGGATAACTCATTAATTAATATTGGGATCTCAAGTCCTTTTCCTGTGAAGGAAACACCATTATTATTGCCCAAGATCCTACCATTCTACAGAAGAATGGTGAGGGGTATAAGTTGCCTTAGAAAGATCCAAACCTGTAATCTAATAAATTCATTCATTAAACAAGCATTTATTAAATGCCTATCATGTTCAAAGTACTGGAAATATATTAAGAGAAAAGAAAAAGCAGTATGATCACAAAGAGCTTATATCCTACCAGAGAGGATGGTAGTAAGGATACAACATTCAAACAGAACTGGTGAAAAGCTAGAGGAGAGTAGGAAAAAAACAAAAGCCAGACAATCTCACAGCTATTTAAGCTGGACTGTTAAATGTGTAAATTATCTAGGGAACTGGAAATGGCATAGTAATGGTGAATTTGCAATCAGGAGACATGGGTGTGACACTGACCACCTGGGTCACCTTGAATGAGGTCGTTCCCCCCTCCCTCTGGCATCTAGTTTCCTCACCTGTAAAATGAGGAAGTTAGACCAGGAGCTCTAAGACTACCTCCACCCATCCCCAGCTCCAAACTCGTGCTCACTTAGAAGCTCCTTTCAGCTGCTCTTTGTTCACTTGAGTCTCATTAGGAGGTTGGAAAGACAAATTCTGGTTAATTCTCCAGGTTTGGAAGAAACAAAAACTATGAACAAAACTGAAATTTAAGATTGTTTAAGGACTTCCTTTACTACAGTTTTGTTTTTCTCATTTTCTACTAGTACAAAATATAGAGTGCTGATCTTATTTTCCTGCCATTTTCTAACTCTGATAGTCACAGAAGATAGGTCTCTTTGGTGTCCTTTCTCCAGATCCCTATAACACAAGCTCCCTGGAACTGAGAACACTGTGGAAGGATATCCTGTTAACTGAAATAGATGGTTAGCTCTTCATCAAGCACCCAGAGTCAAGTAAGCATTTAAAACTTCAATTTCCCTTTCCTCAGGTAATCCTACTTCTTACACTGAGAACACGGAGCCCAGTCTAATAAGTTCATCTCCCTCCAACAACGATCCCTTCAGTATCTATCTTAGATGACCCCTTCCAATTAAAGTGAACCTATGCCTTTGATCCCCTTCCTTTCTAATTCCAGGTGATCTCTGATTCCACATTAGCCCTTCTTCTTCTTTCACACTTCCCTCTTCTCTGTTTTCTTCCTCTCTTGGGAATCCCATATCTGGAGGTGGGGAAAATCCAACCAAACTGATGATTGACCTTACTGCTCTCACTAGTTATAGTTTTTTTTCCTCTCCTACCCTCCCTATCAAACTTCTCATAAAAGTGATTAACAACTATTAATTTCACTTCTTCATCTCCCATTCTCTTCATTGCCCTTTAAAATCAAGCTTCTGTCTCTACCACTTTACTGAAATTACTCTCTCAAGAAGACTCCCCAATGACCTGGTTCCTGCCAAATCCAATAACTCATCCACAACTCAATCTCCATGATAAGATAAATTATTTGTTATTGTTGGATTGCCACCCATCCAACACACAATTCTCCCTTGGCTTTAGAGACATCATATTCTTGAGATTTTCCTGAGATTGATATGGATGATGTTTGCCTTTTCTTTCTTCTCCTATAGGGCTCCACCCTAATCCTCTCATTCTCTCAGCCCATACTAAACAACACACACACATTCTCATTGTCAGGTAGACTACTCAAATATTTGCATTCCTGATCAGGAAACAACAAAGTTGGAAGATATCTCAGAGGTTCACCTCTTAGTTGAGCCAGAATCCCTTCTGTAACATATCTAACAAATAGTATCCAACCTCATGACTTCCAGTGAGAGAAAATTCACTAAAACCAATTTTCCTTAGACCATCAAGCCTAGATCTGACCCTTCTCCCTACTGTTCCTAGTCTACTGGCATCTGGGACCAAACAAAACAAGGTAATATCTCTTCCACATGACAGCTATTCAAATATTTAGAACTGCCATCACCCCACCTTCCAGTCTTTTCTTTTCTAGGCTAATTCTGAAAGTCCCTTCAACTAACTCTCCTTATATGGCATCAAGATCTTCCATCCGTCTGTCTGCCCTCTTTTGGACACTCTTCAACTAATCAATGTTTTTCGTAATTATGGTGTTTAGAACTGAATGTAATTCTCTAGGATGTAGTCTGATTATGGTTATAATCTTCATCTGAACTATCCTCCTAGCCCTAGAAGTTAGGCATCTCAGACTCACATCCAATGAGCTTTTAGGTCTGCCATTTCACACTGTTGACTCTTATGGAGCTTGCCATGTATTAAAATTCCTATATATTTTTTTCAGACAAAGTATATATATATAGAAAACTATACCTCCCCTATTTTGTACCTGTTCTGTTGATCTTTTAAATTTTAAGTAGAGGACTTCCCATTTGTCCTTTCTAGTAATTATAGCTGACATTTATGTAATACCTTACAATACTTTTTACCAACATTATTTCACTCAATTTCCCCAAGAACACTTAGAAGTAATTCCTACAGTCATTATTATTATCCCTACTTAATAGATAAGACAAATTTGAACTCAAGTTTTTTTTTTGGGGGGGGGGGGCAAGTTCACTGCCCCATTAAATTTTACCTTAATAGACTTGGCCTGATATTCTAGCTTGTTTAGATCTTTTTTTTTAGATTCATATTCTTAATCCTACCAGTTTTTTGTCATCTGTAAATTTGAAAAGCAAGCTATCTATGCAGCTATCCAAGCCATAATGTTAAAAAGCAGAGTCAAGGGGATATATCCCTGGAGTATTCCATTGGAAACTTCCTTCTAAGTTGACATCAAACCATTAATAATCACTCTTTGGGGACAAAATATTCTATCAGTCTAGTAATTTGGTCAAAAAGTGGGTAAGTACCAAATCTGTTATACATTTTCATTTAAACATCACACAACCCATTGAATCTGCAGCCAGGGTCAAAAGACAGGGGTCAGAAAGCCCAGCTCAGCTATTTACTGCTGGGGAAATTTAGGGCAATTTACATTGTGTCTGAACTTATTTGCTTGGCTACAGAAGATTGTCTCTATGATTCCAGTCAAGTTCTAAATTCTGCAATTTTGCTGGCATTACAATCTACCTATATCCCATATTATATGTGTCTTTTCTCTAAACTAGTTTCTCCACTTAGAATTCTCCTTTTCTTTCAGAAGCATCAATATTATCTCAATCACCAGTTGGGAATCTTGAGTCGCCATTATTCTTATATAACCAAGTTTAAGTTTTATGGATCCTTGAGGTCAAGGATTATAATATGTTCAACTGTATAGACTAGTCAATGCTCAGTATATAACAGACACTTTAATGTTAGCTGAATGAAAACTGGATGTCAGTTCCTTAGGTAAAAATATTGCAAAGTAAGACCCTATTCAAAGAGTTAACATTTTCCTAGCCTGTCCAAAAAGACATACATGTTCCTTAGCAATTTCAAGAAAGAACAAGGTAAGACAGTATTTTTGTAAAGTAAATGACTGACCACTAATCAATCCTTTGTTCTCAGGCTCATTCCCAAGGAGAAATCCAATCCTATCTAAAATTGGTTTGGAAACTTGTCCTATTTCAACAATCCTAACCAGTTTGGTAACTCAATTAAGTTGTCCAAAATATCAGATCTATAAGTATTCTTTTGCTAGTAAAACTCTTCCTAAATTAGTGACCTGGTGACAAATAACTGCATGGTTAAGTCCAAACCATTTCTTTAATACTCAAAGTTTTTGTTGCTATTTTAATTGGGAGGGGAAGTGGATATTATTCAGGTAACAACTGAACAAAATCAGATAAAAATTCCCTCTATCACAATCAAGGTCAAAGATAATATTGTTAATCGAAGTGAGGCAAGAGATATTAAATTGTCTATGTACAATATCTTTTAGAAATGCAGATAATCTACAAAACTCATTTTGTCTCTTTAAAATTCTATACACTGAGCAAAACACCTTTGAATTTCACTTCCCTTGTTTCTATCCTCGGGCTTTGGGAGATGGTACTAGCAAGGATCTCACAACAAAAGCAGAGCACAGGAGCTGGCGGGCTTGGGTGAGTCCAGGAATAAATCAAAACTTGTCATCTTTTAGAGTAGATGCTGAAGAAAGAGGATGGACTTTAAAGGGGATTCCCAGAATGGTATAGCGAATCAAGGTTTCAAAGATGAATAACCTTGTTTGTATGTTATTCCAAGGACCGGAGGGATAAAAAACAAATTCAACCAGCAAGATGTCAATAATCCACAATCCAGTCAGCTCTCCTCCTCCCATGTGGTTTCCACCACAAAGCAAATGACCCATTTGGATCTATCTGTGAGAAGCCTGAACTTGGGAACATTCATTCCCTTGGACTGATCTCCCTAGCACACAACCCTCCCTTAGCTCCAAGAGATGGTTAATACCTTAGTTTCTGTGGATGAAAACAGGAAGTTTACTGTGAGGTCATTCTTACCAGGACCCTAAAACCCATCTCAACAGATTTTTTTTTTGGTGCTGAGGTCCCCCCCCCAGCACTGAAGCAGTTTAATTTTAATATGGAATATAAAAAAAATTTGGGAGTATGAGAGTAATTTACAGAAACTTCAGAAAGCGAGAGAACTGCAACATTTTAAAGAAAGCATTAAGTCTAAACTCCGTCTATTAAAAAAATATTTATCTTTGTAAGATTTATAGAAACACCTCAAATAATGACTATGTGGTCACACACATTTCTGACTATATCAGATTAAACACACATTCTTATCAAGTTCAGTAAGGAGAAAGTTAAGGATTGAGACAGATTAATTATAAGGAAACTGGACATTCTGCTATTAAATGCCTGCTATTAATACTCTATTAGTCCTAATATCAGTCAACATCAAAAAAGGAATTCTCTTCTCTAATACCTTTTTTCCATGCTAGAAAGTCCATATGTAAACACTGGGTTATTCCAGGGGAATCAGGTCCCCCCACCCCCTTTCCTCCCAGACCCTGGTTCTGTTAACATTTCCAAATGAAGCCAGGTGAATCTTTATACTGTTTTTTTTTTTTTTTGTGTGTGTCAAGTCAGTCTCTCAACCATTCACTAAACACTGTCAGAAAAGTAATTTCTCTTACAAAGTAATGGACATGAAAGACTTCAAATTCACTAAAATAAAAAAAACAAGCAAACATGGAGGTCACTTTTCTGGAAAACATTCTTAGATGTAGAGCTAAATAGTTTTGAAACTTAAGTGAAATCGAATTTGCAATTGAGGGTTGACTCCCCAGTGCCTGCCTTCCAACTCTATTTTACTTCTCTTAAGACTTCAGAGACACACCAAGATTTTAGTGCTGGATAAGACCTTGGCAATCTTTTACAGATATAAGGATAGAGACTCTCAGACCATCTAATCCAATCTGTATCTGAACAGTTATCTAGTTTACAAATTCCTCATCACACAAAGAAGATGGAGGATCTAAGAGTGGCAAATAACCCACCTAGATCCAGGTTCTCTTAAGATCCACAGTGCAGTGCTCCACTCCCACTATACTCTGATGATGCTTCTCTGGTCTACTTATCAAGGTAATCAATCTAACAAAATTCCAGAATAGTCAAAAGAATTCTACCACCCTGTTTTCATCACCTGTCAATGAGATAAGGAAATAGCATATAGAAACAAAGGCTGGGATGAAGTACTAAAGGAACAAAAATCTATGATGCCTGGATCTGGGTCCCTTTTTATACACAGACATCCTACAGATGATATGTCTGTTGAAGATAAAACTTCCATTAAACTGGCTCCATTAGGGCCATTCACATCTAGAATCATAACTGTTTTTCATCAATAACTGCCAATCTCTTTGAAAGATTCTTTGCTTTGGTCAGATACCCATCAGATTTCCTACCATGGAACCACAACATCACATTTTATTGAATAAAAATGGATTTCAATTGCAAAAATCTACCATTGTTCAAGTCTAAATGATGTATAAGGCACGGTGGATAATGTCAATGAAGCTTATAGAAACACAGAAAACATAAACTCCAAAATGTGGAATAAATTCTTAGACTGGGCCAGAAGTACTCAAATAAGACATCCAAAAGTCAACAAGAAATTAATTCTGGTTCCTTCTCAGAAGGACAAATGAATATATCACACTGTTCTAGGTTCCTATTTCCAATGCATCTCAAAGAACTTTCCCTAGTCTGATTTTAGTCTTTATTGTTATAGTAGTCTCACAAACAAAATGTTTGTTTCTCCAACAGTTTAATGTTTATATTGAAAAGAAGTCTCCTGATTAAGCAAGATCTCATAACTTAGGAAAGGATTAGGGGAACTGGCCAGCAAAATTAATATCATCAGTGGCTAGTGCCTTCCCCAAATGGGGAAGGTTCTCCGCTATCAGAGAATTCTATTCTAGTTGAAAGGGAGTGAGATCAGGGACTTGTAACCTTTTTTTGCATGTGTCACGTGCCCCTTTGACAGTTTGGTTAAATCTATGAAGACCTCCTCAGAATAATAGTGACTTTAAATGCACCAAAAAGAAAATGTGTGTGAGTTTATATATCTATATCTATAAATAAATCATACATAAAAAAACCAAAATTTTCTAAATCAAATTCATGAACTCCTCATTAAGAACCCCTGAATTAGAGGGGCAATCCTTAACCCAAATACTATAGGTACAAGGGAAGCAAGAAAGACTGAAAAATGAGAACTCAAAACTACTTAAGAGAGGGAGGCTAGAAGCTAGAGACAGACATCTAAGTTACTTACAGGATCCTGAACCAAGGAGCAATTCAAACATTTCTACTCTAGCACACATGTACAGAACTGGGGAATAGGAAGAAAAAGACATTTTTTTGAAGGAAACAGGAGGATGGGTGATTTTATGTGTGCTACTCTCATTAAGACTATCTCACCATTTGCCAAATGCCATCTCTTCATCTTCAGCAAACAAGATGATAGTTGGGAGACATAAGATTCTATCTAATTTATATTTTGAAGAGACTGCTATGATAAATATCCTCATGAGACTATTTGTTCATTGACAAACATGAATTAAGCATCAACTATGTATACAACATCTTATTAAGCAGGCATATAACCTGGGCAAACAGAGAGCATTTTTATATCCAATCATGTTCAAAATGCCAAATTCTGGAGAGAACTTTGATTCTATCCCTTAGCTGAAGGTTGAAGGCTGTAATCAATGAGGGAAAGAAAACTAAGAATTTTCTCAACTGGGAAAGAAAATGATGAATGAAAAAAGGCACATCTTTACTTGAGCCTGTGTTTGATGTGTCTGCCATGTCTGATACTGTGGCAGCCCTAGAGCAAGAACAAGGAATAAATAAAACATCATTCAGATAGCACCCCAAGGTCCAAGTCTCTGGCCATAGTAGACTGAAGTACTATTACCTAGAAAGTGCATGAGAACTCTTCCGTGTGCACGCGCATACGTACGTGTATGTGTACACACACACACACACACACACCCTCTCTACCTCTCACCTAAACTTTCAAAGCAAGTATTCTCCATTCATTTACTTCACTGAAAGTCACCATCACCACAAAAGTTCACTTACTCCTAGATTCTTGATTCAAAAATAAGAACATTTCCAGTTTCTTTCTAGACTCCCTTCTTGTCTTGCTTAATCTCTTCTTGCTTGCTTATCTCCATATATATATATATAGATAGATATATTCTTAGACATAGGATTACTCACTGGCAAGCTAGAAGGTCTTGATTGAAGACTCAGGTTTATATCTTCTTGCCCTCCTTTACTGGAAGCCATTGAAGGGGCTGAGGATGCCTGAGACCCAAATGAGTCTTGAGATAATTCCTGAAACATAAAGGGCAAAAGAAATAGGCTATGAGACTTGAAAATATAAAATACTTTATATCAAGCTGATATATTCTTAGGGAGAAGAGACAATGGGTAGCAAAGTCTTTCTCACTTTTTTTTCCATGTGTGGGGTGGGGAAGGGGATGGAAGAATTACCTAAATTAATAGATCTCAGAGACAAGGCAAAGAACTAACCCATGCCTTTCACAGCACAAATATCAATAGGTGCAACATTTCTTCTAAAGGCATTGCTGTTTACTATCACCCATGTTAATAGAGGGACTATTCTTTGGGGCCAGATGTCACAGCCCGGAAACCTTCAAAGAGAAGCTATGAATAAGGCTTATTTTTAATAAACATGGGAGCAAGAGAGAAGGGGAGAAGGAAAAGAAGAAGGGGAAGGGAAAGGGAAGAAAACAAAAATCAAATTGATCCTCAAAGGAGAAGGTTTTTGCTCCAATGAAGATGTTGAAAAGAGTATGTCATGGGCTCTGAAGGCAATCCCCAAAAAGGACTCCCAGAGCAATAGCTACATCCCTATAACAGGTATGTATACTCTCTCAAGGTAGGTATGACAAAAGGTGAAAGCTCTAGAATGTTGTTGTGCTTTTTTACATCAGCCCCATTACTTTTTATTCCTAACCTGCCTGTGCAATCTTGTACTGCCCTGTTTCTTCGCCAGAGCTACAGGGCTTTATACAGTTAAGAAGGTTATACTTTTATTCGTCTAATCAATCCAGTTAGCATGTTTACTCAAAGTTTAATTGGTTTTTAAGTGCACATCAGAGAACCAATTTGTTTGGCAAAGTTCTGATAATGTCAAAGCTTAAGCTGTCAGCTGTCAGATGATGTTCAGTTGAGGAGGAGGAGGAGAAAGAGGAGCAGAGGAGGAAGGTCTTACCTGGGGAGGAGGGAAGCGCTGCTGGGAATAGGCAGTTTGTTGTGGCTGCTGTGCCTGGGGCTGGGGGTACGCAGACTGCTGCGAGAGGGCTGCAGAGGCTGTCTGCTGAGGTGGCTGCTGCTGGTAGGGTGACTGTGCCTGCTGTTGGGAGTAGGGGGGCTGGCTTTGGGGATGCTGTTGTGCTGTCGACTGCTGCTGGGGATATGGAGATGGGGACTGCTGATGAGAAGGCTGGGATGGCTGCTGAGAGTAAGGAGGCTGGGATGCCTGGAGCTGGGGTGGCTGGGACTGAGGCTGCTGTGGATAGGAAGGCTGGGCATGAGGAGTCTGAGATGGTGGTGCCTGGGAATAGGGCGGCTGCTGTGGATGAGGACTTTGCTGGTTGTAATATGGACTCTGGCCCTGCTGGCCATACCCGCTGGGACCTTGCTGACCATAAGGAGGAATCTGTACAAAAAAGAGGAATTTTAAGCTTAGAATTCAGGAGAAGTTGTTCTGAATAACAAACCTATATTTAAACCACTCATTTACTACAAGTCAGGTTCAACAAGTACTCAAGTGATTTTAAAGAATAAGAAGTCCAATTTTTACATGTATAGGAAGCAGCCTTGTATACCAGTTTAACAGACTGAAAAGTCAGGGATGAATAATGCCGACCCAGCCACTATCTTAGTACAGAGCTCAGAAATGCCTTCATTTTTTTCCCCTCTATAAAATAGACAAAGCAATCCAGTGGTCTGTCCCACCTTCTTTCAAGGCACCATAATGGGTGGAAAAGACTAGAAAGAGCCCTCCTCCAAGCACAGTATAGAACCCATGGGTAGAAATAATGGGGGAGACAGAATGGTCTAGTGGGTTGGTTCTGAACATCAAGAAGACTCCCTTCATCTGTCAATGACCTCAAAATCTCTTTCACCCTAGATCTATCATCCTATAAAACTTCCCTGTGCTCTACAATCCTAACAAAGGGTCATCCAACCTCTCCTTGAACCCCTCCAATGCCTGGTAGGCAATGAAGCAGAGGGAAGGATATAGAATCGGAGGACCTTGGTTTGATTACACCTCTCTGTCACTTAATCCCTATTGGGCAGCAGAGGCATGACTTCTCTGGCCGTCACTCCCACCGTCCATCAAAGGGAGGGGAAGGACTAGATGACCTCTGAGACAACCCTTCCAGTTCTAAAATGATGACCACGACCTCCAGAAATAGCCTGTTCCATTTTTAGATTGCACTACTTGGAAATTCTTTATGTTGATAGGACCCTTTGGTCCTAATTTTGTTCTTTGGGGCTAAGTAGAATAAATGTAACCTCTCTTTTATATGATAACTTTTATATGTTTCAATTATCCAGTTCTAATTTTGTTAACAGAAATTACCTCCCTTCTCAATCTTCCCTCTTACTTAACTGTCCCCTTCTAAAATGTACTGTTCTATCATGGAGAACAAATGTTCTCGATTTTTTTAGCACAGCCTCCAGTCATGGGATTATAGGATTCAGAGTAGACAGAGATCTTTGATATAATCCAATATTTTACAAGTGAGGAAACTGAGGCTCAGATAAGTCACGTGCTCAAGTTCTCATAACTAAAAGAACTAGGATTCAAATTTAAGTAGTGACTCCAAATCTTGCCTCTTTTTTTTTCTATATCATCTTACCCCATTCCCCATTCCAAATCTCCTTCAAAGGGTAGGATGCACATTTAGAGTCATTTTCCCCTAAGTTGGATCTATTTGATATAGCCTCCACCTTTTCACACATCTTCTTTTATAGCCTAAGAATGTCTACGCACAAGTGCACACATACGTTAAAGATCTAGTATGTGTCCATAGACCAGGGTGATTCCTTGGTCTAAAACTGACCAGGCTGCCATGGATATAACAAAGGCCAGCACTTTCTTGTTAAATACCTTAAACCCATTAAATAGTACAGGTATCCATGAAATTCCATGTCTTACTTCCATAGCTGTAGACTATTCTACTCAACAGTAATGACGATGAAAATAACCAAGTCCCTAAGTACCTGCTGTGCATAAGAGAGGCTGCCCATTGTACTCTGCGCCCGGCCTTGCATGGTCATGGGGTACCGCTGAGGAGTCTGGGATCCATATGGCTGTCCTGGGTATCCATGGCCTTGCTGTGGTCCTGATGGAGGTCCCTGTTGTTGTGAGTATGGGTTACTGCCACCATATGGCTGAGGTCTCATCTTGCCCATCTGATCCATTGGACTGGATGGCTATAAAATAAGAAAGTGTTGTATTATTAATAACCTTGAGCACTTAAAAGATACATACAACCACCAACCCAAAATATAAGTTCACATTGGTTCAGGGCAACATGCCCTAATGAGCCCATGTGTCTTATTGAGAGTGCCTGCTAATTCTGAGATGGTCACTGCATGGACCTTTCAGATCAACCCTGCCTTTTAACATCCTTTCCATCTACAAAGCTCAATAAAAAAAAAGAGTTCAATCATAAAAATGTAGAACAATTTATACAGCCATACTAGAGCACGAAATCAAATCAAAGATTTCCTCAGTTGAGCAAGAGGATTGTATTCTATTAACAAGCAAAGTCTGAGCAGTCTGGGGAACAGTTAGTCATTTTGCTTAAGGTAGCCAACACTGACCCTACAAAACTGTGGCTGAGGATTCAAATATGTGAGTGTCCAAATGCTTCCAATTCCTTTAGTAGTTGCAATATACACCCCACCCCTGTGCACATCTGTAGCCTGTCTTCACTACAGTACAGGCAGTTAAATTTATGCCTCCTTCCAAATGAGCAACATGGCCCAGTTACAGTTGCTTAGGGAGTCATAACTTTGAATTTGACTCTAAGTTCTCAATCCAAACTCTGCATTAACGTAGCTTCATCTCATATCCAAGTGTTTGAAGGGGCTGGGGTCAAATTTTAAGAAAGAAAGAAAAAAAAAAGATGGTCTACAAAAGCATACAGCACATTATTGCCAATAAGGATAGATCTTAAGACCTCTTCCCCCACCCAAGTTCATTTGCCAAGATGTTTACATACAAACATGCATTTTTAGTTCCTCCTCAGGTAGCAGGGACAACCAAACAATTTCAGCATCTTAGCATGCTTTCCCTCACTCCAACTAAATCTGCTACAATTTGCAGATTCCACAAAGATGTCCTCCTATAGCAGGATTTTGGGGTCAAGGGCCATGCTACTTTATAATATATTGGTATTTTTAAAGGGAAGTTTTTCTAGTATGTTAGAAGTTTTGCCCTTGAAGGACAAGTTTAAGCCCAATTATACAAATTTGTTTGTATGTGTGTGTGTAAAAATAACAACACAATTTAAAATTAGTCCTAGGATAATGAGGAAGGAAGGCAAGGGGAAAAAATACAACAAGTAGCAGGCAGGGTGTGCAGTTAGGTGGCAAAGTAGATGCAGCACCAGCCCTAGAGTCAGGAGAACCTGAGTTCAAATCCGGCCTCAGACACTTAATAATAATTACCTAGCTGTGTGGCCTCGGGCAAGCCACTTAACCCCATTGCCTAGCAAAAACTTAAAAAAAAAAAATTAAACATTCCCCATTCTGAAGTTCCTTCTAGCACTAAGATTATAGAATTAAATTTATGTTACTAATAAATGAAAAGTCATGAACTCTAAAAATGATGCTGGGAAATTCAACCACACTCTCACACTTTAAGTAACTTTTATTCATATGAACTTCTCTAGAATATTAGCTAGTAATTTACTGAGGAGGAAAAAGATATGTTATGGGTTTTTTTAAGGGTTAAGAAAGAGGAGAGGACAAAAGAAGAAAAAAAGACAACACGAAAGGAGTTGGCATTTATGCAGCTAAAGCAAAGAAAGAGACATCAGCAAAGTCTTGCTTTCCCTTCAATTTCTTTTTTTTTTAAGGTTTTTTTTTTTTTTTTGCAAGGCAATGCGGTTAAGTGGCTTGCCCGAGGCCACACAGCTAGGTAATTATTAAGTGTCTGAGGCCGGATTTGAACTCAGGTACTCCTGACTCCAGGGCCAGTGTTCTGTCCACTGTGCCACCTAGCTGCCCATTCCTTTCAATTTCTAAACTTCTATTATACAAGAGACCTGGGTGAAAACCATCTCCCAAATCACAACTATTGCACAACTATTACACAATGTTAATAAAGTTGTGATTCCATTAGCTTTTTTCCAACTAAACAATTCCCTGTCAGTATACCAGAAGTTCCAATAATATTTCCAATCTTAATTTCAGCGCTGTGCATATCCTTTTGGGACTAATTTAGGAGAATTTAGGTTTAATAACAATTGGACTAGCAAGTAATAAATAGTATGTGGTTTTCCCTAGACACACCTTGGCAATGGACCCAATTTGTCACCATACCCTTTCTATAAACAGTTCAGGTTTACATAGCCATATACTACAGTCCAGTCCTTACCTCACTCCTTGCCTGCAGTTGGGCAGCCATATGGACTTGGGCAAGTACACTCCATTGAGTGGAAGAGCCAACATTTCTATAATGCTTTAAGCATTTTCAAAGTGCATTCTATGTTATCTTTTTGTGAGGGAGGGACTGTTATTATCCCCATAGCTATAAATGTCTAGGGCAGTGTTCTCTCAGACTGTCTCAAATTCAGTCCACCTTGGAAAGTCCCTTAAGGTTAAAAGCTCAGCAAGGCCCTTTAGAAACAGGACTGATGTGACAATTCCCTACCAAACATCAAGGGTGATCCTCTAAACCACTTGCCATTTTGGAAACACCTCCAGCATTAAAAACAGGAAGAGACTAAGAGTCAAGAGACAGAGACGGGAGCTTTCAACTTCTGCTCTCAATCATGAGCCTTGGAAATGTCATACCCTATCTCTCATCACTAGAATGACCAGACAAGTCCAAAGGCCCCTCCTACTTCTGCCATTCTTTCAGACTGTCATTCTTCTGCTCAAGAGCCCCAAGAGCTCTCCAAGGCCCACCCACCATACAACCATTTAAAAAATGCTAAGGTTTGACCTGAGACAGGTGATGCACAAAATTCTTTACACTCCGTTTTGGGTTTTCAATTTCCTCAGTTATAATTGAGGGAGTTGGACAAGATAAGCACTGAGTTCAAGGGAAAAAAATCCTCTGATCACTCACTGGCTCTAAGCTGGTCAGTCTTTCTTACTTTCAGGGCCCTTATGATAGATGGACTTATTTCCCATTCACATTATGAAAATTGAGACTAAGAGATTATTGCCTAGTTCTAGGGTCACTGCCTTTGTGGTTAGCACCTTTGCTTCAGGTTTAGAGAGTGCACAATCAGGTTCCTACACCCATCTCCAGTCTTATTTCTACAAAACTCTCCATTCTAGCCCAAAACAGATGACTAGCCATTTCACAGTCTGGTGTCCAGAATATCCTCTTCTCATCTCTGCCTTCTCTTCTCCATTCAGTTGAAAAAGATCCCTTCTTCCTCAAGTTTCTCTATAATACTTAGTCTAGATTTTCTTTCTCCTTTTTAATCATACTTAACTTGCCTATTACATTTCAAGCACTTGGGGTCACAGTTGGTGTCTGTGCTTGGTCCATAAAAGACATTTATTAAACATTTGTTAATGCCACATGCAACTCTAGGCTCCTGCATCTTTCCCAGCTCTTTGCTTCTGTGATGCCCACCTTAAGGACCTGCTTTCCTTTGCCAAGCCATCTCCAGCAATTCCAGGGCACACCTGAGTTTTCTCCCCTTATCTGAACTGTACTATGTGGCACTACACATTTTAGAGCTTACAGGTAAATTAATGGAAATGATTAAGGAAAAACTGAGTGAAGTTCTAAGAAGTTAGAAATGGGCCATGGGTATCTTCTTTACCTAATACAGTGACAGGCCTCCACCAGGAACTCAGACTGAGGTTACAAAAACAGCATCATTGATTATGATAAGTCAAATGGGGGGGGGGGGCCGCGCCTACACACTAATGATAAAAGCAGACCCTCTGAGGTGGAAAGGACCATTCAGGTCATTTTGTTCAGGAACCTTCCGTCTTATAAGATGCCCAGTCCTTGATGAAATTGGAGGCAGGACTGATAGTGAATTCCTGTTCTCAACAAGAAAGGTCATTTCATTTGGGGATACCCACAATGTCAAAAAGTCCTTCCATATCTGGGAGGCCAAGATTTGTCTTCCAATTCAAAGGCAGTTACCTAAACAACCAATGTCTATTTGTGAGGGTAGAAGAAAGAGCCTAAGTAGCAGAGAGAAGAGAAAATCTAGGAGGGAAGAACCTAGAAGGACCACAGGTCTAAGCAGAGAACACCTGTGTCCCTTTCCCTGAATCACTGCTTTGGTCAGCAATATGTTTTCTGAAGTCCTATCAGTAACTACTGGCCTTTTAAAATTCACATAATAGAACTGAAAGAGACCTTTGAAAACAATGTCAAAGCTAGAAGATACTTTGGGGAAGAGTTATACCAACCACCTCACTTTACAGAGCCAGGAAACAGGTCTCTGAGCTAGGCAGTAACAGAATTACAAAGTCAGCTGACACCAAGAGGGCTCTTTCCACCTCACCACAGCTCCTTTGTAGGTTTCCAGTGATCTGGATGCTTTACCAAAGAACTGATACACCTTGTGGGGAAAGCAAAAAAATCAATCAACTTCTGGATCTCTAGCATTCTGACCGCTATACTTTGGGAGCTCTTTGAATGACATGTGACTTCAAGAAACTCTTATTTTATTCTTGAAGAGGTCAAAGATTTCTCTTCCCTTCTCATACATACACTTGAAATCTGAAGAGTTTATATCATGGAACATATAGCCTCAGAAACTAAAATAAATTCAATTAAAACACAATTACTCTGGTCTTGTCAACCTTAACCTTATCTAGCTATAACAGAAAAAGAGAAACAATCTCAGTTCAGACTGAGAACAAACTAGTTTAAACCAGTACGTGTATGATCATCTCTGCTTTATGGACGAAGAAAGTAAGGCTCAGAGAACTATGACTTGGTCAAAGGCACACATAAAAGAAAGAACAAAACTGGACTTCAAGTCAAGTATCCCAATTCTTGTCTAAGGCTTAGTCTCCACTAAGTGACAAGGGGCCCCAAATCCTCCCTAATCAGCTTTGGAACTGGCCATCATAGACCAGACAATTCCAAGTACAGACAGAAAAAAAAAAAAAAAGACAGGAGGAAGTGCCTGTTGCCCGCAGGCACGAAAGGAAGAGTCAAGGGACAGGAAGGGAAACACCAGACCGGAGCAGCAAAGAGCTGGAGATTCAACTCTGGGACTGACATAGAGGAAATCCTTTCAATGGGAAACCACAGGAGTAGATTACTGTGATTACACTTCAAAAGCAAAGACTCTGCCACAGAGAGACATAATGAGAGGAAAGCGCTGCCCCCTTGATCAGGGAAGTCCGGGGGCCCCCTGCTACACACTCTCAGGCATTCATAAAAAAAGGAATGGAGCCATAAGAAAGCTCCCAATCTCCATCTCCCGCTTATCTCCCTCCAGATCACCAATCACGTGATGAACTGCTTGCCAAACGTAGGGAATCAAAGGCTGCCAGTTTAGGGGCATCAAAGACAAGAATGCCTCCTGAATTTGCCCTTTCTGAGATCTAACTTGTGGAAAAATATCCAAGACAAATTGCTTCTAGGTTAAGAGCTGGCATGGTGAGTTTTAACTCTGAGAAAACAGATCAAGAACACCCAAGTTAGAAGTCTCTGAACTGACTGGCTTATGAAAATACTGTCACAGAAAGAGTGATAACTCTCCAAAAAAATTGCCATCCTTTTGAGGGCAGGGATGATTTCATCTTTTGTCTTTGCTGTACAATAAATATGCCTTGAATTGAATTCATTCCAAGTATTAATCTAATATTAACTATAAAAGGCTAGAAAACTAGAATTCAGAAGGCATCAGGGAGTGGCATATGCTGGACTTGGGAGTCAAAAAAATTTATCTTGAACACAACCTCAGACTCCCTAGTTGTGTGAGTGTGGACAGGTCACAAAACTACTCTTCATCAAATGTTGACAATCTCTATAACCCATCATGGCATAGTAAGGCTCAAATGGGAAGATTTTGCAAATAAAGTGCTTTGTAAACCTTAAAGTAATTATAGCAATGTTGATTGTTGTTGCTATTAACAGAGTAGAAAGAGCACTGGACTTAAACTTGAGAGATATATATATCAAAATATCAACTCAAAAAATACATGTGTGTGTGGCTCTGGGCAAAGCCCCCTGACCCATCAGGTTTGAGATTTCTCATCTTTAATAGGAGAGCTAATGTTAACCTCACAGGGATGCTACAGATAAACATTAGCTAAATAAATGAGTCATCAGACTGGAGTTTTTAAATGAGCTACATGAAAGATGATTTACTTTGAAATTCAGAAATTAAGCCTGGAGAATCAGAGGTAAAAGGGAGAAAAAAAGATGCTCTGAAAGAACTAGACTATTATACACATGTGAGCACCTCCAGCTTTACTGAAATAATGACAACTACCTGAGGAAAGTCCAAAGGACCCAGTTAGACCTGATTCAGAAACAGAAGTATAAGTAGGAAGGAGAAATGGCCAGGAGGATTAGCACTATGGTGAGGACACAGAATCATTCCCTTTGAAAGGGAATTAAAAGAAACAAGAGATGTTTGCCCTTAGGAAGATCTAGAAAAATTGTGACTCTTCTAGTATACTGTTTTTATTATTATCATCATCATTATTATTTTCTTATACAATAAATTCAGGAATAAATTGGAGGCCCAGAATGAGAAATGGCATTTAATTAGAAGCCCAAAATTCAAGGGTACAGTTTCTGGCTTCTTCTAGTCTTGATAAAGTAACAAAACTGTGCTTCAAGTATCTCAAGGGCTAGTACATAAAAAAAGAAATCTATCCCTTGTGCTTGGCCCCAAAGGGGCCACAATAAAAACCAATGAGAGAAGGAAGAGATGTAGACTAAAAAGAAACTGTATTTAGCTCCATGTAAGGAAAAAATACTTTGGAGTTCTTCAAAAACACAACAGATGACTACTTTTGTCAAGGACAATTGTTCAGGTAGTTGGGTTTCAATGACTTGAAGAACCAAAGGATATGTGAAGAGGCTACAGAAAAAGTCCCAGTGCTCAAAACCTCAGGGAAATGGGTTTGGAAACTGCTAAAGGGTGGAAGTTCCTATATCCTAGTGTTACCCCTGGAACATACCAGAAACTGCACCCAGCAAGTTGGGACATCTAATTAAATGCCATTTCTCACCCTGGGTCTCCAATTGATTTCTGATTGAATTTATCATGTAACATAAAAACAATAATAATAACAACAATAATAAAAAGTCCCTGGCTCTTTAACCAAAAAGAACCCCCTAATTGATTCCCACAGTAATTAACCTGCATTTTACCTCCGAGAGCGGTAGTTAAGGAAGTCGGCACTGCTATTTATAACTCATCTCAAATTGAGGGCAGACTGCCTAAAATCTAACACATCCCAGCTGTACTCCTGTTTGAACTAGGGCCAAGGGAATTTTTTAAAGCAATCTTGGCACCGAATGAATGACACCAACAGTATGAGAGCACAAGTGGTTGTGTTGTGGTGACGTAGCAGGGGAGGTGGGATGGGAAGGGGGGGCCGGGGGCCTGGGATCCCTTCTCTTGCAGGCTTGGCTGCTCACTAGGGCCCTGTACAGTAAGCTGGGAGCCGCCCACTGAGAGCCAAACACAGGAAAAGACTTTTCCTGTGGAACGCCTTGAAGTGAGAAACACATGGCTAATCTGAATAAACGCGAAGCCACTGCCGCCCCTGCCAGGAAGGTTAGTGCTCGTAATCTCTGGCCATGAGGCTGGCTGCCGGGGAGGACTTGGCCTGGCGCCTGAGAACCCACAAAGAGCTGGGAGAACAGATGGGGAAGGACCCCAGCAAAAACAGCGCCGGGGCACGTGACCTGCCACATGGCCCCGCCAGCACAAACTATTGTCTAGCTGCTGAATTCCTTCCCCTCATACAAAGCCATCAGGACCCTCGTCACAATTTTAGAGATAGGCAGCAGCTGGACACTCATCCCTTGCTAGACCCTTCCCCTCGAAGCTCTTAGGAAGGGTGGAAAAAGAAAAGGTCTTTCCCACCTCTTACAGTGACTTGCGAGTTCCATCTGCTCCCCATGGCCCAACTTTGAATGGAGTCTCTAAGATAGAGAAGGTATATATCTCTCCCCACAAAGAGCATGTATCTCCTCTGTGCAGCATCCCAGCCAGCCTTCCCCAGGTCTTCACCACATAAAATACAGACTGTTCAAGTAAGTTAGCTCTGACCACCTGGTTCCTTGCCCTGCCACATCTCACACCTGGCCTTCCCTTGACCGTCTAAGTCCTTGGAGCTGGTTCCATCCTTCTTCAAAACTCAGCCCAAGAGCCACCTTTCACAGAGCCTTTTGAACTTCCCCCTGCCAACTCACTCCTCAGTTTTCCTTTTGTGTCCAGTCTATTTTCATTTGCATATGTCCATGTTAGAATGTGAACTCTGGGAGGGCAAGGGGCTTTTCATTTAACATAGCATCTGACACACACACAGAGGGTATCTAATAAATTGACTGATAGGACCTCAAAAGGCAGTTTAACAACCTCCTTTTAATACAAGAGGAAAAGAGCCTTGTGGAAAGTCAAACAAATTCCACTCCAAATCTGGTTTTCTCCTAGACTACCATTAACATAGCTGAGTTTCTTTAATTCTTTCTTTCTTACTTCTGTTACTTTCCTGATTTAAAGGATAGGTAAGGGTCCCTTTTCCTCAGAAGAAAAACGTAAGCATAGGAAGGAAACTTGGCCTTAACTAAGACCCACTATCTCCTTGAAAGAGTGATGAAACAAGGGAAGTGGTTTACCTAAGACTACTCAGTAGCAGAACAGAAATTGGGGATGGACAGTTAGGGGAAGGGGGAAAGAATGGTGGAACTCTTTCCATTACAACTGATTCAAGACTAATCATTAAGGGAACATAACTCAAGGGAGAACTTACTAACTCCCTAACCCCACCATCCTCCAACTGAGGAAGCAACATTTTTATTTTGTGTTTTCATGTGTTGTGTGCACGTAAGGTGGGGAGTGGGATGGGAAAGAGCCACACCATGGGAAATTGTTCCCATTATCATCTGTGGACTAGATTCCTTTCTGCTGGTCAGATGTCAGTTCCTTAGTCATCCTAAGCTTCCTCAAGGTTAGGTCAATAGAAGTAAGGGTGCAGAGCAGGAAGAGAACATCACTGAAGCAGGTCCACCACCACTTCCCTTGGGTTTGGCCAAGGCTCTGGTTCTTTAGAGGCTGCAGGGAGTGCCACCACTTTGGACTTCATGGCATCTTATCATCTCTAACTCAGACCATATCTGACAAAAGAATCTTTATGATAATACACTGGATGAGAGATTTAGTCTTTGCCTGATGACTTCTCCTGAAAGCTGCCCAGTCCACTTTTGGAGAGAATTCTCATTACTATGTAATTTTTCCTTACATCAAATCTAATTTTGCTTGTCTCTTTGCAACTATAATCCATTATTCCTAGTTTGGGCTGCTGGAGCCCAAATAGAACAAATCTAATCCTTTCTTGACAGCCCTTCAAAGATAAGATACAGAAGTACCCTCCATATACTCCAATTCTTTCTTTTTCCAGGCTAAACATCTTCAGATGGCATGGATTCAAGGCCCTTTACTTTGGATGCTTCCAGATTATCAATGGCTTTTTCTGAACTGTGGTGCTTGGAACTAAATATATTCTCCAGAAGCAGTCTTGACCAGGAACAGAAGACAAATATTCCCCAGAGAGAGATAAATTTCCCCACTCCTATAACAACACAAATGTCCACTTTTAGGACAACTACTTCTTACCAACTCTATGGAGGAGGGAGGTGAGACAAGCATAAACTGATTCACAAGGTTTCAAGAAGTCCTGTGATTTGTGAATATATGCTGGGACTCAACTCTCAACCCATTTAGTTCTCCTGAATCCAAGTCTAAGGACTCTGCCTCTCATTCTATCACCTAACTTAAAATGCCACCTACCCTTGGGGAAAATACATATGAATTGGAGGAATTGAGAATATCTCATTAAGATTGGCAAAAAATAAGAAAAAAAATTTAGTTCTCTTCAATCTCTTCACTACTCTGAGCTCCTCCACTCCACCCATACAAGATGTCACCATCTTGAAAATACTCTGAGAATAGAGATGACACTGGTAAAAAGGGTAATGGCTTCTCTGAGTTAGGTGGAATCCTGTCAACTTGAGGTGGGAGTGGGATTTCAAGCAATGTCTGCCTGAGTCTAATTTATAGAACAACAAATGAAGCACCAATTTGGCAACTTTCTGGGAAGATCCCCTGGTCAGATATGAAACAAAAAGCCCAAACCTTTCAATCTTACTTTGGGATGTTGAGAAGGATCCAAGATCTAAAACAAGTAGAAAAGAGTCCATGTTCTCCTTAGGGAAAAATGTAAAAGCCAGGCCTTTGCCTTGCCCTACAATAGTGAGATAAACCAGAAGAGCTATTTAGGAGGCAAATAGAGGGCCAAGGTAGGAAAAAAAAATAGCTACAATAGCTACAAGTCGTATTTCTAAAATGCTTTCAGGATTAGAAAATGTCTTCCTCACAACCCTGAGGTGGGAAGAATGAGAATTATTCCCATTTTAGCAAGAACACTGAGGTTCAGAGAAGTAGTCACATAGTTTGGGAACACAAACCCCAGAATCAGAAATGGAGTTAGAATGAATGTTCCAATCCCATCAAAGAGAGGCAAGGGAAACCCCCGAAAGAATGAGAAGGACCCAAATACCAATTACAGATGGCCAAACAAAAGGCTGGATAACCACTTGGATATGCTCTAGTGGGGATCCTCGTTAAGTAGAGGCTTGACCACATGGCCTCGGAAGTGCTTTCAAACTTCAATTCTCTGATTCTAACGTTAATGGAGCTGCACAGCTGCCCTCCCCAAACAGGCATGTCAGAAAACCACAGGCAGGTGGTTTGCATTTCTTCCTCCAGCTGGGGTGTAAGCCATCAAATGGTATAACCAGAGAATCAGTCTAATGAATTCTCTAACTGATGATAAACAAAGTCTTAGCTCCTAAGTCTATAGGACTTGAGTCTGATCAAGTGAGGTGCTGCCTGTTCCATATCCTAGGTCGAACCAGCTGCCTTCTATAGCCACCTCTTCTGAGTGTGCTCAAGATGCCGTCATTTACTAGCTCTCAGAGAAAATACTTTTCTTTCATGTTCATCCTCCTTACCTTTGAGTAAAGACTTAGTGAATAGATTTTTCCGCAATTTCAAACTGCAATCTTTTATAGTGGGTAGAGTCAGTAAAGATGCAGGGTGCCAAGTATAAAATCAAATATTCTATCAGGAAAGGACTTCAGGAAAATAAAACTGTTAAAACAGAATGTTTAGGCTGATATGCCTTTAGAGATCATCCAGTTGAAGTGCCTCATTTTATTTTTTTAAAAAATTGAGGTGCAGAAGAGGGATGGTGGTTTGCCAAAGTTCTCACAGAAGATTAAAAGCCTTTATAAAAAGCCAAAGGATCCAACGTCAGAAGATTCAGGTTCTTGCTGGGTTCTGACAATAATGGGATGTAGAACCTTGAGCAAGTCATACTCTCTGGGTCTCAATTTCATGTAAAATAAAGGAATGAGAGTAAATAAATGCTGAGATCTCTTCTAGTTTTTACAATCCTCAAAAAAAAATCATTAACTAATTTTCTTTTTTTTTTAGTTTTTTTTTTTTTTAAGGTAAATGGGGTTAAGTGGCTTGCCCAAGGCCACACAGCTAGGTAATTATTGGGTGTCTGAGACTGGATTTGAACCCAGGTATTCCTGACTCCAGGGCCAGTGCTTTATCCACTATGCCACCCAGTTGCCCCCATTAACTAATTTTCAAAGGGCTTATAGAGAGAAGTAGAATTCCAGTAGTATAGAAAAATATATAATTTCCTTAAATATTAAAGATAGTCTTTCTCAACCAAACAGCCAGGGTTTCCCACCTATAGGAAGTTTAAAGAAAGGAAATTACTCATTCAGAATCACCATGACTGAGAGGGAGGATGGGGAGGGGGAGAGAGAGGAGATGGCATTTTTAGCATGATATGGTCTGTATTGGATTCAGAGTAGGCACTATATTGCCCTGCCCTTCTTGCCCACAGTAGCACACTCTAGAAGCTAGAGACACTCAAAAGACCAAATGAAATTTCAATTCAGCTACTGAATGATTTGGACAAGGTAGCTTTTTTGTTGTTTTTGTTTTTTCGCAAGGCAATGGGGTTAAGTGGCTTGCCCAAGGCCACACAGCTAGGTAACTATTGTCTGAGGTCAAATTTGAACTCAGGTCCTCCTGACTCCAGGGCCAGTGCTCCATCCACTGCGCCTCCTAGCCACCCTGACAAAGTACCTTTGTATGAGAGGATTCAATTCCATGGGAGAGATGACTTCAAGGGTAACTTCTGACTCCAAAAACTGGTGATTTTGTACTACTTCTCTGTTAAGTGTGGGCTTATTTATATGTATTTGGACACTTTAAAAGTCAATGATATCCTTGGGGACATACACCCCTCCATCAACGTAGATTAAATATTTCCAAATCTTGTCCCATGTGATACAAGCCCTTATTTCCTCATAAGGTGTATAGAAAAAAGTTTATGCTATCTTGGGGGTATCAATGTATTGTTTCACAGGGTTGTGGTTATCCAGTTAGTAAACATGTGATTGCCTATTCTAGTCATAAAGGTGTAGTGGTGGTACTGTGAATGGCATGCTAGATTTGGAGTCAGGACAAAGCTGGGTTCAGATCTCATTTCTGATCTAAAACTAGTTGAATCTTAAATCCCTGGGCGTTCCTAAGCCTCTCTGAGCTTCCATTTCCCCAACTGTAAAAGAGAAATAACAGCACCTCCCTCACAGGACTGTCATGAGGACTGAATGAGATAGGGAAGGTGAGGTATTATATATAAATGGAAGTTATTTTGATTATAGCCTCTCAGTAGAGGGAGATCCCCATGTAGATGAAATCCTGGATCCATTGCACAGTCTGTTCTGAAGAATCAATTAAGCTTAAGCTAAAAAACAAAAACAAAAGCCGTAAATACCCTGAGGAAGTCCCCTGACAGGTAGAAAAGCAGATCAGAGAAAGGAGCTACAGACTCAAACGCCAAAAAGGATGAGAAAGGCTCGGCTTCTCCTATTCCCATTCCAAGAGATACTATGTTTTCTTTCCTCTGAGAGGATCCATTAAAAAAAAAAAAACATGTTCCAAGGTAGCAAGCCACAAGCACCTGGGTTATTCCACCCAGCTCACTTATGAGGTGGTTCCTTTGTATCATAGCACTGTGATGAATGAGGGAGGCTGGGACAAGGTCTAAATAAACCAGGGTCCCTGCTCTGGAGTCTGATGCTCTAAAAGAGAATGAGGGGTGCACCCAAAGCACAATAATTCAAGTTAGAATGAGGGAAATATTCAGCAAGAGATATTCAACAAGAGGAAAAAATGCTGGAGAGAAGGCTGGAGACAATCATAGGGACATTTTCTTTTCCCTTTTCCACCAAATTCAAGGTTCCATTAGGTAAACTGGTCTTGGACCAGAATGATTCCTCTCTCTCCCCTTCCCATAATCCCACAATTAAGGTGGGGTTTTGGTTTTTCTTCTGTAAATTGAAGGAATTAGAATAGGAATATGAAAAAAAGGTCCAGACCAGCTAGGTCCTTGATTCCTTAAGAAACAGGGAGTCACACTTCAGGACTGTAGGCAGGCAAGCATCACCAGGAAAACAATACTGGCAGTCCCTGACCTCCAGAAGAGGACCAGTCAATCACAAGGAGACAGGATCTGTCCATAAAGGGTCTTTTCACCTAGAATATTTCAAGGCTTCCAGGATATTTGAAAAGTGATTATTCTGAGAGTTACATCTGATACCATACAATACCAAGTAATAATATACATCACCATAGCATCCTGAGTTAGAGCTTTGGATCTAGGACCTCAAGAGGCATTAATGCCTCTCCTTTTACCACAATGTTACCTTGGACAAATGGCTTTCCTTTTTGAGTTCAACAAAATGTTAGGGAAAAAAAATTTATAACTCATTTCAATATAATTGGTTTCCTTTATAATCAATCCTATGTATTTCATACATTTAAAAAATTTTTATGAGGAGGGTCCAAGACACCAGAAAGATTAAGAACTAGAATAAATTATCTCCAAGTTCAATTCCATTAAGTAATCATACACTTAGGGACGATTTCCCCTTACTAAGTGCCTACTATGTGACAAAAAAAAAAAAGTCATTGACCTCAAGTAGCTGCCCTTGAATCGAGGGGAAACAAGTACACAATCAAGTAAATATAATTTCTAGAGGCTTATGTCTGCCCTTCTGTTAAAGTTCAGCTCTTTTCTTTCCCTGACATCTCAGCACTGACAATTGTCTTCTACCTTAAGAGTGATATACTCAATTTTGCAACTATCTAATGTAATTTGCAATCAGTTACGTGGAATTTGCTTAAGGAATAGCTCACACCCACACCCACACCCACACCCACACACATGCAAACACTAAAATAAAGTTAAAAAAACTTTTAAAAACTATATTTTTAAAAGGCTATTGGGAGGAAATGGCCAGATTTAAGTATCAGGGCCTTTAGAGGAGAAGAGAAATCCTTAAGGACTAGAAAATTATGAGGTTATGGAGAAGTCGAGCAAGGACTTCATGTGATTCTACTGCATGAAAAATAAACATGGACAGAAGCTAATTACAAAGGGGAAGGTCCTTGAGAGGAAGCAGTGAATTTCACACAGAGGGCAGTGGTGGGGGTGGGGAGGTGGGCACAGCAGAGGAGGGTCACATTGCAACTTTTAGCAAATAAGAGCAACACTGTCTCCAGTCTTCCCTCATTTCTTTGACCTAATTTCTCAAGTTCTTCTCTAACATGCTGAATGGACTTGTAAACAGATGTCCCTAAACACAATTACAATTTTGTCCTAAGTTTTTCACAGACTCACTACAATTAATTACAAAATCTCTGTTGTGTTGCCTTCATCACTGGTCTTAAAAAACACTGCAAGCTGACCTCTGAAGTCCAGAGTCATACCGGGAATGCATATGCATGGCCAATTTCATTGGGAGGACAGGACGTGGATGTCACCAGCAGGGTGGATCCCAAGCACTCTCTTCAGCAAAGGGTCTCTTTTCGCAGAGTAAGGGTAGTCAATCCCGTTTATCTGCACTTCAGTGAGAAGGCCACTCCAGAGGGTGTCTACAGGAAAATGGGTGTGTGTCTTTGTATCTCTCCAGTCCTCACATTCACGTCTTCCACATTGACCACACTGTACAGTCCACCAACAGCCAATCTCTATTCTTGATCCTGATGTTCCCTAGATCAGGACCTTCCCAGACCCCAAGCTCCTTCTCCTAACCCACAGTATTCAGCCTCCTCTTCTCCAGTCTCTAGCTCACACATTGCTCTTGTACTCAGTCACAAATACCAAAGAGGTGTTTATCTTCTGCTAGATCTGGGGGAAACTTGGACAAAAATTAAACTGCCTCCATCAGGAGGGAAAACCATGGACACAGCTAAGTTCACACACAAATGCATACAAAGTCAATACAAAGTATTGTAGAGGGGGGTATCAGTAAGTGGAAGGGGATACATCAGGGACTTAGTTTAGAGGCCATTCTTAGAGGTCAGCTTGGTTAGAAAGCAGGGAGATGGGAGAGGGATGAAGTGTCAGTGAAGGGCAGACTGGCAGGAAGGCAGAGGCAGTAAAGGGTAGCCTGAAGCCCAAAAGCCAAACTAAGGAGTTTGTACTTGACCCTAGAGACAACAAGGAGCTACCAGATTTCTCTGCTTGAAGAATATCTACTTGAGCAGCATAATAGAGGGCTGGTTTGGAGAGAGGAAGAGACTGAAGGCAGGAAGCCCAACTGGAAGACACAACCACCAGTCCAGGAGAGAGGTGATAGGAGAAAAATAGCACGGGAAGGGACCCAGGTTTCAAATTCCAATTACTTATTCAATAAGCTTCTATTAAATGCCTATTATGTTATTAGGTACTGTAATAAATTTTACGGATTCAAGAGATAAAAGAGACCTGTCCCTGTCTTCAAGGACCTTATAGGTCAACAGCCATTCTAGTCAACAGAGGAGGGGAGGGCACTAATAAGAGCAACCGGGAAGCATCAGGATGGGTCCCAAGCTATTCTGAGACAGATGAAGGGCAGGGTTACAGCTTGGGCAGAGGCACTGAGATAGAGGAGCCCCAAGGCCATGGATCAGGGGCTAAGGGACTGGAGGCTAAGAACCCACAAAGAGCTGGAAGAACAGCTGAATAAAGACCCCAGCAAAAACTGGACCCGGGCCATGCGACCCTCCACCTGGCCCCCTACAAGCTCAATAAATGTAAGTAGAAAAATGCTGGCATCTTCCTCAGTGAGCGACAGTGCAAATGGCAAAATGTAGATTCCCTTACATAAGCATTGTGGTGTCAACTAAGCTGATTGACAAGAAATATATGTGGACTTTTAAAATCTGAAGTATAAGTGACTAAGCGAACAGTGAAAATGTGCAGCCCCTTCAAATCATCTAAAATATTTTATTAATATCTTTTTCTCTGTATTTGATAGGTGGTTCTGAGCAGGGTGAAAATCTCTTCTCCAAATTGAGTATAAATAAAATGCTATACTTAACAAGCATCAAGCAATGAAGAAAGGTAGATTAGAACATGAATAAGGTGATGGACAAAATAGTTGAGTATTTCTAATAGCTACACTGGCCAAGGAGAATCTATTTGCCTAAAGAGGATGAAATTAGCTGGTTGACAAAAGAATGGAGTTAGTGTCTGAGTGCAAAGAGGAAATCTGAGCCTTCTAATAATATTTACCCCTTCAGGATAAGGGAAATGACAAACACTTAGCAAAACAAATAATGATCTTGATTCTAGCTCAACAACAGTCAGTACCTCTAGAACAAGGATTCTCGCTAAAACCCAACTACTACTCTTAAAGTTCTCAAAATTAGTTATTCTGTCTTTTGATGCATTGCTTTCACCTCTTGCATATGCTATCAATAGCTATCAATTATGATTTTCCACATAGAATCTATGAATTAAAGAAACTCTTTAGCTCTTAGTTGGAATAGCCTGAAATTCTTTCCAATTTGCCCAAAATGGCAACAGGTTTGGGGCTGCCCACTCAGGTGGTTCTGTACTGCTAATCCCTACCCTCAAGTTCCCATTCAACAAAATATAAGAACTAGCCTCCAGCAGTTATTTTTAGAACTGGACATTGGTACCTTTCACCATCTTGAACTAATCAGAATCAAACCAGTAGGTCTGCTCATCATCTTCAATCATGGAACATATCCCTCTGATTCTGTCAGAGGGGTCCTACCTTCATCCAGGACATCTCTGAGTTTGCCCCTCTTCCACAGTACCATCACTAGAACCACTCCAGGTCCTCCTCTCCAACTGCTGGCACCACTTGTAATAGTAATCTAAATGGCCTATGGTCTCCTCATTCAACTTCTCATTAATATAATTGCTAAAATCATCCAAGTGCATGGGATTATCCATGTCATTTCCTCGCTCAAAAACTCTGGGTGGCTTCCCTGTTGCTTCTAAGACAAAAGCACCCTGGGCACTCAAGCTTGGCTCAACCAAACTTTCCAACCTTGTTTCATAATACTTTGCCCTTTACTGTCTGTGCTCCAACCAAGCTGCTCCTAAATGCCAGGAACCTCCCTCCCTGCTTCTTTATCTTTGCCAAGTGAACTATCACTTTTCCTTCTGATGCTCCTCAAGTCCTAACTCCACAAAGTCTTTCCCAATTCCCCCATCCCAGGGACTAAAGTTTGCTTGTTCTCTCCCCCTGCTCCCCAACTTCAAATTTTCCTTAGAGCCCTCGAACAGTGCCACCAGCATTGATAAAGTACCTTCCTTGTATTAGGGAGACAAGGAAAGGCAAAAGCAAGATTCCTGTTCTCAGGGGGCACCCAGTCCAACGGGGGAGACTGTGTAAACACCTTCGTACAAACTAGATATATGCAAAAAAAAAAACCACCCAAAAGAAAAACCCCTGGGCCTAATTTCAGAGGGAAGGCACTAGGCATTACAAGGAAAATTGGGAAGGACTTCTTGTAGAAGGGGGGGGATTTTAACTAAAACCTGAAAGAAGGGAAGCCAAGTGGTAGAAGAACTGAAGAGGAGAGTCCCAAACATGGAAAACAGCCAAGTGAAACTGCCTGGAGTTCAGAAGTGATATGCTGGAGAAATAGTTAAGAGATCAATTCACTGGACCATAGAATAAGTATATGAAGGGAAAAGAGGCAATGAAGACTGAAAAGGGAGCAATGGACCAGGTTTAAGATTTCATATTTGATCCTGGAGGGTAGGGAGTGTCACTGGATCTCTCCTTCACTCCAATCATAATCTACTTGTAACATAATTATTTACATACATATCACATACTCCCTATTAGATTATAAATTTGAGGATTGTCATCTTTTCATTTTTGTATTATTCCCAGTGCTGTAAGCACAGGACTTTGCCCTTAATGTTTATTTAATTGAATTTGATTTCATTCACAACATTAAATCATTCATTAAGCATTAAGGCATTTCTTCTGTCCAAATAACTTCCACTTGTGCTTGAGAGTGTAGAAAGAGTCTTGCAATCTTGTGAATCTCATTACAACCTTGAGAGTTTGGGAGTGCTAAAATTGTGATTTCTGTTTTACATGTGAGGAGACTGAGGCACAATTCAATGAAGACTTTTTTTTTTAGTTTTTTGCAAGGCAATGGGGTTAAGTGGCTTGCCCAAGGCCACACCGCTAGGTAATTATTTAGTGTCTGAGGCAGGATTTGAACTCAGGTCCTCCTGACTCCAGGGCCAGTGCTCTATCCACTGTGCCATCTAGCTGCCCATCAATGAAGACATTTTCCTATAACTATAAAACCAATATCAAGGGGGTGGCTAAGTGGTGCAGTGAATAGAGCATGGGCCCTGGAGTCAGGAGGACCTGAGTTCAAATTCAGCCTCAGACACTTAATCTATTATTGCCTAGCTATGGGAACTTGGGCAAGTCATTCAACCCCACTGCCTTAAATAAATAAAAATTTTAAAATATATATCAAAGCTAGGATTCCCAACATGGGATTTTGATTCCAGATCCACTGTTGTTGGCAATCTAACAGAAAGCCTTCATGATATGCATAGAACTAGCTAGGCATTGTGGGAAGAAATGAAGATGAAAAAGACCCAAACTTGCCCTCAAGAAACTGACCCTTCAGTTGGAGGGAGAATTCCCATACACAAATCACTAGAACACATATGAAACTGAGAAATGTCCAAGGGAAGCATAAAGTGTTGCAAAATTTGAGATCTGATATTGAGGGCAAGAGCCCTAGTAGACTGAGACTTGGACAGTTCTAAGGACTGGATTCTGGTCCAAACTCTGCTAGGACTTTGCTCTATGACTTTGGTCATCTTGAAAGTGATGGGATTATACTAAGATCTTGTGGTTTATTTACTCTCATATTATTATAATCATCTTGTTGTGAAAGTAAACATAAACCCCCCTCCCCCCAAAAAGATAAAGGAACCTCAAGAGAAACGAAGTAAAAGGGGGGGGGGGGAAGTATACTTCAGTCTATGTTCAGATTCCATCATCTCTGTCTCTGGTATGAGTTGCCTCCTTTATCATAAATCCATCAGAGAAGTTGCTTCAATACCTTTTCCCATAGATGTCATTACTAGTTGTATTTCCTTCCATTCTATTCCTCCCCACTCCCATTTATTCTCTCTCTCTCCTTTTTGCTCTGTCCCACCTTAGAAGTGTGTTATATCTGACTTGTCTCTCCCATGATTTTCCCTCTCTTCTATCATCTACTCCCCCCTCCCATCCCCCTTATCCATCCTCTCCTCTCATTTTTCTCTAGGGTAAGATAGATTTCTACCCTACTGAATATTATACTAAGATCTTTAAGGTCTCCTCCAGCATTACCTCCAGCTAAAATAAGGGAATATTTTAGCTTGAACTAACTCAGGGAGGCATTTTCTTTCAAACCAAATACCAGGACAGTTCCTTATCTTGGTGTATTGAGCCCCACCTATCTCTTTAAAAAAAAACCAACTTCAAAACTGCTAAAGAAAGGCAGAGGTTCAGATAATGGATTGGAAAGGAACACAAAACTCTTTGAATGTTCAACTTGCTGGGACAATTGGATTCCAAAAACTTTACCTGAAAGGATCCAAGAGTATAGCATCAAGTCTTCTAAGGTTGAGGACTGGGACCAAAGAGGAGAAAAGAAACACTCAGAAAGGCTCTCACATATAGTTACTACCTAATGGGACAACCACTTCAACTCTGGCTATTTGGTTCTCCCAGGCCAAAGTAAGGATCTTGATGGGAGACCAAGCTTTTCTGAATGGGGCACAAACAAACAGCAACTACCTCATCTACTCAGATCTTTATGTGTTACAGTCTACCAAGCAAGATTTAGATATCAAAAGAGGAAGATAGTGAAAGGAATGGGTGAAATAAAGTTATTTCCCCCAGTGATCAAATAGCAAATGTACTGGACTTCTGGTTTGGGCCCAGGGGACAGAAATAGTAGCAAAGAAAGAGATTTTGATTCAATATAAGAAAGTTTTCTCTACCTAATGATTAATCAGGTAAGCTGGTTTTAGACACAAAAAGCTCCCTTTCCCAAATGGTGGTATTTAAGCAGAGGCTGGATAATACCATATAGTTCTATTGTGATTTAAACTTTGTTATAAGGTCTTTTTCTCACAACTGCACTGTGTGGTTGTTATTATTTATCCTTTGTTCTTAAAGAGGACTGTGACAAGCAAGTGAGTTGGATTTGAGTGAGGGACTGCTCTGCTAAGTCACCAGCCTCACTTTCTCCTCCAGAACCATCTGGGTCCAGTGGCCAGATTTAATCAGGACAACTGGACTTATCCAAGATTACATAGCTAGTAAATGTCAAGCATCTGAGGTTGGATTTGAACTCAGGTCCTCCCGGTGCTCAGCACCTACTAGGAGCTCTAATCCACCTTGCCACCTAGCTGCTCTCTGTACTGTGTGATAGTTAGTACAAGTATTTTCTAAATTTTATAGAAACTAAGAAATAATTTATCCACATTTACTCAACTAACAGAACTGCTGGAGAAGGATTTAAACTTATGTCTCTTGATTCTATTTGTTGGAAAGTTTGTTCACGTGATTCGCTATTTGGGTAAGGCTTAGATTACAGGATGTAGAGCTGGAGATACTATGGACCCACAAAACAAGAACACTGAGCTAAGCCTGAAAAGGTCCAGGATCCAGTCCCCTCTTTTCTACTTTCCTGCCCTATGACCTTGAGCAAATTATCTCCCAGATTATATGAGGGAAGTAGGCTTGACCTCTGAAGTCAATTCCATCTTTAAAAGTCCATGAAATGGGGGGGGGGGGGCGGCTAGGTGGCACAGTGGATAAAGCACCAAACCTGGAGTCAGGAGTACCTGGATTCAAATCCAGCCTCAGACACTTAATGATGACCTAGCTGTGTGGCCTTGGGCAAGCCACTTAACCCCATTGCCTTACAAAAACGTAAAAGTAAGTAAGTAAGCAAGTAAATAAATAAATAAGTGTAAAGTACATGAAGTCACAATGATCAAATCAATCTTTAATAAAAAAGATAAAATAAAATTCTCTGGTAGAGTAGTGCTGGGCAACATCAAACACCCAACTCACTGATCAAGGTTTAGCCAAATGATTGGTAGTTAAATATACAATCTTTTTTCTTCTTCTCTGTACATAGAAGTATTCAAATGATTGGGTTTTGTCAATTTCAGAATAATCAAAAATATTAAAAAAAAACATTTACCCCAGGACTGTCCCTTTGCACCCACACTCAGTCACTGGGTACTATAGGAGTGACACCAAACTGGGCATTGGAATCAAGACTTTTGAGTCCTAGCTTCTTGACTCTGGACTTGTTTCACTTTTTGAGACTCAGTTTCCTCCCATCAACACGAAGCAACTCACAAGGTTTTGGCAAAAGGGCTTTGTAAGTTATTCAAAGTGCTATGGAAACTTCCTTATAGCAGTAATTATAAGAAACATAAACCACCCCTAGATGGTGAGAACTTTCTCAACAGGCCAATGCAGCTTCTCAGAAAGATTAATAGAACATATTTTGTTGTTCCAATATTATTCTCCTATTGATTTCAGACAATTCTACAAACTTCACAAATCTTCCTCACCTCTGCAGATGGTGCCCTTCATGTCCACTGCCTAAGTGGCTAAACCTCCCACAAGGAGCCATTCTTGGCTCTTTGCCAGACCACCCTTGGTGGATCAACCCAGGCTGTCAACCAAGATAAGGATTTCCTAAATGCTGTGGACAGACTTATTCTGTAGTACCAGATGAGTTTACTCCTTTTTCTTAGGGTCACTTCCATTCCACATGAAATGAAATATTGGGGAGGGGGGAATGTATATCAATGTTTATAATCAGAGAAGTGTCCTTATTTTGCCTTGTGACATGAATTAATAGTTAACTTCACCTCTCTCACTAAAATAAAAGCTAAATCAAACTTCCCAGTAAATAGTAGTAAAAAAAAATGTATTTGTTCTGATATGTGGGTGATCCATAGGAGTCCTTCACTTCCACTTGAATGAGAAGACATGCTTGAGGACCATTGACCCAAAGTATAAAAAGAGTCTGAGGGATAATACATATATTTGTCCTTCATTAGCAAGAAGTAAGACTTTCCACCTAAGGAAGATGACATCCATAGACAGCACTAAGGATAAAAAACTGCATGTCAATCAGTAAGCATTTATCAGGATTCAAAGATAAAAACAACAGTCTCTGCCCTCAAGAAGCTTACATTTTATCAAAGAAAACAACATGTTCATGTATAAGTCTACTGAATAGAACAGAATTGAATAATATATATTAAAATAAATAGAGATAATTTGACAAGGAGGTGAAGCACAAGCTGCTGGAGCTAGGGGAAAGGAATCAAGAAAAGTTTTGTGGACAAGGAGGCATTTAAGCTGAGCTTTGAAGGAAAGCAGAATCTTGAGAGGGAAGAGAGCATTCCAAGCCAGAGATAGGAGAGACAAAAAAGATGGGGGGAGGAGAGAGAGAGAGGGTTGGGAGATAAAGACAGAGGAAAACTGGTGGGGGAGGGAGAGAAGGAAAGGGAGAGGGAAAGGCAATGAGAACAGCAAGGCCAGTCCTACTAGACTCTTAAGCATGTGTGAAGGGAAATAGTATAGAATGAGGTTGCAAAGGTAGATTGGAGGCAGGTTGTGAAGGTCCTTCCACGTCACAGACTAGGGTACTGACTGACTAAAGAAGGAAATGACCTAGGACTCTTGGGACCATTCTTTTGACAGCTGTGTGGAGTCTGGAGAGGAGAAAGGCTTAGGCCAGGAGGCCAGTCAGTAGGAGACAGGCCAGGTGAGAGGTAAGGATATATGAGGGATGTTGTGGAAAGAAGAGTATCTCAAGTGTCATCTCAGCACACATAGCTCCATGAAGGAGGTGATACAAATACCTTTATCCTAGATTTACAACTGGTGAAACTGAAATTCAGAGAAATCACTTGTCCCAGGTCACATAGCTAGTCAAGAATAGAGACAGAGCTAGACCTTAGGTCCTTTTATTTTCCCTCTACATCCTAGAACAGAAGTACTTTAGATAAAACTGGTCCACCTCTAGAGATATAAGACATTTCAGCTCAAATATCAGGCCTAAAAGAAGTGGGGTTTGTGATACACAGAACAAGTTGCAAGGCTTCTGTCAATGAACATCTCAGTCACCCAAGGATGCTACCAGCATCCTTATCACTTTGTCAGTACATAGTCTGATTGAACATTGCAAAGCAAACATGCCAAAAACATAAGACTCACACTGTGGTTATGAGAATGTTTTTTTCCTCCTTTCATCCAGCAAGGTGGTATAGTGGATACAGTATCAAAGCAGCACTCAGGAAGACTCGAATTCAAATTCGACTCAGGAGAATTACTAGTTGTGTGACCCTGGACAAGTCAACCACATCTTATAAAATAGGGATAATAACAACACCTAGCTCCCACGGTTCTTCAGTGTGTTTTGCCAAAGTATGTAAATAAAAAAGCTATATATACAAAATAGCAATGATACTGATGAGGCGACAAAGGAAGAGCTTGTTTGGATTAAGAGGAGAAAGCTCTCAAACAATAAATAGCATAAATCAAAGGGCTCAGTCATTTGACACCTAAGAGCATGGCCTCCAAGGACATTGCACAGTATACAAACACTATAAAGACTAATTGTGGAATAGGCATTTTACTCCTGGGAAAGCAGTTTAGGTGATTTGAAATCTATTATAAAAGTTCACCTGAGATTCAGCTCTAACTGGGCTTGGCCATAGCACCATAGATCACCATGGATCATTTTGGATGGAAGGAAGGAAGGAAGGAGGGAGGCCTTCTTGTGCTGGGTGAAAAAAAGGCTACAGAAAAGGCACGCAAGGATACAACAATATGAATTCTCACTGGATCGAGTATTGCAAGGACAACAAGACCAGGGATATTAATTGCTATCCCATGGCATCTTTACCATGGACCCTTTACTTGCTATAAAGATTAAAGGTCCATTTGGATTTAAAGAGGAAAGCCTTGTTAGGGATAATATAGAAAAAAAACTACCAACTCCATTCTAATTCAGACTCAAAGCCCAGATCTCATGACTAGTTCACCCTCAGAAGAGGTTTGACTGCCCTAAGTAAGTGCTTTTTAGATCCATTCGTGTTCAATAAAAACCCCTTCTTCCAAAATCGGGGGTTTTTGTAGGAGGCTTGTCAGAGGTCTTTTACTATAAGGTTTTTTTTTAACATAATGGCCACCACAGCCTCCTCTTCTCCCACTACAATCCTTCTTATGTTCTCTCATTCAACATCCAAGCCAGATCCTCCAGCACAATCAGAGCTTTCCTGCCTCCACAACGCAGTCTGAAAGATTCCCTGGTCTTTAAAGCCCTAGTTTTGATGCTGCCACCTCCATTCCCCAAGACAGATGTGGTCAGGGCCTCTTCTGCCCTGCAAACCCACATGCTGATCCTATGGGTTTAAATATATGCAAATTAGACAATGCTATCCAGGTGCTCTAATAAGCCAACTGAGAGGAGGAACCTGGTCTTCCTTTTTGGCCAGAGCTCTCCTCAGACCCAATACGATGCCCTGAAGTTCACAAGTCAGGGCCCTTCCAGTCAAAGGGCCCAATATTTGACCCATGGACAGTAGTGAAAGGACAAGGCAGCATCTGCTCTGCCCTACTGTCACTATGCGTGACCACTAAATCCCCTGGACTCATTTTCTCTCAGGTCATACTATCCATCCTATCCAAGGAGTGTCCCTTGAGTCTTTACCCAACTCTTGGGAGCATGGCCAAGGCTACTGGCAGGCCCGGCCCAGCTGCCTAACAAGTTGAAGAGAATGGAAGGCAGGGCGACACTGCTGGGTCCACTACATGCATGAGATCCCAGAACTGGAGACTCAAGAGCAGGAAGGGCCTACCCAGGGGTATTTCACAGAAATGCTCTGTAAAATGTGAAGCTCTTTACAAGTGTGAATGGCCACATAGGATGGTCCCTTCATTTTAAAAAGGTTCAGAGGAGGCTATACCACTGCTTAATGCATAGCTGAGATGAGAAATGAGATCTCCTGATTTCCAAACCAGCATCTTTTCCCCCACACTGTGAAATGATTGCAAAACTATTTATTTTACTCCTACAAAGCCCATCTCCTGACCTGGGAAGCAAAAATAGGACACCCAAACTTGGGTTAAAAAAAGAAGTCCCATCCCAGGTATGGGCAGGAGCTCTGGGACCTCATTTAATTATCTGCAAGAGGAAGAGGGCTCTCAGTGTACCTTCAGAGAAGGCCTAATAGGCCTTGGTCAGGTCACTCCACCTTACCTTCTCAGCAGCAGGCCAAGTCAATCTAGGTAGCAAAGACTAAGACCTGGGCTCTAAATGGGGCTCTATAGACAACTGGTTTGGGTCTTCAATTTTTCCATTTGAAAAAACAGGCCAATGTTCTGCCTAGTTTTTCTATGCTTTCTTTTTTATTCTTTTATAAAGGATGGCTCTCTAAATTATTATAAGGGGAAAGGGGAAAAATATTATCTTAAAATAAAGGTGAAATCCAAAAGACTTAAATCAAAAAAAAATTTTTTTAAGAATCCCTGCTCCTCCCTCCCTCCCTCCCTCCTTTACAGACAAGACCATATGTGAGAGAGAGTTCAAAGAGCTCTTGAAAGAACTGTTGGCTAGTAGGCAAATGTCCTTTTAGTTCATCTACAAAAATCATTCCTTTTCTTCAGGGTCATCAGGTTCTCCTACCTGTCTGCCACTTCTTTTCAATTTCCTTTGCTGGATCAACATCCATGGCCCACCCTCCCGTGATATCTTAGAGCTTCTCTTTCCTCCATTCTTTCTCTTGGTTATCTCATCAACACATGAGATCAATTATCATCTGCACAGAATAGACTCCACAAACTACATAGGCAGCACTCTTGCTTGGTGGGGGCTCCACTGCCACATTTCCAATTGCCTGCCTTGACACCTATCAAGTCCAAAACAGGATTCACTTTATTCTCCCCATGGATTCCTTCACTCTTCCTCCTAACTGCCCCATTCTATCAGAGATGCCCCATATCCAAACAGTTGCTTAATCTGTGCACTATTTCTCCCTAATATCTTTCACTCTCCTACCACAACAACCCTAACCCTAGAACAAAACCTCATACCTTCTCAACTGGAACTTGACTCCTAACTGGTAAAAGTGTAAAGTTCTTGGGCCTAGGATTCTTTGTTTCTCTAGCAGATGCCCTTTTCTCTCTACTCCATTTTCAATCTCATGCTTGATTATTGAAATAGTCCTCAAGGTTGGTCACCATGCCTGCTTCTCCCTCTCCATTTCTTCCTCCACTCAACTGTCAAGTTAACTTTCCTACGGCACAGATCTGATCATGCCTCATACACATACACACACACACGCACACACAAACACACAAACACACTCTCTCCCGGATCCTGTTCAATAAAACTCCAGTCTCCCTAGTTTCCCTGGCTTTTTTCCAGGCTCAGCTGAAGTTTCACCAAAGAGAAGTCTTTCCTGATCCCCCCTTAATGCTAGTGCCTTCCCTCTAAGCAAGGGGGGATTTATTTTCACCAATTTATCTTTTGATAACTTCTTTTCACCTGGTTGTATACATGTCACCTCCATTACATCATGAGCTCCCAGAGGACAGGGGCTGTCTTTTGCCTTTCTCTGTATCTTTAATGCCCATCCTCTTCCAAAGGGTCTTTCATAATTTACCACTTGCAGGGGCAGCTAGGTGGTAGTGAATAGAGCACAGGCCTTGGGAGTCGGAAGGACCTGAGTTCAAATCCAGCCTCAGATACTTACTAGCTGTGTAACCTTGGGCAACTCACTTAACCCTGATTGCCTCCAAAATGAAAAAAAAAATAATTCCCTACTGTCACTTTGAATTTAATAATCTGTGAATATACTTCTCTCCAGTAGAATGTAAACTTCTTAAGGGAATAGTTTTTATTCTGGTTTTATAGCCCCAGTATCTAGCAAGCTTGAGGTATCAGAGAGCTGGTTATTAACTTGATGGACTTCAGCCTTTCCCTCCCAGGTTTTTCCCACATGCCCCAAACACCACCCTGGGGCCTCTCTCTCTCCTCACATTACACATAGGGCTTTCTTGGGATCTCCTCCTGCTATAATTGAGGACCCTCATCTCTACAATCAAATTCTAGGATCTTTTAAGCTACTGGCCTCTAATAGAGAAAGGGGGGAGGGGACTAAACTCCCAGAAAAGCATTCTATACTCCTTCCCTAGAACCATTGCTCAGTCTTTTATAATCTGGTTTCAGATCTCATCACTCACCTAAAACAGATCCTACCAAATTTCCCTCTAGCAGTTAGGGATTTATTTCCCCCATACCTACACTTGCCTGTTTCGTCAGGGATTACAACTATCCTTTCTTCACTCTTAACCATTCATCTTCTAATCTTATGCATTCTATCTCCCCAAATGGGGAAGAGACCAGTGATCTCTTACTAGTCAGATCTTACCAGTCAGGCTGCATGTCAATATTAATCACCCTTTTATTCTCAATGTTTTTTTTTTTTTTTTGCAAGGCAATGGGGTTAAGTGGCTTGCCCAAGGCCACACAGCTAGGTAATTATTAAGTGTCTGAGGCAGGATTTGAACTCAGGTCCTCCTGACTCCAAGGCTGGTGCTCTATCCACTGTGCCAACTAGCTGCCCCCTTATTCTCAGTGTTGGTTTTTTTTTAGGAGAACTCTGGTCCTCCAGCTGTCTTGACTGTTCCTTCTCATCCTTTTGTGCTGATTTGTAATATCATATTCCTGTAAAGGGGTTTCCCCAAGACTGTCCAGAGCTCTCTTTACTTGTCTCTTGGTGATTTCATCAGCTTCTATGGGTTTAAAGGTCATCTCTATGTAACATAAGCACTTCTACAAATCCAGCCCCAACCCCACATCACCAACTGCCAACTGGCCATTTCAAATTGGATGTCCCAAAGACTTCTCAAACTTGACATATCCATTTACAAAATATTTCTCTTTCCTCCCAAGTTCAACACTCTTTCCAAGTTCCCTTTTTCTGTAGAAGGCACTCTTCTCAGGTTTATAATCTTGGCAGCATCCTTAGTTCTCTTCACTCTTTCTCACCCCATGAGGCTATTGGTTGCCAACCTTTGCCATTTCTACCTCCACATTTCCTACATCAGACTCCTTTTCTCTACTAGCACAGTCATTACTTTAGTCTAGGCTCTTATCATTTTTTGCCTAGATTACTGAAACAGCCTCCTAGGTCTTCATTTTTCCCTGCCATCTCCCCACAGCTGCCAAAGCATCTTAAGCATCTATCTGCTCATGTAACTCTGCTACTCAATCAAGGTCTATGGCTTCCTAATGCCTTTGGGATAGGCAATTAAGACATCTTCTGTTGAGTTTTTAAGAACCCCATTCTAGCCTTTTTTTTCTGACCTCACTTCTATATTCTGGAATCCCACCCATCTGCCCTTTTTCTCACAACACCCACCCAATCTATGCTTTTGTCCTAGTCATGTGTATGCCTGGAACACACTCCTCCCTGCCCCTTCCTCACTTCTGTCTCAAAGAATGTCTCTTCCTTGAAGAAGGCATGTTCAAGTATCAGCTTCTAGACAAAGCTATTCCTATTTCCCATTACTCCACTTCAACTGCTAGTAAACCTTCTCTACTCCGAATGCATTTATTTTAACACCTTTTCTATTTATTCTGTATTTCCTAATATATGTACTTCCTATCTCCCCTGTTAGGGGACAGTTCCTTCATTCACTGTATTTGTATCCCCAGCTCTTAGCACAGAGCCTGAAACCCAGTGGGCAATTAAGAAATGTTTATTGATTGATAACAGACTGTGCCTCCTATCACTGATCAATTCCATTTGTTGGACGGAAATCATAGAGCAACACTAAATGGGCTGGAATGATGGAATGAGATCCTAGACACCAAAACTCACTTGGAAGTTCCTATCAAAACTGAAATACTGCTATAAAATCAGTCTAAAGAAGGGAATTGCCCTCTCTAGAGGCCATCACAGGGAAGCAGGGTTCTGATGGGAAACTAGTCTACCTGGATCCAGCCACAGTTTATAGCTCACTTCAAAACTTGGTACCCACATTTCTTAGGCCAGGAGAAATTAGGAAACTTGAGGAAACAAACTACTTAGTACTGAATTGTTCAGGGCAATCCTATCTATTTCTTCCAAAAGTATTGAAATAACCTATGAATTTCATCTCCCAGGGACTAAGACAAAAAGGAATGTCCCAAAGGCAAGAAAGGAAGTTATCTGTATTACCTGGGGTGTTACCTGGGGTAGCAAAAAACCAGTCCTTACCATTTCTATCAGTGATTTATACTCCCTATAAACAGCAGAAAATAGAGAACAAGAACCTATCCCAGAGACTGAGGGGAAGGCTAGGAGGTTGGTGTCCTCTGAGAGTATGAACACTTACTTCTCCACATGGAGATGGACAGTCTTCTTAAAGCCAAAGAACACCCTGCATGAGTCATTTTAGGAGAACAGCCGGACTTGAGTGTATTTATACCCATGTAACCCCATGTAACAGAGAGTGAGCATACCAAAGGGAAGAGCCAGACAAAGGCTTCAGGGAAGAAAACAGAAACTGTTCCCCCCCCCCTTCTGATCTATGAATGACTAACATCAGGCTGATCCCTAAAACTTACTACCTAGTCCATCATGTCTGTGCTAGAACTTCCTATCAGCCTAGAGGAAAAAGCCAATGTTCCCATTAACAAAGAAGTTAAGTTAGATCAGTTGTGAGCTGACAAAGTTAAGATTGGGGGTGGGGGGAAGCACACAGAACATCTCAGCTGCTGGTGATGAGCCACTAAAAATCATAAGCGTGCCTCTGCCAAAGGAGGAGGAGGAATAGATAACGCTCCAAACTCGGGAACACACAAGCAACTGAGCCATAAGGAAACCCAAATGCGAAAGGAAAAAAGAAAAAAAGGCCCATGGCATGTTTCCTTTTCTCATCAGTGGTGGTGGTGCTGGTGGCAGCGGCGATGCAACCCCAAGCTGCAGTGAGCTGGGAGTGTGGTTCCTGCTGCCTAGGGCCCAAAACCTGGAAGGACAACTGGGGAGAATGGAGGGAAGAAGCAGCAAGAATCTGCCTGGGATAAATGGATTTCTAACATGCACCATAAGCAACTGTAGGTCAATATTTTAATCAGTGGGATTTACAAAGATAAAATGCACCCGTGTGGATGCATTCTTGAAACTACACTTTCTCCTTCTTCTGCTAGTCCACCATGCAAATGGGAGAAGCCCCTGGGAAGGAAGTCCTTCCACCTGTCCCAAAGATTTCTTTCAACTTAAAGATAGTGAGTTAAAAGAAAGTCACATCAAATGAGAAGTCCATTAGTCCCTTTCTATTTAACAGAATGTGGTTCAAACAACACTGAAGAAAGGCAATGTGAAGAATACACCCCTGCGTGCGCACACACATACATCCACATCCCCTCCCCCAGGTGGATGGGTGAGCCTATGCAGTGTAGATGGTACAGAATTTGAGAGTCATGGTACCTGGGCTTCCCATTACTAACCAGATGACCTTGAATATGTCAATTTACCTTTCTAAATCAAAATTTCCCTTATAAAAATGAGGTCAATAATACTTGTACTATCCATCACACAGGATTGTTGGGTTGTTGTGAAAATTGAATAAGAATATAAAGAAAATAGTACATAAGTGGAAAAAGTGAAATATGATTGCACATTTTAAGCGTCATCATCATCATCATCTGGGTCCAACTGTCACCTTTTACAGATGAAGAAACTGAGGCCTAGAGAAGGGAAGGGACTTGCCTGGGAAGTGTTAAGTAGTAAGTGGCTAGAATTCCAGCCCAGGGCTCTGCCTCCAAATCCAGTCCCTAGAACATGCTGCTTCTCCACATTTCTGAGCCAGGAGCTCCACACTGTACCCAGGGAGGGGTAATCCCACACTCCTCCACCCCACCCATGAACAGAAACCCTGGGCCAGCCCTCGTATTGAATTCCCTTTGCGTCATGAGCATCCCCTTACAGATCCACAAGTACCCAACCCCAATCACATAGGGACCAGCAGGAGAAGAGAAATAGAATCTCCCCATTTCAGGAAGTTCCCAGAAGGAACCAGCATGTGGCTCTAGCGTTTATGAGCTACTTGGCCACAGCAAAGCTAATCAAATGCAGTTAAAAACAATATTAAAGGCCATTTCTATGAGCATATGGGCAAATTACATATGTGCAGGCTTATCCAGCCCATCAGTCCTTGAAGCAGGGTTGATCCAGGCATCTCAGCTTGATCACAGCTCCCAACTGTTCAGGAACATCATCCATGCACGAGGAACAACAAGAAGTACTTCACAGCCCGAGTTTTATTTCATTAGGATAAACTCTGCCAAGCAGGAGAAGCCCAAGCTCTGGGTCCTATAGTTTGGGGGACCCTCAGAGATTTGTGCCAAACACACAGTTCAGGTCCAGGGACCCTCCCAATCCAGGGCTTGGCAACAGTCAGTCAGATTCCCTGGCCTACAGAAGCACTGGCTGAAACCATCAAAGACTTCCAGGGACCCCCCCAAAGGGCAGAGACAGAAAACACCTTCTGGCTCAAGCTCCTTTCTCTCCTTCCATTCTACAGGGGTAGAAAGTGAAGGTCCAGGAAAGGGAAGCCTCTTGCCTTGAGCCCCACTGTCAAGATTATGAATTCATAACCCTCGCTGTCACTCTGGTGAATGTCCTGGGACACATTCTTGGCCTAAAAGAAACCTGCCCCTAGGATGGAGCCCAAAGGGCTCTTTCCACCACACCCGGGGAACCTGGATTCACCCTCTCTTTAACAAAGCAACTCCCCATCCTGGCAGCCAGAAACACAGAACTCACTTGAATTCTAAGAAGCCCATGGAGCCCAGGGCAGGACTATCTGTAGAAAGGCAAGCTCCCAAGCCTTCTGCTTCCGTCCCAATTTGGCTCCAGCTCTTCTTCTCCAGGAAGCTTTCCCAAACTAATCCCAGCCCTCACCACACATGTACTCATTTCGCACTTTAATATTCCACTGAATAAATGCCTTTTAAAGTGTTCACCCACATGGTCAATCTTCCTATAAGAACATTGACTCCTTAGGGGCAGGTCAAAAAAATCTCAGATCTGGGCAGCCACAGAGACCAGGAGAAAGTGAAATGAGACAGAGAAGCCAGGCTGCTTCTTTTTATAAGGCCTTGAGTCCAAATGGCTTGACTGTAAAGCCTGTTCTACGCCATAGGGTTATTACAGGCACAACCCTACTGCCCTCAGCCTCTGGGGTTGGCTCATTCTGCTTGGGAATCTCTTCCAATAACATCTCTCTGCTCCTTGAGAGCCTTCCCAGTGCTGGCGCAACACTGAGGAAGCCTGAGTCCATATGGAGGAGCAGACAGGACATCATTCCCTTAGCAAATCCAAGCACCCTGAGCATGTTGGCAAAGTAAGAATAGCCCTGTCCTGGGGAGCTTACAACTAGATACATTTAATGACAAGTCTGTTTTTTAATACATTAAATATTTGATAGGTGTCATTTCTATGGTATTTTATGTGCCACATGTGCTTTGTATACATAACTGACCCAGTGAGGAAGAGACAGGACAGCTATTCTTTAATTCTTCCAGGAAGACTGGAGAGGCAAAGAAACTTATGTCACCTGGCAAGCAGTGACCAAGGATTAGGAGTGGCACAAGGGTGGACTCCTAATCCAATATTCTGTCAGAGATGCTACCTGAACCTTTAAACTAAGGTCAGGGATATGACAATTCACATGCCCTACTGCAAACCCAGGCAAGTGACATTGGAAATCCTGGAAACTTGTGGCCATTTCTCTCTTTTGCCAGTGATCTCCAGTAAGATGGGTGGCAATGCTAAAATGAGGAACAGATATACTTGGCCCACGTGCTAACAAATATTTCTTTGGTCTCATTAAGGATGCCTTGAAGGAATGGGGAAAATCTTTTCACCCGAGACTCTACCTCTCTCCCTTCTAGATAGATCTGGGCTATTTCTCATCAGCTTCTGCTGTTCCAGGATTCCTGTAGATAACTAAGACTGAGACCATGAAAAGTCACCCAGTCACCTATTAATCACTAATTGTGCAAATATGAAGTTCAATGGAGAGGGAAGATATAAAGGGAAGTCCTACCCTATTCAAGTCTTCAAAGGGTTGGCAAGAGAAGAAATCAATAAATAAAAACACACCTCTTAATCTTAACATTTTTTTCAATAAAGTTCTCCTTGGACCTCCCAGTGATGTGACAGGGAGAACCCAAGGACCAGGAACCAGGGGCCTCCAGCTCTGGTAAGCTTTACACCAAGCTGGGAAGTAACTTGTCAGCTGATTCTATCTACTGTCTGAGAGTCTTCCAAAGAAAATTTGGAAAAACCTATCATCACCAGGAAAAAAAGAGTTTCTCCTCTGGTGGCCACAGAAACTCCTAAGGTCTATCCCAGACTCTGGGCACGTGGACAATGCCTAATAAATGCTTCCAAAAGGACCTGTGACAGGCAGTGGTAGAAAGAACATTACCAACATTGATTGGAGAAGTGTCAATACTTCTAACAAGTATCAAAGAAAAGTTGAAGAAGTACATGAAAAGGACTCAGATGAAGAAGAGATCACTGGAGCCTGAGAACGAAAAGGCCAGTCCCTGGAGGAGTGGGCTTCCACACACCAGAGGAAGGGATTAGAGAGGGGAAGGTTTATTATCTTGTCTTGGCTCAGACTATTATTACAGAACACTGATATATATATATATATATATATATATATATATATATATATATCTCACCCAACTATAAACCCCTAAAAAAAAGATTCTACTCCAGCAAACAGCTTTTGGAAGAGGCTTGCCAAGGTGAAACTTAGGCAGGAAATATATCAGAGAACTCTGCAAGCTGCTGTCCAGGCTCCTTATTCTCTAAGGTCCAGAGAGGATCAAGGACTTAGCTAAGGTCACACAGCTAGTAAGGAACAGAGTTGAATTCTAACATGGGTCATCCAATTCTAAAATCCAGGATCCCAGGCTGGAGATTTTCCTCCCAAGCTTCAGTTCACCCCCACCCACCCAGTGTGAAATGACAATGGATTTGGTGTAGCATCAGGCCAAGGCCAAAAAAGGATCCAAGCTTCACACCACTTTTCCATCCCTATCATCCCCTTAGTGAACTTTTCTCCCTTCCTCCAACTTTTAAAGACTTTCATCCTCCTTTCCCTTCCCAACTCTCCCCATCACTTTCTGCAATACTATTTTTTACTCCACTCCAGAGAAATAAAATACTAGACCAGAATTATCTTGGTCTTAGAACTGTTTATTAATTTGCCTGTCAAACATTCTATACAACCATTTACATCTTACTACAAAAACCTCCTGGGTACATATTGACAGCTCAGCAAGTATTTACACAAAGCTCTGAAACATTTGGTTCCTTTAAAGACAAAATGCTGTGTCAAGCTTCTAGAGCTCTACCCTTTCCCTTCATTCTGGGAGCGCCCCCCAACTTTTTTTTTTTTAGGTTTTTGCAAGGCAAATGGGGTTAAGTGGCTTGCCCAAGGCCACACAGCTAGGTAATTATTAAGTGTCTGAGACCGGATTTGAACCCAGGTACTCCTGACTCCAGGGCCGGTGCTTTTTTCCACTATGCCACCTAGCTGCGCCGCCCCCCCCCACTTTTGTAAAGAGTAACTTCTTCCTGGTATACCTCTAATCTACCTAAATTACCCTTCTACAACACTTTACTAAGAGAAGAGAGAAGGGAAGCATGGGTGTGTCAGAAGAAAAATAAAATTAACAATCCACGTGCACATTTACACCACATGGGTCAAAAGCCAAAGGTATGAGGAAAGTCAAATCTGTACCCATGAAATCTACCTGAGAAACTTTGCTCTAACTCTTCTAGCCTCTAGGGCTCAGCCTCATCTCTGAGAAGACTTCCTAGGGCAAGTCTGAACGCTCCCATTTACAAGTGCCTGCTGGAACCAAATTGAGAGTCCAACCTATTAAAAAAAAAAATCTATCTAGAGAATATGATATGCTCGTAAGGCTTAGAATCTAACACGAACAGTGATATTTCAAAATCTGCTAATTCACCCTCTTCTCCAATCTTCACCCTTCCCACCCCCCCCCAATCCACCCTAAGCCTGGCAGACTTCAAATAGACTTTTTTTCAAAGTTGATATTTTGATGAGATCTGTTTAGTTGTACAAGCATTCATAATTATCAGGTTTAGTCTGTTAAGAATTGAAAGGATCCCTTGCAGACCTTAGCTTACCCCTCTCATTTGACAAATGAAATGAGGTCCAGAGAGTCCCAGCAACTTGTCTGAGGTCCCCTCGGCTACCTAGTTAGTGGCAAAATCAGATCTAGCAACCCAACTGTATTTGATTCCTAGGCTGGTACTTTCTATAGGACCACCATCTCAGCAGAAGGAATTAATTCCAAGACATCAATGGTGGTGGCAGGGGCATGGCCCAAAACAGGGCAGCACCTGACTAAGTGGTCCCGTCTGGTGGTCCTCCTCTGGAAAAGACATAATGATGGGGATCCTCCTTCCTCATAGACATATTTAAGAACAGCATAGGAAGTTCTACTATTTTCTTTCATTCCAAGTACCAACCGAACCATTTAAGCTGAAAGTCTCTAAGTAAACAATGGCTCTCCCTAAGGCTAGTGAACCAAGGTGAGGATACAAGGTGAATGTGAAGTTCCTCAAGGGCAGGATGCCAGTGTCTCCAGTATGCAGAGTCTCAAACAGATTATTATAATTTGGAGGGAGCCTGGAAGATCATCAAGCGATTCAAGCCTCACTTTTGCAGCTGATGAAATGGAGGTTCAGGGGATAAGCAGGGCTAGACTCAGTCCATGGGTCTACTACCGTGTCACACCCAGAACTCACCCATTTCAAGAAATATCCAAATTATTGACTGAGTAAGGGGCAAGGTCTTACTTATATTATCCTTTGAGCAAGAGGGGGGTGGGAATCCAGTGTCAAAAACTATGGAGTCGAGGACCTTGCTTCGGATCCTAAGAAATCATGACCGATGAGCAAGAAAGAATAAGCTAGTGCTGACATCTGGAAAATGATCTGGAAGCTTTGCTTGCTTTAGGGTTAAGAGATCTGAAATCAAACGCAACAAGTGGGGGGGCGGGGGGGGGGAAGAGAAAGAAAGATAGGAATGGAAAAAAGGGATCTTTCGGTGTCAGGCTCAATGTTTCTCCAAGTGTTCCAGTATTTAAAAAGTCATTCACCAAACCTCTGGAGCTCCACAAAAAGCCACTGGTACAAAAAGCACACCCCTCAGGAAGGAGGCAAGCTAACAAATGAATGTTTAATATGCTCCAAGAGATCTGTTACAGGAAGAGATCTTTCTGCTTGTGATTAGGGTTTGCCTCACACAAACGCAAAAAGAGGTCTAGAAGAAAGCTCTCTGACCCTGCTGGCATAAGGGCACCGGGGCCTGAGTCACCCACCAGCTCTGTGGACAAGAGGAGGGTCACTCCTCCACCTGGATGAGTCTCAGTTTCCTCATCTATAAAAAAAGGACACATGAAGCATATTACCTCCACAGAGCTGTTGCAACTCCAATGAGAAAGATGTGTGAAGATACTTTGTAAACAACAAGCTTCATATAAATTTAAGGATTTTATCAGCAATCACCACAAAAATAACAATTCAAGAATCTGTGATATTTTTGTAAAGAGTCTCCATACAGATGTAAATTCTGATCTCTTTCCAGCATTAAAGATGGATTTATGAGTTGTGGTAGCAAAAAAAAAAAAAATTTAATAAGAATTTTAAAATCCTCCGGTCATAAGGTCATTAGCCTTCTAATATTAAGTCCCTGCACTAATCAAGGCTGGTCCTAATGACAGTCCCATCTACTGCAGTCTTAACACTAAAAAAATAAAAAAAAAATTTCTCCCCTTGGGGAATTCCTAGTTGTAATACAAGAGGCATCAAAAGAGGACTTCAGTGAAAAATTATAAATACACCAAAATGCCTCAAAGGGTCTAAATTCATTGGATATCTATTTTGATCCCTCTTCCCATGCCTGCCCCCCCCCAAAAAAAGAGAAGAGCTGGAGAAAGTAGGACTGGAATAGTGGGTGTTCATCTGGAGGTGGTTTTCCTAGTCCCTCCTACTTCTGAGGGAGCTCCAAGAGTCCTGTATTTCAGCCAGCCCAGACTGTCTGCCAGTAGGCATTCCCATGATAAAGACAGGAATCCTGGATTTGTTTCCCAGGAGTCAAAAATTCTGTTCGATATTTCCACAGCAAGTGGGAACAACAAAGTCCCTACAATCAAATCCACTGTGGTTCTTCTGGACCCCAATGGCATCTAAGAATTTGATAAGTTTGCTGGATCCCCCAGATGTTTCTCTTAAAAGCAGCTTGAAGTCAAAGTTTCATTTCGGAATCTAGTCTCACATTTCCCAAGCTTCATTCCAAAGAACCCTACTAGAATTCTCTGTAAAATGAATGGAGGACCCCATATAAAAAGTTTGATGCTAGAAGTATTTCCCCTCCCTAAAACAATCTAAATAAAACACATTTTTACTGGCCATTTTCCAATATTTTACTAGGCTTGATTTTCACTATTTTACTCCAAACTTTCAGTACCTTTGGTGTCTTGGGAACATGCCATACATACTCAAAAACAGTAGTTGTCAAACATACCCCTCCTCCCCAATTAGTTCAAATGTATTTTATATTTAACTCTCTCTGACTGGCGTTTCTCCCCAAAGGAATGTGAACTCTTTGAGAGTAAACGATTTTTCTTTTTGTCCCTGTATCCCCAGCACTGAAGCACAGTACCTGGTCAAATTGTAGGCCCTTAATAAGCACTGGTGAATGAATGGCTTCCACCAATATTTCAAGTCCCTAAGTGCGCTTCAGCTAAATTCCTTTGAGACAGTTATAATACACACTAAACAATTTTGAGATCACTTCCTCAATAGGAGAAACACAAGAACTACCAAGAAGAAAAGGACAAAGAAAAAGTTTGAATTGTCTTTGCAGAATAGAACTTTCCTGCTCCATGAAAAAAATGAACTTTGGCAATTATCTATCCTTTGTGTCCTCATAAGACCAAACTCAAATCCAGGGGACCCGGATTCAAGTTCTGTTCCTGACACAGAGTGACCCCAGGCAAGTCCTTGAACCTATCAGAGCCCCATACAAGTCTTTGAATCTGTCCTTTGGAGAAAATGGAGCAAGTCTGCCTTCCCTCACTGGTAGGAGTCCCTTCATCTGGAGATCACAGGTCCAGTCCCTCCCCCAATTTCCTTAAAAGCCCTCCCACCATAGCTGTGCCACTCTTCCCCAAAACAGAAATCAAAAACTGTTTGATTTGAGTACAAAACAGGGCAGTAAAAAAAAAAAAAATCTAATGTTTTAGAACACTTACTTTGTAACATTATGATTTCCTGGGACATTTCCCCCACGTTAATCATTTTTAGCAAAAATGAAAAAAAAAGTTACCTATCCTTCCCGGAGGCCCTGTGTTGTGTGGGCCATTTACAGGGAGCCCTGACCCAGCCCAAGAGGGCTGAAACTTGTGTTCTCTTCCACAAGTCTAATTTCCTCTTTTCCCTGCCTGCATCTGAACTGTGGAGGGACCGAGACTAGGTGATACACGTGCCTCACACAATTGTGGGTGACGTTAAAGGTGGAACTTTTATAAGAAGGTGCTTGCTCTCAAAAAAGAGGCGGCAGATGTAACATGCACCCCAAACACCAAAGGCCTCAAAAAACGAATACTTCAGCTCTCTCCATCAGAGGGTCCAAAGCATTCGGATCTGTCCTATTTATCATTTCACCGAGTTTCACGAGGGGGGAAGAGGAGAAAGACAGGGAAGGAATGACCTAAGACTCTACCAAAACCCAGCCTTCCTCCAAAATGCCCTAGAGGGCAAGGCATCATCAGGCTCCCCAACTTTCTTGCCTGCATCGGGGAGTGGAATCATTTCTACTAAAGGAGAATCTCTTCCCAGGTTTAGTCTGACTAGTCTAAGCTCTGTGGAGCTGCAGGAGTTAAGTCATTTAGTTCTCAGGACTTAAATAGAGCCCCACTAATTAAAATCTCCCTTCTAATAAGGGAAAAAAAAATGCATGTGCTAGAAAATAAAGGAGGCACACCATCTTCTCTTTACCTGGCCACACAGATCCAATGTCTTCAACCCAAACCATGAAGTCAGAATAAAGGCGAAAAGACACCGTGGTAAAGATATATGGAATATAAAAATGAAATTCTACAAATGTGTTTTTGAAGTAAACCACTAGAAATAACAGAGAGGGTCACAGTTTATTTTTTCTGGGGGGTGGTGGTGGTGGTGTTACTATAACATGAAATAACAGGAACCATGCGTTTTAGTTTTCTCTAAGTGTTAACTTATATTGCTTTTTGGGTGATCTGAATTTTGATGAGTCCCATTCAAGAAGCATTCCTTGAAGTGCTTCCTAGTAAGAAGCTCTTCTGGCTGGGGTGGGGGTGGGGGGGGCAAGATAAGATTAAATAAGATCCAGTCTCCTCTCACCTACCTCCCCCTCCCCTTTCTTACTTATAGTGTTATGTTACCACATAGGTACTAGGCAAAGCCGAATATAAAGACAGTACAACACACCAAGGTGCTAAGAGGGGAGGAAAAGTTAAAATTAAAGATCCGTAAAGGACGTTAAGAAGGGTGGAAGAAGAGAAAAGAGCAGAGAAAAGCTCCATCAAGAAGCTGGTGATGTTTGATCTGGGCCTTAGAAGCTGGAAGATAAATAGGCAAAACCTATCTTTCTTTTTTCTGCCCTAAGAATGGATTTTAACTCTGCCCTATCAGATCCATAGGGAGACACTTCCCCTCTCAAGGAGGTCAAGTCTGCCACGAATACTCTTTTAAATCTTGTCTGGCCAACTTCAATTCAAACAAAAGAAAGTGTTAAGAAGACTCAATGTGTGAAAGAATTCGGCCTGGTTTCCTTCAAAGAGGACTCATTAGAAGCTAATTCAGGATTTCCCAGGGTTAAAAGCTCCCATTTACTCCTTTTCAAGTCCCCCCCCTTTTTTTTTCTCTCCTCTCGCCCCACCCCCAGGAAAGACCCAATATTCAAAACCTCATACAAAAGGCCCAAGCTAAGTGATCTCAATCCTGGTCAAAATGACCAGAGAGACAAACGCATCCTCAGACCCATCAAAGAAATCATTTATGCCAATGGGAAAGTCACATACCCCAAACAAACAGCAAACCCATTGTGGAGAGAAACCCAGCTCCTGTTCTGACAACACACAAATCTATTTCAGGCCGCATAAACCATAACAAGCAGAATAAATCCAAGGTACGAGCAAAACGCTGCTGCCTCCTCTTTTGTTTCGGGCACAATGCAACAAGGGCAGCCTGTCTGGGGCTCTGCTCCTGCTGATACAGGATTTGCGGCTGAACCTCCTCAAGGTCACAGCCAATTTCAGTTCTGGAATAAAAGGCAGATAGTGGCAGTGATGGTTTGGGTTATCACTGGCAGAAAAGCAGAGTGTAAAAGTTTATGAGCTCATCAGGATTGTTGTACCATTACATCAGAGGCAATTATAAATGGCCAAGAGCAGGAGATGGGGAGCCAATCAGATCACAGATAGGATGTCAACCTAAGACCAACTGTCTCCTGGCTTTGACAGAAGGATTTTACCTCCATAATTCAAATCCCAAACCAAAGCAATCTGCACTCACTACTCCAATCACTCAGCTGTTTACCAGCGCTTCCAGGGAGAAGCCCGGGCCACTGGGCCGGCAGAGACCGAGAACGGAGAGGGCCGGGCCGCCCCGGACACGCCGCAGCCTGGCGCCGGCCGACCACACCAGGCCCGTTCCCTCCCTCCGAGGGCCGCGGGGGCCACCCCCCCCCGGGGGGCCGCCCCGCCGGGGCCCGAGCTCGGGGTGGGGGCGGGGAGGGGGCGAGCGGCCCCCCCGGAGCCTCGGCGGGGGGCGACACCCCCCCAAAGCCCGTGAGAAGCACGCGACGCGCCCCCCACCCCCCCCCCCCCGTGCCCGTCCCCTCCTCTCCTCCCCCCCCCGCGGCTGCACGCACCCACCCACCCCCGGCCCCCGGGGGGCACCGGCGGCTTGGGGTGGGCGACGAGCCCCCCGACCCGGCGCCCCGGGCAGCCCCCCCACACAAAGGCCGGGGGGGGGGGGAGCCCGGGCGAGGAAGGCAGCCAGGCAGCCATTTTAGGAGGAGAGCAGAGCCAGACAATGGCAGCTCCCCGGCCGGGTGGGCCCGGGCGGGCCCCGCGCGCCCCCCTCCCCCGGGCCGCCCCCTCCCCCCGGAGCGCTCCCGTTACCTGCGGGGTCCGGGCGAGCGGCTGGCCCGCGCCGCCGCCGCTGCTGCCGGGGCTCATGGGCGCGTGGTGGCTCCTTTGTTGGCCGGGCCCCGCGGCGGCCGCCCCCCAGGCCTGGCCGCTGCCCGCGTACTGCGCGCCCAGGTCCCCGGGGCCCTTGGAGGCGCCCCCGTCCTGCGGCCCGGCCGCGCCGTAGTCGCCGCCGGGGTAGCCCGGGTAGCCGCGGGCAGAGCTGGGCGACGTGAGCAGCTGGTTGAGGGTGGGGGTGGCCGTGGGCTGCGGGGTGCCGCCGCCGGCCGCCGCGGGGCCCCCTCCGCCCAGGGTCCCGAAGCGCTGCGGAGGGAAGGACGCGGCGGCGGCGGCGGCGGCCGAGGCCGAGGCGCTGGACGCGGGGGGCGGCTTGGAGCCGGCGGCCGCCGCGGCCGGGCCCGGGGCGCCGCCTCTCGGGGAGCCCAGCGCGTAGGCCTGGGGGGGCGGCGGGTAGGCGCTGCGGTTGGGGTAGTAGGAGTTGTACTGGTGGTTGGGGAAGCCGTGGTCGCCGTGCGAGTTCTGCGGGGGCCCCGCGTAGGGCTCCAGGCCGCCGCCGCCGCCTCCGCCGCCGCTCTGCAGCGCTGCCAGGCCAGGGCTTTGTTGTCCGCCATGTTGGTGGAAGACAGCGGCGGCCACGGCGGCGGCGGCGGCCACGGCCGAGGGGCTCCGGCCGTACGCCTGGCCGAAGCCGTAGGCGGGGGGCGGCAGGGCGGCCGCGGCGGCGGCCGAGTGAGGAGGCGGCGGCGGCGGCGCCCCCACCCCGTCGCTGCCGCCGCCGCCGCCGCCGCCGCCGCCGCCGCCGCCCGGCGGCTCCGGGAGGTTATTGTTCAGGGCGGGCCTGGGCCCCGCGTTCCCGTTGGAGTTCTTGAGGTCCGGCTCCGCGCCGGCCCCGCCGCCGCCGCCGCCGCCGCCGCCCCCGTTGCTCTCGGCCCCGTCCTGGAGCTCCTTGGCCAGCGGCGGCGGCGGCCCCCCGGCGGGGCCCTCGCTCTCCGGGCCGCCGGCCGCTGCCTTCATGTCCCCGCGCTGCTGCTGCTGCTGCTGCTGCTGCTGCTCCGCCGCCGCCGCCTCGCCCCCCGCCTCCTCGCGCTGCTGCTGCTGCTGCTGCTGCTGCTGCTCCGCTTTCTTCAGCTCCGAGGGCGGCGGCGGCGGCGGGTTGCCCAGGCTGCCGGCGGTGGCGGGGGCGACCTGCGCGGCCATGATCCCCGCCGTCTCCTCCGCCGCCGAGCGCCCCGACCCGGGCCTGGCTTCTCCCGCGGCTCTCCCCCCCCCCCCCGCCCCGGGCGGCCCTTCCCCACCCGCCGGGCGGGCCTCGGCTGCTGGCGCGGCTCGCCCGCCCGCCCGCTCGGCTCCTCGCTCTCCCCCCCGCCCCGCCGGCTCAGGCTCCGGGCTGGCGGCGGCGGCGGCGGCGGAGGAGGAGGAGGAGGAGGAGGCGGCGGCGGCCGAGGGGGCGCCGGCGGCTCGGCTGCTCCTGGCTCTGGGGGCTCGGTGCCCGGGGCCCCCGGCTCATTCCCCCAAGCCCTGGCCTGGGAATGAGGGGGGCGGTGGAGGCTCCGCTCCCCAGGGCCTGGCCCCGCTGTGACTCTCCGCTTTCTGCTGCCGGAGAAAGGAGGAGGGAGGGGGAGGGGGATCGGGGAGGGGGGAGGGAGGGAGGGAGGGAGCAGGGGGGGAGGGGGACCCGGGACAGGCGGGAGGCGGCGGCGGCGGCGGCGGCGGCGGCAGCGGCGGCGGCGGCGGCAGCGGCGGCGGCGGCGGCGGCCGGGGCGCCGCGCGGGCGGCCGGGGCGGCGGGTAGGGGCGGGCCGGGCCGCTGCCCCCCTGCCTCCGGGGCCTGCTGCTCGGGGCCGGGGCGGCTGCGGGGCGGGCGGGCGGCCGGACCGAGCGGCTGGAGCTCCCCCACTCTGCTGCGAGTCCCCCTCACTCCGACACGAGGCTCAGCACTGCCATTTTACCCAGCGCCGCCGCGGCCGCCTGGCAAACCCGGAGCGGAGCGCAGGCCTCGGAACGGACTCTCCTCCGGGCCCCTCACAAAGGAGGAGGAGGGAGGCGGGCGAGAGGCGGCGGCAGCAGCAGCGGCGGCACCAGGCCCCGGGCCCCTTCCCCGCGCTCAGCAGCGCCGCCACCGACGGCGCCGGGGAAAACCCGGAACGGAGCTGCTCCTCCTCCGGAGCCCGCCCCGCCTCCCCTGCTCGCCGCTCGCCCCCCTCCCCTCCGCGGCCGCCCCGAGGGGAGCGGGCGGCGTGAACTTTACCCGCCGAGGCCGGAGCGGCCCGGGCCCCGCCGGGGCGCTCCCGCCCTTCCCCGGCCGCTGGCGAGCGAGCGCGGCCGGCGCGGCCCCCTCCGAGGCCCGGAGAGAGGGAGCGCATTGTTCGGCCCGCGGACACTGGCCATTTCCCCACTCCCCGGGCCTCTCGGGCCCTTCCCTCGAGGCCCCCGGGGCCGGCTTAGCCCCATCTTACAGAATGGAAAGACTGCGGCCGCGGGGGTCGGGATCCCGATCCCGCCCCAGGCCACGCAAAGTCAGGGTCAGGGAGGACTTTAATAAAAAAAAAAAACCCAAATCCCCGACCCCAAGGCTGGGGGGCACAGGTCTGTCAATTTGTGAACAAATACAACAATAAGATCCAAATGAGCCTGGGATCAACGCCGGAGGCTCCGGACTGACCTAAAAGAGTTAGTCCCCGGGCAGCCTCGGTGGCCTCCTGGGGCCTGGCTCTGAGACAATCGTGCTCCCCTTCCCCTCTCCAACAGCACCAGAGAGATGTCAACTCTGTACAAAAAGGGATCGGCACCATTTTCTCCCTTCAAGTATGAAGGAACTGGACCAGGCAGCCCAGAACGACCTACCCCGTCCGGTATAATCTATATTTCGTACCTCCAGGACTTGAATGTCCAATTAAGCCCACATTGCAAAGAATGCAAAAACTTGCAATTGCCCAATGGTCAAAAGCTGAGAGCACCCCAAACGTGGCACCATTCCCTGGCCTGACAAATCTAGAGTGGCCAAAGCCCAGAGAAGTTCGCTTCAGTTCTGCCGTTCTCCTCGGCAGGCTAGGGCATGCAACTGGCCCATTTAATCCACAGCCGCTTCTCTTTCCTCTAACTGACTTGGAATATTCTTTGAAGGAGGCCTCATTGTTTTGCTCTGTCATGACAGGCTATGAAAACCAGAGAGGATTCCAAACACACCAGCAACCCTGGAATCTGCCTTTTGAGAGGCCTCAGCCCCTGTCACCAGACACCCTAGGCCCCTCTTCCAGAACCAGGTTTTGTGAGAATGGAAGCTCATGGACTACAGAGTTTTGTGGGCCCCTAGAAGAATTCATCAGTAGAACTTGTTTCTAAAAGGATTCTTTGTTAGAATTTTTGCTCCTCCTGATATAAACTGTTGCTCTGAAAATGCCATTTTTATCAGGTCACTTTTAGAGAACAAAATGTAATCTAGAAATGGAACTTGTTAAACCGTATGCTTCCTGAGGTCAGGGCACATATCCTATTTTAGGGACACAGTCCTGAAAAACACTGACTCTGGGGTCACTGAACCTGCAAAATCTAGTCTCTGACCACTTACTGCCTTATGACCCTGGGTACAATACAACATCCCTCGATTTTGGTTTCTTGGCCAGTAAAACGAGCAAAGTGGACTCTGAGGTCCCTCTCAGTTCTAGTTCCCATGATCCTTCTACGGAATATACCTATGAGTCTTGTATTCTCCTATACTGACACAAGAGAAATGTATGGATTAGTAGATACTGATCTTTCTGAAAGGGAAGGAATTCGAGAAATCTCCAAATCCCATATTTTTCAGCAAAAAAAAAAAAGGCATCGAGCCGTGTTTGGACACGAAAGCCAACTGACTTGGAACTTGTTTAAATAATGGAGATCTTGATGTCCCATGACAGAACGATCTTGCAAAGGCTTCTTCCCTAACCCCTACTCCCTCCAAAAATTATGACATCTGAAGTCCCTTAGGTCACACTGCCATTTCAGTGATAGTTCTGAAGGGAGGGGAAAAGGTAATATCCAGGAGCTTAAACTTTACTTCTTATTTAGCCTGGTAAGAGAACTTACCAACTTCTCAGACCCCAGGGATCAGCGGTCAATTAATCCACCGGTGACCACAGTCAATTACAAAAGTCAGAGTAGCCTAGATTATCTTTCACGAAGGAGATCCGACAGTCTCCAATGAATCTAAGGGTGATAAATGAGGTTGGAGACCCAGGTTCTGGCATCTGTTATTTTTTTATTTACTTTTTTAAAATCCTAAGCAACCCAATGGCCTCCAAAATAGATTTGGAAAACCAAAGAGAGTGGGCCAGTGCCCTCATTTCACTCTTAAAGTCCTCAGGGGCTACAAATCTCTCGATGCATGAGGTCCTAGAAACCAAATTACAGGCTGCCTCATAAAGGGAGCTTGGCTATTTAATCAAGTGCCTGTAAGCTGGCAAACAGTCCAGAGTCCTGCACACAAATGAGGAATTTTTACATGCAATTACCCTGCTGTTTTCTTTACAGAGAGCTGTGGTGTAAGGAGAAACCTGGAGCTGAATGAGACTCTGGAACCCAGAAAGGATTTTCTTCCAAATTAGGCCCTCCTCGTTTGCCCAGTGGCCGGGAAACACAGAACCAGCTCCAAGGTCCCTCGTTCCAAGCAGAGACTGCACGTGTGGGGGCTCTGTCTTAAAAACAACCACCATTTTACCCAGCGATGAGACAGGCGGAGGAAAGTCCATTCAGCTGGGTTGGAAAATGACAAATCAAGTTTTTTCCCCTCCCACATCTCATCCCAAAGGGGGTGGGGGGTGGGGAGCTTCCACCCTAAAACTGCCTTCCCCCATCCCCCTCAGCCCTGCACCCACCAGCCCAGAGAGGCATGCCAGAGACCAGAGGCAACTTTCTTTGTAACTGGTCCAGCCGCCCTCACTAGGGGCAATGGCAGCTGGGAAATGGGGGGAGGCTAGCTGGGCACGTGGCTTGCCCAGGGATCCCAGTCCCCCGGCTGGCCCAGGCTGTGAGATCCTTGGGTGGGGACTGTGGGTCCTCCCCCTGGTGGAGTCTCTTTCCTCCCCGGCCCTTGCCATTTAACCCGGCAACCTGGCAGCCCAGGAAACCCGGTGTAGATTGGAGGGCCGGGACCAGGACAACAGACTCCCTCCTGAAAAGTGCTTCTGCCAGCAGCAGCCTGATGGCAAATATGGACTGAATCGTTGACATGGAAACCGGACTAAAGTCTCTCTTCAATTCTCTCTCCCTTCCCCCTCCTCGCCTCCCTCCCTCCCTCCCAGGCTCTGCCTCCCTCCCCCCGCCCTCTCTCTCTCTGTCTCTCTCTCCTCCCTGGATCTCTGTCTCTGACTCTGTCTCTGCTCTCTCTCCTCTCTCCTCTCTCACAAGAGAGTTCTTATCATTATCCCCAACCACCCGGCACCCGGCAAACGCGGACTGGATCCGCGGCCTAGAGGATCGGGCAGAGTGGGAGGGCTGGGGGTGGGAGGGGGGATGAGCGCGAAGTGCTCCAACTTCCACCGTGCCCGGGAACCAGACTGAACAAGGACACCCAGCCTGGAGCGAGGGGAGAATGTTCTCTCCTTTGACTGAGGCGCACAGTGTGTTGGGATACATGGGACCAGACCCAAGAACAAGAGAGCAGCCTATTATAATCCAGAGAGTTAGCTGCAAAATGTGGCACAGGGCTAGCTGCAGGAGCCCCTCGGGCAGATGCATTTTCCAGGCTCCTGGAAGGAACAACTCTTTCAAGATCATTTTCTGGCTTCGCTCCTTCCTCCTTCCCTCCCCCCCCCCCCCGTCTCCTCCCCCAGGGCCAGATCACGTTTTTCCGGCCCCAGAGATCTCCAGAAGGGGCTCGGGACCTGCCAGAGAGGGGAAGGACCCGAGCCCCGAGCCGTGCCCACCCCCCCGCCCCCCGTTTCCCACAATGGCCAAACTGTGGCTCTCCTGCAGGGCTCTCTGGAGTGAGACCCGGAGCTAGGAGTGGAAGCAAAAGGGCAACTCTGTCAGTTGACGGAAGCCAGAAGCAGAGTTCAAAGCCTGGCCTGGATTTCCATCTGGAGTGGCCTGTGCCTTAAAAGTTTGTAACTCGGTGCAGAGCAGCAGCCCCAGCGGAGGCTTCGGGATCAATGTGAAAGTCTAGCACTACCATCTGACAGAGAGCTGGAAAACTTTGGGCTGCATATTAAGAGAGGAAAGTGGATTGAAGTGAGAGTCAAGGCAATTCATTATGTTCCCAGCCTCTGCGGGGGAGAGGCAAAATGCGAACCGGAGCGCGAGAGGAGGAAGTGGAGCGGAGCCCGAATGGTGCTCCACACTTCTTTCAGTGTGTTGTTCCCCAGCAGGCCAGAAATCCCAAAGGGAGCAGGCCCGGAGGTTCAAAGCTAACCCAGGCTGGGACACGACCCCCTCACCGACGGATGCCGCAGGACGGAGAGAAGTCACCTCTGGGAGCAAAGTCAGGGCACACTCTCTAAGAATCCTGAGTTTTAAAAGGCCAGATTTTACCGCTTCTTTGGTATCTGGTTCTAAAAGAAGGTGACAATTACAGTTTAGTATTGCCTGGTAACAAAATTGAGCCTTGGAAAGTAACCTGGCATTCAAAGGGCTAAAAGATATGAATGTTCTCACAAACATCTTCATATATTTTCTAAACACACATATATTATCCATACACATATGGGGTCCCCAGGCAGTCTCCCTGGTAGCTTTCTGTCTATTCTTTTAGAAAAGGCAGAGTAAACCCATTAATAAAAAACATGGACTGGAGTTTTCTGAAACCACTGCACTGGATCAGGAACCCTAAGTCTCTTATTTCTGTGGAGTTCCACTAAAGATCTGTGTCCAGCTAAGTGATCCCCACATGCTTCTCTAGAAGCCTACATGGAAGGTTATGGGCTCAAATCCACTTTCCCCCCCCAACACACACACACATACACATACACACACACACACACACACACACACACACACACACACACACACAATGGGGGAAAGCAGGGAACTTTGTATCCAGGGGTTTTTTCCCTTTATTATGCTAGATTGCTTTAGGATGTGGAATCCTCAGCACCAAATATATGACCAAGTAAGGATGAAGTCTCTAATCCCTCAGCCTTCACTATGAAGGCTACTGCTGCTCAGGAGTTGTAATGTCTTCAGCTCTGATCTCCCACACTGAACAGAGAAGAGCTCTTTGATGTATTTTGTTTCAAGGACTATTCTAAGGAAATTTCTCCCCTAAAAATGTACTTGGGGGTAAGTTTTTTAAAGGTTGGAAGGAGTGGGGAAAGTCAGATTTTTGCAACAGGAGCTCAGACACCCACAAGGAAGGTTTCTGGTGTGGCTCTGCTCCTTCTTCTTCTTCAGCCCTTGCAGAAAGCTCTCTGAAGCTGCCATTTTACTGAGGTAGGGAAGGAGCCAGGCTGAGTGCTGGGAAGCCTTTCACAGCAACCCCGGAATGGATCTGGAATGGACTCTTTTGCTCCAACACAAGTTCAGTAGGAGAGGATTGGAATGAGATTGTGTGTGAACACAAATAAAATGGGAGAGAAAGTAAGCAGACTTTGCAAAGAGGGAGGCTAACCCAGCTGATCTGCCCTGTCTCCCCAGCCCAGACATCTTTAGAGGGAGCCCCAAAGGGTTCACTGCAAACATTTTCTGTGAAAGTGAATCTTAAAAAGCTAAAAAGGGAGCTTAGATTGGTTAGAAAAAGGAATACCCTGAAGGGGAAAGAGTCTGGTTATGTCTAATGGGGTTTGGACTCACTTATCCCTATGAAGAGAGAGAGGCTCTCCCCAGCACAAAAAAAAAAAAAAAGTAAAACTAGTAGAACCCGAGTTCCCAGAAGTCAGGGATTGTTTTGCTCCTAGTCTTCTGAGTCCCTTTGCCTAGTCCAATTCTCAAAAAACCTGGCAACCAAACTTGAGTAGGGGTGGGGAGGTAGGGTCTTATCTCTCCCATCCCCCACTCCTGAATGACCTGCGGGAGGCTCTAGGTGGAGGAGCAGTGTCTTTGCTCCAGTGCCTTTACACAGGAAAAGCAAGAACAGACAACTGGAAAGGAAGGGCAAAAAAACGAATTCAGTCCCTGCAGACCAGTGAAGCTAATCCCCAAACTGGTTCAGTCGAGTTCTAACCTAGGCATCTCTCTACCACAATCTCTTCTCACTAAAAGGGCACAGCCACAAACTTGCCTCTCCCACAGAAGCACAGGACATTTAGACACAACTTGAAGGTTGTCCTCTTAGTCCCAAGGAACCAAGAGCAAGCTCAAGCCGAAGGAGAGTTCAGATAGCCCCTTCTGGCCTCAGAATACAACTGGAGAGCAGAGTAAAAAAGGGATTTTTAGAGCAGAGGCGGAGATCTCTGCAACTGGATTCAAGTGGCACAGCCACAGGAGAAGTGGAGTTGTCGGCTCCTTCTGGGCTCTCCTAGTTCAGTTCAGGTTGGAAGTTAGAGGGGAAAGGGGGAGGGAGCATTGTAAGCAGGGGGAGTTGCTCAGCCCTCTCCAGCCACTCCCCTGAGCTGTTTAGGGAGTATGGGCCAATCTTTCCCAGCTGGAAAGATTGGAGAGTGGAGGGATCACGTGGCTTTAGAAAAGGCGAAATCCTCCAGAGGAAAACTAGGGGGAGGGGAGGGGAGGAGAAAAAAAAATGAGGTGGCCCCGACCTGATTGGCTGGTGAGAAATCTTAGCCAGGCTACTGTGCATTATTTTCACATTATATGTAACTCATTAGAGAGGTTACATAGTAGCCATTTTATAAGCTGAGGGCATCTTTGAAGTTAGATCCGACCCAGAGGACCATCACCCTCCCCTTCAGGGTTCAACAGCCTTTGAACTGTATCTACTCATCTTCATGCCACCCTACTCTGATAGGGAGCCACCTTGTCAGAAATGCTGTTTTTTTTTAAGTGAGATTTATTATAAATAGTATTATTAATGTCATTAAAGAAAATCTTAGATTGTAAATTCAGAGCTGGAAGGAACCTTTCTAGTCAATCCCCAAAGTTTACAGATGAGGAAAGTAAGGCCCTAAGAGTTGAAGCTGTGACATCCAACACCCCAAAAGTAATAAATGACAGAGGAAAGATTTGAACCTGAATCAGTGCTCTTTCCACTGTTTTGGTGCTTTTAATTTTTCTGCCTTTCTAGAATCTTTTGCTAATCTCCATAATAGATTTTTATGTCTCCCAAAATAAAATGGTGCCTCTAGAGAAGAGAGAACTGAATTTTGAAGTCAAAGAACTTGAGCTAGCTGTGTCATTGGGAATAAGTCACTTCCATTCTCTGGGCCTCAGTTTCTTCATTTGTAAATTGTGGGAGCTAGACTAGATGATTTCTAAAGGTCCCTTTCAACTCCAAATCCTTTGATCCTAAAATTGGCAGGAGGGCCTCACTGGAGGCAATTAGAAATAGTCATGCTGAGCCACAGGTTGGTGCTATCATCCCTTCTGGACTACCTAGGGCTAATTCACATCCTCACTGATCCAGTAATTGGAGATTAAGTCAGTAAGTATGATTCTCCACTATTTTTGTTTGTTTTTTTTATTCTATGTGTTTTGACCCTTGAAAACTCTAATTTCTAGTCTTTGACATCAGCCCCTATTCTGAAATATGATTTTTTAAAAAATGCTGTATGTGAAGAACAAGAGAACAAAGATTTTGTAAACAATTGGAAACATGGATAACATGGTAGTGAAATATGTACCCAGTTACACAGAATAAAGGAAGTTAATTTAAAAACATTTAAGGTCTTCTTTACCTTCAACTTCAGAATATACATCCTCTAGATAGAATATAGGTTGTTTGTTTTTAGGGAACCCAGACGCTGGGCCAAGATTAAGGTTACGCCAAACACATCCTATGGTGCCATTTTCTAAACAGAATAAAATAGATGGAAAATATGGGAAGGTACTATATAGGAATGGGGAAGTCTCAGAGGACTCTCTCCCCTTTCTCCCCTACCTTGCCCACCAATGAAGTTGAGAATGGGAGGAGAAAGGGGAGAGACAAGAGTGAAAAGAGATGAATCCCCCAACTTTCAATGTTCAAAAAGTTTTTGAGTCACACTTCTTGAACTATATGTTCACATTAAATTTAAAAGCTCTTCCGAAATGGTGCCTAATGTAACCCTACTAATTAATTTTCCTCAAAATAGAATAAGACCTATAAACTGTTAAGAATGCAGACATATGTACAGATCTCATTTGCTATACATGCTACTACAATCTACTTTCTGTGACATAGTGAAAAAAAATCTGGAATTCTTAACTATTGGATTGTGATTGGTCCAAGAATTATGGAATTTTAGAGCTGAAAGGAACCTTAGAAATCAGCTTTTCCTTTCCAATTTCCTTTCTTCCTCATTCTAGAGAGAGAGAGAGAGAGAGAGAGAGACCCAGAATGGGGAAGAAACCTAACCAGAGTCATACTACCTGTTATTGACAGGTTATCAAATCTAAATTTCTTAACTCAGTCCTGTGTCCTTTCTAGTATGTTCAGTTGTTTTAGTCATGGCCAACTTTTTATCACCCCATTTGGGGTTTTCTTGGAAGAGATACTAGAATGATTTGCCATTTCCTTCTCCAATTCACTTTATAGATGAGAAAATAGGCAAACAGGGTGAAGTGACTTGCCCAGGGTCACATAGCTAGGAAGTGTTGAGGTCATATTTGATATGAAATCTTATAAGTCTTCCTGACTCGAGTCTGTTGCTCAATGCACTTAAGCTGCCTCCTTCCTAGTATACTACACTGTCAAAACTAGCCTCAGAATGTGTAGCCACATCTTCTTACTCTCAATTTTCCTCCCAATTTTCCAGCATTGTTTCTACCAGGATCATAGGATCATTAAACTTAGAGGTTGAAGGGCTTTAGAAATTATGCTATACAATTCCTCCATTCTATAGATGTACAAACATATCCCTTAAGTGACTTGCCCAGGGTCATGTAGTTAGTAAAGAACAGTCAGAATTTCAACACAGGTCCTTGGATTCTAAACCAGTCAGACCTCCTTCCCCTCCAGCCATGCAGTCCTATGCTCTAAGTTCCCTCTAAACGAGATAGTTTTTTGTCAGTTGGCATCCTGGGAGCTTTCAAAAACATCAAAAATACCAAATACATTTACCCCCTAGAAAGTTAATATTAAACCTGGATAATCATCACCTAAGGGAACATACTTCAAAAATGAAATAATAACTCCCTTTTTTAATATATTATAATTTCTTCAGAAGTTTCCAACAGGAAAATTTAAGGACCCCAATTTCCCCCCAAAATTGACAGGACATAAAAAAAAAAAACCCTGATCTGAAATCTCTATGATGTGCTTAGGAGACCCAGAAGTTACATTTGGGAGTTTCATGTAAAGGATGGAATCAGGAGCTGAGGTTCCATTCTCAACTCTCTTCTGAACTAAATTATGACCTTCAGAAAGTAACTTTCCCTCTCTGGGACTCAGTTTTCTTACCTGTAAAATAAAGGTGTTGGATTAGATTATTTCTAAGCCATCCATTTCAAAATTCTATGGTAAGATTCACCTTCCTGGCTCAAATTGGTTTGGAGAACACAAGATAAATGAGATGCTCTAGGATCACAAAATTCTCAAACATATTTGTTAAATGTTACATATCTGAGTTTATATTTTCTATGCTAAGTCTAGGGTCAAGCACTAAAATTTGTCTATGTACCTGAAGAAAAGAGAAAATATTGGAGTTAAATCTAGATAAACCAAGTCAAATCAGACAATTAGATTTTCTGGATTACATTAATTCATCAAACAATTATGGACCACCTACTATTTGTTAAGTTCTATGCTATCAGATATATAAAGATGAAAATGATTTAATTAGGTCTTATCCTTAGAAAATGTATAGTTTAATGAAAGAAGGTAGTAAAGATACAATTTATATCTTGAGGAAGAACAAATCAATTAGGTAACTATTTGGGTCCTGAAATAATTTCTTATTCTTTTAATGTCTCAGTATTACTTATTGGATATTCAAAGTTGGATGGTCTACACTACTGGATATTCTATTATCTACTGCCAGAGGATACAGTGGTGGAAAGGGATTGGCAAGGTCCTGTTGATACTACTTCCTATCACCTACAGTGCTCAACCTCCTGACACAATAAAAGTGATCTGAAATAATGTCTAGTTCTCCTTTTAAAGTCTCAATACTACTGATTGAATGTCCAATGGTGGATATTCTCTACTATTATAATGCAAGAAAGGGATTGGCAAGGTCCTGTTGATAACACTTCCCATCACCCTCAGTATTCAAGCTCCTGACACATTAAAAGTGATTTTGTTAAACAAAATTCTTGCAGTTGTGTTTGCAATTAATCCTAAAGCAGCAATGTTGAATGCTGTTGCAGTTGTACCTAACTGGCAATTGTATCTAACTGGATCTGAGTCACATTGGACCCTGTGACAAGGGGAGCAAGGCTACATTAAAATGAATAGCTAAGGCTCTCCTTAATTGGGCAGATAAAAATGGAAAGAGCAGGACTGATTTAGAGCTCATTTCATTTTGATTTCCACATTCTAGAATAGAAAATGGAACACACACTTTAAGACTTTTCATCCTTTTCTACTGAGAGATTAGAATTTGCTCAATATTGGGGGTTTCAGAAACAGTGCCCTGGGGGGAAGCATCAACCTGTGTCTGATCTTTCTCTGGCCTCTTAAGTGCCTTTGCTGGTCTTCAGACCAAATTCTTGGACTCTATATTCTCTGCAACATAGAAGAGAAACCCTGTCAGATGATAGTGGATATCCTAAGCAGCAGAGCAATCTTTACAACTCAGTCTACCTCCTTCTTCCTTCAAATTTGCAAATGTATTTTCATCAAAATGATCTAAAGCATGTAATCTCTAAGCCAGAAATTCACCCAAAACACTTTGCTGGAATATCAATGGTATTAGCTGACTTTCCCATATCATTTTGAAATCCATGTAATACTCTCCTTATAAAAACATGTGAAGTAGGTGTTACAAGAACTATCATCTCCATTTTAGAGGCAATGAAATAAGATCAAAGAAGTTAAAAGATCTATGGTACAAAGTCAATGGTAGAAAAGAGAATCAAAACCTGGTCTCCTTGCTCCAAATACAATGCCTTTCTCACGAATGTTGAGATGCCCATTCTTCCATTTAAATAATGAAAAAATGAGAACAAAGATAGAGTTGGCCACAAACACACACATACACATAAATACATATACATATATAAATCATGCACATAAGCTTTTGATCAGGAAAACAGATCAAAAGCACAAATGAATTCAGAAGGGGAATTTGGGTAGTGATTCTCCTTCCTGCCCAGTTCAAGCAAAACAGAACACAAAAAGAATGGAATGGGTAAAGCAAGTCACTCCAAGGCTGCCCTAAATCTGGAATATAAGAATTCTCAGAATATTCCTTATGTCAGGAATCCTTACTTTCCAGCCAAAATTTTAGGTGGATTACATTCAGAAGAGGGTGGAGCTGGAGGATGATCTAGGAAGGCTTCATGGTAGAAGTGGTGGCTCCTCAAAGGAAGAGAAAGATTTCCATAAATTGACATGAAGAGATAATCTATTCTAGGCTTAGGGAAAAACCTGAATGAACAGAAAATGAAAGTGAGGCGGATGCAGAATGCAGTTTGTTTGGAATTTAGAGTGAATGAAAAGTTGTGTGAAATGGGTTGGAAAGGTAAGAGTAGGAGTCAGAGGGCAGAGAGCCTTGAATGGTGAGGATTTTACATTTAAATCTAAAGGCAATGAGAAACCATTGAAAGATTATAGAATATTTGTGATCTTTGATTACTTTTACTTTTTTACTCCTCAAAATCAAAACTGTCAAAAATGGCATAAAATTCAGTCATGTGGTCCCTCTTGACTTGAGTGCTTGATTCAGATGGCTAATATATATATATATATGTTAATATGTAAAAAGTAGCGGCTCCTTCAAAAATGGGGACCAGTCCAACAGTGGATGTTTATTTATTAAGCACTATGTGCAGTGCACTGTAGTAGGCAAGAAGAAATACAAAGATCAGAGGAATGCTGCCAACATTGTCTACTTAGACATGCCAAGCATTTGATGGAGTAGCTTATGTTATTCTTCAGGAAAAGATGTAGATTGATGCAAGTACAATTGGATGGATTCAGAACTGAGCTTCAAGAATCATCATTAACAATTTCATGTGGATTTAAAAGGTCTCTGATGGAATCTCCATAATTGTGACCAGTCTTCATGACTCTAATATATGACATTAATAAATATGAGAAAGAAGTATGGTGTTTTTGAAAAAAAGCTGAAGGATCCAGGAGCTGTCTGCTTGGAAAAATGAAGACTTGGGGGGACTTGAGAACTACTTTTGAGTTATATATCTGAAGGGTTGTCATTCAAAGGATTGAACTAGAAAGTGCTTAGACTTTACAAAGAGGCTTAATGTAAACAAAAACTTCCTCTAACAAACCATTCAAAAGTAGAATGGGTGGACATATTCCCCCTCCCCTTCCCTGGAAAGTTTTAAGCCAAGATTGGATGGACGACCATTTGGTGGAAATGTTGTAACAAGGATTTGGGAATCAGGTATAAGTTGGACTAAGTGGTCTTATGAAGACCCTTCTAACTCGGATTCTGTGGGTACTGAATCTGAAGTCAGTAGACCTGGTTACGAATCCAAAATTTGCCATTAAAGTGTTACTTTGGTAAAGTCTCTTTCTTCTGGCCTCAGTTTCCTGAGCTATATATGGGAGATTGACCAAATCAACTCTGTAGTTCTTTCTAGCTCTAACATTCTGTGACTTATAAGATTCTGCAAACTGGCAAGGCAAGTTTTCAAATTGGCAGATTTTTTTAACCTCATTACAAGGGCTAGGATAATGTCAATCCAATTAAGGTTGACTACAAGGAGACAGACTAAATGAGCACTTTGGGTCCCTTACAGACCTTTGCTTCCATGATTAGATATCTGCAATTTCCAAATTATGCCCATCCCTCTCCCTCAGTGAATCTAGTCACAACTCAAAGCACCAGTTATTTGATAGTAAAAACCCACTAACTAGGAGAAAAATAAATGTAATTTTTTTTTCCTTGCTTAAAAAAAAGACTTTATAATCTTTCCACACAGAAGACTTGAAAAATTTTCAAAGGGCACAAGTGTGCCAGGCAGAAAATGAGGTCTCCGGAAGGCACTCCTCCCTGTAAGGGGGCCATGTGCAGTCTTTGTTATCCCCCTATCATAACATTGATAGGGAGTACTACAGGAGAGTTCTCATTTCCCAGAACAGCAATATAGGGGGGAAAGAGCCCTGGATTGGGAATTCAGGAGACATTAATTTTGGTTCTGGTTCTGTCTGACTCTAGGCAAACCTCTTCTATAGAAGGGAGATAATGATAGTACTGACTTCACTTAGCTCTGTTCTAGCCAAATTGGGCAGCTTGTTGTTCCCTGTACCACTCCGTCTCCAGTCTTTGTGCCTTTGTACTGGCTTCCTCCCATGTTTATTCCTCTTATGCCATTTCATGCCTCAAATGCAATCTTTCCTTGACTCTGACTCTTAGAATCCCTAGCTTCTTTCAAGGCTCTGCTCAAGTATCAGTTTTCTATGTGATACTCTCAGTTATTAATGCTCTTCCTATTCCACCTTCAAGATTGATTTTTATTTATTTTACAGTTATATGCATATATATATATATATATGTATATACATACATTTATTTGTATAAGTTTTCCCCAGTAGAATACGAGATCCTTGAAGACAGAGAGAGCAGCTAACACACTGAACAATATAGTCAGACTCCCAAAAGATTTTGACAGGCTAAAACATATAGCCAAATCTAAGAAGATGAAGTTCAGGATGGGTAAATTTAATGTTTTACATTTAGGTGCCCAATTCAAGAGGAGGGAGGCACAGTCTTTTTTAAAAAAGAGATCTGGACTTTCCGGTTAATGAGTAATTGATATGCTATATAGTACTCAAAAATCCAATGCATTGAGAGGCACAGCTTGCAGGAATAGGAAGGTAAGAGAACTCCCATCCACCACCCTCTTCAGACATCACCAGTGCTTCAGTTTTGAGCACTACTGCTTGAAGCTAATGAACAGGGTTGATGAAGGGTCTTGAGCCCATGCCCCATGAGGATTGGTTGAAAGAACTAGGCATGTTTACCCAAAGGAGCCTCAAGGGTGACATGATGACTGCATTTCAAGTAGAAGAAGAACTCATGTGGAGGAATGGTCAGACTTGTTCTATCTTCCCAGAGGATAGAATCAGGAACAACTGACAGAGGTGAGAAAGAGGCAAATTTAGGCTTAATGTCACACACACACACACACAAAGCAAAACCTTATTAACAACAACGAGAGCTATCTCAAAGTGGAATGGTTAACTTCAAGAGGTGGTTAGTTCCTTATCCTTTGAGATTAAAACCTGTGAGGAATGTTCTAGTGGGGATGTCTACCAAGGCTGAGATTTCTCCAAATATCAAATTCTATGATTTTGTGATTGTTTCATTTTTTTGGTCTTTGTAGCCCCAATGCCTAACTAATGAGTTAGGCCTTGCATGTTGCAAGCACTAAATACATTCTCGTGAATGAGACTAAAAATGTTAAATAAATGCTAGCTATTCTTTCTCTTGAAGCTTCCCTGGGATAGATAAACTAAGTACTCACTCTGGCCTATCCTTTCTCCCAGCTTTTTTTCCACTGTCTCCAGTGGAATAACACCTCATGCCCACCTCTGGAAGTAGTGGACATTGGGTTTAAGTTCCTTCTTCCCTGGAAAAAACTGCTGTTTTTATAGCAAACAAGGTCATGACTCATGACACAGTGTGACCAGGAGAGGTCGAGGGTGTGCTTTATGATAGTACATGTTTAGCACCTTCAAATAGCCCAGAGGCAAAGAGGTAAATGTGTACTAAAGGAAGAGAAAGTGATGATTTTGCAATCTCTTGGTTCTCTTTGGCTGTTTCTTCCTCTTCCATTTTTCTAACTCTCCTTCTAACTCTCCTAACTCATTTTCATTTCTTATGTTACTTTCTCAAGACAAGAAACCTAACATTGCTCCCTGTTCACCTTTCCCTCCTTCATTTTGCTCCTACAAAGAGTTGTGCTTACATTGATAAAAGAAAAAGTTCTCATATAGTCCAAAATATTTATAATAGAACTTTTTTTTTTTTTTTAGGTTTTTGCAAGGCAAATGGGGTTAAGTGGCTTGCCCAAGCTAGGTAATTATTAAGTGTTTGAGAGCCGATTTGAACCCAGGTACTCCTGACTCCAGGGCCGGTGCTTTATTCACTGTGCCACCTAGCCACCCCTATAATAGCACTTTTTAAGATAGTAAAGAATTGGAAATCAAGTAGATGCCAATTGGGAATGGCTAAATAAATTGTGGTATATGATGTAATGGAATATTATTGCGCTGTAAGGAAAGATGTGTGTGATGAGCACAGAGAAGTCTGGAAAAATCTATGTGAACTGATGCAAAGTGAAGTAGAGCTAAGAAAATAATGTATGAAGTAACTACAACAAAGTACATGGAAAGAATGATGATACACCAAAAAATCAAAAGTGATAGCAAAATTATAAAGATCAGTCATGACTCAAATTAAGTGATAGGAAAAGATATCCCCAACTCACCTTTTTGGGGATGGAAAGTTCAGAGGTGTTACACATTGCACATGTTTTCAGATATTTTTTCAATATATGGATCAGTTGTGCTGATTTTTTTTCCTCTTTAAAAAAGTTCTGTTTTTTATATTGTGGGATGGCTCTCTTGGAGAGAAAGGGAGAAGTATTTTGGGAATAACTATGATGATATAAGAAAAGTAAACATTAAAAAACTTATTTTTAAAAAAATTATTTATTTGCATTGCTTCTGACCTCATCACTCAACTGAAATTGCTCTTTCTAGAGCTTCCAATGATCTCCACATTGCCAGCTCCTGGTCTTCTATCAATCTTCATCCTGCATGACTTTGTGGCAGAATACGACACTGCTGTCTTTCCTCCTTCTAGAGACTCTTTCTTCTTTGGTCTTCTCTGGGCTCTGCTTATTTTTTATTTTTCTCCTACCTGACTTTTCTTCCTCTGTCTCCTTTAATGGATCATGTCTTAGTCTTTAATGGATAAGGTCTTAATCTAAACTCTCTTCATGCCTCTCTTTTTTTCTACATGGACTTGACTATCATCTCTGCAGATGGTTTCCAGATCTGTATCCCTATCCAGTCTCTCTCCTGAGCTTCAGTTCTATAGCACCAGTTTCCCATTGTATATTTCTAGTTAAATGTCCCTATAAACTCTATAAGTTCAAAATAGAATTCATTATCTTACCTGTTCCACTCCACTCCATCCCACACACTCTTCCTCCTAATATCTCTATTTTTGCTAAGGATACCATTATCCTTCCAGTTACTGAAGTCCACAATATTGTGTTGTCTTCAATTTCTTCTTCTTCCTATCTCCACAACATCTCTTACATCTAAGGATGAACATCAATAGTAACAACACACATTATACTTACTCTAGTTCGGGCCCTCATCCTCTCTGGCTGAAACTATTACAATAGCTTCCTAATTAAGTTCCCTGTATCCAGTTTCTTTCTTTTCTAACCCATCTTCTATATAGTGCCAAAGTGATATTCCTACAGTACAGGGCTGACTGTGTTACTTCTTTCTCTCAAAAACAACAAACAAACCCTATTTAAAATAGGAACCTCTCTGCTTGACTTTCAAGAGCCTTCATGATTCTGACTTTAGTTTACCATTCTAGACTTGTTACACATTCTTCCCTTGCTCATATAAATCTGGTTTATTTGCTATTCCTCACCCATGAAGTTCCAAACCTAGTCTTCATGCCTTGGCACAGATTGTCCCCCTTACTCTGAATAGTCTTCTTTGGTACCTCTGCCTCTTTGAATCCCTATCTACCTTTAAAAACCAGTTTATCAGTCAGTCAAAAAATACTTACTTACTGTGTGCCAGACACTGGGGACAAAGAATGTCAAAAGACAATCCCTGACTTCAAGAAACATAGTCAAATGAAGGAGATGACATGGAAATAACTACATACAAACAAACTACCTCAGGATAAATTGGAAATATTAACAGAGGGTAGACACAGAATTCAGGGGAAAGTCTCCTTAAAGAAGGTGGGACTTTAGTTGGGACTTGAAGGAAGCCAAGAAGGCCAGGAGGCAGAGAGTTCTAAGCATGGGAGAAGCTCAAAGGCTATAAGAACTCTTTTCCAATTTCCCTTCATTGCCTTACTCAGCCATCAATTACCTAGTATTTGCTTTGTATATACTTGATAATTATTTATGTGTATGTATCCAGCCCTCCCCCACACTCCATACCCCAATATACTCACACTATTTTGCCAATTCCCACTTGAATTGGTGGCCAGGTTCCCACAGGATGACTTACTACTACTCCCTTTAGTGTACTAGAGGGGTTTCTGTGTTTCCCATTGATTATACATCAAATATGATTAAATTTTAGAAAGGATATTTACTAAGGAGCTTATCAAGTTCAGTTATGGAAGCAATGCCTACAAACTAGGAGTATCACATAAGATCCCTCTATAGTTGTGCTCAAATATTTAGTAAAACAATACTGAGGCTTACATGGAGGAAACCCATATGGGGAAGGGTAGACCACAATTCCCAATTACCACGGATTCTTTTCTCCCTTTGTGAAACCCTCCTGATATCATCCTTAGATGAAGCTCTCTGTATTTCCACAAGTCTAGGAGCTCTTATAGAGTCCTGAAGTTGCTTTTCCTCAGTTCCTCTGGTTTGTCTTTGATGTGTCTTTCAGCTCCCAAAATTGTCAGTCATTGATGCCTTGAAAAACACTGATACCAATTTAAATGGCCACTCCTAACAATGCCAACAACAGACCCTTTAAGTTTTACCAACCTTTTGGAATTCACGAGTTTGCAAACTGGACAATTCTGAGTCCAGATACTCAGTCACCTTCTCTCCAAAGAATTTTTTTTTTTTTTTGCCTTTCACATCTCTCTCTATTCCCAGTTGGATGAAATGTCTCCTACGGTTGCAATTGCTCCTTGGTCAATAGAAGGAGGAGGGGAAAGGAAATCACTCTCCTTCACTCCAAGAGCAGTTCCCATTCAAGGGGCCCAGAATCCTCAGTTCCCAAATGTGAAGTCCCCCTCAACTGACTAGCTTTGATCTAGTTTGCTGTGTGCTGATGAAACTCAAGAGCCATGATTTGAACTTCTTCAACCAATCACTAGAGATTTACCCTATCAAGTCTTCTGTCTTGATAACAATGGTTCACATGTATAGAGAGCTTTAAGATTTGCAAGTGTTTACCAAAAGGGATCTCATTTGATCCTCACAGAAACCCTAAGAGGCAATGCTGTTATTTTCACTTACAGATGAGGAGATTGAGAGAGACAGAAGTCACAAAACTTGGAAGTGTTTGAGGCAAGAGTTGGATTCAACTCTTCCTGACAGTATCCATTTCATCGACCTAATTGCCTTCATCCAAAGACTCAAAGTCCTTATGATCCTTTCAAGTTCATTAGGGCCTTATTCATGCTTAGTTTACTCTTGATTGATTCATTTGAGATGTTATTAACTTCTATGATTAAATAGAGAAAGGAGTTATAGGAATTTCTAAAAATTTTATTATTTTTAAAAACAAATTACAAAATGAGAAAAGAAAAAAAGCATTGCCATGTACACAGCAGAAACTAAGAGAGGATTCAGTATAAAACAAAAAATTTTCATTTCAAGAAAACCTATATAATAAATGTTACATTATTTTCAAAGCTGCCTAGTTTTTCTTTGTTTCCTGAAAGGCTTTCTTTTGTTCTTTGCCATGTACTTTTTCCTTTATTTTATTTTTCCCACCCAACCCTCAACCTATAACCCCTACCTTATCCTAAAGACTTCAATCGGAGCAGCTAGGTGGCACAATGGATAGAGCACCCGCCCTGGAGTCAGGAGTGCCTGGGTTCAAATACGATCTCAGACACTTAATAATTACCTAGCTGTGTGGCCTTAGGCAAGCCACTTAACCCCACTGCCTAGCAAAAAAAAAAAAAGGCTTCAATTGAACATGGATGTATGTACATATAGATGTCTATAAATACACATATATACACACACATATATATAAGATTGTATTATGTTTTCCACTTGCTATCTGAAAGTGGATAGCATCTTCCTTCATACATTCAAGTCTTTCCATGTTTTTCTAAATCAACCAGCTCAACAATATTCCAAATCCAATCACATTCTATCTGCAAGATTGTCTATGAAAGTTTCCCCTAATTTTCTGTGTTCCTTCTAGTCTTGACTGCACAGGTTTTATTTATATGAGAAATTTTTAATTTAAAATCACTGAAATTTTATACCTCAACAAGGCTCTTATAGTTTAAGGTCTATGGTAGGGATTTAGTAATTTTTTTATTGATTGATTTTTTCTCCTATACAAAAATAAGCCAAAACATAAAATGAATATTCTCCAAATGACCAGGCTTGCTTCTAGCTCAGCCCTTACCACTATCATTGAAGGGAGAAATCTTTATTAAGAAGGAAGCCCTTCTTCTTCATGACCACTAATGACAATTGCTGACCAACTGCCATCAATAGGCAAGTAAGCAAAAAAACTCTAGAAATTGTAGCATCCCCAGATTCCTGGTCTTGCTTCTCTCTAGCCCAGACCTCACTGCCATCATTGAGGGAAGTGAATCCTGAGGGGAAGAGGTCAGCCATCCTTACCAGGTGCCACTCAGAGAGCAGGCTAGCAAGTCTTATTGAAAAAGCAAAGCTCCCTGAAAGAGAAACAGAAGGCAGCATTGACTTGCCAAAGCAAGTCAAACTATCATCACCACCTAGACAATGATCATCCCTTAGTCCCTGATGGAGACAGCATAAGGACCTGAGCCCAAGAGTGTTGGAAACATCAATGCTAGCAGTCCAGTGCTCTCAGTCATCTTTCTGGAAAGCAACCCCTTTGAAGATATAGCATCTACTACACCACAACTATTTGAAGACCTAGGAAAAAAGTTCTTGCCATCAGTGTCTTTGGTATTGTTAAACCATTCAGCCTCAGAAATTGATATGATACAATTTTATCAGTAGAAATTACATTCAACAAGAGGCTTCACCATCTGCTTTTCTGATGTACCCTAAGAACCATGGGGCCTTTTTATCTGAAACTTCCCATATGTTTTCTCCTCCATTAGAAGGTGAGTGCCTTGAATGCAAAGACTGACTTTTCTATTTGTATTCCCCCCCCACCACCACTTAACTCAGTGTTTTGCACCTAGTAAGCACAAGCCTCAACTAAAGCAATTACTATTCATAGCCTCCAATAATCCTTCATAGCAGGCCCACTTACTGGTGGTCTTCCTCTGGGCTTCTTGGCATTCTCTCACCAGTAGAGCAAATAGTCTATTTCTTTGTTATCATGAGATCATGGAATCATCAGTCTAGAGTTGGAAGGTGTCTTAGAGGTGAACTCTCCAAGTCCCTCAGTTTTATAGAAGGGGAAATTAAGACCCAGAGGGATTAGGTTAGATGGCAGAACTGGCCTTCCATTTCAGATCATGTGCACTTCAAAGCCTTCCTTCTTTCCAAAGCACATGCCAATCACATGTCTGGCCCACTTCCTTTTCTGCTCATACAATTCCTAGTTACATGGCAAATCACTTAACTTCCTTAAGTTTCAATTTTCTAAGCTATAAATGAGTTGAGAGAAATGTCAATACAGGGAGTTCTCAAACCTATCAAAATCATCTGACTTGACATTGCTTAGATGATAAGCTTTACATCATCTCCCATGCAATTCTTCATTAGTAAGTTGTTGCAACCTCCTCATGACTGCCATTCATTTCTCTGAGACACTATGGTGATCCACAACTGTAATTCATCTAGTACCATGGTGTGACTGTTTGTCCTTTATTTTAGAAAGAGGACCTTTTGGAGTGATATCTTCACTTGACTTGTTTCATGAATTAGATTTAAGTGGGGCAGAGTCACTTCACTCTTCCAGAGTCATTGAAGTCCAGTGGTAGGACAAAAGTCAGGACTAATGGTGAAGAATGCAGTGGATGACCTTGTTGTCTTTCATGTCTGACCAAGCTCTAAGTACTCCTAAATGCCTGCTTCAGCCACCTTTATGGCCATTAAAACAAATCATTCTCATTCACCCTTTCCACTGTGGGAAAGTCTTCACATTCTTGGGATAGCTATCCTCCCAACTCAGGTTTGAGGTCAATCAGTTACGCTCAGCCTAGTTTAGCCAAGACAGTTTACCAGCTTATAGCTGCTGCATATACTACAGCTTCTTGGAGGCCCAGGTGAGAGTTGAGTGCCAGGTGGATGTCAAAGATGGGAAAGCAGCCCTGAAAAGGGCTTAGCACACTGTAGGTGCCAGTCCTTCATGGAATTGTACAACTTAAAGTCACATTGCCTCATGAGGAAAGATTTAAAATCTTTAAAAAAAAATGGGACTTCATTTCAGAGCGAAATTTCAGGTCATTAAAATGTTCAGACTATCCAAAGACAATTCAAATCTGGAACCAAAATGTCCAAACCAGAAACTTACCACTTCCCAAATTTACCCCTTCCCAAACTTTCCTATTTCTTTAGAAGCCACACTATTTTTTCAGTATCTCAGGTTCTTAACCTTGGAATTATTCTCAGTTCTTTCCCTTGTCCCATACCTGCAACCAGTTGCCAATTTTGCCATTTCTAGCTCTATTTCTTTCTACTTAAAGCTACTATTTAAGTTCAGCCCTCATGACCTCTCTCCTAGATTGTTGCAAAGGCTTCCTAATTGGTCTTCCTGACTCAAGTTCTCTCTTACTCTTCATGCTGCTGCTAAAAAGTAACATGTGGAATTTATTATATATTTTATACATTAATATGTTTATGTTTTTACATACAATCATCTTTTCATTTCTACTATGTATATGTAAATATTTTCCTTTTTTTGGTTTGTGAAATTCATAATAAAAATAAAATTAGGTTTGTTTTTTTTTTTTTTAGGCTTTTACAAGGCGAATGGGGTTAAGTGGCTTGCCCAAGGCCACACAGCTAGGTAATTATTAAGTATCTGAGACTGGATTTGAACCCAAGTACTCCTGACTCCAAGGCCAGTGCTTTACCCACTATGCCACCTAGCAGCCCCTCTGATTAGTTTTTGAAGTCTTCCACAACCTGGCCCCAATTATGCTTCCAGTCTCATTCTACGTTATTCTCCTCAAACTCTATGATTCAGGTAAATTGGCATCAACTCTTTTACTCACAAATGATACTGGGACATCCTGGGAATTTCTGGGCTCTTATATACCTGGAATAAACTCCTGCCTCATCTATGTCTCTTTCTTCAAGATTCAAGTCAAACAGCCCTTTCTACAAAGCATTTCTGGATCCTCTCAAGGGCTAGTACTGGGGCAGCTAGGTAGCACAGTGGATAGATCACTGGCCCTGGAGTCAGGAGGACCTGAGTTCAAATCTACCCTCAGACACTTAATAATTGCCTCCCTGTGTGATCTTGGGCAAATCACTTAACCCTATTCCTTAAATAAATAATAATTAAAAAAAGGGTCGGTGCCCTCCTTTAAATTTAAATGTTTTTTTAATTTATTTTATAGATGGACTTATATAGATATTTTTTTTCCAATAGATATCTAAGCTTTTTGTAAATAAAGATTGTCTCCTTCACTGTATGTACTTGCATTCCCAGTTCCTAGTACAATATATGGCAACACATACTTGATTAATCGATTAATGCCTGGTATCTGTCCAATAAATAGATACAAATGGCTCTTTCCTATGGATTTTCATCCAAATAAACTATGGGCATTTTGGTTCCCACTGCCAATTCCAGGCTCTCTTTTGGCTACTCAACAACCTCTTCTCAGTTCATATTTTTACAAATTTTCACCCAATTCCCCAGGTGGACATTTCTCAAGAAGTCCAACAGCTGACTTACTGTCTTCCTCTTCCTCCTCAACACCTGTCTTTATACTAAGAGTAGGCTTGAGTACAGATGGTAAAGAAAACAATGATGAGGTCTGTTTTTAGGTATAATGAATTTGAGATGCCTATAGGACATTCATTTGGAAATAAGCAATGGTCAGTTGATGATATGAGACTGGAGTTCAGTAGAGAGATCAAGGTTTGAAATAAAGATCTGCAAGGATCTGCACAGAGATGACAGTCAAACCCATGGAAAGTGATAAGCTTATTAAGAGAGAACATGGAGAGAGAAGAAAAGAGGGCCTAATATACCTACAGTTTAGTAGGTGGATAATGTCATAGCAAATGAGACAGAAGGAAAAGTCAGATAAGTAAGAGAACCAAAAACAAAACAAATAAGCAAATAGCAGGGTCGTGAAAAAAAAAAGAGAGGCAAGAATAAGTAGAAGAAAGTCACCAGTGACACATGCTTCAGAAAGGTCAAAAAGAATGAAAGCTGATAAAAGGCCATTGGACTTAGCCATTAGGAGGTCACTGGTAACTCTGGAGATAGTTTTGTTTGAGTGATGAGCTTGGAAGTCATATTGCAGAGAATTAAGGGGTGAAAGGAGGAGCGAAGGCAGTGAGCCTAGACAATTTTTTTCTAGAATTTTAATTGAAAAAGAAAGGGGAGATAAGGATTATAGTTTGAGTAAATGTAAGTGAAGTGTAAGATGTAGTGAAGATTTTTTTTAAGGATAGAGACATAGGAAAGGCAAGAAATAAGGAATTAGTATTTACAAAGCAGTTGAAAACTAAAAGTGAGAGAAAGGGGTGATGGTAGAGCAATCTGCTAGAGAAGATGAGAAGGAACAGGACACAAAGTGGAGTTGGCTGTGGAGAGCAGAAGAGCCATTTGTGTCTGGAGGAAAGATTGAGGAGTGGGAAATATAAAGTCATTCTGAGAGGAAGAGAAGGGAAAAAGAGGAAGTCATGAATGACCATTTTTTTTCAGAAAAGTATACTCAACAGAGAAAGTAAGAACAGGAATTGTATGGAAGACTTGAGTAGAAAAAAAGGGTTGAGATAGTTTCTGTGGGGAGTGAAATAGGGAAACCTTTGGGGAGGTTTAAAGGGATTAATGATGAAATGAAGACTCAGGTGACCTTAGATAAGACCACATAGTGAAACTCCCAGTGAGCTCAGTTTTGTGCCTCCCTTCTGTTCTGTTAAGCAGCAGATGAGTAGGAACAATAATAATTGTGGGAGTGATCCAGAACTGGACTCTCAAGGGATGACCCTTAATGGGATGGGGGCCAAGGGATTCAAAACAATATACTCTTGGGGTGGCTAGGTGGTGCAGTGGATAGAGCACCGGCCCTGGGCTTAATAATGACCTAGCTGTGTGGCCTTGGGAAAACCACTTAACCCCATTTGCCTTGCAAAAACCTAAAAAGTAAAATAAAAAATAAAAAAATATACTCTTCTTGACTCCAGGCCTGGTGCTCTACTCACCCAACATTCAATGAAAAATAATCCCTGCTGTTGAGTCCATGCTCCAGAAGGAGGTTCCAGCTATAAGGCAAATGGAAAGATCTAGTGGTCCATATGGTGTGGTAGCAAAGCACAAAATTATATATCTCTAATTTATTTCCTTTGTTTAAAAACTTATCTATTCCTTATGTTGAACCATTTAGTGATAAGAACTTTCTTTTCTGAGTCTTCAGTAGCTGAAGAGGAAAGGGGTTGTAACATCTGTAGAAGTTTCAGGTAACATCTCCACAAGGGCTGCTCCCCTGCACAATGGATCTTGGAATTTGGCCTAGAAGAATACTGGCTGTTGAGTGTTACTGTTCTCAAGATAACTGGGCTTACACTTGCTGGTGACATTTGGTAGGTAATTTATGTTGGTGGCAGTAGCAATGGTGGGCTCTTCTTTCTTTAGAGAATGACTGAGGTAGCTGAGCTAGAAACAAGGCTGTGTACGTATGAGTGTATATACTTCTGTTGCTGGGGCTTTTGGACTCAGAGTTTTGAACTGTTTCCATCTGGGATTCAATCCAACTGGGTCTAAGAGGAGGTGCTTGTAGGTGTTTCTTCCTGTTCTCTCTCTGGCTACCTTGCTGATGTAGCTAAGTTAATTTACCATTTATGATAAATTCTTATTTATTAACCAGTTCATCTATTTGGAATATGAGTAGTGACCACTCATGTAATTATAAATTTCATTTGAAAGGCTCTACAAAGTCAGTGGCATATGGATAACCTCAACTTTTAAAGAGAATTTCTAGTCCAGATGAACTCTCAAATATATCTCTTTTTTCTCCACTCAAACAAACCTTTATCACCTCATGCCTGGACTATTGAAATAGCCCTTAAACCTTTAAGCTTCCTGTGTTTCACTGACTGATGGACAGCTGAGGCTGAGAAAGATTTAACAAGACTAAGGACCATGAATAGATTTTTATGACTCTCTTATGGGCTAAATTCAGTTAAATTCATATATTTATTAAGTTAAGAATACATGCCCAGCACTGTGCTAGGAACTGTGGAAACAAATTTAAAAAAAAGCCATGTATCAAGAAGCTTGCATTTAACTGGGGGGGGGGGGTTAGTGAACTATATAAGTATACAAGGAAATTTGAAGAATGAGAAGTGACTGGAAAGTTCAGAAGTGAGAAGGTGCCTAAGATTAGTCTTGATGGAAAATAAGGATTTTAAGGGACAAAGATGAGGAGAAAGTATATTCTAAGCCACGGGGAAGAAAAAGGGCATATGAATGCTGGAAGGGTGGAAGATTAGGAGATGTAATATAAAGTTGGGGGGAAGGTTAACGTTCCAGTTTAGCTGGAACAGAATAAGTGAAAGGTAAAAATATGAGATAAAGTCAGGAAGGTATACTGAACCTATTTTGGAAACAGAAACACCAATCAGAAGATTATTGAAATGGAACAGGGCCTGAATCAGGATGGCAGCCTTGTGACAGCCGGGAAAGGGAGAGAAGTGAGAGATGCTGATGTAAAATTGATTGAATATAGGAAGCAAGAAAAAAATTCAAGCACAGGCTCTAGTTTCTCTTTACCTACAACTAATTCAGTTAATAATTCTCTGATAAGGGGTGGGGTTGCTAGGTGGATAGAGCATCAGTCCTGGAGTCAGGAGTACCTGAGTTCAAATCCGACCTCAGACACTTAATAATTACCTAGCAGTGTGGCCTTGGGCAAGCCACTTAACCCTATTGCTGTGCCAAAAAAACAAAAACCTAAAAAAAAATAATTCTCTGATAAGGGTTTGTTTCCCCTACTCCAATACTGTCACTAACAAACCCAGTCTGCTATATTCACCTTTGTATTAATTGACCAATTAACATCAGTTAGCTTTTACAAAGGAATAGTTTTTGAGAAGATATAGCTAGGACCTTTCCACCTCATTTTACAGATGAACAAACTGAGATAAACAGGGTTAAGAGACTTGTTCAGGGTCACCCAGCTAGTAAAAGCATCTGAGACCAGACTTGAGCTCCTGACTCCAGGTCCTGTTCCCTATCCACTTTGCCATTTAGCTACTATAAAACAGTCTGGGATGGGGAAGAGATAATTCTTTTTTCTTTTTTTTTTTTTTAGAATTTTTAAGGCAATGGAGTTAAGTGGCTTGCCCAAGGCCACACGGCTAGGTAATTATTAAGTGTCTGAGGTCGGATTTGAACCCAGGCACTCCTGACTCCAGGGCTGGTGCTCTATCCACTGCACCACCTAGCAGCCCCAGCTACTTGCTTCTTATTCTAGTTGATGGGGGAACCTTTGATGGCTCAATATTTTGAAGTTCATAAAGTCTAAAAAGTTATAACCTAGTCTGTTCTACCTCTGATACTCATTTATCTCCTTTATTGCCAGGAAAGAAAGAAAGAATTATCCATTCAAACCTTTCATTTGCATACTCAGTTCATGGCAGTCAATTAAAAGACCTTCAATAAGTTGAACAAAAAATGTCAAAAGATATCTGTTCTGAATTGGCTATATCTTTATTGATCATGTTTAGAAGCAAGAATAGGCAGTCATTTTCCAATACCTCCATAATACAATGTTGACCCCAAGACTACAAATCTGAGTATCATCTGACAGAAATAAAATTTGGGAAAGGAATGGTTTTAGGAAGAAAGATAAATTCTATTTTGGACATATTGTTTGAGACTCCAGTGGACTGTCCAAATAGAGACATGTGGTTGGTAGTTCGGAAGAGAGTTTAGGGTTGGATTTATAAATTTAATAAGAATCAAAGGGCATTGTTCCACATTATCAATTGCCTGTGAAAGTTTGAACTGCATGTCCCATAGATAGCTCAAAATTAGCATGTTTAAAACAGCATTTATTACCTTTCCCAGCCCCAACCCTATCTCAAATCATCCTTTCTTCTAACTTCCTTATTACATTGGAAGGCACTTCCTTTCTTCTAGGTTTATATCTTTGGTGTGCTTTCCCCAGATCCCCTTTCCCATTAATGGGGACATAGTCAATCAGTTGCCAATCCTCTATTTTTTTTTCTCTGATCTCTCTCATATATGTCCTATTCTGCACACACATAGTCACCACTCTAGTTTAGGATCTCATTCCCTCCCAACTGGATGTTTTCTGTCCTAATTGTTCTCCCTGCCTCTGCCTCATCTCTCTCCACTCTAATTCATCTTCTACATTGCTGCCAAAGGGACACTAAGTCCGTGTCAAATTGCCCTCCCCTATAGTCAAATATAAAGTCTTCTGTTATGTATTTAAGACTCTTCACAATTTGGACTCTTCCTACCTCTTCTATCTTCTTCCATTCTATTCCCTTCTACTTACTCTAAGAAACAGTTGTACTGGCCTGTTTGCTGTACCTCAGACACACTTCATTTCCTATTTCCCACATGCCTGGAATTCTCTCCTTAACCTTCTACTCTTAAAATGACTGGTTTACTTTAAGATTTATCTTAAATGCCTCTTCCTCCAAGCTTTTTCTGTTTCTTCATCACCTGCCAGAGCCATTCTCTCCAAAGTTCCCTTTCATCTATTCTGAATTTATTGGAAATCAGTTCAGAAGTGTGCATCTTTTTTTTTAAGGTTTTTGCAAGGCAATGGGATTAAGTGGCTCCCCCAAGGCCACACAGCTAGGTAATTATTAAGTGCCTGAGACCGGATTTGAGCCCAGGTACTCCTGACTCCAGGGCTGGTGCTTTATCCACTGTGCCACCTAGCCACCCCTTTTCTATTTTATTTTATTTTATTTTATTTTATTTTATTTTATTTTATTTTATTTTATTTTATTTTATGTTATTTTGTTATGTTATTTTATTTCATTTTTAGAACTGTGCATCTTTTTATTCAGCAATACTTTTATTAAGTTTGTACTCCAAAGATATCAAAAGCCTAATTCAAAGAGAATAAAGTTAAAGTAAAAAGATCCATATGCACAAAACTATTTTTAGCAGCACATTATATTATAGTTAAAAAAATAGAAATAAAGTGGTCTGTGCACTGAGGGAAGATTTCTAAACATATGATATATGAATAAGAAATTACAAAAAAGAAAACTTCAGAGAAATTTTGGAAGACTTGTATGAACTGATGCAGAGGGAGAGGAGCAGAGCTAGAAGAACAATTTATAGTAACAACATTTTAAAGAAAAATAACTTTGAAAGTCAATGCAATGATTAACAATGACACCAGAGGACAGATAAGAAAGCATGCTGCCTCACTTTTCCAGACAGATGAGTGAACTATGGACTCAAGGTACAAAATGAAACAAATATTTTTGGATGTGAGAAATATGTGTTTTTGTATTGCTTGACTTTTCTTATTTTTCACAAGGATTGTTTTTCTTTTATATTGGGGGATTAGGAAGGGAAAAGGGTGCTATTGATAGGGTCATAAAAAATAAAAGTGTCTTTGAAGTATTTTTAAATGTGCAGAAGAGCAAGAAGTTCAGAAGAAAGCACAGTAAAGCAGGATGGCCTTAAAAGTAACATGTGGAATTTATTATATATTTTATACATTAATATGTTTATGTTTTTACACATAATCATCTTTTCCTTTCTACTATGTATATGTAAATATTTCCCTTTTTGGTTTGTTAAATTCATAATAAAAATTTAAATTAAAGAAAGTACGGCTACTACATTTTGTAAGCAGTTATTTCTTGAATAAAAAAAACAAAACAATGGAAGCTCCTTGAGGTCAAGAATTGTTTTGGGGGGTGGCTATGTGGCACAGTGGATAGAGCACCGGCTCTGGAGTCAAGAGTACCTGAGTTTAAATCTGGCCTCAGACACTTAATAATTACCTAGCTGTATGGCCTTGGGCAAGCCACTTAACCCCCACTGCCTTGCAACAACCTAAAAAAAAAATTCTTTTTGCCTTCCTTTCATATCCTCAGCAATCAGCACGGTGCTCTGTACATTGTAAATACTTAATAAATACTTTTTGATTGTTTGGAAATTGTTGCAACCCAGGGTAATTGCTACTATCTTTCCTTTCTTTTCCCCCATAGTCACAAGACATGCTCAGGTCTTTTAAATCTGAAAAAATATAAATAAAAATAAAAATCTTAGCATCTCCTCAAATTATATTTCCAACTCTCTCTTCTCTATACTGCCAAATTTCCAAAAAAGTAGATAATACTCAATTTCTTCATTTTTTGAACCACCCATTCAATCTTCAACCCCCTTTACAATCTGACTTTTTCCCACTAGACCCCTGAAACTCAAAGTCACTAAATACAATTGACATTTTTCTGTCTTTGTCCTCCTTCTCCTTGCTATGGTGGCGCAGTAGATAGAGCAAGGGCCTTGAAGTCAGAAGGACAGGATTTCAAATCTAGCCTCAAATATTTGACTCTTACTAGCTGTGTGACCTTGGGTAAGTCATTTAACCCAGATTGCCTCACATCATCTCCAGTCATTCTGATTCATATCTGGTCGGTCACTGGCCAGCTGACTCCAGAGGAGAAAGTGAGGCTAATGACCTAATACAGCATTCCCTCACTTAAATTCAATTCATGTGCTTGTCATGGCATCACCTCCCTGATGTGGTCTTCTTTGAAAATGAAGGACAAACATTAGTCATGCCCAATTCTTTGTGACCCCATTTGGGATTTTCTTAGAAAAAATACTGGAGTGATTTGTCATTCCTTCTCGAGCTTATTTTACAGATGAAGAAACTGATACTAATTACAGTTAATAAGTGTCTGAGGTAAAATTTGAACTTGGGAAGCTAAGTCTTCCTGACTCCAGACCTGGCAATCCAACCACTATGCCATCTAACTGCTGTCAAGAAAGTATATTTTCATGATTCTCCCCCTACTTCATTGATCATTCTTCTTTTGCTGTTCTTTATCTTCTTTCTGTCCCTTAAATATGGGGTCCTCCAAGTTTTCCTTATACCTCTTATCTTCTCTCAACACTTTCTGTTGGTGATTTTGTACATTCCAGTGGCTTACATTTATCACTTCTTTGCAGATGACTTCCAAATCTATTTCTTTACCCCTCATTCTGACTTAGAGCTATAGTCTCCTATTTCCAAATATTTGGTGGATATGTCTTCCTAGAGACCAATGAGTATTTCAAATTTAGTATAAAACAAAATGAACTCATTATCTTTTCCCTAAAACTTTCCCAAACCTTCTCTGTTCCAAATTGTCCACAGAACAACTCTCACTGGTTGCCCTTATCATGTCCCAAACTGAATTCCTTATCTTTTCCCCAAAGTCCTCCCTCTGCCTATCTTTTCTATTGTGGTGGAGGGTGCCACCATACTCACATTCACACAGGTTCACCTAAGTGTCATCCTCGACTCCTCACTCTCTTTCACTCTGCCCCATTCCCTATATTCAATCTGTTGTCATCTGTTGATTCTACTTTCATGACATACCTTGTATATGCCCCCTTCTCTCCTCTAACACTGCCACCACTCTGCTGCAGGTCCTCATCAACTCAGTCTTGAATTATAGTAATAGCCTTGCGGTTATAGTCCCTGCCTCATTTCCTCACTACATATAGTCCATCAGTTTACTCAGCTGTTAATGTGATCTTCCTAAAACACCTCATTTGGGGTTTTCTTGGCAAAGATATTGACATAGTTTGCCATTTCCTTTTGCAGTTCATTTTAGCGATGAAGAAAGTGGGGCAAACAAGGTTAAGGTACTTACTAGGGTCACACAGCTAGTAAGTGTCTGAGGATAGATTTGAATTTAGGAAGCTATGTCTTCCTGACTCTTACTCCTGCCTCACCTCATCCTCACCTCCATTCACTGCTCCACCTAGCTTGTCTTCTTCTCTTTTAAGCTATTGTAAAATAACCTCCTTATTTGATCTTCTGACCCCAGGCTATGCCATCACAAAACCGTCTTCTACACGCTGCTGGAATAATCTTCCTATTGCATTGTTATGATCATGCTACGAATTTTCTAGATGTCATCAATATTTCACATTACTATTTTTTCCCCTAAATGTGCATTTAGGAAATATTTATTTTTAGCATTTGTTTTAAATTTTTGCCTTCTTAATTCTCTCCCTACTTTCATCCCCTCCCCATCCATTGTGGTTAGCAAAATACCCATTATACATATGAAATAATGCAAAATATATATCTATATTAACTGTTGCCAAAAAAACAAGAAAAATGAAGTGAAAATATTATACTTCAATTTGTGCTGTTCATAAGTTCTCTCAGGAGGTGGTTAGCATTTTTCACTATGAACTCTTTGGAATTGGTCTTGATCAAAGTAGCTAAGTCAAGTTGATTATTCTTACAATATTGCTGTTATTGTATATAATAGTCTCTTCTTTCTGCTCACTTTACTTTGTATCAGTTCATATACATTTTCCTAGACTTTTTTGAAAGCATTCTGCTCATTTCTTATAGCATAATAATACTCCATCACAATCATATTCCATACTGGCTCAATCATTCCCGAATTGATGGGTACCTCCTAAATTTCCAATTCTTTGCCACTACAAAAAGAACTACTATAAAATTTTTGTATTTTAGGTTCTTTTCCTTTTCCTTTGATCTCTTTTGGAAACAGGCCTAGAAGTGATATTGCTGGCTTAGAGGGTATAGACAAATTATAGCTTTTGGGGTCATCTCCAGAATAGTTGGAGTTCAAAACTTCACCAGAAGTGCATTAGTGTCCCTTTTCTTCCCATTTCCTCATTTGTCTTTTTGTGTTTCATCCAGTTAGCCAATCTGATAAATTGTGAAGTGTAACTCAGAGTTATTTTAACTTGCATTTCTCTAAACTATAGTGATGTAGAGCATTTTCTTCCCATTGGTTAATGAACAAAGTTTCTAGAAACTTGGTCCTAACATTCATTGTTGTTTACCTATAAATTGGGGAATGACTAAGTAAATATGGAATATGAGTGTGGTGGAGTACTATTGTGCTATAAGAAATTTTTTAAATTTAATTTTAGATTGTCCTTCATTTTGAAAAGGACCAGTGACATGATTTAAGCAAGTCAGAGCTGCACAAAGTCATGCCTCACTCTCTCTTCCAGTCATTGAAGTCCAACGGCAGGATGAAGGTCAAGATAACCATCCATGGCATGGGATATAGGGGATAACCTTGGCATCTTCATTGTCTGACCAAGCTTTAAGCTCTCCATAGCCTCTGCTTCATGGCCATTGAAACAAACTGTTCTTATCTATCTATTCCACTGGGGAAGTTTTCACAAACTTGGGTGGACATCACCCTAACTCTCTCATGGTTTTGAGGTCTGTTGGGGTTAACCTGGTTTAACTAATCTGCTAAGATGGCTTACTAGAGTATGGCAGCTGTGCATGCTGTAGCTTTTTGGAGCCATAGGTGAGAACTGAGTGAATCAGACCTGAAAGGTGATTGAGAAACCCTGAAAATAGTTCAGCAGCCCTCACGACAGAGATGTTAATCCTCCCTGAATACCCCATACACCCCTGACATTCCAGCATCATCTCAGTCAACATATCCAACCCTCTTCCACCTTGCATATTCAAGATTTCAGATAAAATGGATTATTTTTTACTACTCTCCCTGCCCACCTCCCTCTTCTCCTCTCTCTCTCTCTCTCTCTCTCTCTCTCTCTCTCTCTCTCAGTATTTGGCATTGAGGTTAAGTGACTTGCCAAAGGTCACATTGCTATTAAGTGTCACCTAGCTGTCATTCCTATTCTCTTTTTGACCTCTACCAGGCTTTTGCTAATGAGATCCCAGGCTTTGAATGTATCTCACCCAACTCTGGAGCAGGTCTTCTGGCTCCAAATACAGAGCTCTTCTGACTACAGTTCTATGCCTGCTTTGTTAGAATATTTAGTAGCAATCCTGTTATAATATAATAATAGTAAATGAACTCAGTGTTAAAGCTACAAGTAACTTGATAGCTCTTCTAACCCAACTGCTTTTTGTTTACAGAAGCAGAGATTTAAATGCAAAGAGAAGTGACATGCCCAAGGTCACTCTGTTCATTTAACATCATTGAATAGCTCCACATAAGTGAGTTTTTCAGCCAACTGAAATTCCTCTTCTTTCTTTTAAGTGGCAAAATACATATTTAACTCTTTTTGATGAAATTATCTAAAATTAAATATATATACATATATAGCCTTGTCTTATGAAACAAATTACTAAGCTAATTTCTCTATAAACATTATTTTGCCCACTGTGATATACCAGTGAAACATTCTAGACCTACATAACACTAATATTTCCTATCCCTGCTTTTTGTAGTTTTTGTCTTTTGTTAATGTCTAAAATATTGATAATTTTAAAAATATTTGCATTTGTATAATAATTTAACATTTACAAAATTCTTTTCTCACAATTATATTATGAGGTAGATAGTTTTAAGTATGCTAATATCACTTTATATAATAGGAAACTGAGGTTTAAGGGCATTAAACAGTCCAGTGCCTAGGATAACAGAGCTAATAAAAGTGAAAGTCAGGACACAAACTCCCGTCTTTCTTAATTCTAAGGTCAATGCATTTTCCACTATAGAATAGGATGTAAAACTCTAACAGCTTCAACTCATCTTTGATTAGATAATTTTTAATGTACTGTGTCATAGGGAACACTGAAGATAACACAGGATTTGGACTCAGAAAGATTCAAATTTGAATCTGGTCCCAGGCAACACCTTATTTGGACTTTGTGATCCTGGGCAAGTTATTGAACTTTTCTGAGCCTAAGTTTTCTGTGTAAAAAGGAGAACACAGCATCTTTTCCATAGGGGTATCATGAAGATCAAATGAAATGATAATATCTAAAATAGCCACAATCTTTAACCATTAAGCTCTCTCCAACAGTTGAGATCCCTGAGCCAGTTTTCTTCCCTTCCTCCCCAATTAAGTTCCTGGACTTCTTCCCCTACCATCATAAGATCAATAGTAACTATTGAGGTTATGTGGGGATAGCTAGATGGCTCAGTGGATAGAGCACTGGGTCTGGAGTCAGAAGACCTAAATTCCAATCAATCTCAAATACTTTTTAGCTAAGTGACCCTGGGCAAATCACATAATCACATCTGTTTGACTTAATCTGTTGGAGAAGGAAATGGCAAAACACTCCAATTTCTTGGACGAGAAAGCCCTATAGACAGTATTGGTGTGTTATGGTCCCTGGGGTCATGAAGAGTTGGACAGGACTGAACAACAAAGAACATTTTGAAAACCTAAAAGAACTATATGAATATCAACTATGATGATGATAATGATGATGATTAAACCTTATTTGACTTGTATGTAAAATAAGAACAAATCAATATTGAATAAGGACTTTAAAGTTTTATTAGGATTGCAGTGTATAAGTTTTAGGTATGAGTTCTAGTGACCATTTTGGCTGCTTGGCAACAGAACAATTTCCCACTCATTTTCAGGTTTCCTACTCTGTTAAAGAGAATCACATTTGCCAGATGTGACTTCCTGAGAGGTGCTGTGGAATTATAGAGTCTCATGGTTGAAAAAGACACCACCAACTCAAAACCATATCTGAATAGTAACATACTCTACAGCAGTGGTGTTAAAATTAAATAGAAATGGGGGGGGTAGGAACCCTTAAACTGAAGGATCCCAGCAGGCCACATTGTTGTTTTTGCTTGTCCTTTGTTTTTGAAGAGGACCAATGCCATCACAGAGTGTTTTGACTTTCAAGTGAACAGCATTTAAGTGAAACAGAGCTGTACAAAGTCATTAGCTTCACTTTCTCTTCTAGACTCATCAAAATCCAGTGACCCCACAAATGTCAGGATGCAGTGGATGACCATGGCATTTTTGATGTCTGACCAAGTTCTATGTACTCCACAGGATCTGCTTCAGCTGCCTTCATGGCTAGTGGAACAAACTGTTTTCATCCACCTATTCCACCAAGGAATACCCCAAGGCAAGTCTTCCCATGATTGGGGTAGACATCACTCTAACTCACTGATATGTTTGAAGTTTGTCAGGATTACCCTTAACCTGGATTAACCTATCTGCTGAGATGGCTTACCAGTGTGCATGCTACGTCTTCTTGGAGCTACACATGGGAGAGTCGAGTGAAAGTGGATACCAAAGGTGGATGAGTATCCCTGAAAAGGCTCATACCAGAGGTACTAGTCCTTCTTGCCTACCCCCCAAATCCCTCAAAGGTCATATATTTACTTAGGAAAACATATCAACATTATCTACGTTCAATTTTATTTTTATTTCTCTTGTAAAATATTTTTCCATTATATTTACATCTGGTTGGGGTAAAATTGAAGAGTGTTGAGCTGCAGTGTTGCCCTTTGGTCACATGTTTGACACCCATTCTCCACAGTATGCCTGAGAAGTAATCATTCAATGTCCACTTGAAGCCCTCCAGTGATGGAGGACTTTCTTTTCAAGAAAGCTTGAGAAGTTTTTATTTATATGAAGTCAACATTTGCCTCAAATTTCTACCCATTGATCCTTGGCTTCTGGGGCCAACCAGACCAAATCTAATTTCTCTAGCCCTTTAAATATTTAAAATAGCAACAACAATAATGGAAGTTTTTTTATAGCACTTTAAAATTCACAAAAGGCTTTACATATATTATCATATTTGAGTCCCAGAACAACCTTATGAAGTAAATATAAGCACTATTTTCATTATTTTACCAATTAGGAAATTCATGCTCACAGAGGTTTAGTGACCTATTTAGGATCATATATGTAGTATGTGTCTGACCCTAAACCCTCCAAGGTCTAAGTCCTGTTTGCTATCTACTTTGTCATATTGTTTCTCAGCAATCATAACTCCCTTTCAACTACCCCCACCCCATATCTTTTTTCTCTCTTGATTATATCAATCCAGGTCCTTTTACTAATCTTTGGATGGCATATTTTCCAGGTCCCTCATCATCCTGGTCACCTTCTCCTATATAAATATTCCAACATCCTGAAACATACTAATTATCCCTGATTGATGTTCAGTCATTTTCGATCATATTCAACTCTTTCTGACCCCTATTTCTTGTTTCCTTAGCAAAGATACTGGAGTGGATTACCATTTCCTTCTCTGGTTCATTTTACAGATGAGCAAACTGAGGCAAACAGGAATAAGCCAAATTGCCCCAGAGTCACACAGCTAATAAGTGTGTGAGGCCAGATTTAATACAATATCCTATTTAGGGTGTGATCAGAACAGAAGACAGTAGAATTATCATATCCCTCAATTAGGAATCAGTGTCTATATTAATGCTTTCTATGATTATGTTAGTTTTTTGGCTATACAATTCTCCTGTTGACTTGTCCTGAGAATAGAGGACACTAAGAGTTCCAGGTCTTTTTCACATAACTATTAGAAAGCCATGCCTCTGCCATTTAATACTCATATGGTTCATTTTTTAAAAAACCAAGAATGGAATTTTACATTTGCCCTTTGAGACTAACAATCACAGTTTCAAAATCTTTCAAAGTTGTTTGTCTTTACAGTGTTTGTTTTTCTAGTTTTGTCCTTTTAGATTTCAATTTTCATGCTCTTTTCAGATTCTGATTTTCTTACTTCAATATTCTTCCATAAACTTAATGTCTGACATCTGCATTTTCTTTCAAGTCATTGATAAAACTGAACAAGAATGTTCATTTACTCTGATGCATAAGAAGTCAATGAATGGTCCAAGGGGTGTTTTTCTACCAAAAGATATAACTGCTTCTATAACAGTATTTTCAACTTCCAGCTAATATATAGTTTCAAATAATTAATTCTTATATAAGGGTATAAAAAAGAATGTAACTAAGGAATCAGTTGCAAACAAAAATTCTCTCCTTACAGTTGAAAAGAAGTTATCCTAATCTAGTGATCCAGACTAGATGTCAAATATCGTTTTCCTAATAGGGCATCCCTTAAGAAATAAGCCATCCCTTAAGAAATAAGCCTGACATGATATTTTAGATCCATTTTAATAAATTGAATATTCCATATTAAATACCCACTTTGTATCAACAAATGGCCAGCCATATGAATTTGTATCTTTTTTACCCCAAGTCAGGCTGGTCCTCAGAGCAGACTTTACCAATACTCAATCTTTCTGATCTCAGTAGAACTTGTCAGTTCTTGTTTGTTAGCATAAACACAGTTACTGCCAAAGCCTGATGAAACACTGAAACAGGACTTCAGTGAGACACAGGTTTACTAGGGATACTAGTTGGTGCAGTGGATAAACCTGAGTTCAAATATAGCCTCATATATCTTTTAGAACCCTGGGCAAGTCACCTCACTTTTTTTGCTACAGTTTCCCTATCCATAAAATGGACATAGCAACAGAACTGAATTCCCTGAGTTGCTGTGAGGATAAAATGAATTAATTGTAAAGCACTTTGCAAAGCTTAAAATGATATAAAAATGCTAGCTAATGCTGACTGATGATGATAATGTTTGTCCTTATATCAGGATGGGTCCAGTGGCCAGAAATGAATCACAACAACTGGAGATGGCAATCTAGATATGAGGCAATCAAGGTTAAGTGACTTGCCCAAGGACACACAGCTAGTAAGTGTCAAGTGTTTGAAGCTGGATTCAAACTCCCATCCTCCTGATTCCAAGGCTAGTGGTCTACCCATTTTTAAAAAATTTTTTGCAAGACAATGGGGTTAAATGACTTGTCCAAAGTCATGCAGCTAGATAATTATTAAGTGTCTGAGGCTAGATTTGAACGTAGGTTCTCCTGATTCTAGTGCTCTATCCATTGCACCACCTACTTGCCCATTGACAAATACTAAAAGAATCAGAGAAAGGCCTTCAAGTATTTTTGGGAAAGTCCTCCATGGATAATTTATGAAGATATGGATAAGAAGTATATAGGTTGAAAAGATAAACACACACACATATATGTTTGTGTGTGTATTTATATATATATATGTACATATATATATATAGTATGTATATATGAATGTATCTAGGAAGTATGAGATCATGGACTATCAGTCAAGTCAACAAGTTTTTAAGTGCTTACTGTTTGCCAGGCATTGTGCTAAACAAAAGAGGTACAAGGAAAGACAAATACAATCTTTAATCCTCAAAAATCTCATAATCTATTGGAGGAAACATAAAAATAAATAAGTACATATAAGGTGCATATGGAGTACATAGAATGTAACATTAGAGAGAAAATAGTGACAGAAAAGGACTATTGTAGACAGTAAGATCTGAATCGTCTTTTTTTTAAAAATACATTTTCATGTCTAAATACTCTTCCTTCCTTTTCCCCTCTTTCACCTATCAAGAAAACAAGAAAAACAAAATCCATTATGAACATGTATGGTCAAGAAAAACAAATTTCTGCATTAACTATGCCCCTCTGCACCAAAAATGTGCTTTAGTTTATACTCTGAGTTTTATCAGCTCTGTCAAGATGATGGATAGAATGTTTCGTCACAGGTTATTAGAAACTCCAATGTAATAAAGAATCACAGTTCCAAAATCTTTCAAAGTTGTTTGTCTTTACAATGTTGTGGTTATTGTTTTTCTAGTTCTGTTCACTTTGTATCAGTTCATGCAAGTCTTCCCATGTCTTTCTGAAAAACATCACCTTTATCATTTCTTATAGCATGAAAGTACTACATCACATCCCTATTTCATAATTTGTTCAGTCACTTCCTAATTGATGAGCATATATTCAGTTTCCAATTCCCTACCACCATGAAAAGAACTGCTATAAATATTTTTGTAAATGTTTTTAGTCCTTTTCCTATTTTGTTTTAATCTGTTTGGGGTATAGACCTAGTAGCAGCATCATTGGTACATAGTTTAATAGGGTTTTTTTGGACATAGTTCCAAATTGAATTCCAAAATGACTGGACCAGTTCACAACTCTAAGAATAGTATATTTTAACGTACTTGTTTTCCAGTAGGCCCTTCTAACATTTGGCGTTTTCCATTCTCAGTAACTTTGCCAAAGTTGTTTTAATTTACATTTCTCTAATTATTTGTTATTTAGAAATTTTTTCAGTTGGCTATTAATAGTTTGGATTTCTTTCTCTCAAAATTGCCTATATGTGGGGCGGCTAGGTGGCATAGTGAATAGAGCACCGGCCTTGGAGTCAGGAGTGCCTGGGTTCAAATTTGACCTCAGACACTTAATAATTACCTAGCCGTGTGGCCTTGGGCAAGCTACTTAACCCCATTGCCTTGAAAAAAAAATCTAAAATTGCCTATAAGTGTCCTTTGACCATTTATCAATTGAGAAATGGCTCTTATTTTTATAAATTTGACTCAGTTATTTATGCACATATCTTAAAATAAGATCTTTTTCAGAGAAACTTGGTACAAAGATTTTCCCCAATTTCTTGCTGCTTTTCTAATTTTTAGCCGTACTGGTTACTTTATGCAAAAATTAATTTTTTTACTGTCTATTTTATGTCCATGAATCTCTTTCTGTTTGGGAGAAAAAACTTTCCCTCTATCCATGGGTCTGACAGGTAATTTCTTCCATATCCCTCTAATTTGGATTTGAGCTGAGTCATAAAGGAAGCTAAGGATGCAACAAGGTGATAGAGTAACGAGAACATCCCAAACATGTGCAACAACTAGTTATAGAAGCATGAAGGCAGGAAATAGAGGGTCATATGTGAGGAACAATAAGAAAGCCAACATAGCTGATCTGTAGACTACCTCATATTCATGTGAATCTAGATAAATAGAAGGATGCTGATGCCATTAAATAATGAAAATTAGAAGGGAGGGTTTTGGGGAAAAGATTTGTTTTGACAATGTTGAGTTTGTCCAGAAAACATCCACTTGGAAATATTTAAATAGGCAGTTGGTTATGCAACACTGGAACTCAGAAGAGAGACTAGAACTGGATATGTATGGGAATCATCTGAACAGAGATAGATGATAACTGAACTCATGAGAACTGATGAAAGAATATGATGAAACTAGAGAAATCCCAGGTAAAGCCTTGATATTCATCCATCATGGTTAGTGGGTATAAGATGGATGAAGATTTAGGAAAAGATATTAAGAAATAGTAACACAAATAGGAAGAGAATGAAGAGAGAACAGTCAGGAAAAGTCAGAGAGGGTTGTCCATAAGGAGATTATTAAAAGCAAATATTGATCAAAAATGTGACTCAAATTCCTCTACTCAACAAACTCAGCAACATGATCAGGGAGGTAAAAAATATAGGGAGAAATTAAGATAAAATAGGTTATAGTCTCTTCCCTCAAATGGTTTATAATCTTGTAGGGATTAATCTCCATCCAACCAAATAAATAATGCTGCTGAATGGCTCATAAAAATAGAAGATTGCTGATCCTTCTGGTATCTGTGACTAACCTATTGATAAAGGGTAACCCTATCTCATATAGAAGCAGTCATCCCTGCCACTCAACTGTGCCTGCACCAGCTTTGTATTGATGATTCTCACAAGTTTCTCACTTATCTCTATTCTGTGTTGGGATACTGGTCCAAAGAGTTATCCATGAGTTCTGTCAATCCGTGATTGAAGGGGAATTAATATCAATGGAAATTGTATTCCTTATTTTTCTTATTGAATTTTTATTGCAGTTTTGTAGTCTTGAGTTCTTTCCAGTAATTTTTCTTTCATTTTACTTTTGGCTGACAAGCACCAATTTTGATATGCTTCAATTAATTCATATTCTTTCTTCCATTTTTCTACTTCTGCCTTAGGTTTGTTTTATGGTATATAAGTTTTCAATCCCTACAGTTACTGGATCAAAACTGGTGCCAAAACTGTTTTCTACCTCAATAGCTACACAATTCCTTTATTTTTCCGGCCAATTTTGTCTGCAAGGCCTTGTGATTTCTTTTATTCTCTTGAAAAATGCCTTTGCCAGGCATTTCTATTTTTCTTTTTCAGATATTTTTTTTGGATTTCACTTCTCCTACTGCCATTTTTATGTACATTTGTAAACTCCTTGAGGGCAGGGCCCATATCTAATTTTTTGATTTCCCCTTGGCACCTGGAATATAGCAAGGGGGACACTCAACAAATGTCTGCAAAGAAAACAAACTTTTAGAGAACTGCTTTGGATCTTCTATCCTCAATGATCTGATCATTTTTATTTCTTTCCCATTACAGTATGTTTCCCAATATCATCTGAACATACTTTACAAAACATTTCTGTTACTTATATACATAGTCAGTCCTTAATACCAGAAGATAAAATTGAATGAATTCTTTGCCTGAATTTATTCTAATAGATCTGTGATGTCTATAATGGAACATTTTTTTCCAGTATTGTATGTCACAACCTTTCCATGCCATCTCATCATTCCTCACTATTTATTGATGGAACTTCTCAATTCTAAAATTTTTTGTAGACATATCATAGATACTCTATTATAAGAGGAACTACAAAAGATTTTCTAGGCCTAACTTGTTCAGTCATTTTTCAGTCATGCATGATTCTTCATAACTCCATTTGGGGTTTCTTGAAAAAAGCTACTAGAGTGGTTTATCATCTTCTTCTCCCACTCAATTTACAGGTAAGGAAACTAAGACAAATAGGATTAAGTGACTTGCCCAGGTGACAAATCTAGTGTGTGCAGGCAGATTTGAACTAAGGAAAGTGAGTCTTTCTGACTCCAGCCCTAGTACTCTAGCCACCATGCCACCTAATTTTGACTAAAAATAGATAAATCAATAAGAATGGTGAATTCTGAAGGAATTCAAAAGTGAAATTGTCAAATTATTGGTTTATTTAAACTTTCTTATCATAAATGACTAGAAGAGGAAGTATACCATGAAATTTTTCAGTCTACAAGATACTTTAAGAAATAAAATAACTAGCTTATTAAGATAGACTATAGGGGCGGCTAGGTGGCGTAGTGGATAGAGCACCGGCCTTGGAGTCAGGAGTATCTGGGTTCAAATCCGACCTCAGACACTTAATAATTACCTAGCCGTGTGGCCTTGGGCAAGCCACTTGACCCCATTGCCTTGAGAAAAAAAAACTCTTAAAAAAAAAGATGGAAAGACTATGGAAAGATTTCATTAAACTGTATGAGGAAGATGAAAAATAGCAAAGGAGCATGGGAAAAATAAGGAAATGTATTTGGGGAAAACAATCCAAACGATTTTCCAAAAATGACATCCTCTGAGCTACAGCCTAGGAAAGTGATCTTGGAGTTACTGAAGATCATTGCCTTGGAGATATCAACTAATGGGTTCTTCGTTCAAAGCAGCACAAAAAATGTTGGTTGCCATTCAACAAATCCATAGTCAATGCTCTATGAATTCAAGGTTCTATGCTTCACAACAAAATGTATTGGAAAAAAAAAGAAAATCTCAATTGACCCTTGAAAGTATGAGTATCTATATGTCATTTCTACTTGTAATTTTTGTTAGCAAACAAAAGTCAAGAAAAGGAGGGGAAAGGAAAAAAACAAAAGAACTGGAGAAGGGCACCTAAAATGAACAAGGGGATACAAAACCAGCTGTATGAGAAGTAACAAAAAATTGAGGATGTTTTAGTGTGAGAAAGAAGAGAACAAGATGAATGATGATCAGGCCTATAAAATATTGAAAGATACAGATATGGTGAACTTGGTTGGTATCTCAGGAATGGTTATTAAGTCTAATTTAATCTAAGTGATGCTTTTCAAAGACTGAAAGAGGCAAATTTAAGATGAATTCTAAGAAAATGAGATGTATAACACTGTAGATAGAGTCATCCTTGGAGTCAGGATGTCCTTGTCTCAAAGGTTCTCTTATCCTGCCCCTAATACATAGAGGTTATGTTTTGCTGGGCAAGTCATACCACTTGATTCCCCCCAGAAAATTCCCTAAAACTATAAACTATATATCAAGGACAGATATGAATTGGTAGAAAAGTTTACCATCAGGTGGAATCATACCAATAGAATCAATGAAAAGAAATAAAAGATAAAGAACATATTATTGTATATATTGACTAGTTGACTTATGGAAATTGTTAGATATTATAAAAGTTGAAGATATAAATAACTTTAGAGTCTTGGAAGGGACCTCAGAGATCAATTATCATAACAAGAATTCCCTCTATAATCTCTCCAAAGAATGTTAATCTAGTCTCTACTTGAAAACCTCCAGTGAAAGGGAATCCATTGCCTTCCAAGACCAGTCTCACATCACCTTTGAATGATTTTAATTATTAGGAATTTTTTAATATCAATCACAAATCTTTTTTTTACTGCTATAAGAACAAATCTAATTCTCCTTTCATATGAAACTCTTTCAAATGTTTAAAGATTCCCCCAAACTTCTCTTTCTCAAACTGATCATTCCCCATTTTCTTCAACATATTCTTACATGACATGTTTTTCTGCTTCTTCTCCATTCTAATTGTTCTTCTTCTTTACAAATTCCAGTTTCTTTATGCTTTTCTTAAAATGTGATGCCCTGTACTGAATACAATTTTCCAGTTGTGATTTGACCATGGAAGGGCATATCAAAACTATCATCATCCTTATTCTGGAAATTTTATCATAATACAATCTAGCATTTTTTTGTTTATAATACATTATTGAATTATTGAGTTTATGATCATTAAAATTATCACATCTTTTTTGCTGAAACTGTTTTCTAACCATTACTTGTTTATTCTTTAGTGGGAAGTTTATATAACCCAAATGATTTAGTCCCAATATTCTAGTCCACAATCCGATGTTAGCTACTCTTCCCTGTTTTGTGCTACTTGGAAATCTCATAAGTAAAAGCCTTCTTTGGTTTCATTTACATCATTAGCAAAAATATGGAACAACATAGACCTAAGGTCTTGAGGCCTCTCAGAGAATTCCACCAAGTTGATCATGAATGACTCCTCTTTGAGTCTAGTACCAACATCAACTGGTATATATTCCATCTTGTCCACAAGAAAAACCCAAGGCATGTACTTGGTACAATAAATACTTTGATGAAATCTAAGTATATAAACATCTGCTTCATTTCCCTGATCTTCCAGTCTAGTTACCCTGTGACAAAAGGAAATGAACTTACTCTGGTATGACCTGTTATTGATGAAAACATGCTATTTTTTAGTGATCATTGTTTCCTTTTCTAAGATTCAAACATATCTCTTTAATACTGTTTCCTAGGTTTTCCCCAAGAACTAGAAGCTCACTAGACTCAAGCTGGGAGACTTCACCTTCTTCCCCTTTTATAAATATCAAATTTGTCCTTCGCCAGATCTGAAATACCCCTTCTGATTCCACAGGCTTTTTCAGAGATAACTAACAGAGGCTAAACTATTATATCTGTCAAGTATTTAAATTTCTAAGGATACAGTTCATCCAGGCTAGTTACTTGAATTCTTTGAAGGCAAATAGATGTAACCTTCATTTCTCCCCACTTCTTGGTTTCCTGATATTTTTCTTCCTCCTACCCCTCACTCCTTTCAATTCTCCCTTGCCAAAAATAAAGTTAAATCTATACTTAATGATACAATAGCATTTGCAACCTTTGAGTAGCAACACATGCAACCAGCAATCCTCCACTTTTTGTTTCTGCCAAGAGAAGAGAATGTGTCTCATTTGTCCCTTCTGGAACCCATCCTGGTCATTGTGTGCCAATTCAGTTCAGGTGCTTCTAGTGACTACATTAGTGACATTAATATTATTGTTGTCACTGTAAGTTTTATTCTTTTGGTTCTTCTTTTTACTCTCTGCATTAGTTTTTATGTCTTACCACATTTCTTAGTCATGTCTTACTACACATTATATTCATATATTGGTATATATATTTTGTCCAATTGAGGGACAATTATCTTCTTTCCAGGTTTTTGCTGCCACAAAAGTTCTGTTAAGAATTTTAAATTAAAAAATAATTTTAGTTTTATTTACATTTGCTTTTAATATTACTTTCCTTTCCTACTGTAGTATCTCCCCACCCCCTCCTAGAGAGCCGTCCCCTATAATAAAGAATTTTTAAAAGTTCAGTGAAAGTAACCAACATATCAATAAAAGATCTGACATTATATATAGTATCATGCCATGCCCATAATTTCCCACCTCTGTAAAGAACCACGGAGGTTTCCATTCTATATAACTCCTTTGGTCTATATATCTCCCAAGTCATTATAACTTACAACATTTGGTTTCAATTTGCTATTGTTGTTCTTTCCACATTGTTGTAGTCATTATAGATATTTTTCTGGTTCGGTTTATTTCACTTTGCATCAGTTTATATATCTTTTCATGTTCCTCCATAATCATCATTTCCATCATTTTCTAAAGCATTTCAATATTCCATTACATTCATGCCCCACAATTAATTTAGCCATTCTCCAATCAGTGAATATCTACTTTGATTCCAGGTTTCTGCTACCACAAAAGTGCTACTATGAAAACTTTGGCTTAAATGAGAGCCTTTCTTTGTCTTTGGTTCAAATGGGCTACATGTCCAGTAAGGATATCAAAGGGTATAAAAAGTTTAGTAACCTCCCTCACATAAATCCAGATCATATTATAGAATCATTTTGCACCAACAGTATATTAACAATCCTGTCTTCTCACAATCCTTTCAACAGCATTTTGGTTTTGTATTACTTACCACTTTGATGAGTATGAGGTAAGACCTCAGACTTTAATTTGCATTTGCTATTAATAATTTGAAACTTTTTAAAATATGGTTGTGGATGGTTTGCAAGTCTTCTCTGGAAATGTGTTCATTTCCCTTGACAAGTTATCTATTATGAAATAATTTTTATTCATATAAAACTGTATACTATTTTACATTCATACCATGTTTGTAATCTGTTTTCAAACTACTCATTGAATTCTTCCTTCTGCCTGAGTCATCTGCTTCATATGTACACAACAAAATCGCTTCTTTTTCTCCCTCCCTTGATCCTCTTCATATATGTTCCCCACACTATTTCTCACCTTGGGCTATAGGATTCTTCACATGAATATATCTTTTTTTAATATACAGTATACCAAAGTCTCTGTCCTTTTCATTGTGAACAAAGTATAACCATCTACAGCCATATTGAAGTTATGAGTCCCATTCTACCAAGTGGCAGTAAATTTAAGAAGGGTTTAAATAGATTAATATATAATTGAGTCACAGTGAATAATTAAGAAAAAATTTTAAAATTTCAAAAGAAGGGCGGCTAGGTGGTACAGTGAATAGAGTACTGGCTTTGGGGGCAGGAGTACCTGGGTTCAAATCCAACCTCAGACACTTAATAATTACCTAGCCGTGTAGCCTTGGGCAAGCCACTTAACTCCATTGCCTTGAAAAATCTAAAAAAAAAAAATTTCAAAAGAATGTCCATAACATCTTAAGAATAAAGTCAGGGGGCAGCTAAGTGGTGTAATGGATAGAACACCTGGAGTCAAAGGCCTTGAATTCAAATTTTGCCTCAGATACTTAATAATTACCAAGTTGGTGACCTTGAACAAGTCACTTAACCCTATTGCCTTACAAAAAAACAAAACAAAAGAATAAAATTAGAATGTACCTCTAAACTCCCTATCTTGGGGTACTACAAAAGACAGAAGTCTGAACTAGAAGAATTTGGATACATATTTTCCCCTTGTTCTCATTTTCTTAATTTACTAGTCTGTGGGAATTACTAGGCTAATCTTTTTTTTTTTAACAAGAAGCAAATAAAATAATTGTTTCTATATACAAAGAATGCAAAAAGAGGATTGCACATGAAACTGTGAAATATTATGGACAGTGCCAGTCACAAACTGGAATACCTGAAGAACCAGGAAGATAAGGAATGTCAATAGTGTACTGCCTGACTTGGGATATATACTTGGTGGATCAATTTGAAGTCTATTGCTTTTAATATTATATACAGCTCATTTTCCTTTGATTCAACATATAACTTTCAAAACTGTCTTGGTTTTTTGTTTCTTCTTGATGTTGCTTCTGATTTCATATATATATATATATATATATATATATATTTTTTTTTTTTTTTTTTTTTTTTTTTTTCAGGTTTTTGCAAGGCAAATGGGGTTAAGTGGCTTGCCCAAGGCCACACAGCTAGGCAATTATTAAATGCCTGAGATTGGATTTGAACCCAGGTACTCCTGACTCCAGGGCCGGTGCTTTATCTACTACGCCCCCTAGCCGCCCCTTCTTCTATATATTAAAAAAAAAAGTTTTGGTGACCCTCTTCTTTTCTTTTTGGCAACCTTATCATTAACATCCCTCTCTCGCCCAAAAGCCTCCTCCCAACATTGAAAAAGAAAAAGAAAAAATAACATCTTTGTGACAAAATGCAATGTCAAATAAAACAAGCACAGGGTGATTATGTTTAAAACTACTAGTCTTATTCTGCACCTTGAGTCAATTAACTCTTTGTCAGGATCAGGGTAGCAGGCTTCAGCATCAGTCCTCTGGAATAGACCATGACATCAGGGAGATGATGCTGTGACAAGCACAAGAATTAGATTTGACTGAGGGGAACTGCGCTAAGTCACCAGCCTCATTTTCTCCTCTGAAGTCATCAAGGTCCAGTGGCCAGATATGAATCAGGATGACTGGAGATGGTCCTGGATTTGAGGCAATCAGGGTTAAATGACTTGCCTAGGATCACACAGATATAGAGACTGAATTTGAACTCAGGTCCTCCAGACTTCAGGGTCTGATCTCTACCCATTGACCCACTTAGTCCTGTATGAGGATTTCATATAGATAGTGAAGTCCTGCATATGACACTGTGCTGATTGCATCAAATTCTAGAAAACTTCAGTCTCCTAAATATAATTTGCAATCATGATAATCATATTGGTTATCCATGCAGGAAAAACCAAGTGAATAAAGAAGACAATGTGAAATAAAATAATGCTTACAGCAAATCCCTTTCTCTGACTACTGTTAAAGGCAGTCTTTACCCAGACTAGTGTCCAAAAACAAAATCTAGGCCATTGGATGAGGGCACATCCCAAACACCTATGTGGTGTCATTCCACTCCTCTCCCATTATTTGTGAAGTGGCTTCATATGCTACTCATCTCTAGGGATTCATCACAAATGACCAGTGATGCTATACCTCCTCTTCCTTTTCTAATCCTCAGAGATACTGAATCATCCAAGGGTGAATTCTTTCCTTTCCAATGCCCACTTCTCATTCTGTCATCTTCTACCTCAATCTTACCCACACCATGCCTACTCCAGTTCTGCTGCCCCTTCTATTGTGTTCTCTGTAATTTCCAAGGGAGGAGAGGGGAGAGAGAAACAGGAAGGGGAAAAGTATTTATTTAGGGCCTACTCTGTACCAGACACTGTGTGCTAAATGCTTTACAAATATGATCTCATTTGATCCTCTCATTAACCATCATAATAACAGATGGTAGAAATGAAGAGAGAGTGAGTTCCAGGCAGGAGTCAAGAGATAAATGTTATGCTTATTCCATTTTCTGTCATCAGAGAGACCTGGCTCCCTGAGGAAGAATGAGAATTACCTCTGCTCACCTTTGACACTTCCATACTCTTCCTTTGCTAACATTCTTTGGTAACTTCTCCTCTCTGTTGAGATTCACTCTTCCAAATTTAGGTGCACTCAATCCAGGGCACCTCTCAATCTTTTTCTCCACAATAATACTTTCCTATATATTTGAGGACTTAAAGGTACTTGATCCTTAATCTACTGATTTCCCTACTCCTCTACTTCATCTAGGTTATATCCAACAATGTCTTACTTTTATCCTGTCATTTTTCTACAAGTGCTCTACTTCAGAATGCTGAATTTTTTTATCCTGTAAAAACTTTATATTCCACCCCTCCCCATGTCTTACTCTTCCTAAATATCATCTTTGTTCTTGTCATGACCTCCATTTCTCCAGCCCTCAGAACTTTCATCACCTCTATGTGGCCTTTGAGGTCTTTGGGTTTTTATGGAACCTATCTCTCTTATTTCTCCTACTACTTGTTTGACTGTCCCAATTCAGTCTTCCTTGCTGGTTTTCCATTCATGTCATGCCCCCTAATTGTGGGTATACCATCACTTTGTCCTGGGCTCTTGTCTTCCTGTAAATTTTCCCACTTAGTTACCTCATTAGCTCCAGTGGGTTTTACTTATTTCTATGTAGATAAATTCCTGAATCTAACTTAGTTTCCCTCCTGTGCTAGAGAACTACATTAGCAATGACCAATTAGACATTTTAAGATGGATGTCTCACATATTTCTCAAAATCAGTATGTCCCAAATAGGACTTGGTATCTTTTCTACAAAACTCATCCTTGTTTCGAACTTCCTTATCTGTTGAGGACACCACCATCTTTCTAGTTATTCAAATTTGCAATTTCAGTATTATTATCTTCAACCCATTCTCTACCATTCCACATATCCAATCTATATCCAAATATTGTTGATTGTTCTACCACAATATTTCTGACATCTTTCCTCTCCCTTTCCCTGATTGGGCACAAGTTTTGTTTTATTTCACTTCACAGATATTGCATTTTTTTTTTTTACAGATTGAAGCTCTGTAACAACCCTGCATTGAACAAGTCTATCAGCATCATTTTTCCAATGGCATGTGCTCACATTATGTCTCTGGGTCACATTTTGGTAATTCTTAGAATATTTCAAACTTTTTCATTATTAATATGTTTGTTAAGGTGATCTGGGTTTGGTGATTTCTGATATTACTATTCTAATTTTGGGGGGTACCATGAACTGTGCCCATATAAGATGGTGAACTTAATAAATGTTGTGTGTGTTTTGACTGATCTACTAATCTGCAGTTCTCCTTCTTCTCAGGCCTCCTATTCCCTGAGACACTACAATATTGAAATTAGGCCAATTAAAAATTCTACAATGGGTGGCCAATAAATGAGATAACTTCATTCTTCTCTTTAAGAAGGTGCCACAGACAGCCCAATCTTCAGCAGTTATGACCCTGATCAGTAAGCAGTCATCAACATGGAAGCAAGACCCTCCACCAGCAAAAGGATTATGACTCTTTGAAGGCTCAGATGATGGTTAGCATTTTTCAGCAATAAAGTATTTTTAATAATGGCATATATATTTTTAGACATAATTCTATTGCACACTTAATAGATTATAGTATAGTGTAAAAATAACTTTTATATGCACTGGGAAAACCAAAAAATCCCTCCAACTTGCTTTATTACAAGATTTGCTTTGTTGCAGTAGTCTGGAATGGAAACCACAGTATCTCTGAGGTATGCCTGTACTCATACAAATACTAACATTGGTTAGGCCTTCACATTTCTCTCTTGGATGACTACAATAGCCACAATTACTACAATAATATAATCTTAATTGATCTCCCTGCCTCAGGTCTCTCCTTTTTCTAATCTATCCTTTATAAGGTTGCCAAAGTGAATTTTCTGTCAGCACAGATCTGGCTGTGTCACTGCTTTACTCAATAAACTCCAATGTATCCCTATTGCCTCTAGGAGCAAATCTTGACTCATTACTTCCTTTCCTGTACTCTATGGTCAAACTGGCCTTATGTTTTTTTCACTGCCAACTCTCTATTTTCATGCTTTGCATGGAATGCACTTCTCTATGCTTTGCACAAACTAAATCTCATGCCTGAAATGCAGTTCCTCCTCTCCTCTCACTCTAGAATTCCTATTTCCTTTAAACTAAGCTTGAAATGAAGCCTTTCTTGATCCCCCCTAACTACCAGTACCTTTTTATCACAAAATTACCTTGGAGTTATATTGTATTGATTTTTTGTGTGTAGTAGTATGTGTATACACACACACACACACACACACACACACACACACACACATATATATGTGTGTGTGTGTGTTGGTACATATAGAAAATGTTTCCTCTGAAATAACATAAGCTCTTCTGTACAAAGGTTTTTCCATTTTTTTCTTCATATCCCATTGTGGTTACTTAATAATGTTTGTTTCTTGATTATGACATGCAATTGGATAAGACATCATGTAGAACTCATCCATCAGTATGTATGCATCTTAGATAGACATTACAAATAGACAATGTATAAGACCTAGAGTTGAACAGAAGGGAATTGTATTTCTTCTAGTTTCCCAAAGACAATCTATGATACTGCCTTTGGGAAATAACAAAGTTCTTTAAAAATTGTTTTATTGATATCTTTTGTTTCAAAATCATCTTCATTTCTCAAAATATCACCCCCCTAAAAAAGTCATCCATTATTTTTTCTGAATTGATATTTTATTTTTCCAATCACATGTTATGAAAATTTTCCAACATTCATCCACATGCATATGCATATTTTAAGTTACATAATTTCTTTCCATTCTTCCTTTCTACCCCCCTATTCTCAGCAGTGAATAGTTAGGTAAATATTGTACATACACATTTGTGTTTAACATGTTTACAGATTAATCATTTTTAGTATGAGGAATTAGAATTAAGGGAAAAAGAAAGAAACTGTGAAATAGGAAAGAAATTCATAAGAGAAATTTTTAAAAAGGGAATGTAGTATTCATTCAGATCTGTAGGGGGTTTTTTTTGGTTCTGTTTTGTTTTGTTTTTCTTCCTTTGGAGGGGGATAGCAATGTCCATAGAAGGTCTCCTAGAGTTGTCTTAGCTCTCTGAACTGCTGAGAGGAGCTTCATCCATCAAGGTTGATCAGCTCATAATGCTCCTGTTAATATGTACAATGTTCTCTTGGTTCTACTCCCTTCGCTCAACATCAATTCTTGTAATTCATTCCATGATTCTCTAAAGTCTGACCATTCATGGTTTCTTTAACTTGTTCAGCCATTCCCCAATTGATGGGCCTCCCCTCAAGTTCCATTTCTTTGCCACTACAAAAAGAGCTGCTATGAATATGTTGGAACATGTGAGACTTTTCCCATTTTTTTTTAAAAAGTCATCCAGTATAAAAAAGAAAGAAAAAAGAAAGTTCACTGATGCTAAGTTGTTTGGTATATTTTTTTTTGATGCTCAAGATTCTCCCTGAAATAAAAGTTCATCTTTTTAGTACAATATTCCTCTACTGTATAGTTCATTCTCCATATAAATTAAACTGAGGCTCATCCAAAGAGCAATGGAGAAGTATATGGTGGATGTGTAGGCAGCAACAAATTATAAACAATGAATTAAGGTAAAGTTGTATAAAAGATAACAAATAAGTATCTGAATAAAAAAACACGTTGGACTATTAACTGGCTAGAGCAAGTAATAACCAAGGAATACCCCATGGTCTCTGATTCTTTTTTCAAGAGAAAGCAAATAAAGTCCACAGTATGAATATGCACCTGGAGTGAACTCAAGGGAGGATATGATCAGGAGAGTACATGTCTCCTAGATAGGTAGCATGGGTGGATCATGATCTTCATCATTGAAAGGAAGACTTAAAATGATAAAATCACAGATTCACATGAGCTTGCCCATTCACCCTCAAATATTATTTCATTCATTTTCCATTCAAAGGTCATTCAAGCTTTCATTAAGAACATATGTTCTTAAATAACTTTAAAATAGCAATAACAAGAAAAACAATCATGATGATGATGATAATATCTAGCATTTAACACTTTTTAAAGGTTTGTGGAATACTTTAAAATATTATATCGTTTTATCCTCACAATAACCCTCAAAGAAACGTCCCCCATTTTACAGATGAGAAAACTGACACACAGAGGTTAAGTGACTTGCTCAGGGTCACACAGCTAATAAGTGTCTGAAGTAGGCTATTAACTTAAGTCTTCCTGACTCCAACATTCAATTCACTGTGCTACCTAGCTGTTCTATAATAATTTCTCTGACAGTACTCTGACATAGATTCACAGACTCAAAGCAAATATTAAGTTGGATAAACTGTTGGCATAGTTGAACTGATCCAACCATTTTAGAGAACAATTTAGAACTACTCCCAAAGGGCTACAAAACTGTGCATACCTTTTGACCTAGCAATATCACTTCTAGGTCTTCTAAGAGACCAAAGAAATAAAAAGGACCCACAGGTACAAAAATATTTATAGCAGCTCTTTTTGTTGTGGCAATGAATTGGAAATTAAGGGATCGTCATCAATTGGATAATGGTTTAACAAGTTGTCCTATACGACTATGATAGAATACTACTGTGCTATAAGAAATGATAAGGGGGATAATTTCAGAAAAATACTGGGGAAGTTAAAATGAACTGATGCAAAGTGAGGTGAGCAGAATCAGGAGAATGATATATACAGTAACGACAATAATATTCTGATCAATATAATGATCCATGACAATTCCAAAGGACTCATGATGAAAAAAATGCTATCTGCCTCCAGAGAGAGAAGTGATGGACTCTGAGTGTAGATCGAAAAGTATTTACTTTTCATTTTATTTTTTTTTACTTAAAAACACACATACATGGCTATTAAGGAAATATTTTATATAATGTCAATGTAAAAGAATTAAAATTTAAGAAAAAAGTATTTCTAGTAAACTAGGAACCCCATTCATATTTGCCTTACCTATTTACTACTTATTCATCTCCTACAGAAAGGAATAATAACAAAATGTTAAATTCCAAGAAGCCATCTTTAGGGGACCTTTCTAAGAAGGATTAAGGAAGTGTTATAGTGTTATAGTATATAAATCTACAAAAGCAATGACATTGAATCAGGACTGCAAAACAGAAAATATTTGTTTCTGTCTCCTCAGTTAGCAGAAAGAAGGGGCCATATCTGAGTGATTTGCAAAGATAATAGCAAAAGAATAAAAGCAAAAGACTATCAAGGAATTTTCTGATAGGAAGAAAAAGGCTGGTCTGCATGACAAGAAAGGATTCAGGTATTCAGCAACAGGGTTTGACCTATATGTTCCCAATGTGAAAAGAAGGTAAAAAGGAAAACTTCCAGTACCTTAGTTAGATCCCTTGTGACGAACTTTTGGGAGGACACAAACAAGTATTATGGATAGAAATGGTTCTGAATTTTTGGAGGGAACTCTTGAAACAGTGAGCTCATAGATCCGTTTGAGTATTGTGGTACTTCTTCAAGTAAAGGAAGACTAAATCCAGTGGGAGAACTGTCATATTAAAAAAACATCCACCATCCAAAATTAAAAAGTAGTATGAAAAATGATCATGGGAAATTCTAACTAAACTCAGAATCTCAAGGTAGAATAGCTAGTTTTTCCTAAAGTATGCTCATTGAATTAGAATTTAAAAAACAAAACAACTTCACATTCCGAAGCGACCATGATATTGAATCTTATATTAAATCTGTAGAAAGACTAGGGAAAGTCTTTCAATGATTGAAACATCTAAGCTCCAATAACATTAGCCTCAACACAATTCAATTCAATATGCTAAGTGCAAGGTACTATATTAGGCAACAGGAATTCAAAAACAAAAAGAAAATAGTTCCTATTGCCAAGAAGCTTACACTCTATTGGGGGGAGGGTTAAGGGAAGGGGATCAATGCAATATAGCATGTACATAGAGCACAAGGTAATCAGCGGAAAGACAGAACATTGAGGAAAGCTTCATGGAGCTTACTTAGCATTGAAGGAAGAAAAAGGTACTGAGAAGAGATGAAGAGTGACCAAGATCATCACTTTAGAGGTAGAAGGGACCTCGGAGTTATTTAATCAAATCTTATTTTACAGATGAAGAAACTAAGGCCCAGAAAGGTGAGTTACTTGTCTAGTTAACTGGGTTAAGTGGAAAAGTTAGAACTGGAACCCAGGTCCTGTGCCTCCACAAGCAGTATTAATTCCATTGATTTCTACTGCATGTTCTAGGCATGAAGAATGATTTATACAAGTGCACTTAGGTGAGAAATGTTGAGTATAGTCAGTATAGTTTGTCAGATAACTTGAAAGGAAATGACATGAAATATGAATCAAAAGTTAGATTGGAATGGGATTTGGAAGGTCTTGAATGCCATATTAAGAAGTTTATCTTTTAGCCTCATGGCAGTAGGGAACTCGTAAAAGTTTATGAATTGAACAGTGACAGCTTGGTCAGAACTTGGCTTTAGGAAAGCTATTTTGATCACCGTGAATAGATATAGGTTGAAAATGGCAGACTGTAGGTAGGGAGAACAGGAGGTTAATTGAATAGTCTAGACAGGAGGTAATTAAGGCCTGAAACACAACAATAGCTAAATGAGTGCAGAAATAGGGTCAAATGCAAAAGAGATCAAGAACATAGACAGGCAAAATTTGATAGGAAAATGACTTGCTATATGGTGAGAAAGAGAAGGAAGTGTCATAGATGAGTCCTAGATTATAAAGTTCTCCTAAATGCTTTCTCCTCTCTGAGTTTTCAAGAGACTCTTGAAACTCCTTCTACCTGTTTTTCTGTTTCTTCTCAGTCAACTTTGCCGCATCATCATCCCTAGTATCTGTCTTGGACCCTTTTCTCACTATGTTATATCTTGGGGGAATCATTAGTTCTCATGAGGTAAATTTTCATCTTTAGGCAAATAACTAGCAGATCCATTAATCTAGACCTAGTATCTTTCCTGAGTTCTAATCCCACAGGTTTCTTAAATCTAACATCTAAAATAATCACTACATTTCCCCTAAAACTTAGCTGTCTTCCAAACTTCCTTTTTATAGCAATTGGAGAAGTTTCGAACACTAGATAAGTTAACTTACCTTGGAAACATCCTTTCCTGGGATGTCCACATTCATAATGAAGTTGATAGATGCATTGCAGAGTTAGATAAGTGCTTGGGAACCTCTAAGGTAAAGTGTGGAAGAAAAGAGGTATTAGATTAACCACCAAACTGAAAGTCTATAGAGCCATTGTGCTGACCTCATTGCTATATGCCTGTGAAACATGGACAATATACTAGCACCATGCCAGGAAACAATCGCTCCCATTTAAATTGTTTTAGGAAGATTTTTGAAAATCACCTAGCAGGATAAGATACTAGACCCTGAGGTCCTTTTTTGAATTAAACTGCCAAGCATTAAAACTCTACTACAAGAGTCCAATTCTTGTTGGGCTAGCCACATTGTTTGAATGCCAAATGTATGCTTACCAAAAGGAATATTTTATACTCAGACAAGATAAGTGCTCCATAGGGAGATCAGAAAAAGCAAAACAAGGAAATTTCCAAAGTCACTTAAGAACTTTGGAATTGACATGGGAGACACTGGTATAGGACTACCCAGCACTGCATGCCCTCATTAGAGAAGGTGCTGTGCTCTATGAGCAAAGCAAAATTATAGCTCAAAGGAAATGGGTGGATGTGAAAGATGGTGTGAGGATACAATTGACAAGATTGGGCAATATTGAACATATATGGATGAGGGAGAGTGAAAACTTGGGGACTTGGATAACTGGAAGAATGGTTGGTTGATTGGCTAGTTGTTTGGTTGTTGTCCTTTGTTCTTAAAGAGAATCAAGATGACATCACTATGTTAGAGCCTTACATTGTGTCTGTCCATGAGTGATCAGAGCAATATGAGCTCAGAATGCTATGCCACAGGTCAGACACAATCATCTTTGAGTTGGTCTCTCTGCCTCAAGTTCCTCCCCTCCTCAACCATCCTTCACATAGTTGAAAAAATGCTTTTTTTCTAAAAAATAAGCACGACCATGTTACTCCCCAAATCAATAAGTGCCAATAGTTCTTTATTACCTCTAGGATAAAATGCAGACTCCTCTGTTCATCATTTAAAGCTCTTCACAACCTTGTTCCAAACCACTTTTTCTACTTGCATTATACATTGCTTAGTTATTAGATATAGAGCTGGAAGGTACCTGAGAGGCCTTCAAGTTCAACATCCTTATTTTAAAAATGAAGAAACTGAGGAACAGAATGAATAGGTCCCAGAGGTATATAACTGGTAAATGTCTGAAGTAGGATATGGACCCTGGTCTTCCTAACTCCAAATCTACTTCCCCACCCTGCTGAGCCACATGCCCTCGATAGTCCAGTCCAGCTGGATTTAGTAGCCTTTATCTTCCCGTGTAATAGTATACCTCCCATTCTGTGTCTTTGTTTAAGCTGCCCTCATGCTTAGAATGTATTCTCTCCTCACCTTTACCTCTTGATTTTCTTGGCTCACCTCAAGGTCTGCATTCTTCATGACCCCATTCCTGAGTCCCTCAAATTGTTTAGTGTTTTTCTACCACACCTCCAGCCCCCATCAAAACAGGCCCGAAAAACTACCTCATATTCATCTTGTACAAATTTGTGTATGTACTTGATGTTTTTCCTGATACAATGTTGTTGTTTATCATTCATCCTGGAAGGGAACCATGACATTAGGGTGATGCCATGATACAAAAGTGAATTGGATTTAAGTGTGTATGGGGGTGCCAGACTCACTTTCTCCATCTAAGTCCAATAGCAAGATATAGATTGGGATGACTGGAGGTGGCCCCAGATGCATGGGAAACATTGGCCTTTTTAAGGAGTAAAGGGATAAATAACAAAGAACCTAAGTAAGTGTTCTGAAGGCAGGGATTGTTTCATTTTGTCCTTATATTCCTAATTCCTAGTATAGTACCTGTCACATAATAGGCATTAATAAAGCTTGTTGACTGAAAGGATGGTGGTACTTAGACAAGTGTGAAAATGAAACACATTAGTCTTATGCTCAAAAATTAACTTTCATGTTCAGGTCTACTATATCAGATTTATTATACTATTATATGAAAGAAATATGCCTGTCCCCAATAAAATGCTTTTACTTTTATCTATAGAAAAGTAGTAAGGAATAACCAGAGAAAGGAGAACGAGTTGTCAAATAAAATGTACATATTTTAAAGCTGAGAGGGATTTTATAGATCATTTATATATTCCCTATATTTTGCAGATAAGAGAGTTTAAATGATGTCCAAGATGATAGATCTTTTTCAAAAAAAAGAAGATTGAGAGGGACAACTAAGGATATGGAAAGACCACAAGATTTGGAGTCAGAACAAAATGACAAATTTTTGTGAAGCACTTGTTTTAGGTCACATTGAGTTTGAATCTTGGCTCAAATCTTAGTTCTTGAATGACCTTGGGTATACTACCCCCACTCTTCAGAAATGAATTTTTTCCTCTGGAAAATAATGGAGTTGGATTAGATGAATCTAAGGTTTCTTCTAGCTCTAAATCAGCTAGTGGGTAGACCTGGATTTAGAACTCACAGAATTTCAGAGGTGGGGGGGGCATCTCAGAGGTCATCTAATTAAATTTCTATGGAACAAGGATACCCTTTATAATATACCCAGTCATCATCTAACCTTTGCTAGAAGGCACAGGGTGAAAGAGAACCTCCTCTTCCACTTTTAGGTAACTTTAGTTAATTTCCAGGGGAGGGGAATGGGTTTTTCTGGAGGAACAACCTTATGCTGCATATTCCATATAGATAGGAAGACATGACTCCTGATCAGTTGAGAGAATGCTGAGTACAACATTGTTGTTGTTGATAGAGGGCACTTTCTAAGTCTTAAAAAGAGGCAGTCTTCTGAGGCAAGCATGAACTTTTGAATAACTACCAGGCTCCTTAGGATTGCAGAAATGTAGGGGAAGCCATACCACCAACATGAATCTCAACTTCCAGTACTTCTAAATCTTAATACTATTGAAAGATGACTTCCCTTGGTGAAATTGTTCCCTTTCTCCTTGGTTTCCCTCCTAGCTGAAGAATTCATTTACTGGTGTGTATTCTTGGGGTTATTCAAAACTGTATAACTTGAATGTTTTTGATTGCTTTGCTTGAAAAAATGCATTTACCCATTATTCACCATTTGTAATGACCTTATGAAAACTAGGATATTCAGGGAGAATGATTTTGTACATTGGTCTTTGCATTATCTTTTCAGCAAATATTCTTTTATAAATGCTAAGTGATGTTAATTGCTTATCAGTGATATCAGGAAGATATCAATAGGTTAAAATGATAAGAAAATTCTATAATCAATAGTATGGAGGTTATTAAGGAGATTCAGCTGGAAATGGAAATGATATTGGGGTAGTATTCAATGGTGGCTAATATTAGAGAGAATATACTGGAATGGGGCTCAAACTGTATTAAAAGAATCTCACTACTCCTTAGGGAGTACCTCTAGAATTCTGAGGGTGAAATGTAGCCAGTTGAACTGTGTGGATCCAATCTACTAGTGCACATGAGTGTTGATAGAGTAAATCCAGAGTCTCCCTATATTTAAATTGGTCAGTGATTTTCCTTTGCACCCACATAGCTTGCTTTTGAAAATCTCCCCTTTTCCTCCTTATTTGAATTATTTATATCTTCAGAATTTCATTCCTGTGAACTTTTTATCTCTTGCTCTGTATTACCTTGCTGAATTTAGTCCATAGAATAATACTACTTTATACTAAACTCTCTGAAATTCAGTCACTCCAAATTTGAAATGTATGGCCAACTATTCTTTATCACAAACTTAAAAGATGGAGTGGGCAAGTTCTCAAAGGTTCCCCAGATATCTCCTTCAGCAGTCAATTCTTCCATATTAGCAGGAAGCAGGTTCCAAATAGAATAGTATCCCACATTGGTTTCTATAATTTTTGAAGGATGAAAACCAGGTTCCCTGGCTCCTATGGCAGTGTTCTTTCCATTACATCTTGCTGGCTTTCTATTTTAAATGACACAGACAAATGTTTGTTGGATGAGAGAATGAATGGCAATAGTCTGGAGGATATTGTGGGAGGTGGGGAGCAGAGATCAGGAGGAAAGAGTGAGTCAGCCTGGGAATGCTGGTCTTAGGGGGAAGGTTCTAGACTGGGGTTATAACCCTTTAAGTCAACATCCAATGAAAATCAGACTTTTAAAAAACTTTCAAACAATCAACAAATATTTATCAAATGCCATGCAAAGTACAGGGGCAGGAAAGGAGAGAGACATCACAGTACTATACAGTGAAGTTAATATAGTGGTCTTTTGGAATGTGAATTTTTTTCAGAATTCTTTATATAAAGTCGAATTTGTATAATGTGGGTTTAGGAAAAGTAAAAACAGTTGTACAAAAGATAGCCCTTGCCCTCAAGGAGCTTACAATCTTTTTTTTTTTTTTAGGTTTTTGCAAGGCAAATGGAGTTAAGTGGCTTGCCCAAGGCCACACAGCTAGGTAATTATTAAGTGTCAGGTACTCTTGACTTCAGGGCAGGTACTTTATCCACTGTGCCACCTAGCCTCCCTGGGAGCTTACAATCTAATAGAAGAAAACAATATAAAAGAAAGCTGAAGAGTGAGGGAAGGTGGGAGATCATGAAGGGCAGAAAAGTACTCAATATGAAAGGATGTTGTCAAAATCAGAGAAGTCTCAGAGTAGTTCAATAAATGAGGAGATACTATTCTAAGTTGAGCTCCCTCCTTAAATAGAGGTTTTGAAGTCTAGGCTTCACCCTCTCTTTTGGAGGACAAGGGTGGTGATGAGGTGGAGTTCCAAGGTTAATAGAATCTTGAATAGTGATAGAGGTTTTCCCAATAATGAGCTTCTTGAGGCCTGGGAGAAAAGTCAAAGAAGTTCCAAGTTGTACAGAAGGTCAGAAATGAATGGAGTTGACATGATTAAAACTTTGATCAGGGAAATTTTATTTTTCAAAAAAAAAAAGGAAATAATTTGACAAATAAGACATGCTAAAAGCAGAAAAGCAGTTTGACTTAATAGAAAAAAGAACTGAATTTGGAGCCTGGGGGGTTGGTGGTTGGATTCCAAGAATGACTCCACCCTCAATAGGTCTCTTAACATCTCTGAGTCTCAATTTCCTTATCAGTAAAATAAAGGGTCTAGACTAGATGGACTTTAAGGTCTCTTGGTTCTCCTTCTGTATGTGAGAGAGATTAAACAAAATAAATGTAAAAATATCAGGTAAGGGCCTTGCTTTCAAAATTGAAAATTAATCAAAAGCAATTTTTACAAGTGAAGAAGTAAAATAAATACTAGTAATGGGGAAGAACACATACTGTATAATGCTAGAATATAGGCAATTGACAATGGGATGGTTCCAAAAGATCGATTGCAAAGTAAACTAATCACAGTGACAGGTAACAAGTCAAGAGAATATGGATTTTTCAGTTACAAAAGTGTTGATTTGCAAGCAATTCTTTTAGTTGAGAATAACAAGAATAGACAATAAAATAGCTCTGAGAGGATAACAGCACAAATTGTGAAGAGAATGGGTAGGAAAGGAAGTGAAGAAGGCATGGGATAAGGGATAGGAATCAGAAAGATGCCTGTAAGGTCTAGAAGTTATTTTTTCCCTCAAAAAGAAAGCCTGACTCTGTGTGTGTGTGTGTGTGTGTGTGTGTGTGTGTGTGTGTGTGTGAGCACATGGGCATGTGGATGACACCTTGTACCCTTTGGCAAGGAAGAAGTGGCCCTAACTTAGCTAGGAATAAGACCTGGAGAACTGTTCAGTGACTAGGGAAGTTTTGCATAGTTGCTAGAGGGACACTTTGGGTATTACTTTCAGGGGACTGTGGACCTTTAAAAAAAAACACTGGGAATGTGAACATGAGCTCAAAGTCATGTTGGCTTGGACTGGTTTGGTCCAAAGAGCTGTAACACTTTGCAAATGAAACATCAGCTATAGCAAAGGAGGCAGATGGCAACCACAGAGGCCGCTAAGACAATAAATGGGGGCAGGACAGAAGAAAAGTAAAACCTCTGGTTCTCAGTGCAATGACAGATAGGATAACATGGAGCTGTATGAAAACTGGGAGTTTGGGAAAGGATGGAATAAAAGAGAATGAGAGAGGAATGTTGTATGACTCTGGAGATAGTACTAGCAGAGTAAGAGAATGCTGAAGGGAAAGACAGAAATGACCAGGTGAAGAGAAAAATGTGGAAAGGGGGCTACACAAAGATTCAGACTTGATTTCCCAGAGAGAGGCCTGTGAATCTTTGGGGAACCATACAGCCCCCAGCACCAGATAGACAGAGGAGTTAAAAGAATAGAGACACTCTTGAAGAGAATAACAAAAGCTCTAAGGAGTTTCTCCTATGAAAAGAAAGAGGGATAAACCACTATTAGATGGTGATGCAGAGGGGACAGAATAAGGAGTCACAATGTGTAGTAACCTGAACCTGTCTTTCTTCTGATACTATAAGTTATGTAGACTATAACAGGTTCCTAGGAAAAGTGGTGTTCACCAGAGAAGAAAGTTATTTGATTCCCTTTCAATGACAACTCTTTTCCCCAACCCAAGGTAGTATAATAAATGTGAAGGATTAGCATATGCCCCTGGGGAAGGTCATGCAAACTATATTGGTGCTTGAGGATAGATCCTTATGTATAAGATAGGAAAAATATTTGAAGGTTAAGTTCAACAGGGCTCAACTTTCCCTTTGCATTTCTGTTAATAAACTATCCTATAGAGTTAAATAAACTCTATCCTATAGTTGATGCTTTGGAACAGAGAGCCCTTAGAAAGCCACAAACTCAATTCTGATGTTTCCAAGTAGAAATCTAAAGCAGGAACAGGAGTCATCAAGATTTGAGAGAGAAGATGCCAAGACCAAACTGTGTAAAAAAGTTTAAATAATGGACCACACATTACATAAATATAACATATACTATGGATATTACTTCTTTAACTTAAAAAAAAAAAATATATATATATATATATATAGAGAGAGAGAGAGAGAGAGATTGAGAGAGAGAGGCATAAAACAAATAGATAGATTCATTCATTAGCTGGAAATGAGTCTCTCCAAACTGACTGGCCTCAAAAGACAGACATATCATCTATTGTTAGACTGTAAATAATGCCTTAATAAGTTGGTAGGACTTATCAGAGTATACTGTTAACTTGTATAGCCAAGAATTGTCACCTCCATGTCACAATGAGGCATCATAGTAAGGTCTTAATAACATATGCTATCAATCACAGAAGTTTAGAACAAGGAATGGTTTTCGAAATCCTTCCAGTTTAATGTCCTGGTTTTCTAGATGAAGAAAATGTGATTATTCCCTCTTTTTTTTTTTTTGGTAAGGCAATGGGGTTAAGTGACTTGCCCAAGGTCACACAGCCAGGATTATTAAGTGTCTGAGGTTAGATTTGAACTCAGATACTCCTGACTCCAGGGCCAGTGCTCTATCCATTGCACCACCTAGCTGATCCAAGAAAATATGATTCAGAGAGCATAAAGGTCTTGCTGAAGGTCACAAGATTAATAAGTGATAGAGGAATTGAATAGAGGTCTCTGGATTTCTAATCCGACATGCTTACCTCTCTTAAAAGAAATACTAGGACTTTTAATTTCTGACTGTTCAACAGAAAATTCCTAATTGGAGAAAGCTCAGCAGAGTTTTTAGAAGATGATGAAATCAAGGAACTAAGAGTTGTCACTTTATTTCTAAACCAGAATGAATAAATTACTGAAATTTAAAATGAGTGATGATGGTAACTCCATTCATTTCAAATGAAGAGGTCATTCTTTTCTCCTCCACTTTTTTCCCTCAAACATATCTATGAACAACAGGAATAATTACAGCCAAAGATGGAATAAAAACCCAAATAAGAATAGAGACATCAGATGTTCATCTATATACTCATCTTCCATTCCAGAAACACAAACTTTCCCTTAAGTTGTTTTCAACAAAGGCTTTAGTTTATATATGGCCACAGAGAAAATAAGATTAACAAACTAATAAAAGAAATCTGTAAACTATTTCCAGAAATAAAAGATCTTAGAAAACAAAATATAGAAAGAATAAAAAAGAAAAATATTCATCTTTATCTTTAAAAGGTCCCTTTCTTTTATCAGTATTAATCCAAATTTATGGGAAATAATTAGTATACTCCAAGTTTGTTAGAACACCACCAAACTATAGCCAAGTAGGAAAAAACCCACTAAACACAAGAATGATCCTATGATCTAGGGTCAATGAAAGATAAAAAAATGGCCAAAATGGTATTTACACGACCCCTTCTCAATCACTGTCAAAGTTTTTTGAAGTTCCCAAGACACCAGACATTACAAAATTTTATTATCCACTTCCTGCGTTCCTGGTTGAATTCCTTTAAAAATGAAATTCTATGTACTCTAAAATATTTATAGCAGCATTTTTTTTCACATATTAGGTAAAGAATTGGAAACAAAGTAGATACAAATTGACTGGGGAAAGGGTAAATAAACTATAGTATATGAATATCATATTGTGCTATAAGAAATAATAAATATGATGAATTCAGAAAAACATAAAAAGTTTTACATGAATGATGCAAAGTTAATAGTCAAGAAGACAATATATGCAATGACTGAAACAATGTAAATGGAAAGAACAACCACTACAAGCTACGTGATATAGTAGATGGAGCCTGGTGTCAGAAAGATCTTTGTTCAAATCTAGCTTTAGCATACTAGCTGTGTGACCCTGGGCAAGTCATTTTACTCATTTGCCTCAGTTTCTTCATCTGTAAAATGAACTGGAGAAGGAAATGGCAAACCACTCCAATATCTTTGCCAAGAATACCCTACTACAGGCTATGTGGTGTAATGGATAGAGCACCAGCCTTGGAGTCAGGAGTACCTGGGTTCAAATCCAACCTCAGACACTTAATAATTACCTAGCTGTGTGGCCTTGGGCAAGCCACTTAACCCCATTGCCTTGAAAAATCTAAAAAACAAACAAACAAAAAAGAATACCCTACTACAAAACAACTGAAAAAAATCAATGTTGCAAAATTAATGCTTCAGAATAGAAGGCAGAAGAAGACATCTATACTCAACCCCTTTATAAAAGTGAAAGGTCATGGGTGTGAAGTGCTGAATATAGTTTCAGTTTTTTTTTTCAGTATATTGATTGGTTTTGCTAAAATTTTTCCCCTTATTTTTCTTTTAAAAAACTTTTATAGGACAGTTCTCAGGGAGGGGGAGAAAAGTGAGATAGGGAGAAATTTAGGAGTTAAAAACAAAAGATGTCAATAAAACCTTATTTAAAGATTAAATAAAATTCTAAGAAAGCAAAGCTATAAAATAAAATTTAAAAATTAAAAGCATCCTTTTTAAACCCCTGGAACATTTTATATTTTGGAACTGGACAAAGGAACAGTCTTAATATTTCATTCACTATTCTACAATCTTTCACTTTCCTTGATTCCAAAGTTTCTCAGTATTTTACTTTAATACTTAGGACCTCCTGCACTAAAGTCCTCTTCTAATGCTTCACTGTGATGTGAAGGTGACCCTGGGTTCTTAAAGCCACATCGGGGAAAGGGGGGAGGAGGGAGATAGTTCTGGCAGGCCCTACCAAGCTGGAAAGATTTCGATTACAGGCACAGTAGGAAAGACCATCTGTGCACAAAGGACACCTTAGCAAAGTTTAAAGAAGTTCATAACCACCAGAAACTTGTCTACCAAATGGTGAATCGATTCAAAAATTATTAAGGCAAAGGAAAATTAGAGCTGTCAAAGGAAGGTATTACCCCCCCCCAAAAAAAAGAAGAGACCTTGAAATACTATTACTAACTCATGTTTACGTAAAATGGCTCTTAAAAGTTTTCAAGGAATTTTTATCACGACCATTCTATAATAAAAGTAGTATATTATTCTTCTTGTTTTACTATAATAGGAACAAAAAGGTGAGCATCTCTACCCCATGACCATTCTCATTTATGGTACCCTGGCTATTTTCATTGTCATATGTGCCTTGGTTCATCACTGAAGGATTTGACACTTTGATATGATACAAAATATCTAATCAACTACTTCCCTCTGCCTATACCTATGCAAACACATAGCCAGAAAAACGCCAATTACTCAGCAGACTTTACTAGTAATGACTCTATCCTTTGGCTCTGTTCTATACAATGACCTCTCTCTCTCTCTCCTTCCTCCTCCCCCTCTACCCTTCTCTTTTCTCTTCTCTTCTCCTCTCCTCTCTTCTCCCTTCTTCTCTCTCTGTCTTCCCATGGTGAAAGGAAAGGGAATATCTTCTTTTCTTCATCATTCTAGTCATTAGGGTGATTTTAAGCATACGGGCTACCTAGGTGAGTAAATCTAGGCCTTAGACCCTTGAATGTGTTTCATGCTTACTATTTTGTTTTCTGGGCATAGACGACAAAACAGTGAAACAGTGATCATGAGACGCTCTTTCCACAATGGCTACACTGGGAGTTGCTGGGTTCCACTGGTAGAATGATGACTAGAACTCCTGGCCTTGCTTGTCAGAAGACATAGACTTTGAGAGAGTTGTTCACCACAGAATCAAGATGAAAGTGTAAGGCTTATGTGATAAACCTCTAAATGATTCATATTTTAATGTTTTAAGTAATAGTTTTCCAGAGAATACTATGTTACTGCTTCATGTTTAAGTCTTTGTCAATGTACTCCTGAATCTTGTGTGATTTTTTACATTTAATTTTGATTAGATGAAAGTTTCCTAGTCTACACTGAACAATAAGTACAATAGATAACAAGATTTTTTCCTATTCTCTTCCTCCTTAGTGACTATATTCCATACAATATAGACATACACATTGACACACACTACCCATATATAATATACATACATATACACAAATACATGGATATATATCAGATACTCCATGTTCTAGTCAGATTAGATTATGAAAGTTGCCATCATGGACACTATTGACATTAGCAGGTACTTACTCCTTCAAAAATGCCATCCTTTCAACAATGTGACAACTCTTTCCATGCCATTATCAATTATCTATAAATCTTCTTGAACTTAGCTCGTTGGTCCTTTGGTGAAGGCTATACAATCTGCTACTTGCTGTTCTCTGCACCTTTCTAGCAAGTGCCTGCCAGAGTCTGTACTCTGTTGGCATAGCATTAGAATAAGGGTTCTTTAGATTAATCTGGGTCCTTGAACTTTTAATATATATATTTTCATTTCATTATAATTGTTTTCCTTTGTAATCTTATATATCTTATGTTTTTAAAAATATTGTTCTGGGAAGGGAATCACTGATTTCACTACCCTACCAAAGGGGTCCATGACACCAAAAAACTTCAGAATTCCTTCATTAAAAGAACTCAGAATTACCTCCATATCACCATAAAATAGTAGAAGATATTAATACAGGTTAACAAGCCATATTTGTTCTTAAATTATTTTCACTACCTTGTATAATTAACTGTAAGAATATTATATATATGCAAATTCAACGATTTCATTCTCTTAAAAAGAAATCAAATTATCCTAGCTACTCCACTCTAGCACCATTCCAGAGAACCAAAGTTAGGTAAAAACTTGTGGTTGGCAAAAGACAAGTATATGTCAAAATGAAAATATAGAAAGAGAACTGGTGTTTAACAGTTATCTATAGTTTTCCTACTTTAGACTTAGCAATGTCTACAAAAAAATAGAAAAGAGATCAAAGGAGCAGTTAGTTTAGGAATGAAAAACCAAGAAGAAAGTGTTGAACAAGATCCATGATGGATATCCATGAACTCTACCAATTCCAGAAATTTGAGTCACTGTCATGATGACAGGAAAGTTCTCTTGATAGCAATTGTCAGCAAGTCAGATCATATCACAAATAATATTCATGTGGAAAAGATAGGTATAGATTTGGTCTTATGATTTTAATAAAGTATTAGATAAGAGAAATTGAAGAAAAAATCATTTTACTATAATTAGATGAATCCCTTCATAATAAAAATCTGCAGTTCAGAATTACTATCTTTTTCTGTTTCTTCTATTTTTCCTTGGTCTTCTATGATTTAAGAAAATCAGTAAACACTAATAGGTTGCATAAAAAGTGCTAGGGACTTGGGAAATAGAAGAGTTGTCAAGAGAGTTGAAGACAATGAAGATGACTCAAAGGTTATGAATCTAGATGACTGAAAGGATGCTGCTACCTTCAATAGGAATAGGAGAGTTAGGAAGAGTAGTGGGTATGAGGGTAGGGGAAGCTTAGTTCTGCGGTAAACATGTCTGCCACAGATGGAGAGATTTGTTGGGGGGGGGTTGTTTTTTATTCTGCAGTAAACATGTCTGCCACAGATGGAGAGATTTGTTGGGTGGGTTTGTTTTTTTTCCTCAATAGCCCTGAAATGTTTATTTGAACCCCCAAGGAGTTTTATAGATGCTTCACTAGGAGGTAGAACACTGTAGCAAGACTTAGAATCAGAAATTACATTCACATGGATATGACCATTAGGAATTTGGTAATGTGGGGCTAGAGTTCAAAAGAGACACTAAAGCTAGATATATAGCATTGTAAGTCTACAGGTACATATAGATAACCGTACTCCTGAGAGCTGATTATATATATCATCAAGAGAGAGTCTGTAGAAAGAGAAAAAAAGTTTGACCCAAGATAGAATCTTAAAGTATAAGACTGGGATGATGAAACAGTAATAAAGTAACCAAAGAGGGAGAATGAAAACCAAGAGGAAGCAAGTGTTCAAACAACAATAAAAGCTGAGGTAGGAGAATTTATTTAGGAGGAAAGGAGATGATTATAGATATCAAAAATATGTGATGCTTCGTCATCACACGCACCTATGTGGCCCCCATTATTCAATAAAATTCCCCTAAAAATCTGGGCCTCTACTACCTTTTCAATCTTCTCAGACCTCACACCCCACCAGGTACTCTATGTTTCAAGAACAATCCTTGGCTTGCTGTTCCTTGCACAAGACAATCCATCTCTGATTCCATGTGTTTTAACTGGCTGTTCACTATGCCTGGGATGCTCTCCCTTCTCATTTCTGCTTTCTGGCTGCATTAATTTCTTTCAAGTCTCAGCAAAATATTCTTCTTCCAATAATCTTCTGAGGTATGTCGAACAAGTGGTATCTCCATTTTATAGGTTAGGAAACTGAGACTATATAAGACATGGTGTACCCTTGATCACACAGAATCACATCCATATCTCTGAACTCCAAGCCTAGTATTCTTTCACTATAGAAAGAATCCAAGTTTTCTATCTGGAATGCAGAAGCACAACATGCTGTTGCTCTAACTTGGTTATATAACTACCAAACACATTCATTTTGGATTTGTTATTTTGGAAATTATTTTTAAAAGATAGCTTCTTTCAGGAGGATGACCTAAAGGGGGGAAGAGGGATAAATGGCTTAAATAAGCATTCAACAAATATTTATTAAGAATTGTGTTCATAACACTGTTGTAGGTATAATGTTTAGATTATAAGCCAAGCTATTAAGGGAGAAAGATATACTAACAAAAACTTCTGGGAAAACTGGAAAATAGTTTGGCAGAAATTAGGCACAAAACATCTCATACCATTTATCAAAATAAGCTCCAAATAGGCACTTCTCTTAGATATAAAAAGTCATCATAAACAAATTATAAGAGCAAGAAGAAATTATCTATCAATACTGAAATTGATAGGGAAAGAGTTCATGACCAAACAAAGAACAGGAAGAAATACAGAGGGCAAAATAGAGAATTTTGTTAACATAAAATTTAAAAAGATTTTCACAAAAGCAATGTGTAATTAAAATTAGAAGATAGTTAATTAGGGAAATATTTGCAGAAAATTTCTCAGATAAAAGCCTTATTTCTAAGATATATGAGTAACTGATTAAATTTATAAAAATAAAGCCATTATTTTTTCTGATTTCACATGTGTAATTGATATCATATTTCTTGTCTTTTCATTGGGTAAGGAAGGGCTAGGTGAGAGAGAACTCTCAAATCAAAGAAAAATTTTAAAAGTAAGTTATTTTTTAAAAATACAAGCATTGGGGGCAGCTAGGTGGCATAGTGGATAAAGCACCAGCCCTGGAGTCAGGAGTACCTGTGTTCAAATCCGGTCCCAGACACTGAAAAATTACCTAGCTGTGTGGCCTTGGGGAAGCCACTTAATGCCGGTTGCCTTACAAAAAAAAACCCTAAAAAAAAATTTAAGGAAAAATACAAACATTGGATTATTGTAAAGATCCAAGAAGATAAGTATACTGATTTGAAAACCTTAAAAAAAAGAATAAGAACCATTCCTCAATTGATGAATGGTTAAAGAATATGAAAACATAATTTTCAAAGGGAATAATCAAAGCTATCACAGGCACATGATAAAATGCTCCGATCACTAATAATTAGTGATTGCAAACTAATGTGAATAGAAGTGAAAATTAGAGCAAGTATGAAGTTTCACTTCACACTTAGATTAGCAATAATGACAAAAATGATGAAGAACACTTGAATTTAATGCACTGTTTAAAACTTTGAATTATAGCAACCATTCTAGAAAGTAACTGGAAACAAGTCCAAAGAGTCACTAAACTGTACATATGCCCTTTGATCCAGCCATAACATTACTAGGTCTATTACCCAGAGACATCAAAGAAAGAGGAAAAGGACTCATACTTGGCACAAGAATATTTACAGCCAAGAACTAGAAACTCAAAGGATGTCTATCAATTGTAGAATAGTCAAACATGTGAATGTTATGAAATATTATTATACCTTAAGAAATGATAATGGGATGTTTTCAGAGAAACCTGTGAAAAATTATATGAAATGAAACAAAGACAAAGAACCAGAAGAACATTTTTTACAATAGCAACAGCATAAAGAAAAAAACAACTTTTAAAGACTCAAATAATCACTACTCATGATTCCAGAGGAATTCAGGAAGAAAAGTACCTGTCTCCTGATGTTAAATGTAAAGAGAACCACATTTTTGGATATGGACAATGTGGGAATTAGTTTTATTTATTTATTTTTCTTTTCTTTTTCTAATTTAGGGAAAAGTAGAAAGGATGACGGTATGGATGGGATTTTCCTCTCTCTCAAAAGAATAAGAAGAGAACATAAAAGAATAAGCAGGATAGCTTTGAAAGTTGCATGTTAAATAAATTATCTACATAAAAATAAAAGCAAGCTCTATATTCAGTTTCCTGTATAATCTTCTCCTGATCTACAATGTGTATATATGTGTGCATGTGTACACGTGTATATATATGTATATAAACATATTATATTCCTGTTTTATTTGAGGGTTAAGTTCATATTTTTAAAAATAAAATAAAAAAGCAAAGTTAAAATAAGGTATATTGCTTTTTCATGGAACTTACAGCTTGGTAGAATATTTTATTATAATAATTAGCTGTTTTTAATTCAAAGACAATACAATGACTTCTAAGTTACTTGTAATTTCTTTTGTTTCAGTTTTAGGGCGTTTATTTTAGATGAAAAGTTATTAGTTCAATCACAATCACTCTGAGCCCAGTTAGGAAAATTCCTAACATTTGGTCAGAGGTTTGACTTTCTGCCTAAATTTACATTAATATCTATCTCTAGTTAAGCCCTAGATTCTTTGTGGTTGAGGCAAAATTCAGGTTACTAGAAACATTTGGATAATGAAACAGAAGATTTATGTCATAGTATTTGTGGATAAACAGACACCAGGAGGGAAAGCTGGGAAAAATAAAAGTAGACTATTTCTTGGGATTTCCCTCAGTCAGCGAGCACTTATTAAATATCTACTATACTGGGGACAAAAAAAAGGCAAAAAACAAAAGCAAAAACCAATCCCTGCTTTCAAGGAGCCAAAATCAAATTGGGAAGACAATATACAAATAACTTTATAAACAAGATTGGTGAAAATCAACAATGGAATGATACTCTCATTAAGGGGGACATTAAGGCTTCTTTTAGAAGGTAAGTTTTTGCTGAGACATGAGAGAAGCTAGCAGGCAAAGATGTAGAGGGAAAAAGTTTCCAGGATGAAAGTACATAAAGTTGGGAGATGGAGTATCTTGTAAAGGAATAGCAAGGTGGCCTGTGTCATTGGATCACAGAGTACGTTGGGGTTGGGTGTTAGAGGGTGTTTGTGAAAGTTATTAAAACACTGCATAAGAAAGAAGTGGGCAAATTATTAAGGGTTTTAAATATCAAAAAGAAGGTTTTATATTTGATCCTAGACATGATAGGGAGCCCCTGTAATTTATTGAACAGGGGATGACATTGCCAGACCTGCACTTTAGAAAGATCTACTTGACAACTAATTGGAGAATGAACTGGACGGCAGAAAAAACTGAAACCAGGGAGACCAGACCAGAAGGCTATTTTGCAACAATCCAGGTGTGAGGTGATGAGAGCCTGCACCAAGGTGGTAGCAGTGTTAGAGGAGAGACGATAAATATTATGCAGAATCCAAAGGACTTAGCAAATTAGATATGGGGGAGAGATACTGAGTTGTGAAATAGAGATGACAAATCCATGGGAGTATCTGAGATTAGCAAATGAAATAGTATAAAGGAAAAAGAGAAGGTCCATGATAACGCCTTGGGGGACATCTATGGTTAATGGACATTATGGGGAAAAAGATCCAGCAAAATCCTTAAATAGGTGACTACACTAGAAGCATTAACATGGCTCTTGGGCTCCGATGTCTGCTGAGCAAATTGCCCTCCTAGATATCTCTGTTACATCCTAGTCCTACTTCCTCTTTCCCCTTTAGGAGCTTGCCCAGAGGTTACTGGTTCTTAGTTCAATTCTGTATGATTGCACATTTCATCTTCTAGATCCTCAGAATAACTGGTTCTGAGGTAACTTTTTCCTTTTATACAAATTCTTTAGGGAGTAGTTAAGTTCATTAAGCTGTGCATATGCATAAAAGTCACAGTATGCAATTTGACAAAGTTGATAAAAGAATTCTGAAATACACATTCCCAAAAAGCACCTGTTAACTTTATTGTACAGTACAGACATAGTCTCTGCTCCTGCTCCTCACTTGTTCAGCAACACCCTCTTCCCCCAAAAAAGTTTTTAAAAATCCTCTTAGTGAAAGTTGTGGAATGGTTATCTTGAGGGACCACAACTACCGAATCAAGTCATTGGCTTGAGATCTGTACACAAGAAGAGGTTTTTGCCCCACTCTGTTCACCTACTTATATGCCCATACCAACTATCTGTTCCTAATCCCCCATATGTTGCCTGGCTTCTACTGTCTGTGTCTATGTCCATGTGCAGTCCCTATGTGTCTGCTCTCTGGATTCCAGTATTCTTCCTTTCAGTTCAAGCAACATAGTTGGCCTCCTCATATCATGTCCTTAAACCTTGTGCCAGTTCTCTCCCTCCATAGGCCCTACTTCTTTCCTGCCTCTCTCCCTCCCTTCCCTATGTCTGTGGGCACATTCTCTTTACTAAAAATTGCTTTACATGGAGATCTGCAGAACTGTTCACTTGTGTACAAAGAGTTAGTTCTACAGAACAGAGCTATCTGTATCTTACATTGGATCTGAATTATCTAAAAAGATGTACAGCCCTTGTTTGAGTGGTTGATTCAGTCAAGAACTGCTTTATTAAGAAAGGTAATTGCTTTTAAATAAATGGGATAATGATGGAATCCCACCCTTAGATGTTGATCAAAGGATTTCAAATTAAATGTACTTTTTAGCAAATCTCCTTTAATCAAGTCATCTGAAGATAAAGAAATTTCTAGGGAGGTTAAGTGATTTGCCCAAAGTCAGAAAAGAATAAGTACTGTAGAAAAGCCAACATTCAAACCAAAGCCTTCAGATTCCCTGTTGTGCTTAGTTTTCAAAGAGAACCAAAATGACATCACTATGTTGGAATCAAGGTATGCATCTTGCTGTAGCTGATCAGACCAAAATGAGCTTGGAATATTTTACCACAGGTTGGCCACAAGTAGTTCATATGAACATTTGGAGTAGAGATGTCTCTAAATTTGTGCATCTTGAGCTTCTTTTGAATTGCTGCAATTCTGCTTCAGAACTCATAGAGCACAGTGCCTTCTTAGATAGGGCACTACATACTGAGTGGTCCTGTGCCAGTAACTCCTATGTCAAGCAACAGATTCTACAGTTCTTCAGAAAGACCTTGAGAGGGTCCTTATATCACTTCTTTTGACCATCATATGAGTATTTCCCCTGTGTGAGTTCTCTGCAAGATAATCTTTTAGTCCCCATGTGTCTCTTTTCATCATCAGAGTTGTACTCTTTTCAGTAGAGATTGACATTTTGGCTGAGAAAGGACCTCAGTGTTCAGTACCTTATCTTGCCAAGCAATCTTCAGAATCTTCCTAAGACAAATCAAATGGAGGCAATTCAGTTTCCTGGCCTGGCATTGATATACTGCCCAGGTTATACATACATTGTTGTATGCCTAGAAAATGTTTGTTAAATAGAACTGAGTTCTGACTCCAAATTGGCTCTATTTTATTGCCTTAAGTTTCCTCTGATTCCAATATCATTTAAAAAGTCAACTGAGCACAGGAAAAGCTTCACAGTGAGTAGTCTAGATCTATAAGGAGAGGACTATGCCTTACCACATAGCTAAGGAACCTTTATCCAGTCCTATTTAGTCATAAAGGAACTGAAAGTTTTCAGCTGGTGTAACTTGGGAGGAACTAACTGTAAGGAACAGAGAGCTGAAAGGGAAATACCTCAAGTAATGGTCCAACAGAATCTAAAACCAAAATGTTGCCTTAGTATTATTTGATTTAGGATTCTAAATCTGTTAGGGACTAACAATTAGTTACTTTGAAAATCTGGCCATCTCTAGAAACTTCTGGAAAGAAAATGGGTATGGAGAGATGTTTGCTTTGGTTTGAGATTCCAGGCACAAAAAATAATTTGGAAAGGTTTTTCTTCAAAATGTTTGAAAATGAGGCTGCACTGACCATATTTGCCCTGAAACAGAGTTCAAGACTGAATTTACAAAAAGGTTAGGTACATATATTTAAGAGCCAGGTTCTGTTAGTTCTAGTAAAAATCAGAAGTTTCTCTTTTGCCAGATTAGTGTGTTTGAAGTAGGGAAGTGAAGGTAGAAGATTAAAGTTTTCTATCACTGCCCTGTCTACCCCCCTCCCCCCAACACATCAACAAACTCCAGTGGCTCCCAATTGCCTCTTAGATCAAAAATGAAATGCTCAGTCTGGCATTCAAAGCCCTTCATAGCCTAGCCTCCTTTCATTCCGGTCTTCTTGTACCTTACTCCCAGCAGTATACTCTTTAATCCAGTGACACTGGCATCTTTGCTGTTCCACAAACAAGACAATTCATCTCTTGGTTCTAGGTATTTTCTCTATCCCCCATGCCTGGAAAGCTCCCCCTCATCCCCCTACCACCACCTAGTGACTTTCCTGGCTTCTTTTAAATCTCAACTAGGGCTAGAAGCATGGCCAGCAATCTAGGAAGTCTTATTATTTCCAGGGCTCTTAGGTTTACCTTCCATTAATGGCAACTGGTATTAGTGGTTTAGGATAGTAGGTCCATTTTCTACAAGGACTGCTACCCTGAATAAGGCCTTGGGGGGCCTGGACAGAAGGCTACTAGTATTCCCAGGGATCTTGAGCCTCAGCATCCCAAGTTGTTTCCATGAGAGCCATTTCTTGTTTCTCCCTTAAGAGTGGTTTGTTGTTTCTGTTAGGCTAGCTTGCCTGCCTTGAGTGGCAGTTGGTGGAAATAGCTGGCTTGTTCTCCATAGGGGTGGCTTCCCTGAACAATGGCTGGTGGAGGATGGATTATTCTAGGCACTCAGTAACACTGAGATAGCTGTTTGTAAACACACATGTACTCTATGAAAGTCCTCCCCTATTTTTGGCATCTGATTAAATTCTAGTGTATTGAGTATCTTCCGGCCACATTCTGTCAGGGTCAGGGCACATTTCTACCTACAGGCTTTTTTGGTACCCTAAGAATTGGAGTATTTTTCTCTACTGCCATGTGCTCAAGCCCCCACTAGTTGTGTTTCCCTCATTGTTAGGGCACCAATGGCAAGTTAATGTCAGAGTTTTATTTAGCCACTTAATATGAGGTAATTTTTTTTACAAAGGAATATGTACTTCAAAGGAGCAAGAATAAAATACATTTCTCTCAATACCTCCAAGAGACATATTTTTTTCTATACCACATTGGGGTGTGTGTGGGGGGGGAAGAGAATGTAAGAAGGGAAGGAATAAGTGTTTATATAGGGCTTTCTATAGGCTCTGTGCTGAGCACTTTACAAAACATCTCATTTGACCCTAACAATAACCTTGTGAAGTAGATGATATTATTTTACAATGAAAAGGAGACAGAGGTGAAAGTGATTTGTCTAGGGTCACACAATCAGTAAGTGCCTATGACTGGATTTGAATTCAAATTATTCTGACTCTAGCACTCTATCCACTACCTAAATGCCTCTAAGGTAGGGAGCAATGTAGTAGGTTTGATTATGTTCAATTCTTACAGAGCATTGGTCACACCAGGTTCAAATCTAAAGTTAGTGGAATGCATCAGCTGGGCAGGGAACTCCTCTTTGCTCCACTGGATGCACTGATGCTGAGCTGGTTCCAACACCCAGTCTGGGCTCCAGCTTCCAGATTCCAATGATTTGTTTCCCCTAGCCTTTCAAAACTCTCAAGGTCAGAGATTCCTCCACTGAATGCCATTAATGAAAGAGTCTCCAAGATCCCCCAGAAATAAATAGGCAAAGAGACTGTTGGCTGATGCTCAAAGGCCTTTCTGAAGATATCAATATTCTAGTGATTTAGTCAATTGAAAAGAGTTTCACCTATTATGAGGATAGACAAACAAAATAGTGAAGGCAATGTTAGCATCTTTTTGCACAATCTCTCCAAGGCTTAAACTGACACTTCTCACTTATACTTCCATCAGAATTCTCTCAGCAGCAGGCTCCCCGGTTCTTCAGGTGGAGATATGCCATCCCAGGTGCTCTGAGCATGAACCAGATTCCTATTACATTAGGAATACCTTTTCAATATTTACTATAATCATTTACTTCACATTTCATAGTTCTTTCAGTACTGTTTCTTCATGCTCTCATTCTTACCCCTTTTCCATATCTCTAAGCATCTTTAGATTTTGAACCTTTCCACTTTGGATTACTGTTCTAATTACTCTCCTCTCCACTTTCCCTTAAAATGTCCTGATATCAATATGTAACCCAGGGTAAACTCAAATACCATAATCATTTAAATGATCTGAAAATAAAGTTCATTTTAAGGAGGAAAAAAGGTCAGACCATCTCTGTAGCCACCTTCCCTTTCCAGTCTTCCCTCCTATTACTTCACTAACTCCAACATTTCTTATGCTTTATCTCTATGCCTTTTCAGACTCTGTGTCCACTTTAGTCACCAAATTCCTACTTATGCTTCATTGAAATGCTTCTTGAAGTTTTCTCTGATTCTCTCTCCACATCCCATTCCATCAGCTCTCTGGGAGGAGGGACTTCACAGTACAATATTTCGTTCCTCTAAAACATTTTATCACATAATATTGCTCCTTGAAGGGGTCAAAGAGATCATCTAATCTAATTCAAAAGGGGAAGCTAGGTAGCTTAGTGGATGCAGTCAAGAAGATTCATTTTCCCCGAGTTCAAATCTGGCCTCAAAGACTAACTGTGTGACCCTGGGCAAATCACTTAATCCCGTTTGCTTGAGTTTCCTCTTCTGTGCTGGGGAAGAAAACAGCAAACCATTCTAGTGTCTTTGCCAAGAAAACCCCAAATAGGGTCATTTAGTCAGATGTGATTGAACAACAATCTATTCAATTTATGAGCAAAGAACTGCTTTTCCTGTTACCTTTATATCATCAGTCCCTAGCACTAGTTTTTTACAGTAGATCTTTAATGTTTGATAAAACTTATTTGTATCTTAATGATCAAACTCCAAGAGGACACAGCCCATGTCTTATCTAACTTTGTATTTTCCAGGTACTTTGAATAGCTCTCTTACTGTACCCAGTGAGTGTATATGTTGCTCAGGTTAGGTGGTGCAGTGATTGAGCACCAGCCCTAGTGTGAGGAGGACCTGAGTTCATATCAGGCCTCAGATACTTGACACTTACTAGCTGTATGACCTTGGGCAAGTCACTTAACCCTGACTACCTCATATCCAGGGTCATCTTCAGTCATCTTGAGCCATATCTGGCAACTAGACTCAGATGGTTCCAAAGGAAGTGAGGCTAATAACTTAGGACAGCACCTCCCCCCTCAGATCCAATTCATATTTCATGGCATCAGCTCCTTGATGTCATGGTTATCTTCAAGAAAGGACAGCATGATCATCATTACTCAGTGTAAATAAAAGATGCAAGAAATTTCATTAAATTTAAAAATATGAAAATGCAAACTTTTTGCTTCATTTATCAAAAAGGCTGTATTATATCTGAAAGACAGTGAGAAAAAGGACATAGCTAGTGGAAGTCAGGGATACCTAGCTTCAAATCTTGTATCTGACACGTGTTGGTTGGTTGCTTGATCCTTTGTAAGTCATTAAGAAAGTTGGAGACTGTCAACATGCATTGGTAAGGAGTTTCCTCACTCTAGAATTTCCTATCCTGGTGAAGTTTCAAGTCCAGTCCTTTGCCTTAATGTAGTAAAATTGTACTATTTCTTTGCGGTACTCTTTATTCCATTACGGAAAATCGGTCCGTCAAAAAATATGGGTACTTTCAGCTTTACATAGATTTTCAATATTTGGAACAGATCATCAAGAATTAAGAGTATCCAACATTGATACAATTATACAAATCTGCTGTATCACACAGGCAAAACTGTATCTACCTTTCAGTTACAGTTTACAAGTTTGTGGTGTATAAAAAAGGGAACAGCCGGCCTACTTCAAGATTCTCTCGCTTCACATCCCTTGCAAGCCTCTCATTAACGTGTGCATGACTTTAATCAATGCTGAAGCACACCAAAGAACTCTGCTTCCAGACTGAGCCGCAGCTCAGCTCCGGGGAAGAAAATTAATTCAGGAAAACAATACCACCCAGATTAACAAAAGATCTCTTGTATTTAAAAAAGGGGGGGGGAGAGATTTATTTTTAAAAATAAAGTCAAATCCCCATAAACATTATTTTAAAAAACCTAAATAACACCATTTTGAGGAGCTTAATGGAGAATTTGTATTCAAGAGTCCGAGGGAAGAAAGAAAAAGGAAGTCTGTGAAACAGAAAACATTACACACATGGAAAAACAAACGACCTCATGTTGAACAAACAAAATGCATCACCTTCAGCACATCATGCCAGCTAAGATTAAGGCTCGGCCTATCTGCGGCCCGGGCAGCTTCCGCTCAGAGCTGACCAGGCTGGCCCCGGCGGGCTGGCCCCCGGGCCGCCCCGATTTCACACAAGGTCAGCCAGGCAGGGCCGGCCTGCGGCCCCGGAGGACCCACGGGGGGAGGGGCGCCTGCCCGCGGGCTCCGCGCAGCCTCAGTTTCCCCATCTGTGAAATGGGCCGGGCCGGGCCGGGGGCGGAGCGGCGCCGGGGTGAAGGGGTGAGCGCGCAGGCGGGCGAGGCCGGGCCCCGGACCCGCCGAGCGGGCTCTGCCCCCGCCCGCGGGAGGGGAGCCTGGGCGGGGCCGCGGTGGGGGTGGGGCGGCCGCGGGTGACGGTTGAAAGAACGTTGGCGCTGGGGGAAGGGAGGGGGGGGAGGGGCGCGCGCGCAGGAAGGGGCGGGAAACCCGCGAGAGCGAGCGGAGGAGCGCGCGGGCGGGCCGGGGGCGGGGCCAGGCCGGCAGGCCCCGCCCCCAGGCGGAGGCGGCTCACCCTGGGCTCCCTCCGCGGAGTGGCGGGGCGGGGGCGGGGGCGGGGAGGCGGCGGGGCCCGGCCGGGCGGGGGAGGGGGAGGGGGAGGGGAGTGCCGAACTACGTCGGGGGCGAAGGCTCCGCTCCGGGATTTCCCGCCCACTTTTAACTGGGTGCGCTCCTCGAACGCACGCGGACCCCTCCGCCGCCTCCGCCGGGACTCGTTCCGCTGCCCCCACGCTTCACTTCCTTTGAGAGAAAAGTGAGGCGGGGGAACCCCGCAGCCGCGCCCCGCCCGGCCAACCCCGCGCGGGCCGCGCGCCCCGCTCCCCGCCCCGCTCCCCGCCCCGCGGGCTGCGGGGACTACTTGGCGCGGCACGCCGCGTGCGTGCGCTCGGAGAGGTGAGCTCAGCGAGCTTCCCGGAAACTCCCGCCTCCCGAGCGGGCGCGGGTCGGGGGGCGGGGCTGCGCGGCCGGGGGGGCGGGGCCTCCTCCCTCCGCCCCCCGCCCCGCGCCCGCCGCGAGCGGGAACAACAGGGCCCGCCGCTGCCCCCTGCCGGCCGGCCTGGGCGCCCCGCCCTGAGCCTCCGTGCCGGGGTCCGCGTGCGCGGCTGGGGCCCGGCCGGGGAGGGGGCGCCGGCCTTGGGCGCCCCCCAGGGTACGGCTTTCCCGTCAGAAACCCCCCAACGTGGCTTCGGGGGAGCCGGCGGGCCCACGCGTGGGGCGGCGGGGGCCGTGGCCCTCCCCGGCCCCCAGCAACAGGAAGCGGCGCTTCGGGGCCCCGGCCCGGCCCGGCCTCGCGCGCGGCGCCTCCCGGCGGCTCCGGCCCACGTGCTCCCAAGTCCGGACGGAACTTTTCTGGCGGAGTTGATGCCCGGTGCCCCCGGTGCCCCCGGGCGCGGGCCCTCGGGGAGGGCGCCAGGCCCGGGCGGCCTCCGTGCGCTGGTGCCGTGGAAGCGGCTGGAGCCTCCGGGAGCGCGGCGGGGCCGGGGCCGGGGCCGGGGCCGGGGCCGGGGCCGGGGCCGGGGCCGGGGCCGGGGCCGGGGCCGGGGCCGGGGCCGGTTCAGGCGCAGCCCGGCCCGTTGGCCACGCGGCTCTGCCCACCTCCTGCCCGCCGGGCTGCGCCCATTACTTCGTAAACACAGATTGTGGGGCATTTTCCCCCTGCCGCTGGGAAAGAATAGTTCGGTGCTGCACCCAAAAAGTTGTACACAGAGAGAACATGTGGACCCAGAATGTACCTCGAGGTTCCCAAGCTTCAGTGGCTTTCTGAACCTAAACAGGGCTAATCTCCTTCTTTGTTCCGCACCTCCTGTTGTTACTCAATGTTCTATATTTTAACATGATATGAACCGAACCACATGGGCCACACAGATTTCATGTGTGGACCATCCTTCTGATAAACTTTGTCCCTTTTTGTACCACCCTGATATTTTAACAGAAGGGAACCCAGAAATGCAAGCGCTTTGTTCACCGATTGTTGTTTTTTTAAAGCACGACCAGCTGTAGATAAAGATTGAGAACATAGACTATTTAATTTTATCAGTAAACTATAACTAGAATTATAGGAGTCAAATTCGGATTACTGTCAGGAAATAATAAAGGAATTGTTCAATAGGGAGAAAAGAGGTTATGCTTCACCTCATCTATGAACAGTTTCTCATTTACCTAACCTTTAGATTCTTTACACATAACTGTTTTATTCTGTTCATTTGCCCCAGAGTCCTGCAAGCAACAAATCATTTTTTTTTTTTTGCAAGGCAATGGGGGTTAAGCGGCTTCCCCAAAGCCACACTGAGGTCGGATTTGAACCCAAGTGATTCCAGGATGCTCTATCCACTGCGCCACCTAGCTGCCTCACAACAATTCATTCTTAAGTCTCCTTAAGGTCTTTATTATCCTTGGAGCCTCAGTTTCCTCATATTTAAAATCAAAATAAGATTACCTGGTATGCTAGAGATATCAAGTGGATTGTATGGATTCGTAATAAATACATTGACTGTCCATTTGAAATACTGCTTTAAAAATCAAGATTATAAAAGAAAGAATTTTGTTTCCTTTCTTTGGATGAGGACCAGGCTTGCAGTCAGGAAGTCCTGGCTTTGGATCCTGTTTCTAACTCTATGAAAAGTAAGTGACTTAGTTAACCTTTTTAGTACCTCAGGCATCAGTTGCCCATCTGCAGGTCGTCAGGGGTGAAGGAATTTACCATACCTGGCATACCAAAAACTCCTTGGTGAACCACCCTTTTTTGAAGGGGTGGGGCATACAGGACAGCTCCCAGGGATGTGGATCTAATAGACTTTGGGAAATGGGTTGAAGCTGCTGTTAGAGCAGTCATTGCACAAAATGGGGAAGTCAGCCTACTAATTAACAGTTTACTGTTTTAACTAATTAGTTTTCCTAACTAGATGCTAAGTACTGTTGTTTTTCTGCCCCAGAAAGACTGCCAGTATTGTCAGAAGCCCAACAAATTTGGTGTCTTCTAAGTCCATGGCACTGGGGCAAAGCACCAGTTGCCATGCCCTAGTTCTGGCTCTGTGTCGGGGGCAGGCAGGTATAGAACACAGGAAGGCACAGATGTACACACACATACACACACACACACACACACACACAAATGAGAATAAGTTGCACTGCTTACCTCCCAAAGAAACGTGAGGAGCTATTATTAAATCAACCTTAAAACCAAGACCCAGTGAACCAAAGCTTTCACTTGCCCTAATATGAACCCAAGTGAGGAAATTGATTACTCCTTTTGCTCTCTCTTTTAAAGTCTCCACCAAAATGTTGGGGAAAGTGGCTTCTCTACTCCAAAACTGGTCATCTGATCATCTATCCACACTGCCAACGCCAATTAGTTCGATGCCTAATCCCTTTTCTACTCCGAAGGTATCCTATATGATCAATAATTGAATCATGTTTTCACCAGAACTGGAATAAAAATGAAACATGTTGAGATATGCTTAGACAGAATTCCTAAATCAGATTACCCTTTTGGAAACAGTCTGTGACTGTAGAGCATATGTGGTATAAAGGCTAACAGAGCCAGGCATGGCCAATCTCACTCAGTAATCATGTTTCAGAAATACCTAACTTAGTCTGTGATAGCCTGACATTATAAAGAAGCAAAATGTTTAGAATGAAGTGTGGGGTGTCTGGTGTAAGACAATGTAAGAATTGGGGTAGAGCAGGAGAAGGAAAGAGGAAAGAATCCATGGGGGAAAAAAAAGGCAACAAGGCCTAATGGGATGAGCACTGAAATTTAAGTCTCAGGTCTACCTACTCCACTGCTACCTCTCCTTTGTGGCCTCAGTCTCTTCATCTGCATGATGGTAAAGTACTAATAAGACTTGGAGTCAGCATCAGTTACTTTAAAAAATGAGGACAATGCCCACTCTGCCTATCTCATATGGTTATTATGAGGCTTAAATGACAGTCTAGGTGAAAAGCTGTGCAGACCTATAGAAAAGTGCTATATAAAGGGCAGTTATTTTTAGTAGCTGTAAAATGAGGAGGTTGAATTCTTTAACCTCCTAGTTCCTTTAGAGTTTTCAATTTTAGGTTCCTAAATGTAAGCATGAGTACATCTAGTGTTTAGTGTCAGAAGAGCAATGATAGGGGTTAAGATCACCTGGAGGTGGGGTGAATAGTCATAAAATATTAGAGCTGAAAGTGACTTTTGAGATTGTCTTGTCAATATTTTTAAAATTTTTTTCAGTAATATTTTAGAGATAAGAAAATAGGATTTAGAAGACTTGACTAAGTCAGTGGTAGAACTATATGGCAGATGGGTGAAAGGGGAAAATGGTCAGATTTTGTATCCTTTGAAATCTCAGGTGGATTAAGTATTTATGAATTTGACAATAAGTAATTCTTCAGCCTTGAGCATTGTGGTTCCTGGTGAATCTGGATGTCATGTACCCAAATCAAATAGGTGAGCATATAACATTCAGTATCCCTAGGACACTGATGGATCCTGAGCATCTAGATTTGTCTGAATAGGCCTCCTATGTTGTCAAATAGTTTTTTTAAGATAGAGGAAAGAACAAGATCTCAATACAAGTTCCTGCAGTTCTATCTACCACACTGCCACGATCATGTTGTCTATCACATTATGGGCATACTGAAACACCTATGAAATTTCTATGTCCAGAATCTACTATTCTGTCAAGCTCTTCCAGTGTCTTGCTCCTTCTTATCCTAACATCCATCTTAGCCTCAATTCCCTTTATTGTTTTCTTAGACTGTCAGCCTTGTTTTGACCTCACTTTTCTCCCTTCAAAATCTTAACTCTTTAATTAACTAGTTCCGCTCTTTGCTGTTTTAGACTTTTGAATCCCTCATCCCATGGTCCTATTGCCCACATCTCCTTTGAGATGCCAGTCCTTTGAGACACAGCACTTTCCCACTCCTGCTTACCTGCTGCAGGTGAAGTCACATATTGTACTAGTCACCTACAAATTTGTTATTCAATTCCAACACGGTCTTTATTGCTGCATTCTAGTCTTTTTACTCTTCCTAATTCTTTCAAACTCCTGATAATGGCTGTTCTAAACCTCTTCTTCTAGTTACCTATATCACCACCTCCCTCCATACTAGCAGAGGTCTGCTAAGAATAGTAATCTAGGGCCTTGCCATGTGAACTAACTTTTCCTAGGGCCCTTGCAAGCTAGGTAGATTTTCCTTTAAAGGCACTGAAATCAATTTTAATTGGATCAAGGGACTAAGATCTGAATGCCCGAAACTGTGCAGGGGAAGTCAGGACTTCCTTAGGCTTCCCATCAGCAGACCAACAAGACCACCGTATAGACAGGGAAGTGGACCCCAACTAAATCAATGCTGTATTCCTGCTAAATTTCCTTTCCTTGCTGTGGTTAAGTAAGTCTTCTTTTGTTAACTGCCAGATGATCTACAAATGATTTATTTTGTTCTAATCCTGAATCTGAACCACTGGACTGATTTGAATGAGGGTTGATCGCCACACAAGAAGATTTTCCCTCATCATATACTAAAAAATGAGGTTTATCCTTGAGAATCTTCTTCCCAATTCTATTCCCACCTTAGTATCATTTCTCTCCTTTCCTCCTTTGTTCTAGTATCAGAGAAAGGTGGCCTTTCTCCACAGTGCTAGTCCCTTTGCTTGTGCCCTTGATTGTATCCCTTTTTTCATCCTTTTTCCTTTGATGGTACACACTCTCTCTAGTTTTCCACCTCTCTTTATCTACTGGCTTTTGCTTCCTGCTAAAATTTCATATTTCTCCTATTAACCCTACTCCCACAAAAAAGTTCAGTTGACTCTGTCTTATATATCTCCTATCTTTCACAGTTCAATTTGTAGAAAAAGTTTTTTATCCCTCCTTGCTTCCACTTTTGACTTCTCACTCATTTCTCAAACCTTTTAAATCTAGATAGCTTGCCCACCATTTGTTAAGTTTTCTACAAGGTTACCAATGAACTCTTTAAAACATCTTCTTTGAGGTTACTCCCCCAATCTATATTTGAACTTGTGAGTTGAATCCCTAGAAAGTTTTAGGGGTAATGCTGTGGGTCACTGCTCCTACAGTTACAGCTCTTGAGCCCCACCACTGGTATACCTCCCACTAATTATCAGCCAGTAGACTTAATTAGCTCTTAGCAAAAGCATTTATTTAGATGATATATAAAAAAACTGTTGGTATAAACCCTTTAAACCTGGAACAAACTCTTATACAAATTATAGTGTCAATAGGAAGATTAGGTTCAGATCATGTACAATGGTGAACCACAGTATAGGATATACATACAGCAATCCACCTAGCTTTCAAGGCCCCTAGGAAAAGTTAGTTCACATGGCAAGGCCCTAGATTACTATTCTTAGCAGACCTCTGCTAGTATGGAGGGAGGTGGTGATATAGGTAACTAGAAGAAGAGGTTTAGAACAGCCATTATCAGGAGTTTGAAAGAATTAGGAAGAGTAAAAAGACTAGAATGCAGCAATAAAGACCGTGTTGGAATTGAATAACAAATTTGTAGGTGACTAGTACAATATGTGACTTCACCTGCAGCAGGTAAGCAGGAGTGGGAAAGTGCTGTGTCTCAAAGGACTGGCATCTCAAAGGAGTTGTGGGCAATAGGACCATGGGATGAGGGATTCAAAAGTCTAACACAGCATAGAGTTGAATTAGTTAATTCATAATTCATGTTTTGGAAGTCCTTTTTTTTTCTATGTAGAGTACTCATTCAAGTCTCCATGAGTGTAGTGCTCCAGTGGACTCTTGAAGATCAGTTTCATTCTTTGTGTGTGTGTGTGTGTGTGTGTGTGTGTGTGTGTGTGTGTCTCTCTCTCTCTCTCTCTCTCTCTCTCTCTCTCTCTCTCTCTCTCGCAATGGGGTTAGGTGACTTGCCCAGGGTCATACAGCTGGTAAGTATCAAATGTCTGAGGCAAGATTTGAACTCAGGTCCTCCTGAATCCAGTATTGGTGTTCTATCCACTGTATTTCCAACTTCATTCTTGAATCCATACCTGACTATTCTCTACTTCAAGAAGTCATGCTCCTAGACACTGTCCTCTTCCATCTCTTCTCTTTATCTCTCTGTTCCTAAATACACACATCATCTCCTACTAATCTAGATTCTCAGATGAGATGGTCTATTGAGGGAAGGAAGGAGAAAAAGTCCCTTTCTACTACCTTTCAGAGGTTTGGATTTTCCTTAGGTAACCCATTTGTATAGTTAATCATACTATTCCCTTCGTAACTCAAGCAAAGAGGTTTGGACTTTATAAAGGAATGGGGCTTAGTATCTTGTTTACACATTTAAGCTTCATTGTGTGACCACATTTACATTTAATATCATGTAATTACATTGAGACCTTCTGGGATTACATTAATTGATGGAGGACAGGGGTGAAGCTTCCTTCTTTGCATCTTTATTGCTACCTTCAAAGGCCTTTTTTTCTCAGTCCCCATCCTTTTTGGCCATTCTGTAGCACTTAACACTATTCCTTCCTTCTGTATGCTGTCTTCCCCCCTGGATTTTCATGTTATTGTTCTGCTGTGATTCTCTCCTTACCTTTTGGGCCATTCTTTTCTGTCTCCTTTGCAGATACATTATCCAAGATCTGCTTTCTATATGTGAGGGTATCCAAAGATCCTGTTTGGGGGTCCTCTCTGTTTCTCTCTCTATTCTCTCATCAGTTTCCATGGATTCTCTTATCATCTCAATGCAGATGACTATCTGCAAATCTATGAGCACAGCCCTTTCTTTCTCTTGAAGCTCCAGTTTCACATCTACAATTACTTGATATTTCTATCAAAATCTCCTATTGGCATCTCAAACTCAATATGTCCAAAATAGAATTTATTACCTTTCTCACCCATATGTTATCTTCCTTATCTTTGGTGGGGGCATCATCATTCTTCTAGTCACCTAAGTTTGAAAATTAAGAATTATCCTTGACTTTTACTCACCCTCTCCATCACATCCAGCCAGTCATCAAATCTTGTCATTTTGACCCCAGTATCCTTTCTCCTCTCCATTCATACCACTAATACCCCATTCCAATTGACAGAATAGCAGGTTGAATCTCCAGAAGTTCACTTCTCTCCTAATGGTTTTGAGGGTAACCTTAAGGAATTAGGGGTGTACTTTTTCTTGAGCTATCACTTTTGAACTCCCATCCAGTATGTTATATTCAATATCAATCATTAGTTAATACTTCCTCAGTACCATTTAACCAATCAACATCAATTAAGTTTTATAAAGGGATAATTACTAAGAAGGTAAATCAATGACCAAAGTACAAAACATCCCAAAATTGGAGCCCATTCCCCTTTACTATCTTGGGCCCAGCAGAAGTGGATTTATATTTCATATGGTTGCTTTAAAACATTTCACCTATGAGTGTGTCTCAACTGTTGGGTCTAATTACTGAGGGGCTGGTCAAGCAGATTACTAAATCGCTTCACAATCTCTAGTCTCTGCATGGACTCCACATCTCTTATTGGACTCTACATTGGGTTAGGCAACTATGGTTACTGGCAGATTCTTTTAATAATTTTATTTGAAGATTTTCTGATGGTATTCAGACCTTTCAAAACTTAAAGGATATAACCTAATCATTTTTGTCTCTGATACTGATTCACCTAAGATCAGGAAAGTTTGAAATCTAATAGAGACAAGAGAAAGACACTATGCATTCTTAGCCACATGGTGTCTGGGTAGGGAGATGAGGCAGCCATCTGCTACATTCCCTCTTACCTGGAGGCCTACAACATGCTTCCCCCTAACATAAAAGATACCAAAGGAGGGATAGTATTCATCTAGTTGAACCTTTTATGTGCACCCTTAGTTCTTGTTCAATGACCAATACATTTTTGTTGTTGTTGTTGTTGGTTCCCTTGCAAGTCAGCTGAAAGGAAATAGAGGATAGTTGTTCTGAATCAAGGAGAGAGAACTTCATCACACATTTTCTGAAGAACATTTACCAAGCCTCCGTGTGGATATTATACAAGGTCTAAGCCTTGGATTTAAGGACTCATTGACCAATCACTCCATTACAATCTTAATTCAAGTCCTTATCTTTTTTTGACCTATACTATTGCAATGGGTTCCCAACTGGTTTCCTTGCATTGTTCCCTTTTATAATTAATCCTTCATATAACTGCCAAATCAATATTCCTCAAGTGCAAGTCTAATTATATCATTCCTTTGCTCAAGAAGCTTTTGTGACTCCCCATTATCTTCAGGATAAAATTGTTTCCTTTGTTGGCATTTGTATTGCCCTTCATAATCTGACATCAGTTTCTCTTTCTAGGCTTACTTCGCATTGCTCCTTCTCAAACTATACTCCAAACTTGCTGTTTTTCATGCTTGGCATTCCATTTCCCATCCCTATGTCTTTCTTTAGACTGTCCCATAGGCTTAGATGCCCTCTCTCTTGACTTCTAACCCCTGTTCCCTTCACTTTTAGTTCAATTGCCGCCTCTCCTCAAAAAACTTTTCTTGACTCCATCCCATAACTGTATTTATTTTATATATAATCTGTATTTAATTATGCTTCCATGTTATATCCCTCAGTTTTACTAAGCTATTTGACTATCTAATTGTTGCTTTAACACATTGCCTGGGAAAAGTATAGGCATTTTATAAATGTCTCTTGAATGATTTCAATTGCAGAAGTAAATAGTATGACAAAATAATGTCGGATGATTGTAGTTACAGGAGTGTCTTAAAGAGTTTCCAAAAGAGAATTTCAAGCAAGTTTTGTTAACTGTTGGTAAATAATTGTTCTGACCAACTTATTGTTATGTCAATAACATTTCATAGGCATTTTGTAGAATGTCAGAATCAGAAGGAACTTTGGAACATAGACTAGATTCACAGAGATCATCAAATCCAGCCCTCTTATTGTAGTATTGCAATTGGAAGGGAGCAGAGGAGGGTGGGATATTAGAACACAGAATCATTGAGTGTTTGAATTTAAAGAGGACTGAAAAATCCATTTTATAGATAAGGAAACTGAGGTAAGAGGGGTTATACAAAAATCTGATGAGGTGAGTGAAAGTATCATGCAAAGAAAGTCAAACAGTGATAGGAACCTTGACTACCTAATGAACTGAACTTGCCCTGTGTGAAAAGAGCATAGGTCACTGATAGGACTTTGCATTTGCAGGAAGTTTCCTGCTAAATGAATAATCCATGGATAGTCACACTATCTTCTTCAAATAAAGAGAGGAAACATTCTTACAGGGAAGGGGGGGTAGTGAAAGAAAGATATTGTTCACTGTGTGGGAACTTGGGAGACAAGCAGGTAGATCAGTATGCAACTGTATGGAGATCATAGAATTGCAGATTTATAGCTAGAAGGGACCTTGGAATCTAGGCTAGTGTGCTAATTTTCCATATGAGAAGACTGAGGACCCAGGGAGGATGCCCCAAACACACAGGAATAAAGAACAAAGATGGAATTCGAAGCCTTCAACATTGAGCTTTTTCCACTATACCACACTGCCTTCTTTGATAGTTTTATTCCATTAGGAGCCTACATAGCTTTTTGGATCCAAGAATTGGATGTAAAAATCCTGTGGTCTTTTGTGAGAAAATAAACAACAAAATAATTTTCTTATGCACATTGGAGGAAGGCCTGCAGCATGTTAGATATATCCCTCCAGTAATCCTACAGGAAGATATGGACAAGAGTTGCATAGGATGACTAGGCATGGTTTGCTTTATTATAGGGGACTTCAATGAGATTACAGATTCATTTATGTGTTTTAAAATTCTTATGATTCCCTAGTTCAATTCAGTAAATCAAATATTAAGACTCAGGGGAGAAATAAACAACAGACCGAAAGGTAGGCGATTTGATTTGATGGATAGGGCACTGCACTTGAGTTCAAATCCAGCCTCAGATGTTGACTAGTTGGATGGCCTTTGACAAGTCCTTCTCTTATTTCCTCACCTAAAAATGAAGGAACTAGGCTCCGTGGTCTCTTAAGGTTCCATCCACCTCTAAATCTATGATCCTATGAATCTGTCTAAAATTCCTGCACAAAGTCTTGTTCTTATGCCTCACTTCTCCAAGTATCTGCCAGTAAAACCGAGGCTCTGGCAATTCTAGCACTCTGGGAAAACTTCCGTAATAGACTTTTGGCAGTAGACCAAGTCTACTTGCTGAACACTAACCTGAATAGAAAGAGGTTCATCACCAGCAGTTTGGCTCCTAGGTATGAATTCTTTGACCATAGCAACCATAAACTAAAGACCTAAGGTAATGCTTTTAAGAAACAAGAGGGAGAGAGCTACAAACTCTACAATGTCAAAGTATTAAATTATTATACAACCAGAGAGGGGAGTCATGGTGACCATTCTCATTCCCCCTTTCCTGTTCGTCCACCCCCATCCTAGGCAGGTCAACGAAGGGCAAAGAGTCTGGGGCCTCCACAATTCACTGGGGAGAGGGGCCAAGAGGGAATGGCCAGTACCCTTACTGCATATTCAGTCAAAGATGCCCCAGCCCCACTAGGGTTCTGTTTTCCTCTTCATGCTTTAATCATTTTGACACCAAGCTGTACAAAAGTAATTTAAAATTAACATGACTGACACTTGGTAGATAGCAGAAGCTGATGCTGAGCCCCACCCCCTCTCCCAGCCAGGCAAGAGGCCTTCATTCATTGGCTGCAGGTCCTGTGGCAGCTGATGAGAGGCCCAGAAAAACGAATCAAACAATTAATTTGCTAATTTAGTTTTCTGTTTAATTTGAAACCAGAAAATTGTCAATCACCTGTCAGCCCATGAGCTCAGCTCTCTGGCTCAGCCAGGGGCTACTGCAACATCTTGCTCAGCAAACTGGGACACCCACAATAGCAAGAGGAGGGGAACTTTGCTCCCTGTACCCAGTGAGGCCAGGCTGTTCTGGTAGTGAGTAGCCTTTACAGTCACATTTCACAATCACTTTTGTTAGGGGAATAGGAGACAAAGAATACACTTAACACTTGGAGCAAGCAAGAAAACATAAAGTGTTCTAGGAATCCCAGACTTGCCTCTGGGATTCTCTGGATTGAGGTGTGTCAACCACAGAAGCACTGTTGCTGTAGAGTCATTTTCAGTCATGTCCAACATTTGGGGTTTTCTTGGCAAAGATCCTGGAGTGATTTGCCATTCCTTTTCCAGCTCATTTTAGATATGAGGATCAATCCTTCATAGTGGAGGATCTCTTACTTTACTGAGAAAATAGAGCCATTTGCCCTGAGCTCATTCCCCTCCTCTACTCTGTATCTCAAAGATCCTCAGCATTTCTTGTGCCCTAGTCCTTTACTCCAATTTCTGATAGACCTTTTCCTTGCCAAAACTATAATGTTTAGTCATTTTTCAGTCATGTCTGACTCTTTGTGACCCCCTTTTTTTGGGGGGGGGGTTCTTGGCAAAGCTACTAAGAGTAGTTTGCCATTTCCTTCTCCAGCTCATTTTCATAGATAAAGAAGCTAAGGCAAACAGGTTAATTGACTTTCCAAGAGTCACACAGCTAGTAAGTGTCTGAGGACATATTTGAAGGAAGTCTTCCGGGCTCAGGTCTGGCACTCTATCCACTGTGCCACCTAGATGCTCCTTTTGCTTCTCCATTTATTCCCTCCCACCTCTCCTAATAGCTTGTTCCCTCAATAATCCCCCTTTGATCTTTCACTCTCCACTGGCTTCTTTCCTGTCACCTACAAACATGCTTTGATTTCCTCCATCCTTAGAAAAACTTTCACTTGATCCTGACATTTTTTCAAGTTATCATCCTATATGTTATCTCTTTTTCATGATCAGTCCTAGAATGGGTAGCCTATACTTGTGGTTCCTACTTCTTTACTTCCTACTCACTCCTCAGTTCCTTGAAATCCATTTTCTAAACCCACCACTCAATTGAAACTCTTTTTTTCAAGGGTACCAAAGATTATGTAAGTCTCATGACCTCTTCTCAGTTCTCATTCTACATGACTTATTTACATATTTTGATAGTCAATCATGTATCCTTCTAAATATTCCTTCTTGTATTGTAAGAGGGAGAATTTAACCAGCAGATTTCTCCAAAAAGGATCTAATCACAGAAACTGGAGTTTTAATAAACTAAATACTCATTATTCCTTTAGAAAATATAAGCATCTTTTTCTAATTTCTTGGAACAAGAATTTTGAGGCTGAGCTGCTCTAGTGTTAGGGGATGCTGTATCCAAATAGGGAATGGAGAGGTGCACTTTCCAATAGATGAGGTAAGTGTTTAAAGCAACATCAAATTGTGGAATCTCTGGTAGTGAAGAAGAGAGTTGATATGGGAACTTAAGAGAGGACTGACCTGGGGGATTGAGAGTGAGGCCAAGGAGAGGAGAAATCCTGGGAGCTCAGCTGAGTGATCTGATAAGCAGAAGAAAAGCCCGAGGACAGAAAAAGTCTGTTAATCCTTTCATTTTATGACCCTGTGAGCTCATTCACTCCCATGACTTTGATGCCTTAATTTCTATATCTCACCCTAAGCTTTCTTTTCTGAGTTATAGTCCTATGTTACCATCTTCAGGCTGGACATTCTACCTGGATGTCCTAGAGTCATTCTTTCACTTATTCCAATTCAAAATCTTAGAGTAATACTTGATTCTTACCTTCTCTCACACCCTTCAATTCTAGTTAACTTGTCATTGTTTGTTGTCTTTATAACACCTCTTGCACTTATTCCCTTCTCTCCATCACTTCCCCTAGTTCAGGTCCTTATTACTTCTTACTGGAACTATTACAAAAGCATCATCTTTAGGGGTTCCTACCTTGGTCTTTAACTTCTCCATTCCATCCTCCACATTGATGCCAATTCTATGCCTAGGATGTAGATTTGGTCAAGTTAACCACCCTTTCCACCTCCCTCTCTTCCCCAATTCAGACATCTTCAGCAGCTCTCAATAGTCTCTAGAATAAAATAACCTCTCAGTTTGATATTTAAAGCCCTCCAGAATCTGGCTCCCACCTTCCTTTTCAGTTATATTTCCTTTTCCATACTCTCAGTTTTAGTCTGAGTTCCATCTCCTGTTCTGTGGTTCCCTACATCTAGAATGTCCCCCCCTTCTTACTTCTGCCTCCTAGCATGCCTGATTTCTTTCGAAGCATCCCTTATGTGACACCTCTTACATAAAGCTTTTCCTGACCCTCCCGATTGGTGGTGCATTTCCTCCCATTTCCCCCCATTTCCCCCCATTTCCCCCATATTTAATTTTGAAACCCCAGCACAGTATTTTGTTTAATAATAATTGCTGAATTGAACAGTTCACAAGGAAACCATAATAGATGTATTTTCACTAAATTGACAAGAAAGAATATCTCAGTTCAAAGCAGAGACATTGAATCAACTAGCATGAAGCTGTGATAAAAATCACTCCTCACCAATACTACAGGGGTATACTCTTTTGTAGTTTGTAATAGAATCATACCTTTAAAACTAAAAATCAGTCAATAAACATTTATTAAGCAATTCCTGAGTGCCAGGCACTATATTATTCATTGAGGATGCAAAAAAAGAGACAAAATACCTGCCCTTAGGAGCCTACAATCTAATGCAGGAGGCATGCAAACAAACATATACAAAGCAAGTTATATATAGGATAAATAGGAAATATTAACAGAAAAAAGGCACAAGAATTAAGAGGGAAGTCTTCCAATAAAAGATGGGATTTTAGATTTTAGAGGTCATCTAGTATCTTAATTTTCCAATAAGGAGACCAAGACTCAGAAATAAAGTTGATTTGCCCAAGATTGGATAGCAGAATTTGAATTTGAACCCAAGTACTCTCACTGCAAATCCAACACACTTTCCATTCTGCCATGTTGCCAGTGGAGAAATGCGTCCATGCAAGAAAACTCCTGACCCAGGAACTGTGATAGAATAGGAAGTTGGCATACTATTCTCTGCTGCTCCCTGCTGGTCATCATGTTACCATGATCTCTAGTCAGGGTGTTCACTGAACTGTTCTCAACTACCATCAACTGTTCTTCAGTTATCTGACCCCTTTTGGCCATCTGCTACCATCTATCGAATTGTGGTGGCTTGTAAACCTTTCTTTCAAAGGAGGGTTAAAGCTTTAATTTGCGTAGCCTTAGACCACCAAGCCAGATTAAGGAACCAACTTTGTAAATCAGCAGATGCCCCTAAGGCTAAGTTCTCTGCTGCTTTCACTCCAAGTCTCTGCCTGTAGCCTTATATCAGATTTGAATTTAGAGAATTCCTTTAACTCCTGTAAGATCCCCAATTGTCAGTGTATCACCCCACAAACCTTTTTGAGGCTCCAACTAACAAATTAGAATAAGAGTGTTATGAGACATGGGAAGGAGATTCTACTCAACCTTATGATACTTCAAATCCTGGTTGTTAAGCAAGAGAATCCAGGAGTATGAGTAAAAAGGCTAAGTGAAGTGGGATGTGGGAGGAATATGGCTTATCAGTCTCTTTAGAATCTTGGTTCTAAATTCTTAGTTTTATTTTGCATCCCTGCCAGTAACAAAATTCTTGATCTTTGTTATGCATTTTTGACAGACATAGAGCTAGATTGTTCAAATGCTACACTAAGAGATTTGTATTTTAGACTTTATTTAGTAGGGGGCCACTAAGTTTCTGGTCACGGGAGTAGCAGTCAGACCTGGTATTAGGAAGATTATTTTGTTAGCTTTATGAAGAAGAAATTGGAGAAATGAAAAAGGCAGCAAGGAAACCATTGCAATAATCCAGAAAAAGGCAATGAGGGCCTGAACTAGAGTGCCTAGTGGCAGGGAAGAAAGGAGAGGACAGATGAAAAAGCAGATTGTACAGGACTTGACAACCACTGGACAGAGGAGTGAGAAAGAGAGAAGAATCAAAGATGACAGAATTGTCAGATCTAAGTGATTGGATGGTGTGACCATCAACAGAAAGAGGAAAGTTAGAAAGAGAGGTAGATCATGATGTATAAATGTTGCTTCAATCTCAATATGACTAAAAATGAGCTCTGGATGATGAAACATTAGAACCCAAGAGACTGGGACTGAATATATCTGTATAGATTTTAAAAAGAAACTAAATAAATATTTAATGAGTACTTGTTATATGCAAGATATTGTTCTAGGCCCTTGGAATATGATGATAAGAAAATCAATCAGGCTCTGCACTCCAGGAGCTTATATTCTACTAGGTAGGTAAATGTGACTTATACATAAAAAAGGTGAGCAAAAGAGACTTCTACTTTTTTTTTTTCTAGGTTCTTGCAAGGCAAATGGAGTTAAGCGGCTTGCCCAAGGCCACATTAGCTAGGTAATTACTAAGTGTCTGTAGCCGGCTTTGAACTCAGGTACTCCTGAATCCAGGGCTGCTGCTCTATCCACTTCACCACCTAGCTGCCCCCAAAAGAGAGTTCTAGAAAAAAATACTCTTGGAAAATTGGAGGAAAGAAAGATACTCTCAGGGGCGGCTAGGTGGCGCAGTGGATAAAGTACCGGCCCTGGAGTCAGGAGTACCTGGGTTCAAATCCAATCTCAGACACTTAATAATTACCTAGCTGTGTGGCCTTGGGCAAGCCATTTGAACCCCATTTGCCTGGAAAAACCAAAAAAAAAAAGATACTCTCAGGTTTCAGATTATATGTGGGAGGTATTTGCCCAGAGGTTATAATGGATTAATAAAGGATAAAGTATAGAAGGAGAGAAGAAAAGAGGACATATGATAAATCTTTGGAGAACATCCATTCTTCAGGAAATCAAAAGAGGTCATTGAGGACTGAAGAGACTAAAAAGAAACAACGCAAGAGGCAGAAAAAGAACTAGGAAAAAGAAGTGTCAGAGATGCCAAGGCTGAGAATATATATTAAGAAAAAAATAGGGGATGGGCTGCAAGCAAATCAGCTACAGAAATGTCAGAGGATGAGGGCTGATAAAAAGAGCAGTGATAAAGATTGAAATTAAAAACAAAGAGGTTATAGGTGGCTGTGGGGAAAGTGGTAAGAATGAGGAAGAGAATTCAGGAGTACCCCAATGGTCGGTTCTTGACCTTCATTATCAAAGAAGACAAATAACATCACTATGTTTGAGACAAATTACAGTGTGATCAGACCAATTTGAGCTTGGAATGCTTTACCACAGGTCAGACACAAATTTAGTTCATGTGAAAACCTGGGGCGGGTACTCTAGACTTAAATTTGTCACGTTTTCTTTGAGCTGCTTCAGTTTTGCCTTGCCCTTACTAATGAAGGCACGCCATGCTGGGCAGTCCTGTGCCAGTGTCTCCCATGCTGTACAATCAAATTTAAAGTTCTTAAGAGAGATCTTCTGGGTGTCCTCATATCACTTCTTCTGACCCCCTTGTGGCAAACATACTTAGTTGCACTCTCTGTAGTCATGTTGGAATGCTAGGCAGTTTAGCTCTAGAAAGGACCTCAGTGTCTGGTATCTTCTCCTGCCAGGTGATCTTCAGAATCATCCTAATACAATTTTTTTTTTAGGTTTTTTTCAAGGCAAATGAGGTTAAGTGGCTTGCCCAAGGCCACACAGCTAGGTAATTACTAAGTGTATGAGACCGGATTTGAACCCAGGTACTCCTGACTCCAGGGCCGGTGCTTTATCCACTGAGCCACCTAGCCACCCCGAAATCCTAATACAATTTAAATGGAAGCGATTCAGTTTCCTGGCATGGTGCTGGTAGACTGTCCAGGTTTCACAGGCATAGAGCAATGAGACTCTGTAGACCTTCAGTTTGGTAGTCAGTCTAATAGCTCTTCTCTCTCACACTTTTTTCCAGAGTCTCCCAAATACTGGTAATGTGTGTGCCTCATTATCTATGTGAACCTCCTTTGAAAGGTTCACTTACTGCCAAAGTAAGTGAACTTGTCCACAGTACTCAAAACTTCTCCATTTGCTATAATCGATGGTTTCACAAATGGATGGTGTGGTGCTGTCTGATGGAGGAACTGTTGTTTTCTTGCTGTTAATTGTTAGACCAAAATGAGCACAAGCAGCAGAGAATCAATCCATACTTTGTTACATCTCAGCTTTAGAGGTTGCATCGAGGCACTCATCTGCAAACAGAAGATCCTGCACCAACACTCCCTCCACTTTGGTCTTGGCTTGTAGCCTTTTCAATTTTCCATCATTGCTGTAGCTGACCTTGATACTGCGTTCATCTTTATTGAAAATATTTGATAACATGGCTGAAAACATCATGCTAAAAAGTATAGTAGCAAGGACACACCCTTGTTTCACTCCATTGGTGACTGGGAAATCTCGAGAGCATTGTCCACTATCCAGAACCCCGGCAAGCACACTGTCATGAAATTCACCCACAACACTGATGAACTTCTCTGGCAACCAATTTTGACATAATTTGCCATAAGCCCTCATGACTAATAGTCTCAAAGGCCTTGATCAGATCTACAAACATAGTATACAATGAAATATATGCCTGTTCCTCGCATTTTTCCTCGAGTTGCTGGATAGCAAACACCATATTGACTGTTCCTTGACCCTTTCTGAAGCCACACCGACTCTGAGGGAGGTGAGCATCTTCCAGGTGAAGGATAAGCCTATTTAGAGAAGGACTCTGGCAAGAATCTTACCAATAATGACTAAAAGATAAATAACCCTGTGATTGTCAAAGGACAGTCTTTACCATTTACCTTTATAGAGATAGACAATGGAAGCATCCTTGAATTCTTGAAAGATAACTTCTTCCTACCAATTAATCTGGAAAATTTCAGTCAGCTTTTAGATAAGCAATGGACCCCCCAGCTCTCATAGAATCAGCACCAGGTGCTTTGTTACTCGAAAGAAGCCTAATGCCATTCAAAACCTCCTCTTCAGTTGGAACTTCACTTAGGGACTGATTCACTTCAACTTGAGATAAATAGTCAATGACTTCTGCATTGATTGATGTTGATCTGTTAAGAACACTATGGAATGGGGGCATTGAGGTGGTGCAGTGGTTAAAGCATCAGCCCTGGAGTCAGGAGGACTTAAGTTCAAATCCAGCTTCAGACTTTTTTTTAAGGTTTTTTTTACAAGGCAATGGGGTTAAGTGGCTTGCCCAAGGCCACACAGCTAGGTAATTACTAAGTGTCTGAGACCGGATTTGAACCCAGGTACTCTTGACTGGCTGGTGCTTTATCCACTGCACCACCTAGCCACCCCAGCTTCAGACTCTTAATAAGTATCTACCTCTGTGACCTTGGGCAAGTCACTTAACTCATTGCCTTGTTAAAAAAAAGAAAAAAGTACACTATGGAAGTGTTCAGCCCATCTCTCTAGGATGGTTCCCTATTGTTGATCAATGTTGATCCATCAGCACTGAGTGGTTGAGATACACCACAGGTCTTTGACCCATAATTAGTCTTCATGGCATCATAAAAAGATCTTTGGCTAGTTACTATCTGCATAAAACTGAATTTTATCTACCCTCTTACTGAGCCAAGAGTCCCGCATCTCTCTAAGCTTTGCTTGTACTCTACTTTGGAGAGAATTAAATGCTGCCTTCTTAGAAATGGAGAAACTATTCTGTTGGCATATCCTGTGCAAAATCTCATTTTTCATTTAGCAGCTTCTGTATTTTCCCATCATTTTCATCAAAATAGTATTGATATTTGCAAGCATTCTGACCCAGAAAAGTATCCGAAGTGCTATACAACAAATCTCTGAAAGTTACCCACTCTTTTTTCTGCTCCACTGTTGCCAACTTTGTGTGTTGGGCTCAGTTTTTCCTCCAATTTAGCCACAAACTGTTCCCACTCAAAGAAACACTCTTGACATTAATTCTTCTAGTAATCATTTTGCCTTGGAGCTGTAGCTTCAGATGAATGTGATAGCTTGTAGAGGATGAATCTTCTCAGTCCAGCACTGTACCATTTTGTCACTCTCATATCCTGTCTGTCTTTTCTTCTTATAATCACATAGTTTATTGATGCCAATGTTTGCTATGAAGTTGCATCTGGGAAATTTTATTGTGTTTAGGTAAGCAGATGACAGAGTTTGTGATGAGAAGGTCATGAGATGCACAAGTCTTCAGTAGTAAATGACCCCATTGCTATTGCTATTTCTACTTCCATTTCTCCCAAGGACTCCCTGCCATGTGTGGTTTATATGTGCTTACTCTAGCATTAAAGTCACCCAGAATTATAAGCTTATCTTCTTTTTTTAAAATGTGTGATCTTGGGCAAATCATTTAATTATATAAATATTTTATTTGTTTTTCCAATTACATACAATGGTATAAGCTCATTCTCTTTTTGGCACATTGATGAGAAGGGTCTGTAGGTCTTCATAAAATTTTTCTTTTACTTCATTAGGGTTCATCATGGTGGGAGCATAGGCACTGGTGTTTTCTGGAAGTGGCAATCTCATTGTCATGAATCTGTCATTCACCCCTTTTGGTAGACATTCAAGATTAGTTTTGATTGCAAAACTTCCCCTAGCTTCATGGCCCTCCCCTTCCACTCCAGAAAAATGTGTATCCAACTCCAACTTCTGTAAGCTGGCCTTTATATGCCTACCTTGTTTCACTCAGGGCTCTATTTGGAAATGATACCTGCTGAGTTCTCTTGCAACAAGAGCTGTTCATCTTTCAGATCTATTGGATCTTGTGTTGTCTTATAAGCAACTCTAAGATCCTCCCTTCGGATTGACAAAAATGATTTTTAAAAAATTAAAAATTACAATTGCAAAGAGGCCATAAGAAAAAAGTACCCTATTTTACTGGTGCAGTTAAGTGGTGCAGTGGAGAGAGTGCTGGGCCTGAGTTCAGATTTGGCCTCAGACACTATCAGCTTTAGAACTCTGGGCAAATCATTTAACCCTGTTTTGCTTCAGCTTCCATCCAAATGAACTGGAGAAGGAAATAACAAACTACTTCAGTATCTTTGCCAAGAAAACCCCAAATGGGGTCATGAGGAGTTGAACATGACTGAAACAATTGAGTAACAACATTTGCCCTATTGATGAAGCTGTGAAAAATTGGTCAAGTTATTCTGGAAAATAATAAGGAACATGCTTCCACAATCAGAGGTAATGGATAAATAAAATGATGGACGATACTCTTTGATGCATTGATTCCACTACTAGGCCTATACCCAGAGAGATCAAAGAAAGAGGCAAACAACTTATATGTTCAAAAATATTTATGGGAGCTCTTTTTGTTACAGCAAAGAACTGAAAGGAAGCAGAACCATTTGTAAAATTTATACAATCATGGACAATATTTTTTTTTTTTAGATTTTTCAAGGCAATGGGGTTAGAAGTGGCTTGCCCAAGGCCACATGGCTAGGTAATTATTAAGTGTCTGATGTCAGATTTGAACCCAGGTACTCCTGACTCCAAGGCTGGTGCTCTCTTCACTGCACCACCTAGCTGCCCCCAAAGTTGAGTTTCAATCATGGACAATATTGCAAACAACTTCCAGAGACTTAAGAATTCTGATCAATGTAATGAGCAATTTCAGTTTCAGAGGTCTGATGATAAAGATTGTTAATTTCTGACAGACAACTGATGGACTCAAGAGACAGAATACAATTTCAGACAGTCAATAAAGAAATTAGATTTCTTTTCTTATGTTTTTGTTACATGGTTTTTATTTTTCTTGCCCAATCATTCCTCACTCCAGTTTGGAAGTGAAATCAGAAAACAAAAGAAGATTGTTGAAGCACTTTTTCCTAATTAGATGCTAAGACAGTTTTCAATATTCATCCTTTTGCAAACTTTCAGAGTTCCACCTTTTCCTACCATCTTCCCTTCCCTTCCCAACTCCCCATGGCAGCAATCTGATATTGGTTATAAATGTACAATCGTGTTTGACATATTTCCATGTCAGTCTTGTTGTAAAAGAAGAATTAGAACTAAGGGGAGGGGAAAAACCATAAGAAAGAAAGAAAAAACATAAAAGAAGTTTTTAAAAAGTGAAGTAGTATATTTTATTCTGCATTCAGAATTCATAGTTATTTCTCTAGACATAGATGGGCATTTTTCATAAGAGGTCTTTCAGGATTGTCCTTGATCACCGAACTGCTGAGATGAGCTGTATCCATCATAGTTGATCATCTCACAACATTGTTGTTAATGTATCCAATCTTTTCCTGGTTCTGCTCACTTCACTCAGCATCAGTTCATGCAAGTCTTTACAGGCTTTTCTAAAATCTGGCTGCTTATAATTTTTCACAGAACAATAGTACTCCATAGCATTCATATTCTATAGCTTATTCAGCCATTCCCCAATTGATGGGGTTAGAGCTATTATAAACATTTTTGTACATATAGATCTTTCCCCCTTTTCTATTTCTTTGGGATATAGACCTAGTAGTGGTATTGCTGGATCAAAGGGTTGGAGTATTTTTTAAAATGCATAGAGCAGAAGGAAGACCAGAAAGAATCATAGACAAGCAAGACAGTTTTATAAGTTATATATTTAATTTATTATATATTGAAAAAGAAAAGCAAATTACACAATTGGAATTATCAATTTCATGGACAATTGTCTGTTCTAATATGTATCTGAAAATGTCTGTTTTATTTGGTGTTGAGTTCAAAATAAAAAGAGACAAAATTCAAGAGGTCAAGGATTGAGTGTAGCCAACTCTTCCAAGAAGTTTTTAGGAAAGGGAAGACTATGAGATCATGGATTTAGAGCTGGAAGAGACCTTAGAGGACAGCTATTTTGTGTCCCAATTTTTGGATGAAGAAACTAAGAAACTAAGGTCCATTTCACTGAGAGGGAAAATAACTTGCTTAAGGCCATTCAGCAAGGTCAAGGAATGAATTCTTTGTTTTTTAGGTTAAGGGAGACCTGAGCATATTTGTAGGCAAATGGGGAGGGAGCCAATAAGAGAAGAGACTGGAGGTGAATATATCATAGAACAATAGGGATTTTATTCCAAGAAGCTATTGGGGAGTGGTGGCTCTATTTCCTTCCCTAGGAAAAAAATTTATATATTTATTTATATAATATATATTTATATATATTCATGAATATTTTCCTGCCTTCTTTCTCTCTCATTCTAATCCAGTCCTTTGCCCCATTCCCAACTCTTAATTGAGAATGAAAGAAAAACCAAACCTTCTTACACATAAGTATAGTCAAGCAAGACAAACTTCTACCTTGGTCACATGTAAAAATATAGATAGATAGATAAATAGATAGATAGATAGATAGATAGATAGACAGACAGATATCTGAGTCCTTCATCTTTATCAGGAGCATGTTTCATCATTAGTTCTCTGAAGTTGTAGTTGGTCATTATGCTGAACAGTGTCATAATTCTTTCAAGGTTCTATTTTTTACCATGTGCTTTCACTGTATAAATTGTTTTCCTGCTTCTGTCTACTGCATTGTATAACAGTTCATATGTCTTCCCAGATTTTTATGGATAATAGCATTCTATTCCATTTATATTTCTAGTTATATATACTTATGTTTAGCCACTCCTCAATTTATAGGCACCCCCTCAGTATACCATTCTTTGTCACCTCAAAAAGAACTATAAATATCTATATTCTTAGATTTTGCTTTGATATGCCCAATCCCTCCTTTAAAGTACCTTCTCTTAGATTCCCCCTCTTCCCTTCTCTCCTTTCCCTCCTCTATTGCTGTTGAGGGAAATTAATTTTTGTACCCAATTTGAGAATATATGTGAGTATATTCTTCCCTCCTTTGACCAGTTCAGATGGGAGAGATACAGTATTTCAAGTTCTCTACTCCTTTTATGATGGTGGTTGCTAAATCATGTATGATCCTGACTATGGCTTCTCTACTTGAATTCTTCCTTTCTGACTGTTTGAAATATTTTTTTCTTAGATCTGGAAGCTCTGGGTTTTGGATATGATGTTCCTGGGAGTTTTCATTTTGTGATTTCTTTTTTGTTTGCTCATTTTTCAAGTCTACCAACTGACTTCAGATTTGATGTTAGGACCAGGTTCTGCACACTTCTGGGAAGTCTAGGCCTGTTGCTACTTTCTTGAAGTACTGAGTTTAGGATTATTCCAGGCTCTCAAAGACAACTGAGAATGAGGACCTACAAGCTGACCTAAGAGAAGGCAAAATATGATTCCTGCCCATTGATCTGAACTCTGTAAATTCCTTCCCTATGGATGCTACAGAACTCATTCATTATCTATCCCCTGGGAAATTCCCTTAATGATGCCCTGGCATGGATCTGGAATCTCCTCCTGCCCTTGAATACATATAAGTCTCTCCCTGGGCAATGGATTGCTGGCAAAGAGCTCCTGGCCAGACCCTGCACCCAGTATCTCAGTGTATGCAGACCTTTAGAGCTATCTCCCTATGCCGACCTGGGATGGAAAAATAAACCACTATGACTTTTTCTTGGATTTCCCTATCAGAATTCAGTCTGGTGCATTTTCTAGATTCCTTTGGAGAAGTGTTTTGGGGTTGTTGTTTTTTTGAGGAGGTGAGAGAATGGGAGCTTGCCATCCTGCTTCTTGGTACTTGGCATTGCTTCCCATTACTCCACCATTTTGTTTTCTCCTCCATACCCCTCCCTTTCAATCAAACAAGGATTTAATAAAATGGTGTATCCCCTTATCTTTAACTTACCTCGCAGGATTGCCGTGAGGATCAAATGAAGTAATATTTTAAAAAGTGTTTAGTACAGTGCCTACCATATAGGAGGAATTATAGAAATGCTCTCTCTTTCCTTCCCTTAGCAGGGAATGACAAAGTTGGAAAGAGCCTTACAAGGGGAATGATAGAACCAGAAGGAAGAGGAGAAACTAGCTAGTATAATTTCTTCATTCTACATATGAAGAAATGGAGGCCCAGAATACCTAAGTCATTTACCTAAGGCCATATAGCTAATTTGTTATAAGGACTGTAGATTGAGATCTGGAAAAGAACTGAAAGATCATTTAGTCTAACCTAATTATACAGATGAGGAAACTTCCTAAAGAAGTCGCAGAACAGAAACTCCAATCCTGAACCCTTGTCTTCCAGTCTTGTGCTTTTTCCAAATATACACTTTATCCCATTTTTACTGGGAAGAATTGCTAGGTGGTCTCATATGTCACTTACTGATTGGTACTAGTGAATTGAAACCTATCTGACCCTCTTTCCAGACAGAATGTTCATGAACAAGTAAAGTGATTTGCTTTTGTCCCCACTCTTATTCTCCTGTATCCCCATATGCTCTGTTGTACTGGAACCTTCTTTCTTGGTCACTCAGGCAGTAGGGTGCTAGCTGGTGCCTGGTCTGTGGCTGGGAATCCTTAGAGGGAAAGTCAGGCAATTAAATCAGGATGGATTGAATTCTTAATTGACACAAATGAGACAGACAGACAGTTGGAAGAATGGGGGATGGAGAGGGAGCAGGTGTCCTAGATATGGGGGGGGGAAGGAGAGAGAGAGAAATAAATCTAACCTAATGGGGCTGAATTCAGTCCACTTGATACTATAGTGCCGAATAGGAGCAGATGCAGACTTTCATACATGTTTGCTACAGCTTCCCCACAGGATGTTGGGGTGGTGCAATTGGTCCTTTCTAGTGGCCCTTCCAATGAGCTTTCTAGTAAAACCACTAGCTCATTCACTCACCCCTAATTGACCTGCTTAAAAATAAACCCATTGGGGGGGCAGCTAGGTGGCTCAGTGGATAGAGCACTGGCCCTGGAGTCAGGAGTACCAGGGTTCAAATCCAGCCTCAGACACTTAATAATTACCTAGCTGTGTGGCCTTGGGCAAGCCACTTAACCCTATTTGCCTTGCAAAAAAATAACCCTAAAAAATTGCTCTAAATCACTTATTAGAGAAATGCAAATTAAAGCATCTTTGAGGTACCACCTCACACCTTTCAGACTGGCCAATATGACCAGAAAGAACAATGATCAGAACAATGATTGTTGGAACAATGATCAACATTGGAAGGGTTGTGGGAAATCTGGGACACTAATACACTGTTGGTGGAGCTGTGAACTCATACAACCTTTCTGGAGAGCAGTCTGGACCTATGCCCAAAGGGCAACAAAAATGTGTAGACCCTTTGATCTAGCAATACTACTACTGGGCCTATACCCTGAAGTGATGATGAAAAAGGGTAAACACATCACTTGTACAAAAATATTCATAATAGCTCTATTTGTGGTGGCAAAGAATTGGAAATCAAGTAAATGCCCTTCAGTTGGGGAATGGCTTAGTAAACTGTGGTATATGTATGTCATGGAACACTTGTTCTAATAGAAACCAGGAGGGATGGGTAATTCAGGGAATCCTGGAGGGATTTGCATGAACTGATGCTGAGTGAGATGAGCAGAACCAGAAAAATACTGTACACCCTAACAGCAACATGGGGGTGATGATCAACCTTGATGGACTTGCTCATTCCATCAGTGCAACAATCAGGGACAGTTTGGGTTTATCCGCAATGGAGAATATGATCTGTATCCAGAGAAAGAATTGTGGAGTTTGAACAAAGACCAAGGACTGTTGACTTTAATTTAGAAAAAAAAAACCTGCTATCTTATTGTCTGATCTTGCTACCTCTTATCCTTTATGTTTCTTCCTTAAGGATATGATTTCTCTCTCATCACACTCAATTTGTATCAATGTACAACATGGAAACAATGTAAAGACTGACAGAATGCCTTCTGTGGGGGGTGGGGGGAGGAGAGTAAGATTAAGGGAAAAATTGTAAAACTCAAAATCAATAAAATACTTAATTAAAAAAAATGGTTAGCAAGTCAACAGACTAAGGTCAATTCCTAGCTCATATACTTACTAGCTGTGGGTCCACTGGCAAATCATTTAGACTTTGTCTCAGTTTCCCTAACTGTAAAATGGGAATAAAAATAGCACCTACCTCCTAAGGTGCTTATGAAAATAAAACACAATAACAGTTGTAAAGCACAAAGTCCTTTTAAAATATTAATTATTATTATTATTATTATTAAAGAAAGGAGAGTGGTATTGAATACTCTGGATAGTTCTCTGGAATCAGTCAACATCTATTAAACACGTTCTATATATTGAGTAACCAGAACACAAAAACAAAACTGAAACAATAACTTCCCTCAAGGAATTTATATTCTATGAGGAGAAACAACATGTAAACATAAGTGCATGTAAAATAAATAGTGTCAGTTGAGATCCCCTCCTCCACTAGCTGGTGGAGGAGAGGGTTAGAAATCAGGAAAGGGCTCTTGTAGGAGGTGGCGCTGAAGCTGAGTTTTCAAGGAAACTGGGGCTTCAAAGAGGTAGAATTTCAGTAAGACAAGATGGACCTATTGTCCCTCCCCCTCTCCCTAACCCAAGTGAATTCACTGAGTGATAGTTGATTCTAGAAAAGCTTTCTGGGGAAAGTATCCTTATCTGGATGCCAAGAGGATTATGTACCTTCATTCCGGCACATTGGGAAGAGACAATATCCATTTTTGTTTTGACATCAAGGCAGCCTTTTAAGTTTAACCAGATTCATTTTTGTTAGTGCAATAAAAAGGGAGGTCAGGGAACTCTGCTGCCTGACAAAAGGAAAGCTATTGTGCCTTTTAAGTTGGCAACTGAAAGCCTGCTTTTAATGCAACTCACTCTGCTCCATCACCCCAGAATGTCGAGTTTACTAGGAACTGAACACATTAGCTTGGACTGCAGTGGTCCTAAGTGTACACAGGTAGGACAAAGGGCTTGATGGCAGCATTTCTCACCTGCTTTCAGGTCAAGGGTCAGTGCCTCACTAGCCTCAGCTTCTCAGCTGAATTCAGATAATGGCAGAGAACCACTAGGACCACCCCCATATGAGCTGGAAAAGCACCAGCTCTTGAGTCAGAGGATCTGGTTTCTCCAGTCTTACCTTCCAGTTACTCCCTGTATACCCTGGAGCAAGTTACTTAACTGTGTTGTGCCTCAGTTTACTCATCTGTAAAATGAGAGAGCCCCTCCTAACTCTAAATCTATAATCTCAGCCATGGCTAGGAGGATCTTTTTGTTGTAGCAAGTATAGTATTATGAAGAAGCAATTTTTCTAGACTAATATGTCATAGAATCAGAAAATATCAACTGGAACATCCAATGCCAGAGTTGGCAAGAAGAAGCAACACCATCAGATGGATGCAAGCCTTAATAGTTTCCTGTTTTTTCTCAATAGGAAAAAGTAAGAGGGACAGAAAATAATGCTTGTTAATATGTATCATATTATGTGCATTTTATATATATATATGTATATATATACATATATATATATATATATATATATATAATTTTTATAAAAGAAGCTCACAGGCCTGGGGAATTAATAACAATATTAACAAACATTTTTATAGTAATTCAAGGTTTGTGTAACACTTTATATCTCTCATCTGATTTTATCCTCATAACACCCCCATTTTAAAAATGGGCACTGGGCACTGACTGAGAGATACATGACTAGTTCTGGACCAGGTATATAACTGTTTCCTCAACTGTAAAAATGGAAACAGCCTCAACATCTTTTTTGAAGGGACATTTTAAGTATAAAATGAGATAATATTTGTAAAATGCTTTGCAAACTTTAAAATGCTGTGTAAATGGAGCTACTGCTATTTTTGCTAGCTATTAATAAAAATGCTTAATTTCAGTTAAAGGTTAATGAAAATGAAGACTTGATTTTTTCCCTCTGATCCAAGTTTATAATGCAAGTTAGAGTTAGGGTTAGCCCTAATTGAAGTATAGACCTTAGGTAATCCTTGGAATGTGGTTATTGCATCTTTTCAAATACTCAAGCTTCAAAATGAGGCCTGCCTCAAAGGGTATTTGTTAAGAAACCCAGGGAGGAAGTCAAACTCACTTTGTCAGGAGAGCAAATTCAGTTTGCAATTCTGTGAGGACCAGAGGAACCGAGGGGAGTATGGGAAAGAGGAGAGTGTGAGGAGGAGGTAGGGAAAGCACTTCGAATCTCTGGATGATGCATGTTAGTCACAAGTGTTTTGTTTTTGTTCTCAGAAGTAAGGGAAGTGAGAGGAGAGAAGGTGGATTTTTGTTCATTGAAAATAAAAATAAAGACAATATGAATCTTTGAGTGATCTGGAAATTCCCATTTACCCATAACACTAACAATTATCATGGGGTGGGGGTGGGGGGGACACTGTGTCTTTCAGACTAGAAACTTTTTTTCAAGAGGTGGGGAAATCCACAATAAATGGAATTTTAAAAAATGATTCCCCCCTTTCTATTGGCTTCTCCCAACCTCATTCAGCAAAAAAAAAAAAAAAAAATCCTCTTAGAAAACTCACTTTACATTACTTTTCAATCTCTAATTCAAACTTTATCCACAACCCATCTTGGAGAGAGGAGTCCAAAAAGAAAGCAGTCCCTACTTGGAGCCCCATTTTCCACATCCCTCCCAAAACTGCCTCTTCCATCAGTCCCTCATTAGCCAGGCAGGAGCCAAAGACCCCTTGACTGTTCACTTAAGGAAAGAAATACCTTTGAAAAAAGGATTTTCTTCTTATCTATCCCATTCCATTGACACACTTCCACCTGCTGTGGGATTACACCACCATCTGCTGTTAAAAAGGAAGACAACAGCCTATCTGAAATACTAGCTTCTCCAATCCACCTAGATGGATGGATGACTTTTAAGTAGTCTATTCTCTGTAAAGGGAGGGAAGGTGCGGTTGTAGCTGCCTGGTTTAATGTTACTAATGAATGAGCTTGGTCAGGAAGGAAGGGGTTGGCATAATGAGTATGTTCAGAATGTCAGTGAATCTGTCTTTTTCCTTGACATTAAGTAAAGAGAGGTGGTGCTGTGCCATGGACCAGAAGCCGGGACATTTGAGTTCAAAGAGCCAGTTGGCTTTGATTTAGATGAGCTGGTTCAGGCCCTATTCAGCTATAGAGCAAGTGCTTTTGATTCATTTGGCATAGGTGAGTGTTGACTCCCTCTCAGGTCAGATCAGCTGATTTACTAAGGATTACCCAGATACCAGAAGCTTCTGCTTCAAGACAGTTCTCTATCCACTATGCCTGGTTTTTACAGATGAGGAAACTGAGGCAAAGTTAATGTGTGGAAATCACAAGGAAGAATGTTTCTGTTTGATCTGATGAAAAACTACTGAGTTTTCCAAACATGAAAATTAGGAGGCATGTGTTTGTGGTGGGGAGAGTACTAGTGCCCTTGACTTTTCTATCTCTACTTGTAAAAATCTCAGCCACCTCTCCTTCATGAAGCAACTTGATTTGCAGTGACCTATTCCTCCTTTGACCTTACAAAGCACCTTGACCTTCTCATATGTGGTAGTCTTCTAGTTTGTAATATAATTTTATCTTCTAGTGTTTTGAATCCCTCTGCTCTTGTATCTTCTCCATGAGAGGTAGCGGGGAGTAGTGGTTATAGTGCTTGCTGATTCCAGATCCCATCACTGATGCTTACCCTGGATAAGTCACTTTCTCTTGGTTTCCTCACATGAAAATGGGGGAAATAATGCATGTTCTACCTTTTTCACAGAGTGGCTATTGGGCTCAAATGAGATAATGAAGGTTATAAAGAGATTTATAAATGCTGGTCTTATGAAAAAGGCAGGAAACAATGCTACCTTCTTTTCCTAGATATTTCCTTCTTTTTGGATTTTCCTGATAACTTTTTTCTGCTCCTTCTTATCTTACCTTTGTTCTGTCTTCTTTGCACCCTCACTATCTACATCATGCCCTTTGACTATGGGTGTCCCTTAAGACTGTGTCCTGGACCCTCTTGGTTTCTCAACACTCTCAGTTGATGACCTCATCTGTTCCCATGAGTTGTTATTATCTCTATGCAGATGACTCCCTGGTTTCTATACGCAGACCCAATCTCCCTCCTGACTTCGAGTCCTACACAACCTAAACTGTATACTAAATATTTTGAATTGAATGTCCCAAAGGCATTTTATACTCACCATGTCTGAAACAAAATCCATTATACCACCTAGTTTGAGACCTTTTCTAAGTTTCCCCAGTTACTACTGTCTTCTCATTTCAAGCTACCTTCCATTTGCCTTGTATATATATATCTTGAATGTAGATATTCTATGTATATATCCTCTCTCCCACTTGAATATAAGCTCCTTGAGGACAGGATATCACATATCAGAGCAGTTCACAGTTCTTGGAACAAAGTAAGCTCTTGATACATGCTTGTTGAATGGTTTCCAGATCCCATATCCCACTTTCTAGGGTTCAACCATCTTTCTAATAAGGAACCTAGGGTTACAATCACAAAGATATACTCATTCATCGCCATATGCAGACAATTAACTGCCAAGGTATTGTCAATTCTTCTTCATCATTTAGAGTAAGTCACATTTATATAGAATTTTAAGGGTTACAAAGTGTTTTACAAATATCAATTCATTTTATATTTACAACAACCTTGGAAGAGAAGTAATATTATTTCCATTTTATAGAGGTAGGGACTGAGAGGAGAGTCATTTTGCCCAACTCAACTAGGAAGTATTTGAGATTAAATCTGAATTCTAGTTACTTCCTGACCCCAGGCCCAATGCTCTTTCCACTGAACCACCTGATTGCTTCTTTCATGTCTTTCTCCATCTCTCTACTCACATAATCACAAGCCTAGGTGATGAAAGCACCTCCTGCCTATCTTTTTGCAATAGGTTCCTAATTGTTCTCTCTGCTTTGTCCCCCCCCACATACTTACCAAAATGCATTTTTCAAAACATAAATAGATAATCACATAACTCCCCATCTCTTTAAATTCCCTAACATACCTAGTATCAAATACAAACTAAACTGTCTGACCATTCAGATCTTTCACAACCTGATTCCAGACTACCTTTCCATACTTTTTATACCTTTTCTTTACACATACACATACTCACAGTACACACATACACATTCACAGTCCAGTTAAACTAACCTTGCTAGTTCTTAAAATTTTTTAAAAATAATTTTATTTACATGTTTTAAAAAAGAAAAAGCTTTTGTAACAAATAAGCATAGTCCTGAAAAATGAATCTACACAGTGGCCATTTGCACAAATGTATGATTTTTTCCCTTCACCTTGGGTATATCTATCACCTCTCAGGCAGTAAATAGCTAATATACTTTATCTTTGGTCCTCTGGAGACATTTTTGGTCATTTAATTATTATATTATAATATATAATATATATTATATATATAATATATAATATTATAAGATAGCTTCTGGGAGAGGTAGGGAAAAGATACTTAGAGAAATTATAGTGATATGGGGGGGGTTTTGAAAGGTAGTGGGGTTAAGTGACTTGCCTAAGATAACACAGCTAGGTAATTATTAAGTGTCTGAGATCAGATTTGAACTCAGGTCCTCTGATTCCAGGGGCAATGCTCTATCCACTGGGCCACCTAGTTGCCCCCAATTACAGTGATTTAAATAAAGACGTCAATAAAAAATATTCCAAACAAACAAAGTTTTCACTTAACTGTAGCTATAAAAGATACTTGGTCTTGTTATCTTCTGATTTTTTTTTAAAAGTTTGCATTCAAGTTGTAGATCCCTCTTAAATTTACTATTGTGCATGGTGTAAGATGTTGGTCTAAGCATAATTTCTGCCAAACTGCTTTTCAATTTTCCCAGAAGTTCTTGCCAAGTATAGAGTTATTTCTTGTGTGATTATGTTCCCATCAACCTCTTTATTTACAGATGAGAGAACGGAGGCCCAGAAGAATGAAGTGCTTTGCCATTTGTCTTACAGGCAGGAATTGGCAGAGTGAGAAGAACTGGAATCACTGATCTCTCACTTCATTGTATCAGCTGCTACGAGGCAGAGTTCTAAGCTCAACCCCAGGTCTTCTGACTTTGCTTAGAAACTATCTCTTCAGGCTTATCTCTTTACTGATATTTGTCCCTGGATCAGGGATAGGAATATGAAACCGCATTCTTAATCTCCTTTCTCCATGGGAGAAAATTCTGCAATGAATTCTACTGGCAGGAGAGCAAACCTAAACAAAGCTGGGCTGTGGGAACTCCGGCTTTTGCTAGTTATCTGGAGAATTGGCCCTGTGCTAAGTGTTACTCATTTTCATGAAAACTTGAGCTGAATGAGTGGGGAAGGGTAGTCCAGACCATCATCAATCCAATTAGTTCTTAGCTGCCGAGCTCCCGCAGAGCTAGGGTAGGGAAGGATACAGTGCGTGGGGAGAGAGAGAGAATGCTCGCCCTCCCTCTTGTGGCACTTACTAGAATTACAGCTACCCTTAACTGGGTAGGATTAAAAAGCAGAATCAGATCAGAGGACTCGGGAAACTTCCCTGTGGATGAGATCCAGGAATCTTGGTTGAACTGAGAGTTATCTTGATATGGGAGAGGTTCTTTACTCTAGGTCTGGTATATATTTTCTATATTCTTTCTCTGATTTCTGTTTTGCTACTGATTTGGATAAATGGGTTTTCTTGGAAAAGGAAGGAAGGAAGGAAAGAAAGGTGAGAGACAGACAGAGAGACAGAAAGAGACAGAGGAGAGAGAAGTTAGATTACTATATCAAATTACTTGCTGTCATGGGGATGGGGAGAGGGGAAGGCAGGGAGAAAGGTAGAAAAATGTGGAACTCAATAGCTTACAAAAAAGATGAACGTTGAAAACTATCTTTGCATATAATTAAAAAATAAAATAATATTCAAAAAAGAACTGAAGGAATTATTGAAGATGAGACAAGTGCTTTATAAAATTTCTTTAAAAATTCTTCATGAAATCAAGATGAAAAACTTTGGGAAAGGTTTTATATAGCAATCATGACAAAAACTTGACCTTTAAAATATAAAGTCATTAATAATTCAGAGTAGTTACTGCTTTTTTTGGGGGGGGGAGTTTTGCAAGGCAAAAGAGCTAAGTAATTTGCTCAAGGTCACATAGCTAGGTAATTATTAAGTGTCTGAGGTTGGGTTTGAACTTAGGTCCTCCTGACTCCAGGACTGGTGTTCTATCCACTTGTAATAAAAGGTATAAACAGGCAAAAGAGTAAGCAAATCATTAATCATCACTTGAAAAATTGTCTTATTAGTAATCAAAATGATGCAAACTAAAGCAACTCATGAGATACCATCTCATAATTTTCAAATTGGGAAAAAATAATTCAAAGTCAACAGACTAAGAACTGATTACCTTCTAAAATGACCACCATGAAATATGCCAACAATAAAAGTGTGCATATCCTTTGATCCAGCAATACCATTACTATATCTTTGTCCATAATAGATTAAAAAAAGGGGGAGAAGAACTTAGTAAGGTTTTTTAAATTATGTCTAAGTAACTTTTTTTAAATTTGTTTTTCCAACAAACATGCAATCGTAGTTTTAACCAATCTTTTTTTTGCAAGTTTTTGAGTTTTACGTTTTTTTCTCTCTCTCCCCTCCCCCGACAGAAAGTAATCGAATATAGGCTCCAAAAGTGTAATCATGGTAACTATAGATCCATATTAATCATGTTGTGAAAGAAAAATCAAATCCAAACAGAAGGAAAAAAAAACAGAGAAAAAGCTATAATATATAAGACAATTTTGAAAAGTTAAAGCTAGTAAGCTTTGGTCTACATTTAAACTCTACAATTTTTTTCTCTGGATATGGTTGGTATTTTCCATCACAGGTCTTTTAGAATTGTCTTTGATTATTATCCTGCTGAACTGAACAAATATATTATAGTTGATCATCACCCAAAGTTGTTATTAGTGTTTATGTTCTTCTGGTTCTGCTCATCTCACTCAGCATCAATTCATGTCTTTCTGGGCTTTTCTGAAGTACTGACCCTCATAATTTCATATAGAGCAATAGTGCTCTATCACATTCATGTACCACAATTTTTTCAGCCATTCCTCAATTGATGGGCATCCCCTCAATTTCCAATTCTTTATCACTAGGAAAAGAGCTACTATGAATAATTTTGTACATATGGGTTTTTCATAATCTCTTCAGAATACAGACCCAGAAGTGGCTTTGCTGGATCAAAATATATACACAGTTTTATTGCCCTTTGAGCATAATTCCAAACTGCTGAAAAAACCTATCTGTGCAAAAATATTTATAGCAGTTCCTTTTGTGATAGTGAAGATTTGGTAACTGAGGACCTGCCCATCAATTTGGAATGACTGAATGAGTTTGTAGTATATAATTGTAATGGAAAATTATTGTGGTAAAAGAAATGATGAGCAGGATAATTTCAGAAAAACCTAGAAAGACTTACAGACTGATATAGAATTGAAGTAAGAAGAACCAGGAGAATATTGTAAACAGCACAATTTACAATATTGCATGATAATAAATTGTGAAAGACTTAGTTACTCTGATTAACATAATGATCCAAGACAATCCCAAAAGACTTGATGAAAAATGCAATCTGCCTCTAGAGAAAAAATTGGTCCTTTGTCTGTTTCTTTTCAAGTTTTCTTCCACAAAATGACTAATATGAGAATGCTTTACAAGATTATACATGTATAATCTATATCAAATTGTTTACCATCTCAGGGAAGGAAGGAGAAGATAGAATTTGGAGTTCAAAACTTTAAAAACAACCCGAATGTTAAAAATTGTCTTTGCATATAATTGGGGGAGGGGGATATTATAATAAATAAATAGAATACTGTCCCAACTCTGGCATGGGCTCTCATCACCTCCTCCTGGATTACTGCAATAGCCTGGTGAGTCTGTCTGCAGTCTCTCCGCACTCCAGTTCATCTTTCATTCTGTAGCCAATGATCTTTCTAAAGCACATATCTGACTATATAACCCCCCCCATCAAATTCCAGTGGTTCCTTATGATTTCCAGTTATATCAAACACAAAATACTCTGATGTTCAAAGTCCTCTTTAACTTAGCCTTCCCCAGCTTTCCAGTCTTCTTGTACCCTTTACTCTCTGATCTTGTGATACCTTCCATCTTGCTGTTTTACAAATAAGGTACTCCATTTCTCAGCTCTGGCCATTTTCTCTGGCTTATCCCTGAAATATTCTTGCTCCTCATCTCTGCTGCTTGGTTTTTTTGGAACCCAGCTAAAATTCCAACTTCTAAAGGAAGCCTTTCCCAAGGTCCTCACTTCTGTTCACTATTTCCTATTTATCCTATACTGAACTTGTTTGTACATATTTGCATGCTTGTCATCTCCCTCATGGAACTGAGAACTCCTTGAGGGCAGGAATTGTTGTGATTTAAGTGTAACTGAATAAATATGCAACAGTAAGCAATCACGACAGAATCCTACCCAGCACTTTCCTCCTTTGTTCCAAATTGAGAAGTTGAGATTGCCAATGGCTGTTTGCCCTTCCATAGAATCATTATCCCTTTGTCTCCTTAGCTTAGCATAGTCTTCTTCTTGCCTGCTTTTGAACATGATCAGATTTCCCCCAAACCCACCCAGCCTTTACAGATCACACACACAGATCTACACACACACAGACACACAGACACACAGACACACATACATTCCTAAAGGGGCAGCATCAAAGATCTAAATCCCCTATTAATGACAGAAAAATACAATATAATATACAAGGGAGGTGTGTGTTTTGTGTGTGTGTGTGTGTGTGTGTGTGTGTGTGTCCGTGTCTGTGTCTCTGTGTGCATGTGTGTGTGTGTGACATAAGATGATTTTCCCAGGTGAAGCAGGGAAAGATTGAGATGGAGAAGGTTCAGAATTTCCTTTGGGGCTGTAATGACTCTCCTCTTTTATGCACCCAAAGTTCCACCATTAGCACTTAATGAGTTCCTTTGTCTCCCAAAGGATGTCATGCCAGACAGAAGGGGGAAGGGAACAGCAACCCAGAAGAGGAGGCTTTTGCTGTGGAAAGGTGGAGGAGGTGGGGACTCATTTCCCTACAGTTTTTCAATCCATAAAAAAGGGAAATTAGGTGATTTCTAAGGTCCCTAGTAGTACCAACATTCTGAGTCTAAACTAGTGAAAATGAAGGGGAAAACCCCAACTTAACTGAATTTGTCATAATTATAATGAATTATAATTATAATATTCTTGTCCCCCCCTGCTCTTTCTTCCTATTTTTGCAGAACTGGCTTCCCAGGTTTCCTTCAAGTACCAGTTACAATTTCACCTTTTACTGGAAGGCTTTCCTTATCTCCCTTAATTGCAGTGCCTTTTCTCTGTTAATATCTTCAATTATTCCTGTGTATGTATATATATATATATATATGTATATATATATATATATATATATATATATATATATATATATATACATATATATATATATTGTATGTACCTGATTGTTTGCATATTATCTCCCCCATTAGGATGTGAACTGACCATACTGTCCATAGCGTTTTCTTGGGAAAGACTCTGGAGTAGTTGAGTAGACCCTAAATAAATGTTCATTGACTGACTGACTGATAGTGTCCTTCAGTAGCTTCTGAGAGGGAAACAAAGCTCATTGTCTCTGCCCTCATGGAACTTATAACAGATAAAAATAAGGAAAAAAAGATGCAGAGAAATAAGATCAGGTTAAACTCCACTGATATTCCCAGAAACAAAAGGGAGACCTTTCTTTGTAAGACTTCTCTTTTCTTCTTAAAACACACACAACACACAGACATTTACTGATATATTTTGTTTTTCTATCACCTTGATTTCCAATATATCCTTTGCCTCAACTCAGGGTGCTATTTCTTGTAACAAAGACACACACACACACACACACACAGGCACAGAGAAAGAGAGGCAGGAGAAGGAACAGTTCAGCAAACTAACCCAAAATTGAGTGAATCTGACAATATTTGCAATTTTCCACAGTAATAGTCCCCCCCCCCCCCACCAGTAGAAAGGAAGAGAAATGAGTTTTTCCATCTTATATTCAAGGACCAGGTTTGATCTTTATAATTATGGAGTATTCAGTTTTATTTTTCAAAATTATTTTCATTTAGATGTTGGGATCATTGTACATATTGTTTTCCTGGTTCTGCTTGCTTCATTTTGCATCAGTTCATCTAAGTCTTCCTATACACTTCTTTTCATAGTTATCTTTCCTTTTAATGGTACATCCTTTTAATGGTTACATCTATATGCATGGTTAGTTTGATCATTCCCCTATCCCTGTGCTTTGAAGGGGAACCTACTTTATAGCCTCACTTGATTTTATAGTCATTTAAAATTATAACTTTATAATTTTGCTCAGAGATGTTTCTGTTTTTCTATCTAGCAGTCATAGGAGACAGCATGGTACAAAGGAAAAGATCTTGGTCTTGGAGTCAGAATCCCTAGACTTGGGTATTCACTCCTCTATGTTTTAAGCACCTGTGTAATTCTGGGCAAGTTATTTAGCCTCTCTCTTTCTCCTCTCCTCTCCTTAGTCAATCAATAGACATTTATCAAGCGCCCACCATGTGCCAGACTTGTGCGAGATCCTAGGGATAAAAGTATGAAGCATTTCCCACCCACTTGGAGAAACAACTCCCATGTATAATGATACACAAATATGGAGAGTTCCTATAAAGTCATGAGGGTGGGGTGGAAGCCTTAGCAACCAGGGTGATCAGGATGGGTCTCCTGGAGAGGGGGCCCTTGAGTGCAATTTTGAAGGAATGTAGGGAGCCTGAAGAATTGAAAGTAAGGACTGCATTCCATCCCTGTGAGAGCTGGATCCAATAGGCTATGGCATGTGAAATCTTATCATGCTTAATATAGGTATTATTATTATTATTATTATTATTATTATTACAAAAAAAGCACCAGAATATGGGGTTTGTAGGGAATTAGATAAGGGCATCAAATTTGCTGACTGCCCCCTGGTCTCCAATGAAATCCTATGAAGTCTGTACTATTTGGGGAACCCTGGGGAATCCTCTATAGAGAATCCTGGATTTCTAGGGGACATAAGCAGGATGCTGGATACGAGGAGGGGAAAGAACACCCCAAGTGGAACAAATAAGTATTAATTAAGCACTTATTGTAGATCAGGCACTGTGAAGACACTGGAGATACAAAGACAGAAGAATCTCAGTAACCCCCAGTAGCTTGCATTCTGTTGGTGTGTAAATAAATGGACTTGCCCTCAGAAAATGAATGTAGAAAATACATACAAAATAATTGAAGGGAAGGGGAGCAACATCTAAGTAAATTACGTTAGGCTTCTCTTAAGAGAATGCATTTAACTGAACTTTGGAGGAAGCTGTGGAATCTATGATGGGGTGTCTGGGTGGGGTTGGACATCATAGGCATGAGGAACCCCTGTACAAGGCCTAGGAAGAGTGTTCTGTTTTGGGACTGGCCAGCTGCCCAGCTTTATTGGAACCAAGAGCCAGTAAATAAAAGTGAGAAATAACAAGCCTGGAAAGGTAGAATAGCAGCATATTTTAGAAGGTTTTATTTAAAAGGCAAACAGAGGAGTTGTAAGTGCATCATAAAGACCCGTGGGATCATAATTAGAAAGATTTGTGCCTGCTGAATTTAGGTAGTGTGGACGTTTACAATGGGATTGAAACAAGTAGATTTAGGGAGAGCTGAACAAATCCAATATGTCCCTTAAAAATTATTTTTCATTGACAAATGTTGAATTTTTTGTCCTTCCTACCACCCCTCATAAAAAAGAGAAAACTCTTGTAACAAATATACATGTACCTGGATACATTAGCCATGTCAAAAAAATTGTCTTATTAAAAAACACAACTACACAGGTTCAAGACAACAACAGATCTGGAAAAACATCTTGAGGTTTTAGTGGACCACAAACTGAACATTAGTCAGCTAGTATGGCCGCAAAAAAATAGCTTGTGCAATCTCAGACTGCATCAGGAGAGACATTGTTTCTAGGAAGAGGAAGGTGATAAACTGTGCTCTGTTCTTGTCAGCCCTCATCTGGAGTATTGTGTTCAGCTTTGGGTCCTGCATTGAAGCTTTGTAAGGTGTCCAGAAGAGGGAAACAAAAATAAGGAAGGGTATTGACTCCATGAGGATGAAGAATAACTATTATTTATTATTATCATCATCATTATTGTTAGTAATACTATTATACTGTAAGGATTTTTTTTTAAAAAAAGATAGTTTCAGAGAAACCTGGGAAGATTTACAAGAATTGATATAAATTGAGCAGACACAGGAGAACAATTTATACAGTAATAACAACATTGTAAAGTGAAATACTTTTGAAAAAACTAATTAACTGACCAATTCAGTGACCTGCTAGGGTTCCAGGGTACCACTAATGAAGCATGTTGATCACCTTTGGATGGAGAGGTGATGAACTCAGGGTGTCAATTATTTGTCTGATATCTCTAGGAGGGAAGATGACAAAAGAATGAAAAAAACACAAGTCATTACTATCCCCAAGAAAGCAGTTGAGATGATGTCAGTAATGACCAAGTCATATGCTTTTTCATTTTTATAAACCTTTTATAAGAATGGTCTAGGGTGGGGGGAGGGAAGCAAGATTGGGGGAAAACTGTAAAACTCAAATAATATCTTTAATAAAAATTAAAAAAAAGAATGGTCTATAAATTTAACAAAAAAGTTCTTAATGAATATGAGATGGAAACTGGACAGTTTTCATAATCAAGTTTCTATAGCTGATCACATCTATATAGCCACACAATTAACTGAAAGATGAAGAGAATATGAAATCCCATTGTCTTTATTGTTTGTTGATTTTTAAAAAAATGCAACCTAAAGGATTCTATTCCAACAGAGAAGTCTCTCAAAACAAAACCATATAAGATTCCTTAGTATGATATGCCCAAGATGAAGCTATTCAGTGACCTGATTATTAATGACAAATGAATTATAAACAGTGATGTGGGGGTGGCTAGGTGGCGCAGTGGAGGGGCGGCTAGATGGCACAGTGGAGGGGCAGCTAGTTGGCACAGTGGAGGGGTGGCTAGGTGGTGCAGTGGAGGGGCAGCTAGTTGGCACAGTGGAGGGGTGGCTAGGTGGCGCAGTGGATAAAGCACCAGGCCTGGAGTCAGGAGTACCTGGGTTCAAATCCAACCTCAGACACTTAATAATTACCTAGCTGTGTGGCCTTAGGTGAGCTACTTAACTCCATTTGCCTTGCAAAAACCTAAAAACAACAACAACAAAAACCCAGTGATGTGTACTCACTAAAGATATATGACAGATGTCTTGTGTAGAATTCAAATCCAAGAGAGATTTTTATATGTATAGGGAAATTCTCCAGAAATTCCTATTTGCAGATGACATTATGCTGATTTCATGAGAGAATCTGTTTAAGGAGATCTATGGTTACTCAAAAGAAACTTTCCAAATAATATCTACAGGAAAAATTAAGTGGATGAAAAATGTCTATTTTCCAGACTTTGGAATACAGGGAGGTCAGTCCATTGAATTGCTCCACTAGTAGGTACAGTTTGAGAAGGCATTGAAGAGGAACACAAAGTTGAGCCTAGGACTGAAGGAAAAGAAAAGAATGGACTGGATAGCATTTGGGAAATTCAGCACTGATCTTCATGATCCTGAGACTTAACATAAATGTTCTCTAGAAAATACTACGAAGCATTAGATCTTGCAGCAGCATGATTTTTGAAGAATACAAATTGTGGGTCACTAAAGGTCAAGGGAGATATATATAGTAAGCAGAAGTAAGCCATAGAATACAGGGTTTCTCTCAAAATTATATGCTCAGTTTAAAGCTTTGGTAGCTGAAAACTGTGCTAGAACTTTTGGAATTGTTTATGTTTCCAAGAAGACTTCGAGGCTCAAGCAGGTGGCATCCTTCCTCTAATGTATCCATGATCTAGTTAATTTGAATGCTGCCTCCAATGATGCAAAATGGCAACTCATCTATATATGTCCATTCAGTGTGACTTTGAACCCTGTTCTTCCATAAATCTGCTTTAGGCGGTCTGTTCAATATGCTGGAGGCCTTTTTTAGCATTTGCCAAGCATCACATGAATACCAGTAGATTGTTTGGGCATCCATAGGCTAGCCTTACTTTCACAACATAACTAGCCACCCAACTTCTTTTCAAGTCATATTTTTCTTTGATGGCATAAGAGATGTTATTGAAATTTGGCCTTAGACATGTAACAGCTATGTGACCCTGGGCTCATTAGCTAAGTGACTTCACTTTAATCTCTGTTTGCTTTAGTTTCCTCAACTGTAAAATGGTAATAATAATAATATCTACCTGTTGCTATGATTCATCTCTTGGCTCTGGGCATTTTCTCTGACTGTCTCTCATGTCTGGAATGTTCTTACTCTTCAGGGACCTGAGTTCAAATCTAGCCTCAGACATGACCTATGTGACCTGAGCAAGTCACTTCAACCTCCTTGTCTTAGTTTCCTCATTTGTAAATGAACTGGAGAAGGAAACAACAAACTACATCAATATTTTTGCCACAAAAACACCAAATGGGGCTAACAGGTTTGAAGTATCATTCTGTTTTTTTTTTTTTTTATCCTTTTCATTTCTAGGTGCTGGCAATCGAACCCTTGGACCAAGAGCTTAAGTTGTGATCACCTTGGAGGCAGAATTTTAGGTCAGATTGATATTATGGCCAATCTATCAGGGAAGCCCAGAGGATCTGAGGTGCCTGAAAATTGAGCCTTTTGAGGGCACTAAGTAGGAACTATAAAGGAAGTGAACTAAGCTGTGAATCCTCCTCTCCTCCACAGACGTGAATATGATGTTGGGGCAGGGATTAAGCCTCCCAGGTATTGGAGGGTGATATTCTTATGTTTGCTCTTGCTATGTCTTTGAAGTAAACATTCCTGCCTGTCAAGTGGCCACATGGCACTGGAATACAGAGGACCCCCTACAACTAGGGTAACACCCTCGATGGGGTCTAGAGTCAGTGGCAGAGGGACTGATCCTAGGGGGAAAGGGAAACATGTAACACACCTGACCTTCAGACAATGGGGGTCAGGCAGCCCTTGTTACAAAAGGATTTAATGAATAAAGCTGAAAGATTATTATTGAATAATCTTTAATTATTTAAATAAGGGGCAGCACTTTTTTGTTAAAAGAGATTCTTGGAACAAAAAAAATTGGGAACCACTGACTTAGGCCAATTAGTACCTTAGGAGGTGTTTTAAAAAATATCTGACTGATTTACCCTTTGGAAAGGGTAAATATTGCTCCCATGTACACTTTGTACATTTCGCCTAAACCATACCACTTTTTTCTTGAATGTCATTTTGGTTTCCTATCTCATCACCCTTGCTCAGGCCTATGCCTGGGCTGCCCTCCTTCTCCCTCCCTAGTCCTACTCCATCTTCCAAAGCAGAACATAAAGACCATTTCCTCCAGGAAGCCTGCCCTGGCCATGCTATTGGTCACTTCTCAGGCTTCATAAAGCATTCAGTGTTGTTAGAGTTTTTATATTGATGCCTTAACCTTCTACACTGAACTCTTACCTATCTTATCTCAACTTTATATCTTCATACTCACCACCTATTTTGACAGTAGTTGCTGAGTCATTTCAGTTTAGTTCACTTTTTGTGACCCTATTTGGGGTTTTCTTGGCAAAAAAAAAAAATAGTTATTTGCCATTTCCTTTTGCAGTTCATTTTATAGATGAGGAAACTGAGACAAACAGGGTAAAGAGACTTGCCCAGAACCATATAGCTAGTTTCTGATGCTAAATCTGAACTCAGGTCTTCTGGTCTCCAGGCCCTCTATCCACTATACCACTAGCTACCTCTACTTTGGCAGTAGGTAGGGATAAATATTTAAAAGCTAATGATCCAACTTCATTTATTTCGTGTCATTGCTCCTGGTTCTGCCTTTGATAGTCAAGCAGATCAAGTCTGATTCATATCACCCCTTTATACATCTAAACATCAGGAGAATGTCTCCTGTTCTTTAGTCTTCTTTTCTCAAAGTTCAACATGCTCATTTCATAGGACCTTAGAGTTTTGATCTGGAAGGAACCATAGATATCATCTTGTTCAATGCCCTATTTCACAGATGATGAAAACTAAGGCCCCTAGAGATAAAGGGACTTATTCAGGGGCAAATAAGTAGCAAATTTAAACCAAGCACTTCTAACTTTCAGTACAAAGCTATTCCCCTTCACCACTGAAAGGGTGACTTCTTTGGTGGGACCTTAGGCAAGTCATTTAACTCTCTGAGGATCAGATTCCTGGAGAATAATTAGTCAGTGTGCTAGGCCACGTGCTGAACTCTGGACTACCTCCCTCATAAGGAAGGATATTAGGAGAAAAGTTTTACAGGAGTGTGAGCTATTATTGCCTGATCAATTCACAGCAGAGAACTGGGGACTTCACTTGGAGGTATGGGGGGAGGAAGGCAATATTTGCAATTTTAAGATGTAATGGGGCTTTATGGTGAAGGCTGGAATGCCAACTGAAGATTCCATTTTTGTCTTTTCCTCCAAACCTTAATCCACTTCTTCCCAGGGTTTCTGACTCTGAGAGAGTTATCAAGGTTCCCCTTACACAATTTGAAGAGTAGCATGGAAGGGTCAATGTGTATAACAAAAAATTAGGGATCCTTAGAAGGTCCTTGTGAACACATCATATAAGCTGTTGTCTAAAGAACCACCAGTAGATGAGTGGATGCCCTAGCTTCCCCCAACCCCAATCTCCTTCCTCCTCAGAGCTTCTGAACTTAAACATAAACCACAAATCTGGGGGAGGCAAGTGGAAGAAAGGGGAAAACCCCTCCTTTTGTTTTAAAGTTTCAGATTGAATTGCAAACATGACAAGTAACCCAATAAGTAGGTGTTGGGGAAGACCAAGTGGTCCCCAATTTTTAGTGCATGGAAATCCCTTAGTATCTTCTTCACTACTCCTCCCCCTTTCCCTAGTGTCACTCCCATACCCATCCTCCCCTCCCTTACTCCCCATAGGCATTCTGCCCTACAAAAATTCTTGGTTAAAAAAATAGGATTGCCTTCAAGCTAATTGTTCAATCAGTCAGTAAATATTAATCTCCAACTATGTGCTGAATGAGTCACTGGGGGGGGGGTTGGTACAAGTACATAAAAGAAAAAATTCCTACCTAATAGTAGACATCTCTCAAGGCTTTGGATCTGGTACCCTTGGGGCCTGACTCCAGAGGAAGGAGGTTGAAAGGGAACAGGACTTTTAGAGATGGAATGAGGGAAGTGTCCTGGACAGGGAAGCGAAGAAGGAACCATCCCTTTCAGGGAGGAACATGAAGAAAATGATGGGGAACAGTGATTTGAGAAGCAGGGACCAGGATTGAACTGTGAGCTCCAAGAAATCAGGAACCATGCCTTAATATTCCCTTTGTATGGCCTCCAGCACCTGGCAAGAGCACCTACACACACACACACACACACACACACACACACACACACACACACACACATACACACACATCCAACCACATACACAGGACAGAAACCCAATGACATTTGTTAAGTAAAAGACCACAGGCCTCAATGAGTGGAAGGGACTTTTAGTTCTTTATTTCATCAATAGTCTTTTGATTTCTGGAGGGGAAGACAAGGATTGTCTTATTCAGAGTCTCCCTCCCTTTAATGTGGTCTACAGACTTTTAGGTTAAGATGGGAAGGCCCAGTAGAGTCAGCCAGTCTTTTTTTTTTGCCTTTTAGAGGTCTCATATCTTGTTTTTACTTGCTGCTGCCTCCTGGAATACTCAAGCACTTCTGATTCCTCTGAGTCAGGGGGAACTCCCAACACCAGGGGAGCTGGTTACAGGAGGTAGATTTCAGCTCAACCCAAGAAAAGAATTTTCTGACTGGCAGAGTTGACAACCCGAGGGCAATGTACCCAAGCAGGTCACAAGATCCTCCCTCCCTGGAAGTGCTTAAGTAGAGTCTGGCTGGCTGATGGGGTTAGGAAGGGGGTAACTTCTGGGCCCTCTTTCAGCTTTCAGACTCTACAATTGTCTGAACTCAGAACAAACTATCAGGCATGTTTGGACGAGTGGGTCGGGCGAAGACCAGGTGGATTGGTTAGTCATTTAACTGCCATCTGTTTAGGGGGGGAATGAAAGGGGGAATGATTATTAGATAATAGACTGAAAGACTCCTTAGAGGTCCTAGAAGAGGCTTCTGAACTAACCTCTTCATTTTACAGATGAGGAAACTGAGTCACAGAGTGTTTAAGTGATTTACCCAACACAGAGGTGGAAAGCCTAGGATTCTTCCCATCAGACCAAGCTGATTCTTGAATGGGAAGCAAACAGATCTGATGTTCAATCAATCAGCCAATCAATTAGCATTTATTAAACAAGTTCTATGTGCAGGACCCTGGGAATAAAAAGATGCAGCCCCTATGGACAAGTGTAGACTTCTCCTTGAGAAGAGTATTAAGTTACTTCACTTAGCTGGGCCTCTTATCTTGTGTGGAGAACAAAGACAGGATGACGCCTCTGAATTGGGGGGGAAGTAAGATGAGAGGAGTGAATAGTCATGTTTGAACACAGAGTTTCAGAAATGCATTCATGACAGGGAGAAACTGGTAGGAATCCTCTGAAATGTCCTTGTTCTTCCTTCCCTGGTGGGAAACAAAATCTTCCATGGAGAACCACCTTCCAAGGAAATTCCCCGAATCTCTAATATCTGAGACCAATGCTCTTGCCAAGAGCACAGATCTCCTGACCCAACTAAACAAAAGTTTCTTGTCCTAGTAATAATCCCTATGTGCTCTCCTGGGTAGGGCAATAAGAAAACCCTGTCTGTCAGAGGTAGGAGAACTGTCAGGATGTGGAGCATTAGAACACAGAATGTCAGAACTGGGAGGAAAGGTTAGAACCCAAGGGAGAGCCCTTGAAACAGAATGTCAGAACTGGGAAGATCCTTAGAACATGGAATGTCAGAGCTGGGAGGACCCCTAGACTATAAAATTTCAGAAATGGGCCCTGGGAGCCTAGTTATCTTGTCTCAACTTTGGTCATCCTCTTAATCTCTCCATCTCTGAAACCCAGGACTCAAGTCGGGTCCACTAGGTCTAATAGGGAACTGGCATCCAGCTTCATGATATTTGCAAGTTATTGTTTCTTGCAAGGCAATGGAGTTGTGATTTGTCCGAAGTCACAGCTAAATAATGATTAAGTGTCTGAGGCCAGATTTGACTCCAGGGCCCATGATCTCTCCTCTATGCCACCTGTCTGCTTCATTTTCAAGCTATTTTTGCCTGGTCCCTTTTCCAGTTCTCATTTGTGTATGTTGTCTTTCCCATTAGAATGAGTTTCTCGAGGGTACACAGGAAGCCTTTAATAGATGCTTGATCTATCTGTCTTGTCTATTCATTCACCCATCTGTCTCTCTATCCAATCCTTCTCATCTGTTTGTCTGTCTGCCTATCTTTCTGGTATATGTTGTCTATATATATATTATGTATCAAAATGGGACATCTAAATTCAATTTGAAGGAGGCATAAATATATATATATCTGTAATTTTGCCCACTTTTTCAAAGAAAAACTTTAATTCCTGGTTACTCTGTTCTTCTCCTTGAGAGAGGATTCAGGACAGGAAGTGTCATCCTCCCCTTCTCTCCCCTCCTCCTATACTACTGGTGTAGAAGCATGGGATTTTTAAAAATTTATGTTTGTTTTCCTGATTGATTTCCCTTTGAGGGAGAAGGGATGACCCTGACTTTCTTGGCAGGATACGGGAGTGGTTTTCCATTTCCTTCTCTAATTCTTTTTATCAATGAGGAAACTGAGGCAAACAGGGTTAAGTGATTTGCCCAGAGTCATACATATAGCTAGTAAATGTCTGAGACTGGATTTGAACTCCGGTCTTCCTGACTCCAGGCCCAATATTCTTTATACTGCACCACCTAGTTGTCCTCACAAAAGATATCTCATGCCAAAATAGTGAGTAAATCTATTTATCCAAGATAATAACAGAAATCAGAAAAATTACATAGATTAGAATATACCATAAAATAGACTAAGTGAATGTGCTCTCCTATTAAGAATGTACAATCTCAGCTCAACCATGAAATACTCCCTAATGTCACTCAAGAAGAAATGTCTCTGGGAAAGCAACCTGGAAATCAGGGACATGGAAAGGTATCAACTCATCTACACAGCTGACACTTCCCAAAGTCTTTTTTCATTTTCCATAGGTATTTCTCTCCCTGAAGAAAGAATAGAATCCCATGTGCCTCTGGAAATGGGAATGAAGAGTGTCTATACAGTTTTTTACACCAGCTCCTCTCCTTATGAATTCAGGCAGAGTCATCATTCTCTTCATTAATAAGGAGAGCCTTGTGGTTTGAAGCCCAGATTATATAGTTTAGCACAGAGAATGTCACAGTCTGAAGGAACCTTAGAACATGTGGAGGTAGGACAGAGAATGTTAGAGCTGGTAGGTACCTTAGAGACTGGGGAAACCTTGGAACATGAAATTTGAGGCTAGGAAGGGACCTAGGACAGAGAATGTTAGAGCAAGTGGGGACTTTAGAGCACAGGAGGAGGTATCTTCTGGCAGCTTTTTCCATGCAACCTTGTCAACATTGTAGACCTTCAGATCTTCCTCTTCTCCCTCAGAGTGGTTCTTTAATAACTTCAGGTTCATTTATGAAACTCTGTTTTGCATTCAGAGCCTTTCATAAACTCCTGTCCTACCCATCTTTCCAGTCTTCTTCCACTGCTTGCCCTCCCTTACTCTTCAGTTCAATGACAGCAGCCTGCCAGCTGTTCCATGAACAAGAGACCCTCATCTCCAGAGTCCAGGTGTTTTCTCTGGCTGTGTTCTATGCCTGGAATGCTCTTCCTCCTCATCTCTGCCTTCCAACTCCCCTAGTCTCCTTCAAGTGTCAGCTAAAACCCCATCTCCTACTGAAGTCTCTACCCTAATCTCTTTTAATTTCGCCTTCTTTCTGTTTTTTTTTCCAACTTAATTGTTGAACAATTGTTCAACAATAATTGTTTTCAAGTCCACATTAAATTGTGAGCTCCTTGGGAGCCAAGAATGTCTTTTACCTTTCCCTTGTTTCCTCAGTTCTTCATAAATGTTTAATAAATGTTTATTGAGTAAAGAATTGACTACTTAGTAAACTCTAATGTACTTTTTTATTAGTTTTTTTTTTTTTTTGGCAAGGCAATGGGGTTAAGTGGCCTGCCCAAGGCCACACAGCTAGGTAATTATTAAGTGTCTGAGGTCGGATTTGAAGTCAGGTACTCCTGACTCCAGGGCCAGTGCCTTATCTACTGGGTCACCTAGCCACCCCTCTAATATACTCTTTATAACCTCCAGGATTCAAATATAAGCTACTTTGTTTAGTTGTTAAAGCCCTTCACAACCTGTCCCTAGCCTGCCTTTCTATCTCCATGAAACAGTGTTTTAAAACTATTAAGAAATAGAACTGGGGGGCGGAGCCAAGATGGTGACAAGAAGGGATCGAGTCTTAGGAGCTCCCTGATAAAAAGTGAAACTAAGGACTCTAACTGAACTTTCGAGAGACAGAACATACAAAGGGACCCAGTGAGGCAGTTCTCCTACTCAAGGTAACCTGGAAAAGAGCAGAAAAGCTCTGCTCCCTGGGGTCAGAGGGGCAGCCCACCAGAGGGGTGGCCCGCCAGAGCCAAAGAATTTCAGCCTCCCAGAGGCAGCCCCAGGGCGCTGGGAGCCGGGGCTCACAGCAGCGGGGGAGTCTCCTGAGCTGCACCCCGGGAGCACCCGGCATAAAGTGGGGGAACAGCAGGGGACCTCTGCCAGAGGGAGCACTTGGAGCCCAGCCCTCAGGGCACACAGTGAGCAGCTTGGTCTTTCGGCAGCCCAGACCCGGAAACAGAAGCCGGCAGAGCCAGTAAGCAGGAGCCCCCAGGGTATGAGCCCATTGAGCTGAGGGAGGGGAGTGAAGAGAGAGAGAGACTGCTGAGCTCTGTCCTCTGCCCCTGGAACAGGACTCTGGGGCTCTGACCACATTCAGATCCTGATCCCAGTCTAGGCCCCCCCCATAGAACAACAGGGCCCCCCCACCTCAGCCCCGTGGCAGAGGGGGGCGCTTATGGTCATTCACAGACCAGGAGGAGGACAGAGCCTCACACGCTGAGACCCTTGTGGTGGGAGTGTCCCAAAAGCTCAGGAAGCACCCCCAAACCAGGCCCAGGCTGGGAAAATGAGCAAGCAGAGAAATAAAAGGAAGACTATTGAAAAATATTTTGCAAATGAGCACAAGAAGGATCAAAACACTCAGTCTGAAGATGAGGAAGCACAAGCTCCTGCATCTAAAGACTCCAAGAAAAACAGAAATTGGGCTCAGGCTATGACAGAGCTCAAAAAAGACTTTGAAAATCAAATGAGGGAGTTGGAAGAAAAACTGGGAAAAGAAAGGAGATGCAGGATAAACATGAAAATGAAATCAGCAGCTTAGTCAAGGAAATCCAAAAAAATGCTGAAGAAAATAGCATGCTAAAAAGGTCAAATGGACAAAACAGTTCAAAAAGTTATGGAGGAGAAGAATGCTTTAAAAAGCAAAATTGGCCAGATGGAAAAAGAGATAAGAAAACTCTCTGAGGAGAACAAATCCTTCAGACAAAGAATAGAATTCAGGGAGATTGATGAATTTACCAGAAATCAGGAATCAATACTTCAAAACCAAAAAAAATGAAAAATTAGAAGAAAATGTGAAATATTTCATTGAAAAAACAACTGATATGGAAAATAGACTTAGGAAAGATAATTTAAAAATTATTGGAATACCTGAAAGTCATGATCAGGAAAAGAGCCTTGACATCATTTTCAAAGAATTACTACAGGAAAATTGCCCTGATATTCTAGAAGCAGAGGGCAAAATAGAAATGGAGAGAATCCACCGATCCCCCTGAGAAAGAGATCCCAAAAAACCAACCCCTAGGAATATTATAGCCAAGTTCCAGAACTCCCAAGTCAAGGAGAAAATATTACAAGCAGCCAGAAGGACACAGTTCAAATATCATGGAGCTGCAGTCAGGATCACACAGGACTTAGCAGCTCATAGGGCTTGGAATACAATATACCATAAGGCAAAAGAGCTTAGAATGCAGCCAAGAATGAACTACCCAGCAAGGCTGAATGTCCTCTTCCAGGGAAAAAGATGGATTTTCAATGAACCAGGGGAATTTCAAATGCTCCTTTTGGAATGGCCAGAGCTGAACAGAAGGTTTGATCTTCAGATACAGGACTCAGGTGAAGCATGAAGATTGGAGGAGAGGGGGGAAATATGAGGGATTTAATGAGGATGAACTGCATGTATAGAAAAATGATACTGATAATATTCATATTCAGTTAATAGAACAGGTAGAGAGAGCTTTTATAGTTGAAGCACAGGAGAAAGCTGAATTTGAAGATAAAATATGGTATAAAAATGGAGTCAATAGAAAAAAAGGGAAATGGAATGAGAGAAAGAAAAAGGAGAGGGGGAATAGTCCAAGATATTTCACATAATAAGATTTTTTTTATTACAATGAGCTATTGCAATGATATGGAAGCGGGGAGGCAAGGGGGAATGAAGGAATCTTTGCTCTCATCAGAGATGGCTAGGAGAGGAAACAGCATATATATTCAATGGGGTATAGGCATCTGGAGTAAGAAGGAGGGGGGAGCAGGAGGAAGGGGTGGGGATGTGAATAAAGGAGGAGAGGATGGACCATGGGGGGAGAGTAGTCAGATATAACACATTTTCTTTTTTACTTCTTGCAAGGGGCTGGGATTGGAAGGCCTGCCCAGGACCATAGGGCCAGGTGGATTCTGGGCCTAAGGGGTGGTATGGGGGGCTCAGGGCTTCTTGGCCCCAGGACCAGGAATCTGTCTGCTGTGACACTCAGAGACCCTACAGCAGAGTCAGAGTGAAAGGAGAGAGAAAATATAGTACATGGTAGTGGAGAAATAAGAAAGGAGGGAGTTGCGATCAGCAATGGCAACGTTGGAAAAATATGGAAATAACTTGTGTGCTGGACTTATCATAAAGAATGTGATCTACCCGTGACAGAGTTATTAGTGTTAGAACAAAGACTGAAGCACATTTTTTGTTATTATTATTTGGGGGAGGGTGCAGGGCAAGTGGGGCTGGGTGGCCTGCCTGGAGCCACATAGTGAGGTGATCTTTGGGTGTCTGGGGCTGGATTCAGTCCCAGGTGCTCCTGGCTCAAGGGCCAATGCTCTGTCTGCCACCCAGCCACCCCTACTATAATTACTATTTTATTTTATTTTGGGTCTTTTTTTTTTCTTCTTTTTGGTTTTTGCAGGGCAGTGGGGATCGGGCGGCTTGCATGTCACATGGCTGGGTGATTGTTGGGTTTACGAGGCTGGATATGGACTTGGATATGGACTCGGGCGTTCGCTCGTGGCTCCAGGGCTGGTGCTTCGTCCATTGTGCCACCTGGTCATACCTACAATTATTACTATTTTTTAAATTTTAATTTTTTTCTCTCCCCTTTCCTTTTTTCACCCAAGCAAGTCTATCTATATTCATGGGGGGAGGGGTATTTTTTTTACTTGTAAACAAGAATATTTTATTAATGTAAAAAAAACATTTGTACAAAATGAGAATAAAAAAATAAATTAAAAAAAAGAAATAGAACTGTATGAAGACATAGGGGATACCCTGTAAATTACTACTCTGCTTGCAACCCATTTATAATCATTCTGGTCTCATTATTATTATTCCTCATACAAAACTTTCCATCTTTCCATCTCTGGGTTTTTCAGTTGCTCCATGCCTGGAACTCTCTCCCTCCTAAATTCTCTTAAGAAGACTCCACTTAAATGGTCCCTCTATGTGAAACTATTCTTAGAGTCTTCCCTTCTTCCTGAATCTATCTCGTATGTATTTTGTATATAACATGTTTATGGACATGAGTCTCTTCCAATAGAATAGAAGTTCCCCTGGCATCCAGGAATCATTTAATAATAGGAAAAATATTATTTAATGTCAGAAGGCTTGTTGTTTGGGGGGGAATAATTTGGGGTTAAGTGACTTGCCCAAGGTCTCACAGCTTGTGTTTGAGGGCAAATTTGCACTCACATCTTACTGCCTCCAGGGCTCTATTCAATGTGCTACTAGCTGCCCTTAATTGCTTGATTGATTTAACCTTATTGTCACTACCCTTGCAGTTTCCTCCTTTGTGAAAAGGAAATAACAATAATCTTTGTCCTAAACACCTCACAAGTTTGTTGAGGAGAGCTCTAGAAGTGTAAAGTCATAACTATGGGGGGCGGGGATCTGGGGTTATGTCTTTGAACATGAACATTTATTGTCCTTTATCAGTATATCTGCTAAACAAACATAATTAGCTAAGTAGGAAGCTACTTTATCTGCCTTTTTCCCTTGTACAAGTGAGCTTCAACCTCCTCACAAGTTCAAATCCCCACATTTCCACTGTCATGAAGGTCTATTTTATGCTAGAAAAGCTAACATGGTCAATGTAGGAATTTATTATGAGTGGCTACATATGTTTGTAATGGGTAAACAATAATTCAATTTTATTTTATTTTTATTTTCAGGTCATTCTCTCCCTTCACCTCTCCTCTTCCCACTGAGCAAGGAAAAAAATAAACTCTCATTATGAACATTTCTAATCAGCTGAAACAAATTCCCACATTAACCTCGTCCAAAAATACATATAAATCAATCTGTACTCTACTTATCTGGCTGAAGATGAGCAGAATGTTTTATCAAGATCAGTTGTTGTTTAGTTGTTTTTCAATCATGACTCCATTTGGGGTATTCTTAGCAAAGGCTCTGGAGTGATTTTAATCTTCCTGACTCCAAGCCCAGTGCCCTACACACTATGACTCCACTTAGCTGCACTTTTTATCACGGGTCTGATGGAATTGTGGTTGGTCATCGCGTTGATTAGAGTTCTTAAGTCTTTCCAAATACTGGTACTATTTTATCAGTTCTTCTTACTTCACTTTGCATCAGTTCACACAAGTCTTTCCAGGTTTCTCTGAAAGCATCCCCTTCATTATTTCATACAGCACAAAAGTATTCCATGCCATTCATATATCTTAACTTTTTTAAACTTTATTTAAGGCAATGGGGTTGAGTGATTTGCTCAAGGTCAAACGGCTAGGCATTTATTAAATGTCTGAGGTTGGAGTTGAACTCAGGTCCTCCTGGCTCCAGGGCCAGTGCTCTGTCCACTGCACTACCTAGCTGCCTCCATGTCTTAACTTTTTAATCTGGTATTCAAAGATGTATGATACTACATCAATTTCCAGTTCTTTGCCATCATGAAAACAGATACTATAAATGTCTTTGTACATGTCTATCCTTTCCCTCATTCTTTGATCTCTTGCAGTGGTCATGGTGGCACTATCACTGAGAAAGGGTGTACACAATTGTTTTGGGAGTACAATTCTAAATTGCTTTCCAGAATGGTTGCACCAGTTCACAATGCATTAATGTACCTGCTTTCCCACAGCTCTTTTAGCATTTGTAGTTGACCAAAAGGCCAACTTTGCCAATCTGATGGATAAAAGGTGGGACCTTAGAGTAGTTTTAATTTGCATTTCTTGAATTACTAATGTTTGGAGCATTTAAGAAATATGACTTTTGATCATTTGGATTTCTTCCTCTGAAAACTGCCAATTCATAATTTTTGACAAAAAAAGCAGACATACTATTTAAAGAAATCTTAAAAGAAAACTATCTAGATTATTGTTTTTTCCACAATTGATATTTTATTTTTTCATCTCTTTCCCCCCTCCCCACCACATCTGCACTATAGGGGAAACAGGGTTCCAAAGTTAGCCATCCTTTCCTCTGGCATGACAGAGTGAATACCCCCAACTGCACCTTGACTCCCCGGTTTCCTAGATATCTTAAAACCTCTGGAATTAGAATCCTCTGGTCTCCTCTTGAAATAAGCCCAAAAGTGAAAACTCTCAGGAACATAATAGTCAACCTAGAGCTTCTAAGTCAAAGAAAAAAGACCTCAAGGGGCCAAGAAGAAAGAATTCAAGTACCAAGGCCTTTGGTCAGGATCCCACATGATTTACCTCTGTTTTTTTTTTTTTTTTTGCAAGGCAATGGGGTTAAGTGGCTTGCCCAAGGCCACACAGCTGGGTAATTATTAAGTGTCTGAGGCCGAACTTGAACCCAGGTACTCCTGACTCCAAGGCCAGTGATCTATCCACTGCGCCATCTGGCCATCCCCTACCTCTCCATTCTTAAGATCATTAAGACATAATAGAATCACTTTCAGGCCTTGTCTAATTAGGCTCCCTCTATATCATCTCTCCATAGTTGAATATGAGCCTTTATTCCTGGTTAGTCTCTAATGATTGCTTACTTGTGTTTCTCTTTTTATGTTTCTCTTCACTCTTGTTTTTGATTTTAAAGTTTCTATTCAGCTCTGGTCATTTTGTCAGGAATGCTTGGAAGTCTTCTATTTCCTTAAAAATCCTATGGGGATGCTAGGTGGCGCAGTGGAGAAAGCATCAGCCCTGCAGTCAGGAGTACCTGGGTTCAAATCTGGTCTCAGACACTTAATTACCCAGCTGTGTGGCCTTGGGCAAGCCACTTAACCCCATTTGCCTTGCAAAAACCTAAAAAAAAAATCCTAGAAGATTATTCTTTGTTTTGCTGGATAAGTTATTCTTGGCTATTAAGTTTAGATCCTTTGCCTTCTAAAATACTGTATTCAGGAACAGCTAGGTAGTGTGTAAATAGAGCACTGACCTTGGAGTTAGAAGGACCTGCACTGAAATATGGCCTCAGACACTTGATTCTTTTTCTTTTCTTTTTAGTTTTTTGAAAGGCAATGGGGTTAAGTGACTTGCCCAAGGCCACACAGCTGGGTAATCATTAAGTGTCTGAGGGCAGATTTGAACTCAGGTACACCTGACTCCAGGGCTGGTGCTCTACCTAGCCGCCCTGAGACACTTGATTCTTACTAGCTGTGTGACCTTGGACAAGTCACTTAATCCCATTACCCCACAAAGACCAAATAAAATGAAATAAAAAAATAAAATACTGGATTCCAGGTTCTCTGCTTCTTCATTATGAAGGTATTTTAAGATTTGAAAAATATATTATATATATTCTCTCATCTGACCCTCACAAAAACCCTGGTAAGTATGGGCTATTATTATCCTCATTTTACAACTGAGAAAACTTAGGGGGAGAGAGAGGCTAAATGACTTGTCCAGGATCTGTATCAGGATTCAAACTCAAACCTTCCTGATTTCAAGTTCAATATTCTATCACTTGTGCCTTCTTTTTCTCATCCCCCTTTTACTCAGTGGAATACGGAAGATGAAAGGGAGGAAAAATAAATACTCAGCAAATGAAAAATAATGAAAAAAAGGGCACTGTCATAGAGCCCCAGCTACTCTCAATATCACATCTCAGGTTCATTTCTGAAAGCATCACTGGTAAAGAGAATTCAAAATCTAATGCTGTTCATTGGGAGAATGAAATTGTTGGCTGGCACAAACCTGTTTGTGGAATTTTAAGAAGTATCAGAGAGAGATTCTCTCAACTCAGAAATAAGTTTATTAGAAAGCTTACAGACAGATGAACCCTGAGTAACCAGCCAAGGAACAAATTAAAAAAAAATCAAAGGCAAAAACAAACCCCCAATTCTCTCTCTCTTTCCATGAGCACAACATACACTCAAAATGATGTTTGGCTCGAGGGAGTTCTGTCCAGTGGTGAATCTCAAGTCATTAAAAAAGTGCTTTCATGACCCTGGCACCCCTGGGCTGGCAGGTGGTGGGGTGGGTGGAGGGCTTAAGCCTGCATTTTAATGGTTCAGCTGGGATAAAACCAGCCATAAAGCCGGACTGCTTCAGGCTCCATTGGCCACAGAAAGCAGCTCAGTAACCTTTCTTGAAACTAGGCCCAAGAGGAAAGAATCTGGGGAAAGGATCCATTTATTGCAAGGCTGAGGGCACTGAAGTGAAGACGGGCAGCTGGAAGCCCTTTACATCTGGAGTGGAGAGGGAATCCCAGGAGGGTGTCCAGGGAGCAGGGACCCTCAAATTTCAGAAGCACCAAAGACAGATCGCCATGCCCCAATCTAGTGACAAGTCCAAGGCCCAGAAACAGAGACAGAGGGTCCCTTCATCTTGCTTTGTGGCCCTTCCTTTCGATCAAACAGAACCTGGGGGAAAAGAATTGATCACACACCCCATTTTCTTAAAAAAAAAAAGAAGAGTTTGTACAGTGATTGATTCCAGTCAGGAAAGTCCCTGCCAAGAATGGTCCGTGTTTTGGGAGCATAAAGGCACTTTGCAATCCTCCAGGGGAGAACATCCAAGCTGGCTGCTTGCCGGGAGCTCCCACCTGCCTGGCTCCCAGTTTCCTGCCCAGGCAGATTAAGTGCAGATTTCCTTAGGGAAACACGTGGAGTCTAAGGTGATGGCCCAGCCCCTTGGCTTGTGACAGTCTCCCCAAACCCTTCACAGCGTGGTGGATGGCAGCTTCTTCACCCGCCGCTGGGCCAGGATGGAAGTCTCGATAGGCTTGAGCTGTGGAGTGGGCTTGGAACTGCTCAGTGCAGAGTAGGTGGCAGCCATGGCTCCCTGAGGTGTGAGGAAGGACAGGAGATAAGGTTACCCTCATCCATCCATCCATCCATCCATCCATCCATCCATCCATCCATCCATCCATCCATCCATCCAACAAGTAGTTACCAAGCATCTCTTGTGGGCCAGGCACTAGCCTGCCCCCAGGGCCTTACTTTCCAGCAAGGGCCAGTCCTAATTTCTCAATATCAGCCTCAGGCCCAGAGCTCCATGCAATCCTGCTTCCCTTAGGTCCCCCTGGCCTGAAAGGTAGCATGCAGGGCTCTGGGAGGAACCTGATGGTCAGCTCACCAGTTCTCTGGCCAGCCAAGAGTGATAACCTCCAGGGAATCAAAGATTCCTCTATGTCTGAGGAGGCATGCTAGGGTGCTGTCTGAGGCAATGTAGGGTGACTTGTCCAATGTCATACAGGTAGGGTCAGACACTGGATTTGAACCCAGATCTTCTTGACTTTAACTTGTCACCACTCTACACTCATGCCCAAGCTATAGAGCCATCATTAGGGTTACACAGGGCACCTGAGCACACACTCACCTCCATACCCTTGAGAAGCAGGAGAAGGAGGGCAGAAGTTGGGGTTCAAATGTTAGCTCAGTCACTTAGAGTGAACTCTGTCTTCCTCATCTATAAAATGAAGGAATTGGACCGGGAACCCTTTGACCACGTGTTTTTTGGCTAGAATTCACACAGTACTTCAGAGGCAGCTAGGTGGTGCCACTGGCCCTGGAGTCAGACTTAATAGAGCTGTATGACCCTGGGCAAGTCACTTCAATCTGTTTGCCTCAGTTTCCTCAATTGTAAGACAGGGATAATAGCAGCACCTATCTCCCAGGGTTGTTGTGGGGATCAAATAAAATAATATTTTTAAGTGCTTAGCATACAACAAACACTTGGCTTGTAAGAGGCCTCTAATAAATCCTTCCTTCCTTTTCCATCTTTCTAATATCTATATTCCCATTTATAACCTTAGCCAAGCCTTTCCCCAAGGGCAGAGACCACAAAGCTCCTCAAAGATGGAGGTGAGAATCTTCCATTTTTCCTGAATTGTACCCACAACTGGAGGAGGAGATACAGTCGTGAAAAGCATTCATATACTGGGTGGACAATCATGTGTAAGAACACAACACTGTTGTGTTGTGCCAGGGGCACTATGGGGAAGCAAGATTAAATGGAAAAATGGAGGGTAGCAGAAGACAATTTCCTTGCCCCCAACACACAGGTCTTCATATAGAATACAGACCAGGAATAATGGGGATTGTGCCCATGCCCCTGCCCCTCAGACACTCTGGTGTCTAGCCAGAGCAAGGGGGTATGTACGCAGGAGCATCTCAGAAGGCTGACTCACCTTCACTAGTTGCACATCCTGATGGGACAGCTGGCTCTGGGGGAGCTTGTCCTTCTGTGTAACCCATGGGTGCTGAAGAACCTGCTTGGCGGTCAGGCGCCGGTGGGGATCCACGTGGAGCATCTTTGACACCAGATCCTGGAGGGGGCAGGAGGAGAAAGAACTGGTAGGAGCAGAGAAAGCCCAGTGCACAGACCCAGGGTCATCCTCAGGACCACACCCCTAAGGGAGTCAGGGTCAGAGACCAAGCACTCTTGGGGGGGAAACAATTAAGAATGACTTGGACACTCTCCCCATCCAAGGAACAGTGGCTGCCATACAGACACAATTTCAGCAGGGTAGCACTGGAAGAGGTGGGGGCTAGAAATGGGCTGTCTGGCTTGTCACTGTGATGGGAGAACTAAGGCAGGCTTGAAAAGGTTTGCTTTTCTCTTCCTGCTGCTCATGCCTTCCCTCTGAGACCACCTTCCTTCTACTCAGAATATATTTTGTATGAACTTAATTATTTACGTGTTGCTTCAACCATTCAAATGGGGACTTTTTGAGTGAAGGAACCTACTTTGCCTTTCTTTGTATCTCCAGGGCTTGGCACTATGCCTGCCATCTAGGAGAGTCTAATATGTGCTTTTCAACTATATCTGATAGCACCATGCTTCCCTTAGTCTACTTTGAATGTTGCTTACAGTTCTACAGTGTTACCTTGGCTGTTTCTGAAATCGTGTCCCAGTTTCCACCACTGAGAGTGAATTTTCCTCCCCCAATCCGGGTCAGGATCTCCTCTGGGGTATCACTGGGTCCATTTGCAAATGGTGTGTATCTGGCGGGGGGGGGGGGTAAGAAAGTCAGTGCAGTTCTCAGCATTCTGTCTCTTCTTTCTAAGACATAAGGTCATGAGACCCTGGTGGTCTAGTTAGAAAGGTCCTTGGGTATACCAAGGGTCAGATTTTTTAAGAAGATATGGCTGACAGACTTGAGGTCTAGGCAGATCTGATGAATGGTTCAAGGGAAGAGGGGAAGAAAACATTAGACAGAGTATAGGGATGACTAGAGAAGGGGAGGGAAGAGCTAAGGCTTGACAAGCACTTGGGGTACTAGCTAGGGAAAGCACTGGGGTAGGGAGGGAAATGGGGGCAGCAGATACATTCCCTTGAGAAGATTCTACACATGAAATTTTCTGCATTTATCCTGCTTTTTTTTTTCAGATTTTTGCAAGGCAATGGGGTTAAGTGACTTGCCTAAGGTCATACAGCTAGGTAATTAGTAAGTGACCCAGGCTGAATTTGAATTCAGGTCTTCCTGACTCCAGGGTCAGTGCTCTATCCACTGTGCAACCTAGCTGGCCCTGTCTGCATTTATTCTGAAAGAATTGCTGAGGATGCCGAGAGCATGAGTGACTTCCCCAGGCCCTGTCTGTGTCAGAAGCAGGGGTGCAGGGGAAGTTATTATGAGACTAATCCCAGGCGAGGAGGGAGGGAGCAGGTTTTTGAGGATGGAAGATCTCCTCCCTTCCAACTACCTTGTAATCATTTTGAATATATTGTATTCCAGTGTGTACGCACACACATATATACACACACAATGTCCCAAAACCCCTTTCTGTAGTTTTAAGCTATTAAAACTTAATATGTATATGTACTATTAATATATGTGATCTAAGCTATTAAAGATTAATATTTAAGTTTTTAAAACTCAAAACTGCACTAAGACTTCTGGGATAATTTGTGTGTATGTATTTGTGTAGTGTTGTACACACACACATAAACATAAATATGTGTCTTACGTTAGAATGTAAACTCCCTGGGGGCAGGTTGTGTGTGTGTATGTACACCTTTGCCTTGTATCCCCAGAACGCGGCACAAGTCTGGCAAACAGCAGGAGCTTCATCAATAGTTAATTGATTAAGACCGAGACTCCCAAAGAATAGGTAAAAATGGATTCTCCCTTAAATTGACAAGAAATATTTACCTAAATCCTCAGTAAGCATTACATGTAATAGGAATAAGCTAGAAGCCTTCCCAGTAAGGTGTGAAATAAAGATGTCCATTGTGAACAATATTATTCAGTATTGTATTGGAAATTCTAGCAATAGCAATAAGGAAAGAAAAAAGATATAGATGGAATCAGAATGGGCAATGAAGTAATAATACTATCTCTTTTTTGCAGACAATATGATATATCCTTGGAAAATCCTAAAGATTCAACTAAAAAGTTAATTACAACAATAATTATAGCAAAGAAGCAGGACATAAGATAAACCCACAGAAATCATCAGTATTCCTATATATCTCTCCAACAAAAACCCTGCAAAAAGAGACACCCTGTTAAAAATAACTCTAGACACTATAAAATACTTGGGAATATACCTGCTAAAGCAAACCTAGGAACTATATAAACAAAATTATAAAAAAAATTCAAATAAAATCAGATCCAAATAATTGGATAAATATTAATTGTTCATCATTAGGCAGGGCCAATATAATAAAAATGGTAATCTTAATTAAATTAATCTATTTACTCAATACCATCCCAATTAAATCACCAAAAATTGCTTAGTTAGAAAATTGTCATAATTACTGAGTTAGAAAAAATAATAAAATTCATTTGGAAGAACAAAAAGTCAAGAATATCAAAGGTACTGATGGAAATAAAAGGTAAAGGAAGGAGTTTCAGGAGTACCTTTTAGCAGATCTTAAACTATATTAAAAGGCAGTAATTATCAAAACTTTCTGATACTTGGATAAAATAAAGAAAGGTAGATCAGTGGAATAAAGTAAACATACAATATATAGAATAAGTGACTATTAGTAATTTTTTTTAGGTTTTTTTTTTTTTTTGCAAGGCAAATGGGGTTAAGTGGCTTGGCCAGGGCCACATAATTAAGTAATTAAGTGTCTGAGGTCGGATTTGAACTCAGGTCCTCCTGACTCCAGGGCTGGTGCTCTAATAACTGTGCCACCTAGCCACCCCAATTAATAATCTTGTTTGACCAATGTAAAGACTTAAATTTTGGGGAAAAGAATTCATTACTTGGTAAAAATTGTTGGGAAAGAGGAAAATAGCCTGCCAGAAATTGAGCATAGACCAATATTTTACTCCATTTGTCAATATAAGGTCAAAATGGACATAAAAGGAGATATTATAAGAAAATCAGAAGAACATGGAATAAAATACCTATCAGACTTATGAATAGGTGAACAATTTATGAATAAACAGGAAATAGGGAGCATGAGGTGTAAAATGGTCAATTTTGATAACATTAAATTAAAAAGTTTTTGTATAAATAAAACCAAGGTCAAATATAGCCAAGGTCAAAAGGTTAGCAGAAACTTGGGGAAATTTTTATATATAGTTCCTCAGATAAAGGTCTCCTCTCTCAAATAAATAAAAAACTTTATCAAATCTATAGGCATATGAGTCACTGCTCAATTGATAAATGGCCAAAGGATATGAAAAGGCAGTTTTTCAATAAAGAAATCAAAATAATATATATTCATATGAAAAAATGCTCTAAGTCATTATTGATTAGGGAAATACAAATTAAAACAACTTTGAGATATCACTTTACACCTGTTGGATTGGCTAAAATGATTGCAGGGAAAGCAACAAATGTTGGAAAGGATGTGGAAAAATTGGAACATTAATTCACTGTTGATGAAACTTGACAAACCATTTTGGAGAACAATCTGGAATTATGCCTGAAGAGTTATTAAATTGCCTATATCCTTTGATCCAGTAACATATCTCTATTAAGTCTATTTCCCAAGATGATTAGGAAAACAGGAAAAGAACCTAAATGCTCTAAAATATTTATAGCAGCTCTTTTTGTGGTGGCAAAGAACTGGAAAGTGAGGGGATGCCCATCAGTGGGGTCATGGCTAAACAAATTGTGCTATATGATTGTGATGGAATACTACTGTTATTATGAGGAAGTTGATTTTAGAAAAACATGGAAAGACTTGCATGAAGTAATGCAGAGTGAAATGAATGAGCAGAAGAATTTTTAAAAATATTTTTGTTTACCCATGCTTTTTTCTTTAAAAAGTTTTTTATTTAAGGCAGTGGGGTTAAGTGACTTGCCCAAGATCACATAGCTAGATAATTAAGTGTCTGAGGTGGGATTTGAACTCAGGTCCTCCTGACTCTAGGGCTGGTGCTCTATCCACTGCACCACCTAGCTGACACAAGCAGAAATTTTAAAAGAGAGTGCTGTATGCAGTAACAGCAATAGTGTTTTAAGAACAACTTTGAGGATTAAGTCATTTTGAGTGTTGTATATACCTCAATTAATTATAAAGGACTTATGAAAGAAGATGCTATCTGCTTTTGGATACAGAACTAACAAACAGAACATATATATATATATATATATATATATATATATATATATATATATATAGTGTGTGTATGTATAACAAAACTACACATACCCATATACATACATATATATATATATATATATATATAAAAACACATATAGGTGCATATATACACACAAAAATGCACATATGCCCATATACCATACATATTTTTGTTTAATGGTAGCCATCGCAATGGCAGGAGGTGGGGAGGGAGGGCAAAAATAAAAAAATATAAAAAGTGCACAGAAGAGAATAAAAGAAAATTTAGAAGAAAGCACAGAAAGCAGAATAGCTTTGAAAACAAGAACTATATATATATATATATATATATATATATATATATATATATATATATAGTTTTTTAAAAAAGTAAACTGTGAAATGTAAATTCATGATTTTATAGTGAATTCTCTTTTAGGTTCTTCTGTGAACATGGAAATGTTCTTTTTTGACTTTATTTATTTGTGAGAAATTATTATTAATAATCAATATATTCCTGATTTTAAAAAATTCAGTCTCATGAAGGACAATTACTGATAATGAGATCACATTAACTCTTTGGATCTTAGTTAGACCCCACCCAACCTTACAAAGAATTTCTTCTTGTCTAGGGAGTCCAAGGCTGTTCTCTGTCCTATAATGTCCTATGTTACTCTCACCTCCTCACCAAAAACCTATAAATTGTGAACCTTAATCTTTGATCTAACAGAGATGATCAAATGCCCCTTTTATTAATAACCTGTTGACCTTATTAATAGAATGATTAAATTGAATCTTTTTGTCACATTTAAGTTCAAAATTAATTTGAAGAATTTAAGTTCAAAATTAATATAAATAATTTTTTTTTTAAAAAGAAAGACTCCCACACTCAAAACTGGGGGACTAGGCCAAAGTAGAAAATTTTTCTCAAGGGCTGAGACAAGAGCAAGTCCATAGTAAGAGAACTGAAGGAATATGAAGGACAGATTGGTGATTAGGCAAGAGGAAATCCAAAACAATGGACTGAACATCTGGCAGACTGAGCTGAGGGACAGGATAAAGTTAGAAAGGTCAACTTGGGAAGGTCAGAGACTTTGAGGGCTGAAAGCAGAGGTGGGATTCAGTTGGTTTGCACCAGTTTGGCAGAACCAATAGCTAATTTTATGTTGAGTTCCCTAACTGGTTGTTAAAGTGGCACTTGTAATCAGGGTTCTCTCTAAGGTGGGTTCCTGGGTAGCCTCCCAATGTGGAAAATCATAAATTTGCATTCCTTACTCTTTTATAATGTTCTTCTGCAAAGTGCTTTCTAGGTGCCCATAGTAGTGATCATTCCATCCACAGGAGGAAAAAAAAAGTGACAGAACTATGCTTGTAACATACATTTATTTATTCATTTATTTATTCATTTATTTATTCATTTCTTAAAACTCATTTTCATTCCCTTGTTTTTGTTACTTCAATAAACAAACATATAATGTAAAGAGAAAAAGAGCCAAATAACCAGGGGGTGACAAGCTGTCATTTGTTTCTGCTCTGTTGTTACACTGAAAATTCCCCCAAGATATTATGAATACACTGGTGTTCCCTGAATGGTGAAACCAATAGGAAGCTGGGGCACAACGAACCAATAGAAATATAGATTTCAAGGGTTATCTTATTGCCCATTTTGGAAGCCATGGAAGTAGAAGGGGAAAAAAAAAGGTTAAATAGGGAGAATGAGCTTTGGTTCTGCATATGTTCCAACATGGGTTACGTGGCTACTTTTGCTCCATAGGATATGTTTGCTTACTGTGAGTAATATAACATAATATAGTTTTGTGTCCCTCTTTTTTATTGTTCTTATTTGAGAACTAAATGCATGAAATAGTAAACGCTCTGTATATTTAAAATGGTCATTAGGGTAGAGAACCAGTTGTTAATTTATTTGAATCCCATCACTGGCTGAAAGGGATCTTTGGCAGCATCTGGTCCAACCCCTTCAGTTTATAGATGAGGAAAGTGAGGCTGTGTGACAGGAGTCAGCTTGCCCAAGTGGTAAGTGCCAGAATTGAGAGCTGAACCCAGTTTCCCTGATGCAGGGCTCCTCACTCTTTTCTTTATTTTTTCTTTATTTTATTTTATTTTTTGCTAGGCAATGGGGTTAAGTGGCTTGCCCAAGGCCACACAGCTAGGTAATTATTAAGTGTCTGAGACCGGATTTGAACCCAGGTACTCCTGACTCCAGGGCCGGTGCTTTATCCACTGCGCCACCTAGCCGCCCCAATTTTTCTTTATTTTTTTTAAAGGCAATGGGGCTAAGTGACTTGCCCAAGATCACACAGCTAGGTAATTATTAAGCATCTGAGGCCAAAACTGACCTCAGGTCCTCCTAATTCTAAGGCCAGTGTTCTATCTATTGCACCACCTAGCGACTCCAAGAGCTTCTGTTCTTACCTAACTCACTGAGCTATTGCAAGAATTTCTATCTCCAGTTTACAGATGGGGAAATTGAAGCCCTAAGAGATGAAATGGCTTGACCCAAGGTACCATAAGTTGTATCTGGAAGAGAAGGAACTGAAGCCTGGCCCTTCTGACTCCTAATCCTGGGCACTGTCCACTCCACCACCTCTCCAGTATTCAAGGAACCTACCCCTTTCCATTACCTACATTGCCCTGGCAGTAAATAAACACTTGAAAGGTCCATGCACCATTTTGGGCTGGGAGGAAATGTTAGGGGACCTCAGTCCATCAGGGTCTTGGCAGGAGCAGGAAGGAATCCAAAAGAGAGCCCATCTTCTGGGGCTAGCGGCAGGTTACTTACCCAGCCAGCATGGTATAGAGCAGGATCCCCAGGCTCCAGATGTCACAGCCTTCATCATAGCCCTGGCGCCTTAGGACCTGGGCAAGAATAATAACATTCACAAATGATTACTGGCATCTACTTAGTACTATGAAATATGTGGAGCAGTTTATATGCATTATTTCATTTGCTTCTCACTACACCCTGTGAGGCAGCAATACCATGCCTTATGCCACCATGCTTGCTTCCAGTTGACATGGGGCTCTAGTCTCCCATGGTCACATGACAAGTGGCACAATGCCGAACAGAGGAGTAAGGTCATATGGCTAATCAGTATCTAGGACATAACTTGAACCTAGGCCATGGAATCAGACTTAGAGATGTAAGGAACCTTAAGAGGCCATCCAGGTCAACCCTCTCCTATTAGAGATGGGGAAACTGAGGCTCAGAAAGGAAAAGGGTCTTGTCTAACATAGCAGGATCATAGATTCAGAGCTTCAGTCTAATCCCCCTCATTTTATAGATGGGGAAACTGAGTTCAGTTCCATTCAGTTTAACAGGTGCTTTGCTAATGTTACTGATGCAAAGACAAAGATAACCAGCCCCTGCTTTCAAGGAGTTTCCATTCTACCTGAGTAAACACTAACACAGATGACTAAATCCAGGTGAATCACCAGACTACCTGAGCAGACTTAATAAAAATATCCATATAAAAGAAGTAAAAAGTAAATGCAAAATCTATATAACTGTTTATTAACTACAGAAGACGAGTTCCAGATGACACTTTGGAAGTAATAGGAAGGATGAGACTGACTTGGGGGACTATACCAGAGTGCTCAATGGAAACTCCTTGTCCCATTAGATTAAACAGATGCTGCTGCTTCTCCCTTGCCATCCACCCAAGATCAGATCCTTCTCTCCTTTTGGGTAACCCTAGGGCAGAAGGGGAAGGGTCTCTGCTCACCTCTGGGGCCACGAAGTTGGCAGTATAGCAGGGGGTCATGAGGAGCCCATTCTCTGCTCGAAGCTGCTTGGCAAAGCCAAAGTCACAGATTCGAATGCTCTCAGGGTTCCCGGACTCATCCACGTAAAGGATATTGCTGGGTTTCAGGTCCCTGTGAACAACCTGGGGACAAGTAAGAACCCTAAGGTCAGCCTCTGGGTAGGTGGGAGGGAGGGGAAAAGAGACCAAGAATCCTGGTACCAGAGAACTGAGATTAGTATGAACTCCCACAGGGTCTGAGAATGGAAAAGTCCAAATGTTGAGAAGGCAAGCAATCAACAATCATTAAGTACTGGATTGAGTGGGCATGATATGGAGAATACAGTGTAGGTGAGTTAATGAAGAGGTGCAGATAAATCCATCCTGGGGTCAGAGGCTAAAGGAAGATCCTCAGAGTCAGAGGTTTTAGGAGTACAGTGGGAGTGGAGCTGAGAATGCATCATGAACTTTGAAGCTGAGAAGGAGCCATTTGACCAGAATTGTAATATGAATTTCCCTTAGTCATAGTTGAACAGATGTTTAGTGGTTATTTGAGCATGGAAGCAGTTGCAGACCTTGTTTATAGTTTATGATACTTAGATATCTTAGATACTTCAGTTATCTTAGATTTGGCATGAGGCTGGCTTTTTTCTATGACCCTAAAACTGTCCAGGATAGGGGGCAGATCAACCAGTCAGACCTTGCTTTGGCATTACTTGAGGATGGGAGACAGACAGGACAGGAGCTTGCTTCCCTGCAGGGTAATGGTAGACATCAAGTGGACAGTATGAGAAGTGGACCAGGAACTTGGAAGACTGATAAGTAAACTGGGGCTAGGCAGATTGAAATATATGTGGACTTGACTCTGAAGTCTCCTGCTGTCGGTATAAATCTCTCCAAACCTCCTCAGCATTCCTCAGGTCTCTCTGAACAAAGGACCTATCAAAGCAGATGCCAGGGGATAGAGGGAGAAAACCTTCCAGAGATCCTGCCTTACAACTCATGAACCTGGCAGGATTTGTCTGAGGCTAAAAACCTTCTGGACTAATATTCGGCATGATTGATTTGATTGGATTTATTTGATTTACAATTGCTATTACGAACAGCTATTCCTCCTCCTTACAGGGAGGAAGATAGGCTCAACAACATGGTGGGGAGAGAACAGTATCTGGGAGGTAGAGGTTGGAACAAATGTTTCAGGATCAGCAACAGGGGAAGGAGGGAGGAAATCAGGGAGTTGACTCTTCTGGGGTCAGCCTCTGGAAGGCAGGAGAAGGAGGCAGGGGCACAGGGGCAGCCACTGGTAACAGGAGATGGACAAAGACTCCTCCTTGGTCTTTTAGAAGGCACTGTTTCCACTTTTCTCTCAGCTAGGTGGCACAGGATCTGGAGTCGGGAAGACTTCACAGCTGCAGACACTTACAAGCTGTGTGACTCTAAATTAAATCATTTAACTTCTGTCTGTTTTGGTTCGGCCATTTATAAAATGGGGATAATAACAGAACCTATTTCCCAAGATAAAATAATGCGCTTTATACACCTAACAATATAAATGTTAGTGTTTGTTGTTATTATAGTGTTATATAGAATACAGTAGGTGCTTAATAAATGCTTGTTGTTTGACTGGTTAGTCAGCAAACTATTAAGGAGTTCCTAAGTGTCCAGGCCATGCTTGGAATCTGCAAGGTGAAGGGTGGGAAGAAGGGAGAGGAGGCAGTCACAGAGAAGTTTTCTTTAAAAGGGCTCTTGGAATTTAGACAATGTTAAAAAGAAAACTGGAAGATAGATCAGGGTTCAATAGTCCCTTTGGTCTGGAAGGCCTCACAGGGCCATGAGCAGGGTCAGGGAAAGGGAAAAGTAAGGGTGTGCTTGAGGCCATGCATCCCACACTCTGCATCCCACAATTTAGCAATTCACAGTCCTCATTTCTGGCACCTGTAAGTTCATTGAGGGCAAGGACTATGTCTTACACCTGTGTCTCCCCTTTCCAGAACCTATCAAACCAGCCAGGCGCCAAGTAAATATCTGTTAATAGAAAAGCTAAATAGGAGAGGGAACCAGAGAGATGGATCCCAAAGCTATTAAATTGTGTGTGTATCTCTATCTCTATCTCTATCTCTATCTCTATCTCTATCTCTATCTATATATTTTGATCCATGATATGGCCATTGGCTCTATCCCCAAAAAAGATCAAAGGAAAAGGAAAAGGGTTCATATGGACAAAATTCCTATGTTCAAAAAAAAAACCCCAGCAACTGTTTTTGTGGTAGCAAAGAACTGAAAACTGAGGGAAAGCCTATCATCTGGGGAATGTCGGACAAGCTATGGTGAAATACTATTGTGCTCTAAGAGATGATAAAGGGGATAGTTTCAGAAAACTTGGAAAGAAAACTCATATAAACTGATACAAAGTAAAGTGAGTTGAACCAGGAGAAGAGTTTACATAATAACAGCAATAATACAAAGATAACCAACTGTGAAAGACTGTAACTCTGATTAACCCAATGACCCAATGACCAACCACAATTCCAAAGAACTCATGAGGAAACTAGAGTACATATTGAAACATATTTTCTTCTATTTTTTCTTTTTTCTTGTTTTTGATTTTGGGAGAAGGGGTTATGGCTAATGCAGAAATTTGTTTAACATGTCTATTTACATATTTGTAATGAGTTTTATTTTTCCCAGTTTCTCAGTTGGTGAGGGGAAGGATGGAGAAAATTAGAAATTAAAAATAAAATCTAATTTTTTTAAAAAAGTAATTTCAGTGTATCTTTTCCCCTGGCCAAATGGTTTTCCTAAAACAGATCTGATCACATTATTCGATGACTCAAATATCTTCAATTGCTCCCTACTGCCTCTAGGATATAGCCTGGCATTTAAAGTTTTCCATAGTCTGGGTCCTACCTACTTTTTCAGTCTTAGTTTCTGCTACACATTGTCTGACCCTGGGCAGATTTTGGGTCAAATATTCATTTACAGGATAGGTTTCTAAGGTCTAAATTCTCACTTCTCAATTCTATGACTCTATAAACTATACTGCCTACTGGCAGGATCAAAGGAAGCCCCCAGCAGACTTCTTTAATAACAATGAACTGATGCATCTGTAGAGTTAGGAGGGCCTTCCATGTGGCCACCTTTTTGTGTCCCTTGAAAAGGAGGAAACATAATAGCTGAGTAGGAAAAAGTGAGGCTAATTTAGAGAAGAGCCTAAAAGTAATAGGGACTCTTTGGATCATACCCTCTCAGAGGTTACTTAGCCTAATTACTTCTTAATACAGAAATGTCCATATTTGCAATATCCCCAAGAAGTGGTTAGGGAGTCTCTGCTTATAGAGAAGGGAAGGAAAGGGAAGGAAAAAGGGAAGGGATGGGGGAAGGAAAGGGGAGGGGGAGGGGAGGGAAGGAAAAAGGAAAGGAAAAAGGAAAGGAGGAATAGAAGGAAGGGAAAGAAGGAAGAAAAGAAGGAAGGAACATATAGAAGTAATTATAGAAAGAAGAAAAAAGGATGGAATGAAGGAAAGAAGGGAGGGAGGAAAGGAGAAAGGAAAGAAGAGAGGAAGGAAGTGGGGGGAAGGAATGGTGCCTACTCTGTACTGTAAGGCATTCTACAAAGCACTTTATAAAAGTTAGTATACTTGTTTCAGTTGAGAAAACTGAGGCAGTCAGAGGTTAAGTGATGCTGAGGTTCACATAACTGGTAAGTAACTGAGGCGAGATTCAGGGCTCTATCCACTGAGCCACCTAGTTACCTCTAGAGCGGAGAAATCACTAACTCCTAAGGCAGTCCATGCCACCTTGGGATAGCTACAGACATTAATAATGTGACCTCATCCAAGTCTCAGATCTGGCACTTTCTACTCGACTGCTCCTCATTCTGCCCTCTGTGAAGGAAGACAAGTATTTTTTTTTAGGGTTTTTTTTTTTTTGCAAGGCAAATGAGGTTAAGTGGCTTGCCTAAGGCCACACAGCTAGTTAATTATTAAGTGTCTGAGACTGGATTTGAACCCAGGTACTCCTGACTTCAGGGCCGGTGCTTTATCCACTGCGCCACCTAGCTGCCCTAGAAGACAAGTCTTTTACCCACAAAACAAACTTCTTAGCTTGGAATTCAAGGCCGCCTGATCATCCAGCTTCATATTTCATTGCTTTCTTGACTTAGAACAAATCCTTTCCAATGAGTCAGTCTTTCAAATACTGAAGATCCAGAACACCTAAGTGTTCTCTGCTTTAGTTAAACATTCCCATTTCCTTCACCCAGTTCTGGCCCAATGACCTCAATGACTCCATGACCTCTGAAAAGCTGCTTTACTTTTTTTTCTCCAGGCCTCAGTTTACTCTTTTGTTAAATGGGCTGGTGAGAGGTGATTGTCTAGATCTCTGAAGGTCTTTATTTAGCTCTAACTCCTAATAAATTATCTCCAATCTACAGAGATTTTTCTGGATCTCAGTTCTCTTGTTTGATATATGAGTCCCATTTGTAGGTTTCTTTCAAAAGATGGGTGCTGGATATGGCTGTGTTTGACAGGACCCCAGAAGGGCTCACTCAGTCTGTACTTTCATGGTCCATTCTGATGTTCCAACATCTACTAACCAGATTGGTCTCTATGGTTTGCTTTTTTTTTTTTGATTTGTTTCTTTTTTTGTTTTTGCAAGACAGTAAGGCTAAGTGACTTGCCCTAGGTCACACAACTAGTAAGCATCAAGTGTCTGAGGCCACATTTGAACACAGGTCCTCCTGACTCCAGTATACTTTAAGGTTAAGTCCTTGTGTTTTCTTTGCTAGTCTCCTTTACATGGAACAACCTGGGAATCTTGAGGTCTGAGGTCATGCTGCTTGGTGACTATTTGACTCAACCCCACAGGCCCTTCAAATCCACCCCTGCCTACTCCAGCACTTAAGGTAGACAATTGTTCCTCCCCTGCCAGGTGGGAGCCTCCAACTGTCCCCTGTATAGAAAGTTTGATTCAGGGATCTAATACCCTGCTGAGATCACCTCACACCCCTGCTCAGAAACCTCTGATCACGTCCCACCACCAGCAGAGGTTTTTGGGAAAGAGGAAAGCATGCTGCATTTGGAATCAGAAGGACTTGAGATCAAATTCTGCTCTGGCTCTTCCTAGCTGTATATAATCTTGGACATGTACTTAACTTCCTAAGCTTCATTTTTCTCATCTGTAAAAGGAGGTTGGTCTAAGTGGCCTCTATGGTCTATTTAAACCTATGAAGTCTGAATAATTTCTAGATGATAATTAGGATCCCGCTTGGATGATCTACCCTTAATTCTGACTACTCTCTTATTCAACCTGGGTACTTCCCCAAGATCATTCCTGTTTCTAGGCCTTGGCTCACTCTAGTTTTAAAGGCCTTCTTCCCCAACCCTGTTCCTTCCCATTATATTTAAATTCTTCCCAACCACAGAATCTAAAGCTGGAAAGAGCTTAAAGAAATCTACTCCCCTCAGTGATGGAAATGAAATGAAAAGACAGATTAAATGACCTGACCAAGATAACACAGTAATGGCCCAATTCAGTCCCCACCATTTATTCCCATCCTTGTTGACTGATCTTTCTGAACTATCATCTTACTAAGGTAGCTAGGTAGTGCCATAGTTCATAGAGTGCTGGGTCTGGAGGAAGAAAGACTCATCTGCCTAAGTTCAATTTTAGCCTCAGATACTAGCTGTGTGACCCTGGGTCAGTTACTTAACTCTGTTTGCCTCAAATTTCCTCATTTGTAAAATGAGCTGGAGAAGGAAATGGAAAATCATTTCAGTGTCTTTGCTAAGGAAACTCCAAATGGGGTCATGAAGAGTAAGACATGACTGAAAGCAAACAACAAAATTATGGAAAATCATTTCTGTGTCTTTGCTTAGGAAACTCCAAATGGGATCATGAAGAGTAAGACATGACTGAAAGTGAACAACAAAATTATTTTACTAATATTTATTAAGAGTCTGTTACGACACCCTAACAGTAACATGGGGATGATGATCAGCCTTGATGGACTTGTTGATTCCATCAGTGCAACAATCAGGGACAATTTTGGACTATCTTTGATGGAGAATGCCATCTGTATCCATTTAGAAAAATAAATCATAATCTTATGTAATTTTGCTATCTCTTATACTTTATTTTTCTTCCTTAAGGATATGATTTCTCTCTCATCACATTCAACTTAGATCAATGTATACCATGGAAACAATGTAAAGACTAACAGACTGCCTTCTGTGGGGGTGGGGGGAGGGAAGCAAGAATAGGGGAAAAATTATAAAACTTAAAATAAATAAAATCTTTCTTTTAAAAAAAAGTCTGTTATGAGAAGGTCAAGTGGAAGCTAGTGAAGATATAATGAAATAGAAATCCTTTTTGTACCCTACAAGAACTCGAAGGAGTTAGGGAGCAATGCCCATGTTTCCTGCTATGAGTCCAATGAGGAGTACAAACTAGAAGCATTCTGAGAGTTCAGAGGAAAGAGACTTGAGTTGGCCTTGAAGAAGGAAAAGGATTTTGATAGGGTAGCAAAGGGAATGAGGATATCGTATTCATAAGATTAGTGCTAAGAAAGTACCTTAAAAGACACCGAGTACAACCTCCACATTTTACAGAAGAAGAAACTGAGGCCCAGAGAGATTGTCACATACAAGTAGTAAATGTCATAGGCAGACACTGGGCTCTGGTCTACCAGATTCCACATACCATCCATATCTCATGGCCAAGATGTGAGAAGGCCCCTCTTTGCCATCCTCACTTCCCTCACTGGCCCTTGAAGATGACTCACCCCCTGGGAATGCAGGTACTCCATAGTCCGGCAGAGCGTATGTAGTACAGAGCTTGCTTCACGTTCTGAGAAGAATTTCTGCCTAAGGATCTTGTCCAGGAGCTCCCCACCCCGCATCAGCTCCGTCACTAGGTACACATGCTTGCCGTCATCATACACCTGAGGTGACAGAAGAGGAAGGTGTTATGTGTGGGTGTAGAAACCCAACTCTGGAACTCCCCAGCATCTAGCAGATTACAGAACTAAAGCCAGTCCTCAGAGGTCACTGAAGAAGCTAAGAACTGGGGATGTTTAGTAAAGACCACACAGATAAGAAGTAGTAGAGTTGAGATTTGAATCACATGAATCTTTAGAAACACCAGAGCACAGATTTGGAGTTGGAAGGGACCTTGGGAGCCATCTAGTCCGACCCAACTTTTTTTGAAAAGGAGGAAACCGAGGCACAGAGAAGTTGACATCCAGGTAGCTCATTCTTCTCCAAATTGGGAGATAAAATGGTAGAGAGATCTCTAGCCCAGGAGTCAGCAGATCCAGGTTCCAAATCCGATATCTGGGCAAATTGTTTAAGCTTCCTAGACCTCAGTTTTCCCTATAAAATGAATGGACTGAACTAGTTAATCTCTGAGAATTCTTCTAGATCTAAGATCCCACCTACTATTGCTTTGCATTGGGGATCATTAAAGACAAGATGGTTCCTGGCCTCAGGGACAAATAGAAGTGATGCAGTCAACACACAATTAAGTATGATTATAAGGTAGGAGCAAAGGAGAAATCTAGACAAAGGGCTTTAGAAAAATTCAAAGGGGAGAGACTACTTTCATAGGTGGGGGGGGGAGTAGGGGAAACTTTGTGGAGTAGGAAGCACCAAACTGAGCCTTGAAGGATGAGCTGGATTCCAGTAACAAATAGATGAGAAAGGAGTGTGCTCCAAGTGCACAAAGAAGGGAAAGGGCAGGACAAGAACCAGAGACTAAGAAAATGGTAAACATGTAGGGGAGTCTTGGGAAACCTGGCTGGAAAGGGAAAAAGTCAAATGATGATTTCAGGCTGAACTTTCTTGGGTAGAAAATTGGAAACATTGGAGATAGATGGAATATTGCTATGCTGCAAGAATGAGAAATTCTGACAAACCTGGGAAAAAGTCTTTGAACCAAGGCAGAGTGAAGTATTCAGAACCAATAGAAAGAATAAAAAAAACCAAATTGAATACTGCATAATTATTGTGATCACCTCTGATTCCCAAGAAAAGCTGAGGAAATGTACTGCCCTCCTTACGGTGGCAGACAGGGTGCTATGTTTGTGAAATATTGCAAAAAACATTAGGCAAAGTCAGCATGGTTGGTTGGTTTTGCCATTCTGTTTGCTTTTTCTTTTATAATCTTGATTATATGGATTGATCTCAGAGGTGGGGTAGAGAGAGATAGATTTGGAAACAAATTAATATAAATTTTAAGGTTCCAATAAAAATGAAAAGAATAATAAAATATATCATAATGTCAAATAAAAATGTCAAAATGGATAAAGCTGGTCACAAAACTGGGAAGATCTGGATTCAAGATCTGCCTCTGAGACATGCTCCCTCTCTCAGTGTTCTGGGCCACTTTCAAATTAGAGAGGTATTGACTTACACTGGGAGAGAGATACATCATAGCCTCTTAGAGGCTCAATTTCCTCATTTGTAAAATGGAGGCCATGATTTAAGAGCAACCCTTAACCAAACCATAGTATGGAAACTCAGGTGTTGTTGTGGCTCTGTCCCTGCCCACAAGTACCCACACTTCATTGCCCTGAGGCATGTTCTCCATGAGTCTCCTTGCTTCTATTTCCCCCTACTCACATCTTTCAGGGTGATGATATTGGGATGTTGGCCATAGCGCAGAAGAATCTCTATCTCCTCTGAGGGGTCCCTTTTGCTCTTGTCAATGACCTGGGAGAGAAGAGGGGGAGATTGGGAGGAAATGTGGATGGAAGCCAGGCCACTAGGAGAAGGCCAATGTGGAGTACCAAAGATACAGGGTTCCTGTATCTCCTGGGGTGCTGAACCTATATGCCAGGAATTGGAGCTTTTAGTGGAGGAGCTAATCCCACAATTAACTAACCATCCCCCCCCACTATAATGTCACTGGTCATATCCATCTTCAAGGATATTGGGATTGAGGGGTGCTACAGGGAGATCCCCACCTTGACTGCATACTCCATGTTGGTGGCCTTGTGGATACAGCGGTTACACACAGAATAAGAACCAACTCCGATGGTCTCCTTCACGATATAGCCATCACTGAAAACCAAGCTTTTCCCATGAAGTTGCTAGGGAGGGCAAGTGGGGAGGAAATAAGAGGTGAAGTTTCAGAGTAGCCCCCTCCCCATTTCCCTTTCCAGTTCCATCATTAAGGTAGTTCTCTTTCAAAATCTTGGCAGGAAATGGGGGAGTCTAGAACTGTTAGTGATGCCACCAAGGTTTCACATTCAAAAATATGGAATCATCCACAGAGAATAAAGTGCTAAGTCAAATGCTGAATGGGTACATCAGGGTTCCAGCCTTCAGGGCACATGCCAAGGGGTAGGAACTGTCTTCAGCATGGTACCTTCTCATCTAGGAGTAAGACTCTGATATCTAAGCGAAAGGTTGGATAGAAAGACCAATGAACCAGGAATCATGAGACTTGGTTTTGGCTCTGGTTTTACCACTGTGTGATCTCAGTTCCTTCATCTGTCAGATGGAGATAATCATCCTTGCCCTGTCTGACTCAGAGGGTTAGAGAAAGCCTCTGAGATGCTAGGTAGAAATAATTCAACTCTGAATGACATAAAGTCCCATACATTAACAAATATTATTAGGAGACAGGTTTTACCTCAGTATAAAGGAAGATCTAATACCAAAGATGATCTAAATGTGGGACAGACTGCCTCTGTAGAGGGAGGGAGTTCTCCACCAGTGGAAGTATTTAAGCAAATTCTGTTCAAAGTGTTCACCGTGATGTTGATGGGAAGGGGCACTCCCAGATCCTTTCACCCAAACTGGTTGAAATCTACTCTGAGGGCTGCTAAAAACACCGAAAGGTTGACTTGCCTATTGATGGAAAGTCAATAGAGGCAGAGGTGGTCAGCCTCCAAGGTCAGCTCTCTGATCTCTTCGGTATCCTCCAGCTCTGAGGCTATCTAGGCCTGACCACTCATGGTGATCACCCTATGAAGCCCCAATGCCCCTTATGTTCTAGGTATGCCAATAGCAATGAGGTTTGATCTTTCTCTGGCCAAACTACCCTGAGCCCCAGGCAACTATTCTGATTCAGCCCAGGTCTTCAGAAACTAGATGGAAAGCTTCCATCCAAGGCACCTTCCCCATTTAGACTATCCTCAGATTTCATACCTGGACAACTGAGTGCAGTGGGGCCTGTGGGGCCCGGACCTTGCCATCTTCCTCCATCAAACCTGTAGCCACAAAACTGAAGCCTCTAAAGAGTTGATGAGCCCCAGCGCTGGGGGGAATGCCTGGGGAGTCTGGGAGAGAAAGAAGGGAACACTGAACACCCAAAGCTATAGATTAAGTATGGCCCAGCTGTTTTTTTTCTCTTTCTCCCCTGTGAGACCTAACACCACAGTCCCCTAGAGCCACAGAGGTAACATGGAATAACAGAAGAGCCAGGTTTCCATATATGAGTTGTGTGACCTTAGGCAAATTGCTTAAAGTCTCTGAGTCTGTTTCCTTAACTAGAAAATGGAGATATTTGGCACAATGTAATTGTGATGTTTAAGTGAAAGAATGGGGGGGAAGTTCATTTCCTGAAATATATTCACTCATCTCTAGCTCTTGAGAATCCTCCATATCCTTCAACATTCAGTTCAATAACAATATTCTATCTCAAAACTCTTTGTACTTGCAAAGTCTCAAGGACTGTGAGGTTCAAGGACAATTCCCAGTAGAATGCAAGTTAATAGCTACAATGCAGAAATGAGCCTGGGGAACTGTGATGTCAGAACACTGATGGTGAGACAGGTGATGGAATACAGGTATGGAATGAGAGGGACATGATCTGATATGGACCAAGTGTTGGTTTATTTTGCTTAACTGATATTTTGTAAACAGGGAAGATTCTTATTTGGGCTGATGGTGAGGAGAGGAGTCACTGTGAAATGACCTTGAGTTTTTTTTAATGGGCAACAAAACATTTAAAAATGTGTTTTGATTTTTGTTTTAAAAAAGTATTCCAAGATTTTTTTTTGAAAAAAGAAATGAGAATGGGGTGGCTAGGTAGTGCAATGGATAGAGCACCGGCCCTGGAGTCAGGAGTACCTGAGTTCAAATCTGGCTTCAGACACTTAATAATGACCTAGCTGTGTGGCCTTGGGCAAGCCACTTAACCCCACTGCCTTACAAAAACTAAAAAAAAAAAATTATATGACTTATATATGGAACTATGTCTTACTTGATTATACATATAAAACCTATATCAAATTGTTTATTGTCTTAGGAAGGGAAGTGAGGAAGGGAGAAGATTTGGAACTAAAAATTTTATCAAAAAATGTCAAAAAATTATCTTTGTATTTAATTGCATATAAAAAATTTTTATTAAAAAAAATAGGACATTAACAAAATATTTTTTAAATGCACAAAAGAAATAAGTCCAGAAGGGGGCACAAAAGGAACAACTCCATTACTACCCTGTAAAATTTACTGTTTTTTTAAAAACATGCTCTATATAATAGTTCATAATTTCTCAACTATCTTTTTTTTTAAAAAATGAAATGCTTGTGTCTGTTGATGGTTCAGCTCACAAAAAGGGGAAATTTTCCCTTAAAAGAGAAATGAATCTGGGCTCAGGAAAAAGCAGGCCATAGGCTCATCAGAAATATTCCCCATCCCAGACTACAGCCCAGTGGTTACCTGGGAGCCAGAATGAGGTAGACAGGCCCAGGTCCATTCATGTCCCTCATCCTCCTAAATACACCAGGCCCAGAAAGCCTGCCCTGCCTAGCCCTTCCCTACAGTGATCACTCCTTCCCCAGGCTCCATTTAATAAGTCATCAGACTGCCTAATGCTGGTTCCAATTCACAGAACTGGAGGTGAGGGCAGGGGTGGGATCTTAGGGGATCCTGATACCTACTTACTGATTGATGACATCATGTTACCTACCCTTGGGTGTTCGAGAAGTGAACTCTGTGTCAAAGTAGAAGGTGTCATCAGGTTGGGCGACTGCAGGCTTGAAGGGGGGTTTGATCTCACGCCGAAATAGTTTCTGGAAAAACAGTTCCAGTCTTACAAGTAGTCTTGGATACCCTCATGCCCCAAAATAGAGGAAGGGATGCCTGCACCACCACCCCCCCCCCCCAGGGGAGAGGGAAGTAATTAGGCCAGAGACGCTGCTCAAGGTCTGGGACTTGGGCAACATTGCTGCTCCCAAATAATCCTAACCCCAGAGCAGGTGTTATCCAATGGCCAGAAAGACAGGGCTCTGCAGGGGAGTGGAAAGAAGAGGGGTTTGACCCCAGCTCCTGCCTCTTCTAACATGTGGGGATCATGGGCAAGTTACTTCTATGCTTCACTCTTCTTTTGTAAAATGGGGGACCTAGACTAAGGTGCCTTCCAATTTAAAATCTATGATCCTGTGGTCCAAAGTCCGATGGGTACCCAATAGGGTACCCCCTATAACAGGATGACCTGGAGGGATGATGGAGGCCAGCCTCCTGCTGCACCTTGCTCTCTGGGGCCATCTTCTACCCCATTTGCTTCGCCCATCTTCACACTGCCCCAAAGCAAGGCAAGATATCAAGGACTATGGAGATCACTCCTCATCTCTTGTTCTAATTTCCCCCTACAAATTCCAGGGCCCGTCATGAGAGGGAGGAAGTGCTAAGCCCAGCCAAGGGTTATTACTTGTGATGATCATATGTTCTTTCCCAGAACCTCCCCACCAAGGCTCCCAGACTCTTAGATAAAGAAGACAGGAGGAAGCCCAAGAGGAAATGACTTTAAAGCTGTCAATTGTGGGAGGGTGAGGAGAGGGGAAAGGCATTTGGGGAGGCTGTTGGAACCCCCCAAGGTTTTTACTGGATGGAAATCTTTCTTCTTTCCTGTCCTATCTCCCACCCTCAAATTTCCCTGGGGCAGTCCAAGGAAGGTGAATTCAGGGGTGGAGGGGTGCACGATGGGGAGGGGAGAGGGAAAGTAGTTGAGGTGGGGGGAAAGATGACTCACATTCCAGTCTATGGTAGAATAGAAGATATGCCTCTTAATCTCTTCAGCTCCATCGGTGCCAGAGCCTGCAATATTAACATCGTTACTCTGCTGTGCCTATGAGCATTTTATCTTCTTCTTCATCCTAGTCTCCTGTCCTTGCCATGACATGGAGGTAAGCCTGACCCTACCAGGGCTATCTGAGTTCTGCCAAGTGCTATGAAGCTGTTAGAGCCTCGAACACAGGCCCACCCAATGACAGGTCCCCAGGTTTGCTCTCTGAGGATCAGCCCAATTGAGTATGGGTCATGACCAGAAGAATGGTATTCAAGGCCTTTGTAGTCTAGCTCTGGCTGATCATACATTACTTAAACTGACCTTCTCAGGGCTTCCTGAACAAAGTATTTGATCTCCTGCCTTTGTTTCCTTAACTGACAGAACCCCATATTTGGCATGCACACCCTCCTCACTGCTGTCTCTTAATATCGTACAATGCTCAGCTCATGGGCTCCATCTCTGACCTCCTTAAATGGTCACATCTATACCTGTCTGTTTATTTGTTATATCCACTTCCATGAGTCAAGAGCAGGGGCTGTTTTTCATCTTGCCTTTGCCTAGTATTCAGCAGGCACTTCATAAACTCTTATTGGATTGGATAAGCTAAAAGGCCTGAAGTATGATCCTCTTAATGAGTTTTTCCATACTCCCTTTGGCTAGCTAGGGTTTCTGGGAAACAGGTAGTATTTATCATCTTGAATTTGTTTTTTAAAAAGGAAAACTGAGGATCAGAGAGGTTAAGTGACTGGCTCCAAATTGCACAGCTGCCCTCAGCCTCAAGACATCTTGGGCTCACTGTCTAGAAGGTATCTCCTCTCTGTTCCCATCACCCCTGGCTGCTTTCCTCTGGCCTCCCTGAGACAGTGTGTTTTTCCTACAACTACCTCTGGCTCCACACAAAAATTGAATTTGGTAGAGTAAAAAAAAACACAGAGATTGGCAATCACAAGACCTGGCTTTGAATCTCATCCAACACATGACCCTGAGCAAGTCATTTCCCTTTACTGTGGTTTCTACTGACTCTGTTGGCAAATGAGTGGGCCAGACTAGGGAGGGTGATCTCATGGGCAGAATGCTGTCCATGTAGAAAGCTGAGTCTGAAACTTGCCCTGGACCCTGTACAAGTCAGCTAGCATCTCTGACTCAGTTTTCTTATCCATAAAATGGGGACAATGAAAGCTATGGATACAAAATGCTTTGCAAACCCTAAAATATCATAAGGTGTTATTCATCTCATTCCCATCTTTTTTTGATGGAGTTCAGATTGAAATGGTCCAGTCTTGTGTGTTGTTGCCATTATTATTACTATTACATCAAGGGTCTTAAATGCTGTGATCCTAGAACTGGCTGAGCAGCTTCAGGAACCAAAGACCTCCATCTTGTGGGTTATATCTAGGGCACTAGAGGAGTGGGGATGATACTGAACCACAATCCCCACTACTAGTGAATTAAACCCAAAGTATGTAAACGGGCACCCAAGAATCATGACCAACTTCATGTGGCTGCCATTGTCTTCTCCTGGCACAAAGGACAATGCCTGTCTTTCATGCTCAGCTGGGAGGGCAGGGGGGGTGGGGCTCTGACCTGGTCTGGCCTGCACAGGACCTATTTCCCCACAGCTGCAAAACACCCTCCCTTCCACTGCCCCTCAGGGATAGGACATTACCCAGCCTGTTGGCAGGATTCCTCTTAAACAGAGCTCGAAGGAGGCTTTGTGCTTCAGTGCTCAGAAACTGGGGCATGCCCAGCTTTGCCCTGGAAAACAATGACAGGGAATCATCAGGGTTATGGCAGGAGGAGTCCCTGGTCCCCAGGTTGGCCAGCCTGGGCTTCCCATGCCTTTGTCCCTTCATCTATTGGTCATCTGGACTGGTTCCATTTCACTCTGAATAACTAACTCCAAACCACGATACATGGGGAAGCCACAGGGAAGGGCTATCGGGCAGTAAGCTGGACAGAGAGTCAGCAGACAGACAGTTCAATCCCAGGTTGGTTGTAATTCATCATGTGATTTGGCAGAAGCTACTTAACCTCTCTATTTCCTTATCTATAAGGAAAAGTTGCCTAAGTAACCTGTAAAATTCTCTTCTAACATTCTATGTTCTAGTATTTTGTGTTCTAAGAATCCTCCCGGTTCTGACATTCTGTGTTCTAAGATTCCTTTCTTAACTCTGATATTCTCTGCTCTAAGGGCCCTTCCAGCTCTGCCATTCTGGGTCCTAAGGTACTTCCCAGTTTTGACATCCCATATTTTAATGCCCTCCCAGCTCTGATCTCCCCTGTTCTAAAGCTGCTTCTAGCTTGGATAGTCTGTATCTTCTGAGGGATGCTCACTTGAGAATGAGTGTCATGGTCTCCTTCCGGTCTTTCCCCTGGAAGGGCAGGGAGCCTGTAAGCATCTCAAACTGTAAAGAACAAGAAGTACATTCAGATCTGTTCCCAACTCTGAGTTTCCACCTTCATATCCACCCACCCTGGTCATTCCCTGAATTCAAGAAATTCTTTCTCTCCTTGGTGGTCCTTCTCCCAGAGCCCTCCCCCACTCTCCCACTCTAAGGCTCTGCACCCAGTATCCAGATTTCTGCTTCTCACAATCACCTTTCCTTCCACACATACTCTTTCCCCCATTCTGGGTGGCCACTGAAATAGGTCCCAACCACATCAGGGACCTCCTGCCAAGAGCTAGCAACACTTTTGCTTACCTCCCTCCCTCCCTCCCTCAAGCTTTCAGACCTCTGAGGCCAGCTCCTGGAGATCACCTGAGCTGCCTGGGGGGGTTGTTGACCCAGGACAGAGATGGTCACAAAACAAGTCTTTCTTTGCTTCTAACTTGCTCTTTGACTTTGGGAAAGTCATCTCTGCTTCCTGATCCTCAGCTTTCTTCTTTTTTTTTAAAACAAGGAAATTTTGAAATAAAAAAAATTAATCTCCCTCCTTTCATTTATGACCCTCCTTATGGGGGTTGAGAAGCCTGGGGTTCTGGATGCAAAACACAGCATAAACTATTAGACTCTGTTGACTTATTGGGGTTTTTTTTAAGGTAATGGAGATAAGAGTGACTTGCCCAAGGTCACACAGCTAGATAATTATTAAATGTCTGAGGTTGGATTTGAACTCAGGTCCTCCTGAACTCCAGGGCCGGTGCTCTATCCACTGCGCCACCTAGCTGGCCCTTGTTGGTTACTTTTGTTGAATTGTTTTATTGTCTGCCCCTTTTGTTTCCTCCTTATTTTTTTGTTAGAAGGGATAAATCACTGGGCAGGGGAGAAAAGAGGGATAAGATTTAGAAATAGAAGTGGTATAAAAAACCAAACAAACCCAAAAGTAGCAAAATAAATGAAGGCTGGGCTGCTCAGTGGGTAGAATACAGGACATGAAGTTCTGGTTGGGACACTCATTCACTGAATGACCTTGAGCTAGTCACAGCCTCTTTGGGCCTCAGCCTTCTCATCTATAAAATGGGGTTAGCACCACCAACAATGAACCCTTAGACATCACTAAGAGCCAGGTTAAGCATGTTACAAGCATCTCATTTAATCCTCACAATAGCCCTGGAAGATGGGTTATTATCCCCATTATATAATATATATATAAGCAGAAGTAGAATGACTGCTCAAGATCACACAAAGTGTCCATAACTAGATTTGAACTTGTCTTTTCTGAGGCTAGGCCTGGCACTCTATCCAAATAGCACCTACTTTCCAAGGGATATTGTGAGGAGCAAATGAATTAACTTGTGTTGTAAACCTTATTAAAAAAGTAAACGTCTGGGGGCAGCTAGGTGGCGCAGTGGATAGAGCACCTGCCCTGGAGTCAGGACCTGAGTTCAAATTCAGACTCAGACACTTAATAATGACCTAGCTGTGTGGTCTTGGGCAAGTCACTTAATTCCATTTGCCTTGCAAAAACTAAAAAAAAAAAGTAAACTTCAACTTTTTTCTGTCCCTTTTTTTTACCTGTCCCTGGCTTTAAGTAACTTTTCCTATGCCTCCTAGTTAATAGGAAATAGAGAATTAAATTCCAAAGTTTATTCTGCACATAAAAAATAAGTGAAACAGTTTTAACCTATATCAAATAACTTGCTTTTTCAATCCCCTCAAGGGGATTGGGATGGGAGGAAGGGAGAGAATTCAGAATTCAAGTGAATGTTTAAAGGTAAATGATCAAACTTGTTTTTGCATATAACCAAGAAAAATCAAATAAAATACAAAAATAAAATAAAATGAAGAGAAATAATTAAATTCTTGTTTAAGCACTAGACTATATAAACCAATTTTAGACCGAATTTTCTAATTCAAAAAAAATCATTCAAATCAAAATATTCCCATAACCCTTGGGGATGTGGTCTGGGTTGAGCATCATTGGGCCACATGATCATTGAGGGACCTGGGAGCTCTACCAGCTGATACTCTGTGGTGTTTTTCTGGCCCCGACATTCTAGTAAGACAACCCCTGCTCTCACCATCAGCACCCCGTAGGACCACCAGTCAGCACTGTGGGTGTGGCCCTGGCGGTTGACGACTTCAGGTGCCATGTACTCCACGGTCCCACAGAAGGAATAAGCTTTTTTCTCATGGTCGATGGCCTCCTTGCTCAGGCCAAAATCTGCAGTCAGGAAAGGTAGGAGAGCTGAGTTGTCATCACCACTCCAAGATGCAGTGAAACAGAGGTATTACCCAATGGAACCAAGCCTAGGGCCACTTACCTGTGAGCTTGATGTGTCCTTCTTCATCCAGAAGGATGCTGTAGGGATGGGTGAGAGGAAGGACAAGTCAGTAATGGAAGAGGTTGGAACACTGAATTCTACCAACTGTGCCACTCCCAGCCCCTACTTCTATCTGCTAGATTACAGATCTCCAGCCAGAAGAGATCTCAGACACCATCAAGCCATTTTTTTTTTAAGGTGGCTCACTGGATTGAGCATCAGCCCTGGAGTCCTGAGTTCAAAAGCAATCTCAGATACTGATTAGTGGGGTGACTCTAAGCACGTCACTTAGCCCCAGTTGCCTTCCCAAAAATTAGTTTTATGCTACTTTCATTTTTTCAGGTTCTAAATTCAACTTTATTTTACTTTCAGTTCCTAAATCTCTTCTTCCTCCACTCATTGAGAAAGGTAGAAAAACAAAACCCATGACAAATATGTATAGTCATACAAAACAAATATCTGCATTCACCATTCACCTTTTACAGATATGGAAACTGAGGCCCAAAATGATGAGGGGAACTCCAGGAGTTCATAGTAAACATCAGAAATAGGACTGGAACCCAGATTCTCTGACTAAACCAGAGTATCAATGATTTTCCTATATTTCAAACAAGACTTTTCTGTGCTCCAGAGGAACTACTTAAGGTTCCTCATCCAAGGGATTTTGCCCATCCCTTGGTACCACCTCTTCTAGAAAGCTGCCCTGATCCCTTCAGATGGCACCAAGTCCTTCCCACCTTGATAATTTCATCAGATTCTTTGCTTGCAGCTTTTCTGATGGTTTTATGTCTTGTTAATATTTACATTGACCTATGATATAATTTATCACACTAATAAGCTCTTTGAAGGCAGGGGGGGAAAAGAGAGAGAAGCATCTTGCTTAGCTCCAGTATAAAGATGAAAATTAAACAAACTGTGCCTTGAGATCCTTAAGACTCAAAGGAATGAGGAGCTCATTCAACCCATCTTCAGAATTCACTCTAGAACCTCAGGGATCCCTTGAGGAATGAGTGGGGGTGGGGAGGGGAGAGAGGCATCAGTCATTTCCTACTTTTAGTACTCCCAATGGGAATGTGCCAACTGCTAGGCTTCCTGCCCTCCTCAGCTACTCTCTCTGTATCCAAAACCCACCTCTCCTCCTCACTTCCCAAATCAGATATCTTTCTCTGAGGGATTTAGCTTGGTACAGATTCAGTTTCAGGGAAAGCTAGGTGGCACCATGGATAGTGTGCTGGGCCTGGAGACTAGAAGACCTGAGTTCAAATTTGGCCTTACTAGACATTTACTAGTTGGGTGACCTTGGGCAAGTCACTTCACTTTGTCTCCTGAGCTATAAAATGAACTGGAGAAGGAAATGGCAAACCACTCTACTTAATCTTTACCAAGAAAATCCCAAATGGCATCATGAAGGGTTGAACACAACAACAAGACTCATGTTCAGATCTCAATTCTGCCTTTTACTACCTGTGTGACCCTGGGCAAAACATTTCATCTAAAATTCAGTTTCCTTGACTGTAAAATGAGGGGGTTAGACTTGAAATTCTTGAAGATCCTTTCCAGCAATCAATCTATGTTCCTCTGGGGCTTTTTGGTTCAGGTAATTTAGAAGATATACTAATTCAAACTAAGGTGTCAATGATTGATAGTTCCTTAGCCATGATCATTAAGTGCTTAAAGCATTTTATATTATACCCCTCTCAGAGGTATAACTGAACACATTAAATAATTACGGAATGCAGAATATTGGGACAATTATAAGAACTAGGCTGGACCTTAGAGTGCAGTCCACTTTAATTTTAAGGAGAAAACTTAAGAGCCAGAAAGGTTATGACACTTGTTTGAAGTCCCACTGTAATTTAGTGAGAGAGCAAAACAAGAATTCAAGCCTCTGTTCCAGGTTCTTTTCATTTTATCACGCTTACTCTTTCCATATAAAAAAGGAAAAAAAGTTTAATTTTTAAAAGGACTATGGGGAAGACAATGATTTATCTGAAGGAATGGCTCAATAATGGTGGAATTTCAGGCACTGTAGAAGACACTACTTGAGCGGCTGTTCTAGAAGCCCTAAGACCACATTCTGCCTCAGGTAGGAGGATAATCTGCTCCTAGAAGTAACCCCCCCCCATCCTCAGTCATCCCACACCTACTTCTCAGGCTTGAGATCTCGATAAATGATCCCCAGTTTGTGCAGGTGATCCAGGCCCAGAGCCAGCTCAGCCAGGTAGAACTTCACATCTTCTTCTGTGAACATGACCTGGGGATGGACAAATTCAAAAGCTCCATTACTCACAATGCTCAATTTCTCTGAGCCTACCTCTACTAAGCCCAAAGAACAAGGTCAGGTGCACTCCAAGGGGAAGGAGACAGAGTCAATCCACCTCTCCCTATAGGAGGGTCATTGCCCTCCTTAGCCCACCTGCACTCGGGGATGCTATCATTCTTGGGAGAGGCAGTGTTTTTTTTTTGTTTTTTGTTTTTTTTAGGTTTTTCAAGGCAAATGGGGTTAAGTGGCTTGCCCGAGGCCACACAGCTAGGTAATTATTAAGTATCTGAGACAGGATTTGAACCCAGGTACTCCAGACTCCAAGGCTGGTGCTTTATCCACTACACCACCTAGCCACCCCGAGGCAGTGGTTTCTTAGGGGTACTTGAGGCCACTCTCCTGAATTCCCCAACCCTTCTTGGCCCCCTAAAGGCCTGGCCATTTGGGTCTATAACTGAGGGGTCCCCCCACCCCGAGGATTTCCTTAACTCCCTTCTTTTTCCCTCTTCCTTACAAAGCACAGACTCTCAGTCTTCAGTTCAGAGACTCTGCCTCTGCTGGCAGAATTGCCAGGAGCTGGGGGGTGGGCAAACAGGAAGAGACTTACCTCTTTGGAGAGGCGTGTGAAGAGGTCTCCTCCCCGGAGAAAGTCCAGGATAAGATAGAGCTTCCCCTCTGTCTGGAAGGCTGAGGCAGAGGGAACAGATGTCACAGGTTGTAGGCCCCTGCCCCCTGGGGCTTCCCCTTGGTAAGACTTGGAAGTAGGCATGCATAGCCTCCCTCTGGTCAGCGGCACTAGAGGGCTGGGGCTGGGAGGAATGGACAGTGCCCACTAGGCCAGACAGAAGCAGGCAGGCAGTCAACAAACATTTATTAAGCACCTTTTATTTGGTATGCTAAACTCTGGGGATACAAAAAGAGGCAAAAAAGCCAGTCTCTGCCCTCAATTTACCAATGAACTTGCAATTTACTGAGGCAGTGGATTTGTGGCTCAATTCTCTTATTAGGGGAAGACGGCTGTCTGGCCCCCTGAGGCAGAGAGATATATGTGTGTGGGGGAATATACCACAGCATCCTTGCTCTCCCATCCCTCCCCCCGGCTGTCAAGGGCTGATCAAACATGGAGGTGTGTGCTTGCTTGTGTCGACACACACACACACACACACACACACACACACACACACAGAGCAGAGTCAATCTACTCAATAGAACACCCAATGGTTTGTCCTGGGAAAGACCCTGGTTCACCAGAGGCTCCTGAGGTGGTTCTCTGTCTCTAGGGGTGGTCGAGAAGAGGTTAGGGGCTGCTCACCATAGTGAAGTTTTACCACAAATGGGTGGTTGACGTCAGCTAGGATATCTCTCTCCATCTTAGTCCTGACTCGATCCCGAACTTTCAGAAATGAGTAAAGAGAGGTCAAATCACAAGGTATTCCCTTTCCAGATCCCAGGGGGCTGAGGCTCAAGGCAGCCTCTTCTCCAGGCTTACATACTGACTGACACACTGCCTGCTCTATCCTTTCCCCTCTGACCTACCCCATCCCTTCTCTCCTTAGCTTTGACTCCAGTTTAGTTCTTCTCCCTTCCACCCTCCAGCTCAGACCCTAGGAATAAATGTCTCATCATAGCTCCCAAGTTGCCGTGAAAGGGCCCTCCTCCAGGACTCCTTCCTGACTCCACTAACCTTTGCCTCCCTTCAACACTCACTCCTCAGCTCATTCTGCTGGAGTATTACCCTCCTTATTCAATCTACTTTTCAGCCAAATAGGCCAACTTGCTATTCTCTACTCAGAACATTTCACCTTCTACTCTCGTACCCATCACCCTCCTCACCTCTGCATTGTTAGCTTCCTATAAGGGTCATATTAGGGGTACCTTGAGGGCCAGTTCTTAGACCAACCCTTTCCTGGTCTGGCCCGACCATTCCCCTCCAGAAATGATTTGCTCTACATTTTGTATTCAATGATCTACATAAATGATGTCCTCCTAAAGGAATATCAGCTCCCTGAGGGTAGGGACCTATTCATTTTTGGTCTTGTATCCTTGGCACTTCATGCAGTGCCTGGCCTGGGGGGGGCACTTTGAACATGCAAGATGAATAAATGAATGTGCTTTGTTTAGCCTCACTTCTTCCCTCTGCTGCTGACTTTTCTATTACATGGTCACCACCTGCTGCCTCCATGTTCTCATCACCCACTTGAGCCCTGTTGTCTGACTTCTGCCCCCACCCACTGAAACAGCCACATCCTAAGGGACAAAGCCTACAGCCTCTGCTTGGTCACAGTCTCTCTGACCTCTTTAAGTGTGGTCAGTCTAACATTCCATGTTCTGACATCATATGCTAAGGTCTTTGCTAGCTCTGACATTGTTGTTCAAAGATTTCTCCTAGATTTGATATTCTGTTTTAAGGTCCTTTCCAACTCTGATATTCTATATTCTGAAACTCCATTCCTCTTTGAGATCTCTCCTCCCTCAGCTTCTGCCACATTACCATCTCCTTCTTTGACCACTCCTCCTAGGTTTCTTTCTTGAGAACTCTTCCTCTTTTTTTTTTTTAAGGTTTTTGCAAGGCAAATGGGGTTAAGTGGCTTGCCCAAGGCCACACAGCTAGGTAATTATTAAGTGTCTGAGACCGGATTTGAACCCAGGCACTCCTGACTCCAGAGCTGGTGCTTTATCCACTGCACCACCTAGCCACCCCTTGAGAAATCTTTCTCTTCCTCTTCCTTGCTCCTACTCCCTCTTCTTTTTTCCTTTTCCTTCTCCTTCCTTTTCTCCTCTTTTTTCCCTTCTTTTTTCCTTCTCCTTTCTTTTCTCCTCTTCTTTCTCTTTTTTTCCTTCTCCTTTCTCCTCCTCTTTCCTCCTCCACCACCTCCTCCTTTCTCCTCCTCTTCTTCCTCCTTCCCTTCTAATCTTATTCTCTTTTTGCTCCTCCTTCTCCTCCTCTCTCTTCTCTTCTTCTTCTTCTCCTCTTGCTTCTCCTTTTTCTTCCTGTTACCTCCCCACCCCTCAAACTGTGTCTATCCACAGGGCCAGGCTTCCAAGGCTTCCCCTACCTTTAAGTTCCAGTCCCACATTTGCTATCGCCTGTAGGAAATTTTCCCCTAGATGCCACTAACACCTGCAACCTAGCATATCCCAAACCAAGTTCAGGATCTCTCTTCCTTATTAATTTTTTTAGTTTATGAAAATACTCCATTGACCCAGGTTTAATACTCAAAGTCATCCTGCAGACCTCCCTCATCCCAAGACCAGGAAGCCTTAACATTTTTTGTGTTATGGATTCTCTGGCAGTCTGGGAAGCCCAGGGACCCTGCTCAACATCATATTCTTAAATGACTGAATAAAATACTATATTTCAGTTAGAGGTTGGTGAAAATAAAGCTGCCATTTTTTCCATCCCATTTCATGGCATTTCTGAAATCTATGTAAGGGGCCCTGGAAAATCCTTGTCCTAGAGCCAGCCTGCCATCAAAGTCCTGTGCTTCCTTGGAATCAGGTGGCTCCAGTTTCCAAAAGGCATCTTTTACAAGGCCTCTTATATGCATCCTTCTTCCAAGACCTATGGCCATCAACTTCCATCAGACATGACTTTATCACATCTCCCCTGAACAACATGAGGAACCTGGATAGTTCTCCTTGACTCTCAGGTTTCTGCCCTCATCCTTTATCACAAACTATCAGAATCAATCTTTTAAAACATAGCTCAGAAAACGAAATGAAGGAACTAGACTAAACTGTGTCTAAGATCTCTTCAGTTATAACACTTTATGTGTGTTCTATGTGTGTTCTTGTATTCTATGTTGTAAAGTTCCTCTCAGCTCAGACATTTCATGTTCAAAAGACCCCCCACCACCACCCCAGTTCTGATAGTCTTTGTCCTAGGGCCCTTCCCACCTCAAGCATTCTAGGTTTTAATATCCCTTTCAGCTATGACATTCTAAGTTCCCTCCCAGTTTTGACTTAAGATCTCTCCTAGTTCTGACATTCCATGATCTAAGGTCTTTCCCAACTCTTGATATTCCATGTTCCAAGGTTCTTCCCAGTTCTGACATTCTATGTCCTAAACCCTTCTATATTCTGACATCATCTTCTAAGGTTTCTTCTAGTTCTGACATTCTGTGTTGTTTCCTCCTAGCTCTGATATTCTGTTCTAAGGTCCTTTCTAGCTCTGACAATCTATGTTCGATGGCTGCTCCTAGCTCTGATACTCAAGGTCCCTTCTAGATTGGATGCTTTATGTTTTAAGGTCTCTTCTAGTTCTGACTGTCTGTGTTTCAAAGGTTCCTCCCAGCTCTGCCATTCTATGTCCTAAGGTCTGTTCCAGTTCTAACCTTCCATGTTCTGACATCATATTTTAAGATCTCTTCTAGTTCTGACTTGTTCAAAGGTTCCTCCTAGCTTTGATATTCTGTTTTAAGGTCCTTTCCAACTCTGATATTCTATGTTCTAAAGTCCCTTCCAGTTCTAATATTTGATGTTCAAGGGACCCTCTTAGCTCTGACATTCAAGGTCCCTTCCAAAGTTGATCTCCCAGTCTGCCATTCTGTGTTCTAAGATCTCTTCCAGCTCTGTCATGCTATCTACCTTCTGACATGCTATACTTTCTAACATGCTATCAGTCACTTGTATTTATTAATTATCAATTGCTTCCAGGTTTAAGGGATACAAAAATAAGTAAGCCAGATGATCTATGCCCTCAGGAAGCTTCTAGTCAGACTACTAGGGGCACGGAAGGGAAGATACAATATGTTTAAAGAAAAATAAATACAGGATGTAAACCAAATAATTACAAATTTCAGGGCTGTGTGTGCTAACTTGGGGAATTGGGGACAGGTTTTGAAGGAAGCTTAGGGTTGCAAAAGATAGAGCTGAGGAGGCTGAGCGTACTGAGAATGAGTATCTCTGGAAAGAGATGAGAGATGGCACGATGGCTACTACAGAGAAATGGTGAACAGGCTAGTTTGATTAAAGTGCAGAGGGAGTGTCTAAGAAACTTAGAAAAAGTGTTATTTGGCTAGGGGAGTTACTCATTCATCAGATGTATCCTGCAAAGATATCGGGTTAGCCACTGTGAGGAAGAGAGTTCATAGAAAGGAGAGACTGGATGCAGAGTGACAAGAGGAGGTGAGGAATTGCATTAAGATGTTTGGGCTGTGACCAGATGTGAAGGGAGGTTTAGGCAGAATTGACAAGACAATCAACTAATTAGTGAATTTTTAAAAATATCACTTTCAGCTCTAACATTTTTGGGAATCCTACTTTACTCTTCATATCTAGAAACTCAGGTGGTTGCTTGCTGCCTATTTGATAAGGATCAGACTTCTGGTCCTGGCCTTTAAGGCCCTACCCTGCCCTGTTCAGCCTTATCTCCGTCTGTTCACTCATAATCCTCTAATATAGTGTCCTTAAGTCTGTCTACAAATGGGCCCTATCTCTTCAGATGGAGGCCTCTTCAAGGGTGGGGCTTTGTCTCCCATCAGAACAGGGTTTCCCAGGGGCTTCTATCCTGGTTACACAGCCAGAAGCCAGTCATCTGGCTCCTTTATCTTTCTTTCTTTCTTTCTTTCTTTCTTTCTTTCTTTCTTTCTTTCTTTCTTTCTTTCTTTCTTTCTTTTCTTTTCTTTTTTAATTTTATTTTTCCATTTATATGCAAAGGTATTTTCAACATTCATTCACTTGCAAGTTTATGAGTTCCACATTTTTCTACCACCCTTACTCCCCCCCCCCCATGGCAGTAAACAATATGATAGAAGTTGTATGTGTGCAAGTGTGTTTAACATCTTTCCAGATTAGTCATGTTGTGTAAGAAGAATTAGAACTAAGGGGGGGGGGACCATAAGAAAGAGAGAAAAAACATAAAAGAAATGTCCCTTACCTTTCAAAGTTGCCTTCTTTAGCACCTTCATAGCGTAGAGGTGCCCATTGTCTGGGCGGGTGATCTTCCTCACCAGAAAGACCTTGGGAACATGAGAGAGGAGAGAGCCAAGGACAGGAGAGAAGAGGGGGGAAATGGAGATTGGGTGGGGGGGAGAAGAGACAAGGAGATCCATAATGAGGGGGAGACGTTGGAAACACAAGGTTTTGAGGGGGAGTCAGTAGGGAGAGGGCCCGGAAGACAATGAGGCCTAGAACAATTTGAGAATTCTCCCTTTAAGCCAAAGTGGGAGCAAGTGCTTTCTTCCTCCATTCCTCTCCTCCTTCCCCCAATTCAGCACTCAGACACTATGGGGGACCCATGCAGTTCCCCGGGGCTTTCTAGCAGCCAAGATACTCACTTTGCCAAAGGAACCCTGGCCCAGGACCTTAAGGAGCTCAAACTGAGATGGGTCAGCCTTTTCTGAGCCTTCCTTGACATGGTGTGTAATAGAGATCTCTTTGACGATGCCTTCATCCTGGTAGTGGAGAGAGAGAACACAGGGGTAGCTACTGAATGGAGTTGGCATGGGAATGGGTGAAGAAGGCAGGACTGGGGGGGTTAGGGGAAAAAACAACGGGCAGGATTCTGTTATAGACTGAGCTAACATGATCCCCCATCCTAAACCCATTTCCAAAGTGTGCAATCATTAGACCAGGTCTCCCCATTAAGCCCCCAGAATGCCATACCTAGGAATGATGTTGGAAAATAGAATATCAGGGCTGGGAGGCCCTTAGAATACAGGATGTCAGAACTGGAAGGAACCTTAGAACACAAAATGTCAGAATTGGAAGGGTACTTACAAAATGGGATGTCAGAGCTGGGAGGGCCCTTAAACACAGAATGTCAGACCCAGGAGAAACCCTTAGAACCCAGGATGTCAGAGCTGGGAGGGCCCTTAGAACCCAGGATGTCAGAACTGGGAGGGCCCTTAGAACACAGGATGTCAGAGCTGGGAGGGCCCTTAGAACCCAGGATGTCAGAACTGGGAGGGCCCTTAGAACACAGGATGCCAGAGCTGGGAGGGCCCTTAGAACATGGGATGTCAGATCTGGAAAGGTCCTTAGAACAGAGGATGTCAGAGCTGGGAGGGCCCTTAGAACATGGGATGTCAGAGCTGGGAGGATTCTTAGAACACAGAATGTCAGAGCCGGGAGGATCCTTAGAACACAGGATATCAGAGCTGGGAAGGTCCTTAGAACATGGAATGTCAGAGCAGGGAGGACCCTTAGTACATGGGATGTATGAGCTGGGAGGGGCCTTAGAACCCAGGATGTCAGAACTGGGAGGGGCCTTAGAACACAGAATGTCAGAGTTGGAAAGGATGACTATTTAGGATCAAAGAATTACAGATTTAGGGCTGGAAGGGAATTCAGAGACCATCCAGTCTAAATCGCTAGTTTTTCAGATAAGGAAACAGAAGTCCAAAGAAAGGCAATGATCCCCTCAAGGTCACACATTACTTCAGAGTCAATTCTCCAGACTGCCAGGGCAGAGTTTTTTTCCATCATAATATCTCAGGGTGGCTCCCAGGAGTTCAGGTAGGCACTGCCAGGTGGTTGCCTGGCAGAGAACTCCTGTTCAACAATACTAGCTGCCAAAAGGAAAGGAAGCTAAAGAGGAGGTGTTAGCATCTTTCACTACCTCTTTCCCCCCCCCCAAACTTGGGCACTAGCAAATGTAACAGTTGGGTGCCCTTGTTTCATTGGCACAACAAGTGGAGGCTGCTGGCCAACATGGGCATCACCCATCTGCCAAGCCGCCTGGGCCCCTTGTGCATGGCCAGTACCAGTCCCCAAAGCTTCAGTGCCCTGGCATAGATTCAACTCTCCAGCTGGAGCTTGGGGAAGGGGGATCCGAAGCGGGATGGGGACCCTTCTGTTGGATCACTGATGTGTGCACCTTGCCCAAGGCCTTGCTCCTCCTCTTTCCCCAGAAGGGCTTAGAGGGGGTGGGGTGGGTGGAGGAAGGTTCAGGACAGCTTTTGTTTTGGCCACAATAGGAAGTGAGGTTCCTGCTCTCTGTCCTCTTCCCTCACACCCACTCTATCTGCCTTGGGAGGCCTCTGGTAGCCTCCGCCTGGAGCCCCAAGTCTCAGCTGTGTTAACAGCCGCTCTTACTAGTCTTGTTTGGCCCAGGAAGCCATGGGGCAGGAGCCTAGAGAGCTTTCAGGCATGGTAGCAACAGTATCAGGATTCCTCCTGAAATGGGGGGAACACTTAACAGGCTACCAGCGCCCCTGGGGTGACCATCCCATGCTAACCATCCTATGGCCCTTCCTTAAATGGGAGACACATTGAGTAAGCCATAGTCAGATGGCCTTGGCATGCCCATCTCCAACCACACCTGCTTAGAGTTTCTACCCATGGTGTCCTTCGATTCCCCCGTTGTCCCCTAGCAAGGCCAAAGATCTCCCTTATGTACACACACTGTCAGTCTCCCTCCTGCATCCCTGCCATCCACACCCGGCCCTGGGTGGCTCCCTGATCCCTGGGCTACAAGCTGCAGGCGTCATCCCTGAATGAGACCCAGGCTGGAGCAGGAGGCCCAAGGAGCTTGGATCCTCTAGGTTCTCCTGGGGCTGGATCCAAGTCACAATGAGATGGACTGAGGAGGGAACAGTCCTCTTCCTCTGTGTCCTGCCCCAGACCCAGACAGACAGATACACACACACACACACACACACACACACACCTCTCTCTCTCACACATCTCTCTCTCTCTCTCTCTCTCTTCCTAAGATCACCTGCTCCAGAAGAGGGATGATGAACTGAAGTCCAAAAAAGAAAGGAAGTACTTCCTCTTGGTCTCTCTTCCCCACCAGAGCTTCCCTTCCCACCCTGGTCTCTCCTTCCTGAGCATCTCTCCCCGCCCCTACCCTTCACCAGGCCTCTCCTCCTTCCTCCTGGCTGCTCCCTCACTTGTCCCCCTATCTGTTCCCTTCTAGCCATCACTAACCGTGTCTTGGCTCAGGCTGGGGCCCAGGGTGGGCACCGGTGCCCCACTGGGCCTTGCCCGCTGTTTCCTGGGCAGCCAGAGGCTGAATAAGGCCCGGAAGCGGGGTGGCTTCGTATCCCGTTCCATCTCCCATCCCAGAGGCTCCACTCCATCCACCTGTTGGGGCTGCCCACTGCCCCGGCACCATGGCAGGTGGTAGGCCTGGCAGGCCACTACTCTTAGGGAGGCCCGGCTGGCGGGCGGATGTTCAGGGCGGGGGCCGGACTACCCTAAGCTGAGCCCAGCACCCAATCACTCATCGCCTGTGGTTTCCCTACTCTGAGTTTGCACCCTTCCTTCACTCAGTCGCCTCAGTTACCCTTCAAAATACGGAAGCACTGCTTCTCTGATCTCATGCCCCTCCCCATTGCTCAAAGCTGATGCCTCCTCAGACAGATCGAGGGGAAGACCCATGCCAAGGTTAGCCAGGAGAGGTAGGAAACCACCTCAGAACTGAGAGTCAGGATGCTGGGGAACCCGGAGCTGTTTCAAATCCCACGGTTGGAAGTCCAAGGAACTGGGTTCAAATCCCCTCTGCAACTTGTTTGCTTTATTCGAGCTCTCTGAGTATCCTACTTTGGTAGCTAGAAGACTTTTTCTTGAAGACTGGAGCTCACATCTTACATCAGAGACTTACTAGAGGTGTGACCCATAGCAGATTAGCTAGCCACTCAGCCTCAGTTTCCTCATCTCTAAAAAGCACATCCTTCCGTGGGTTATTGTGCAGATCCAATGAGATAATATTTGTAAAAGGCTTTATAATTCTAAAATAAAGCACGATGTACATGACAGCTATTATTAATAATTCTCCTCTTCAGCAGGATCTGCCTTCACATCCAGGCTAGTTGGTCACTCCCCATGTGCCCTTGGGCAGTTACTACCCTCCCCATTTCTCAGCCTCAGTTTCCTTCTCTAGATTCAGAGCAGATAACTTCTGAGATGTCTATGAACCTGCTTTGAAATTGGTCAAAAACAAAAGGAAAGAATGAGGAGGAAAAGGAAAGAAGTGAAAAGTCCAGTGGGTGGGCAGTTCTCTGCCAGTTGTGGGGAGTCTGTTGAGGCTGGTGCCCAGAGAGTGCCTCAGACTGGGCATCAGGGCACAAAAGAGGACAGGCCTCCCTGGTACTGGACCAACAACTCACTCCTTCCCTTGGGAAAAAGCTGAGCTCTTCACTGGGACAGAGGCCCTCATCTGCTATACCTCCATTGCCATGGCCCCAGGAATGCCCAGACCAGCTGGCCACATAACTGCCCCAGAGGAGAGAAACATGGAGTTCTCACCACCCCTCGTGTGATCCCACAGGTAGGGATCTGGTACTACTGAACTCAATGGGGTCAGTTGGGGTACACCTGGAATCAGAGGCCCTGAGTTCAAACCTCAGTTCTGTGGCTTACTGCCTGTGTGACCTTAAGCAAGTCATTTAACTTGGAGGCCTCAGCTTCCTCATGTATAAATGAAGGGGCAGGACTCAATGACCTCTTAGGGTCCTCCCAGCTAAGATGTAATCTCTCACCCAGCATGGTTTTCCAAACTTAGCTTCCAGGATTTACAAGACCTAATCCTGGTTCTTTCCTCCTCCCCACTGCTGACTGGTGGGATGAACTGGTGGGACTGGGATTGGGGGGACTTCAGGGACACATGGCAATCTGGGTCTGAGGTGGGGGGCCAAATAACCAGTCCTGACCCAGACCTCTGGGGGCCAACACTGAGGCTGGCTTGGGGGCAGGGAAACAGCGCTCCAGGTGCCAGGAAGACGGAGCTTGGGCTGCGGGCTCTGGGGGAAGCAGGTGGGGGAAAGATTACAGGCCGATGCTGGGAGCCACATCCTGTCCAGCTCACGGCAGTGCTTGTCTCCCCTGGGGTAGGATCAGGGGCTTCCCACTCTGGTAACCCAGACCTCCTGTAGTAGCTTTTCCCCTGTCAGGCATGGGGCAAGGGGGACCCTCCCCCCCCCCCAGCCCCCAGGTTAGGGAAGGCACTGGGATTCACAGCAAGTAATGACAAGAAATGCCTGCTGCCAAGGTCACCATCTCCCTGGGGATCCACCACCAGGATGCAGATGAGGGAGATGGTCCGGCCCCCTGCTCTCCCAGGGGACACAGGGCCAGACTCCCCGCCGAAACACCAGCCACTCCCCGGCTGGGCTCTTACCTTATGAGTGCAGGAGGCTGAGTCTCTCTCTGTCCAGGGGACGTCTGCAGAGGCCTGCATAGTGGAGGAGTGTGTCAGGGAAGGGGGAGCCTGAAGGCCCCACGTACTTCTGCTTTTCAGCCTCCTCAGCTTGAGGAAGGAAGGGGATGTCTGTGTAGCTTAGGGTCTTGGGTCCCTCCCCACCTCTCACACTTCCCCCTTTGGGAAGGAGAAGGGAAAGGGAATAGAGTCCTGGTACCAGTCTAGCTGTGTGACTTTGGATAAGTCATTAACCTCTCCAGCGCTGTTGTTTCTTCTTGAACAGCGAGAGGGTTGAGGTAGATCATCTCTAAAATTGAAATCTTCCAGCCACAACATTCTGCTTCAGGGTCCCTTCCAGCTCTGACATTCTTTGTACCAAGAGCCCTCCCTGGTCTGATAGTCTGTGTTCAGAGTTCCCTCCCACCTCTGAGATTCTGTGTTCCAAGGGCCCTCCCAGCTCTGACACCCTGTGTTCCAAGGGCCCTCCCAGCTCTGACACCCTGTGTTCTAAGGGCCCTCCCAGCTCTGACATTCTTTGTTCCAAGGGTCCTCCCTGGTCTGACATTCTGTACTCTGAGATCTCTTCTACCTCTGTGATCCTGTATCCAAGATCTCCTCCCAGCTCTGACATTCTCTGTTCTAAGATCCCTCCCAGCTCTGACATTCTCTGTTCTAAGATCCCTCCCAGCTCTGACATTCTTTGTTCCAAGGGTCCTCTCTGGTCTGACATTCTGTTCTCTGAGATCTCTACCACCTCTAACATCCTGTGATCCAACATCTCCCAGCTCTGACATTCTCTCTTTTAAGGGCCTTCCTAGCTTTGACTTTCTGTGTTCTAAGGCCTCTTCTAGCTCTGACATCCTATGTTTCTGGGAAGATATTTTGTTCCCCAAAGACCAAGGCTAAGAAAAGAAGAGAGAAGTGACTCTAATCTGTCTGGTCCATACAATAGAAGAAAGAACGAATATTCCCACTTCTGACCACTTCTCTTCTCCCCAGGAACAGGAGCACAGAGTAGGCTGACTAGTCCAAGGTCATACAAAGCTTGGCAGGAGAGCAAACATGGGAGTTCTATTGCTTTACATGACTCCTTGAAGCCTAGAGAACCCTCTTCATGCACTGGGAAAATAGTCCAGTCCAGGCTAGAAACACCCGATTAGAGGCACAGTTCCCTGTGATGCCTTCCCATCATATGGGGTGGGGGGAAGGACTGGGCAGGTTGGGTCATCTAGAGCAGGAAGGACTTCCAGAGGCTGCCTTTCTAGACTAAAAACCTCATTTGACAGTTAAGAGGTCTGGCGTGTTAAGTAGGTTGTCCAAGGCCTCACAACTATCAGGTATCAGAAGTAGGCACTCCCACCTCTAAATCCAATGCTCCATCCACCACACTCTGCCGCCTCCTCAGAAGGATGACCTAGCCAAACATCAGGGGAGGGTATAGGCATGGGACACATGATGAACCTATTAGTTTAGGCCACTGCTGCTCTTGGCCCCCGAGAAGGTAGACTGGGGAAGGGGTCATGTTCACCTGGCTGGTGAAACTCCAAACACCCTCCCCAGGTACATCAGAAATTTGACTCTGGGGCTCAGGCTTCCAAAAATAAGTGGTGTGATGGCTGCAGGTACGAGTGGGACTTTTGGGCAAGAACAAACACTGATTCAGCACCTACTCTATATTAGGCACTTCACGGGATGTTGGAGATAAAAATGACAAAAATGAACCAGTCTCTACTCAGGAGTAAGAAGCCAGGAGAGATGAAAGGGAGAGCTTGGAAGAGCTCTGGACCTTCAAGAGAGGTGTCTGCTTGTCAGTCTAGCTAGGCTTCAGGACTCTGAGGGAACAAATGTGCTTCCCTAGCCCCTCAATCATCTAGCTTCAGTTAGATGGCATCAGTGCTACCCACAGGTGACAGCAGAAAAAATATAGTCTGACCTCTGCTACTTAGTGGCTGTGAGCAAATCTTCCCAGTCCCCCTCAACTGCTAAAGCCTTCCCTCGGAGATTACCTCCCATTTCCATACATCTCCCTAGTCCAGAGTTGTCTGCATGGAGTCTCTTCCATTAGATTAGAAGCTCCCTGAGGGCAGGGACTGTGTTTTTCCCCTCAGTGCTTAGAACTCAGTAGGCACCCAAATGCTTGCTGATATTGAAGTCACCTTAAACCTCTTAGAATCTGTTTTGTCTTCTGTCAAATGGAGAGAATATGGCAGTACATACCTCTAAGCATGAGGAAAACACTGTGAATCAGAGAGCTAATGAGCATTTATTATGCTCTTGCTATGTATCAAGCACTGTGCTAGGTTTAGGGGTGGGGGAAGAAAAGAGTCTCTGCCCTCATTCCATCGAGGGAAATAACACATACATAGTTAGGTAGACACGAAATCTATGGGAAGCAAATATAAGATAATTTTAGGGATGGAGCACCTGGCTGCCAGGTCTGGGGGTGGGGGGGGGGAAGTTCCCAGGGAGTTTGATGAGCCAGGAAGAGTGAGGTAAGGTGAGGAGCACTGTTAGAATCAAAGCACTGAGCCAGGTCTGGGACTCAAAGGACCTGGCTGACTCCATGGACAGCTTTCCCCTTTTTTCAAGTTAAAGAGAGAGAGAGACAGGAAAACAGAGACAGACAGAGATGTAGACTGGGGGGTGGGGTGGAGACAGAGACCTGCTGTTCAACAAGGCCAAGGCTATGGAATTCTAAAGGATGGAGATATACCCACACTCCAATCCCTCCTCCCATTTCTAAAGGACTTCAGTAGGAGCTGAGGCAAGACAAAGGGGATACCCACAGGCCCCCTCAATTTAGCCACTGACAGGAGGAAGGAAGGTAGGACCCTGGGAGAAATGCTGACCTCTCTCACCTGCTCTCAACAGAGCCTCACATGGCTCTGGGGGAAGTACCAGCTCTTCCCCACTGGAGGGATCCTGGATCTGCCCCATCCCACCATACCATGTAGCCAGGACAGCCATACCAGCTTGTGCCATCTTATGTCTGGACCATAGAATCACCACCAGAGTTTGAGAGGATTTTAGAGTTACTGGGTTTAACCATAAAGAAATTGAGGCTCAAACAGTAGAAATGACTTGCCTAGGGTCACACAACCACTAAGTATCTGATTTTCTCGGCTCCAAGGTCAGTGCTCTCTTCATTATATCACTCTGCTCAGAGGATGAACCTTTGGAACCTTCAGAGGACCCAAAGGAAAGATCAACTCAAGGACTCTCGTCTTCTTGTCCTGGGCAATCATGTCCCTCCTCAGCCCCCAAACCTCTTACCCTGGGGGTAAAATACAAACTCCTTTCTTTGGTTTTGAAGCCTCTCATAGTCTCTTTTTTGAGGATCATTGCCCCTTTAATCAATGCCATTCACCCAGTCTATGCTCTAGCCAAACTCATCCACACACAAGCAGTCATCTCCCATCTCTCAGCCTTTGCACAGGTTGTACCCCATGCCCTCTTCATCTTTACTTCATAAGATGTAAACTCGGGGAGGAGAAGAATTATAACACTCTTGTTTTTGTATCCCTGGTGCCTAGCCCAGTGCCTGGTAAATAGTAGGTGCACACTAAGTTTTAATTTCTGGGCTGTTTTTCACCTCCCTTGACTTCCATAAAACGTAATCTCCTGGAGGGTAGGGATAATGTCTCACTTTGGTCTTGGTATCTTTGGTGCTTAGCTCACTAGAGGTACATGAGAAATGCTGTTGAATTGATTTGAATTATGGGAGAGTAAGGCAGCTGCACCCCACCCTTGTCCCAGGCTCTGGGGTTTCACAGAGCAAAAGAATGTCATGAAATGGAAGAGACCTTAGGGACTGGGTGGTCCAGTGTTCTTGGAGGAAGTGACTTACAAAAGGGTTTCCAATACAGCTGATTGCTATAAGGTTTTGAAACTCATGGAGGAGAATTAGAGGCCTCTAAACCACAAAACCCTGGATTCCAGTTCCATTTCTGAGGTGAGAGGACCTTGAGCAAGATCCCTAGGCTCTCAGGGCCCCGGGATCATACAAGTTGCAAACAAGTTGCATTCGAAGCTTCCTCACACGGATGTTCCCTATACCAATGAAATGATTTTTATAAATTATCTTCTTTGATCCTCCCAACTACTCAGTATGAGAGGTAGGTTTTATTATCCCTATTTTACAGATGAGGAAATTGAGGCTCAGAGAGGTCTAATGGTAAGCATCAGCTTGTAAATGCTTGAGGCTGGATCTAAACCCAGGTCTTTCCCATCTTCAAGTCCAGAGGTTTAATCATTACACTATTCATGATGAGGTTTGTCCTTTGTTCTCAAAGAAGATCGTGACATCAGGGGGTGCTAAGTCACCAGCCTCACTCTCTCCTCTGTAATCCTCTGGGTCCAGCGGCCAAAGATGAATCAGGATGACTGGAGAAGACCCTGGAGTGTCTGAGCCAGATTGGAACTCGGGTCTTCCTGACTCCAGGGCCGGTGCTCTGCCTATTGTACCATCTAGCTGCCCTCTCCTACACTATACAATAATCAATGAATGTCACCAGCCAGCGGTGGGGCGCAGGAGTCTCTCACCTCTGCCCTCATTCCCCCTCCAATGTCAAAGCCAGAAGGAGGAAGCCTTGCCCATGGAGGCGTGGAGATGCCCAGCCAGCAGGAGGAGACTCCTCAAGGGCACTGGGACTGGATGTGTGCCCAGCGGGCCGCCAATCCTATTGGCCTTTCCCTGGAAGGGGAGGAGGGCGGAGAGGGGAGGAACAGCTGCAGCAGCAGACCCCAGATCCTCTGCCAGGACCTAGCACTGGGGGGGATGGGGCCAGCTGGGTCAGCTCCCTGGGCCCCTTCGGCACCTGAGAGGAGACGCCTGCTGTCACATTCTGCTGAGAGTGGGAATAGAAGGGATCAGGGTTTCATAAACAGGAAGAGAAAGGGTGGGGGGGTGAGGGGAAGAAAATGATTCCAAAAATAGACAGCTGCAGCCGGCTTCAAAGAGGGATCAGGCCAGGGGAAAGAGGGAACCCGGCCTGGGGTTAGAGGATCCCAGGCGTTCCGGGCCCCTGAACCAAGGCTTTGGGTACCTCCTGCTCACACACAGCTACAGCCAATGCTTTGAGGGAAAGCCAGGGTGGCCAAGAAAGCCCCTGCCTGATGCCTGTGGTCAGAGGCTCTTGTTGTCAATGCTGCCCAAGACCCACTTTTTCTACTCAGAAGGTCCTTTCCCTGTCTCTGCCAATCAAAATTCCATCCATTCTCTAATGCCACCTTCTTGGTAAAGCTCTCCTTAACCAATTCAGGCTGTCTACCCAGTGGTCAAAGGCCTGGAGGATCAAGGGCCCAGAGGGTCAAAGCACTGTGTCTGGCGGTAAAGACACAAAGACAAAAACAACAGCCCCTGGCCTTGAGGAGATTACATTCTATGGTTGGGTTTGGGGAAGAACACACACAAATGCAAGCATAAGACAATGTGCAGGACAGAAAATATAAGAAGGCTTCGTTGAAATGAAATGAGCTGAGTGGAGCCTTGGGCAAAAATAAGGATCTCTACTTCCTCTGAGAGCAGTTAGGTGGCACCAGAGGGCACAGAGCCACCAGGCCTTACAGTCAAGACACGAGTTCAAATTTGACCTCAAACACTGTGTGACCCTGGACAAGTCACTTAATCCTATTTACCTCAATATCCTCATGTAAAATGAGCTAGAGAAGGAAATGTCAAGAAAACTCCAATTGGAATCACAAAATATTGGACACAACTGAACAATGTCTGAACAACTTCCACTGAACTGCAGCATCAGAAAGAAGATTGGCTTTGGAGTCGGAAGACCAACGTCCTGATCCAGTCCCTGTCACACTCATGAGATGTTCTCTTCTGTAAAAATGAATGGGATTGGACAGCATGGTCTCTGACACTCCTTAAATTCCAAAGAAATCACCCAATTCTAGCTTGGCACCTTACTAAGTTATATGGGTCATCAATGAGTGAATCAATCAGTATTCAACAAAACACATTTTCTATGTGCCAGGCCTGGAAATATAAAGCTAAGAGTGAAATGATGCCTACCCCCCAAGCAACTGACATTCTAACGAGGCAGAGGGCAGGCACTGCAGTGTACAGTAATTGTAGACATGGACCTGCATATAAGGAACTACAAGGTCATTTGGGGTAGGTGGCCTTGGAAAAGGGGGGGATATGAATTGACCATTGAGGGAAAATAGAGATTCTAAGAGGTAACAAAGGTTGGTAGACAGTTGGTGGGAGAATGAAACCACAGGCTAGCTGGGCTGGACCAGAATGTTCCAGAGGGGTTAAGTTGAGGAAGGAAGGGATGGGGAAGAGAATGGAGAAGGGAAGGAAGGGGGCAGAAAGAAATGGGGAGGAGATATAGGAGAAAGGGAAGAAAGGAATCTGATCCTCTAGTCAGGGTGGGTCGATCCAGTGGGATACAAGTTAATTGTTTTTCTTAAAGCCTCAGTTTCCTCATCTGTAAATGGTAAAATGCTTTCACAATATTTTCTTCTTGACTCATAGGGATCTTCTCTGAATCTACTTCACCTGGGTAGTGATTTGCCCTCTTTTCTTCTTTTCTTTACTCACTTATTCCCTCTCCCAGGAATCTCTAAACCCAGAAGGGCAGAGGGCAGGCTGACTTCCTGCCTCTCTGATGGCACCAGAGAGAGGGTACTCCAGAAGAGACTATCGCCTCAATGAACTTTCTATGTTTCAGATCCTCATAGTGCTCCACCCCCTTGAGAGAAGAGGAAGAAAAACCTGGAAAAAGGAAGCCACATCATAGTGAAATATGGGGGCTCTGGGATGAAGGAAGACCCCCTGCAGGAAGCAGGTGGGGTGGGGGAGGCTAAAAGACAGGCGAAAACATCTGGTTTTTTCCCTTGTGAGAATTTCAGCGCCCACACAACGCTACCTAAACTGCGACTCCCTGAACCCACTCCCCACTGGCCTCCTCCTCCCCATCCCTTGCCATCCACCTTCCCCAATAGGTAGATAGGGAGCTCACAAATGCAAAGGGAGTGCCCCCTGGTGGTCGCAGAACTAAGCAAAGGGGAAGAAAGGGCAAAGAGACGTAGGAGATGCCACCAGGTCCACGTCCACCTCCTCTACCCTCTGGAATTTTACAGAGGGGGAAAGTAAGGCCAGAAGAGGTAAAGGAAGTTTCTCAAAGTCACACCTGTTGAGGAAATAAGGAGAGATTTGAACTCAAGTCCTGCAAATAAATTCTTGCCTCTGATGTCCCATAGAAGAGTTGTGTCCAACTCAAATAGAAATGGAATCCAAACTGTACATAGAGAAGTCTACCAATCGCATAGTGACTTAGAAAATCACATAGTAACATTATCTGTTTCCTACTAGATCTTTGTTTATTTTTGTGAAACATTTTCCAATTATGTTCTAATCTGCTTCTGGCCTCACCCATGCAGGTCATGAATTTCACACCTCTGCCTTCAGTTCTAGATTTGTAATTATAGGATTCTGGAACCTAGGTTCTCTTCATTGTACCAATCATGTTCTATAGCATTAGAAAAAGGAATATCAGAACTGGAAGGGTCCTTAGAACCCAGAATGTCAGAGCTGGGAAGGGTCTTCGAACACAAGATGTCAGAATTGGGAAGACCCTTAGAAAATAGAAAGTCAGAGCTGGGAGGACCCTTAGAACCCAGAATATCAAAGCTGGGAGAGCCCTTAGAACACAGGATGTCAGAGCAGGGAAGGGCCTTAGAACACAGAATATCAGAGCTGGGAGGGCCCTCAGAAACACAAAACATTGAAATTTAAAAGGACACAATAAGAACAAAATTTTAGAGATAGAAAAGAATTTAGAACACTGTGATATAGTGGATAGAGATCTGACCTCAGCCTCAGGAAGATCCAGGTTCAGATCCTGCCTTTGAAGCCAACTGGTTATGTAATCCCCTCTTTTATCCCTGTCAATTCTCTAAACCCACATTGCAAAGGAAGTATGAATCTGCCTTGCTGGGGAAAGTTCATCAGGCACTGCCTTTCCACAGAGAAGATCCAATAAACACAGATAGATCTGGTTCAATCCCCTCATTTTACAGACGAGGAAATTGAAGCCTTGGGCTTTACATAGCTATAGGTCACATAGCTATTCCATAGGAGCAGTAGAGTTCAAACCCAGGGCCTCTGACTCCAGAGTTGGGATCCTTCCAGCCTTCCCAACCTCTTGGAGGAGATACACTTCTCCATTTGGGAACCCCGTGTTAGCAGAGGAAAATCACACAGAAAACAAATTGAAGACAGCCTCAAAATAATAAACCCCCAGGGGAACCATGCTTCTCAATTTCATTCTTTAGAGTGGCATTCAAGCTCCCTACATACAACATGACTCCAGGAGAGCTCTCCAACTTATTTTCCATTATTCCCCCAGGATGTTTAATGACTCTAATCAGAATGCTCTTTTTTCCCTACCCTCTCTACTCCCACCCCCTGCCCTTCCAGGCTCCAGATTGGGGCTCACTGTCAACTCAGAACATAGACCATTCCAGCCAGAGGGGGCCTTACAAGCCAAAATACAGAGCTAAGGACCCACAGAGAATATCTGCTCTAGTCCTTTCATTTGTAAAATGAGTAGATCAAGGCCTGGGAGAAGCAATGGAGCCAACTTCTGCCTTCAATTAATAGCTCCCCTGGGACACATTACTTCTCTATTCTAGGCCTTAGTTTTCTCCCTAACAGCTAAATAATCAGCATTTATTAAGTGCTCACTGAATGTCAAAGCCAGACAGATAGGTGGCATTTATGGATAGAGTGCTGGGTCTGGAGTCAGGAAGACCTAAGTTCAAATCCTGTCTCAGACACTTACTAGCTGTGGGGACCTCCCCCCCCACATCCTGTCACCCTGTTTGCCTCAGTTTCCTCATCTATAAAATGAATCAGAAAAAGAAATGACAAAAAAATTTCAGTATCTTTGCAAAGAAAACTCCAAATGGGGGTCACAAAGAATCAAATACAATTAAAAAAAAACACTCAGCAACACATCAGGATTGAGCTATGCATTAGGTGGAACCAAATTAAAAATGGAATAGAGCGATCAGCTTTTCTCTCTTTTCTTTCTCAGTGCCTCCCCTTCCCTCTTTCTCTTCTCCTTAAGAGCCCCTGCAGCTCAGTTTCCAACTTCATACCTATTTGAAGCTGTTCTCTTCAAAGGCACCAAGGATGTCCCAGTCACCAAGGCAGGTGGTCTTTTTCTGGGGCGTCCTTGATTCCTCTGGCATCTGACACTACCACTGACTGCCGTCTCCTCCTAAACAGCCTTTCTTCTCAAGCCTCTCCTAAAGCTGCTCCCTCTCAGTCTCCATGTCTTACATCCTAATAGCTCTGGTCCTGGGCCCTCTGCCCTTCTCTCCGTTCACTCTCTTGGGCGACATAGCCATTCATTTGAACTTGGATCTTGCCGATTCTTGACCCAGGCATCTATCCCCTTAGCTGCCTGTCTGTCACAAAATAAGCCTTATGTAAATGCAATTTATTATAATTATAATCATATTACTAATGCTGCTGCTGTCCTTTGATATACACCACAGTATTAGCAAACAGTCACAATTGTTCCTCATAGATAACCCTATTTCTCACCTCCGTACCTTTGTACTGGTTGTCCCTTTCACCTAGAAAGCCCTCCCTTTTCCCCTCTGCCTTTACAGAAGCCCTTGTTTAGTTGAAGGCTTAACTCAAGCACCTTTTACATGAGGTCTTTTCTGACCATCCCCTCCCTTCCCCATATTCCTTCCCAGATTATCTTATATCTGTTTTCTATGCATTTATGCATGTACATCCAGAATATAACCCCAGTAAGGTCAGGGACCTGTGTGGCCCTGTCTTTGTATTTCCAGTGCCTAGCATACCCTTAGGTGATGTATCCCCAGAGAGAGCAAACATGTTGCACCAAAGAAGATGGGCCAGGAAGACAAGACCAAGTTGAGATAGGACAAATCTCTATGCTGCAAACATCAAGTTTGAAGGTATGGAAACATCTGACTCAAGATATCTGAAACAATTGGGGGGGGGTCACAGATGGTCTTATTGGCTGTGTGACTTTGGGCAAGTCACTTAACCCCACTGCAGGCCCCACCCCAACCAAACAACAAGAAATTATAGATAGTATTACTACCCCAAAGAGATGTTCCTGAAGATGATTGCAGAGTGATGTGTGAGCAGCATGGAGAAACAATTTTGGAAGATATAAGAATTCTAACTGATGCAATGATCAACCACAGAACCAAGGATGAAGCATACTACCCACCTCCTAACAAAGAGGTGAAGGACTTAAGGTGCAGAATATTTTTTCTGATCTGGTAAACGTGAGAATTTGATTGGTTAGGTAAAACATGTTTGACACAAGGATTTCTTCCTTTGAGGACAGGGGACCCCCTTAAATCTATCCACATATCCCTGATGGATTGGTGAATCCTATATTATGGCAAAAATTCAGCAAGCATTTAAGTGCCTACTATGTGAGAGACAAAAAGTTGTCCCTTCCCCTAAGGAACTCACAACCTACTATGAGGGACAACATGGAACAGCTGTGTAAAAACAAAGTATATGCAGGAAAAATTGGGGATAATCTTAGAGGAAAGGCAAAGGCTTTTGGCAGAAGGTGAGATTTTTGGCTGGACCCTAAATACAGTCAAGAGGTGAAGATGAGGAGGGAGAGAATTCTAGGTATGGGAAACAGCCAGTGAAAATATTCTCTTAAGAGCCTCAACATAGAAATTTAAAGTCTGCAAGAGATTTTTGCAAACATTGTCTCATTTAAGCCTTCTAATAGCCCTTGGACACAGGAGCTACCATTATTGACAATTTAGAGATGAGGAAACTTGAGGTATGAGAGAAAGGAAACTTTTTTGTTCATTGAAGAAAAATCTAACTTTTCTGGAACACTAATGCATTATTGGTGAACTGGAGGAAACTGGAACTATGCCCAAAGGGCAATAAAACTGTGTATAGTATTTGATTCAGCAATACTGTTACTAGGTCTGTATCCCAACGAAATCTTGAAAATGGGGTAAAGACTCACATGTACATAAATATTCAAAACTGTTCTTTTTGTGGTGACGCAGATTTGGAAATTGAGGGGATGCTCATCAATTGGGGAATTGCTGAAGAAGTTGTGGAATAGGAATGCAATGGAATATTATGTTCTATAAGAAATAATAAGTGGGTGGATTTCGGAAAAACCCAGAAAGACTTCCATAAACTGATACCATATGAAGTGAGCAGAACCAGGAGAATGTTATACACAGTATTGACAACACTGTGCAATGCTTAGCTATGACAGAGTTAGTGCTTTTCAGCAATATAATGATCAAAGACAATTCTAAGAGATGTGATGGAAAAATGCCTTCCACATTCAGAGAAAGAGTTATGGAGTCTATGAATGTAGATCAAATGTAGATCAAAGCAGACTATTTTCACTTTAAAAAAAAAAAGCTAATTTTTGAAAAAGACATCAGGAACTAGTAACTCACACTACTGTCTTATCACAAAGCAATCTTCATGAGAAAGACCTACCCATTACAGAAAAGTTGTTCTTGGTAGAAACAGAAGACAGGAACAAGCAGGCTTCATAAATAGTACTTTGTGGTAGGCCACATCTTCATGGTTACAATTGACTGAAAAGGGCAGAGAATATTAAATCCACTTTGTCTTCTGTTCATTACGAAAAAGACATTTGACCCAACATAGCAAATTCAGCCATAAAGGCTGCCAAGAGGGTGCTACCAGGGCACATGTTACAATCATGTGAGATGCCACTGAAGAAATAACTCTATTCAATGACTGATATAATCAAATGAAGCGTGAAACTAGGAGATGTATGTTTGCCAAAGGTGTTTGCCACTGTTGCGGAAAATGTCATGAATGAGAATTAAAGAGGGATTCTCTAGAGAGGATGAGGACTCATCTAGGTGTTCCTATCTGTGCAGAACATTTCTACAAAAGCCCTGCAGAAGACCCATGAGAATGAACTTTGGCAAGAGGGAGGCTCAGCATTCCACCCATAAAGAATGTTTCTAGTATGACATGCCTCTAGATGGCTAAGAGTCCACTGGTCTGGTACAACTGGGAGAACCTCTTAAAGAGAAATGAATGGGAGGAAGAGAAGGGGCTAGATATTATTTGGGGAAATGCCCAGTGAACCCAAGCTTCTCCCTGAAAACACAACAAAAAAATTTCAATATTTTTCATCTCAGTATTATGTTGGTGATGCTACAAATATAGAACTTCATCATTTCTGAAGATTTGAAATTACAGGACATCAAGGGAAAAATGGTGCCCATAAGAGGACACCAGTAGTGACTTGTTTATAAGTGACATAAATAATATTATCCAGAAGATAAGCAGTAAAAGAGACAGTAGGCTAGGCAAGGACAACACATGGACAGCTCAAGTGCCACAGTACCATATGATTGATGATAAGGAAAGGAAAAAGCATTTATTAAATACCTATTGTATAACAGACATTATGCTAAACATTTTGTAAATTATTATATCATTTGATCCTTACAACAACCTCGGGAGGTGGGTGCTCTTATAATCCTTATTTTATGTTGAGAAAACTTGGGCAGACAGAGGTTAAGTGAATCATTCAAGGTCTCACAGCTAGCAAGTATCAGACTGGATTTGAACTCAGGCCTTCTAACTACAGTGCTCTATCACTGTACCTTAAAGAGGGAGGCATAAAACTGAAGAAGCAAAAATAAAGGAGGTATACATTTGCCAGAGGAAGCCTCTGGCATTCTTGGGTAGACTGCCCCATGAGGATAATAACTAACATTCATACAGATCAGAAATTCTTAAGGTTTTTTTCTGTTGCTGTTTTACGAACCCTTTGGGCAGTCCATGGATCTCTTCTCAAAATAATGTTTTTTATTTTGGGGGTTTTGAAAGGCAATGGGGTTAAGTGACTTGCCCAAGGTCAAATATACATTAGTTACTAAGTATCAAGTGTCTGATGCTGGATTTGAACTCAGGTTCTTCTGAATCCAGATCTGGAGCTCTGTCCACTGCACCATCTAGCTGCTCCTGAGAATAATGCTTTTTTAAAAAAGAAAAATAGAGTGTTCCATAAGTCTTAGCTAAGTTTTGAGCTAACTTAAAACTTAAGATTTTGGGAACACCCTGCATATAGGATTACAAAGGAAATCAATTATGTTGGAGTATAGTTCTCAAAATATTAAAAACAAAAACAAATTCATAGCATCTTCTAAAATCTATCCAAGGACTCCTTGGGAATCACTGGACTCCAAATCAAGTGCCACCTAATATAAGGCTCTCACAATGAACAGAGTACTGGGCTCATAGTCAGGAAGATTTGGCTTCTTGAGTTCAAATCCAGTCTTAGAGACGTACAAGCTGTGTGACCCTGCACAAGTCACATCATCCTGTTTGCCCCAGTTTCCTCATCTCTAAAATGAGATGGAAAAGGAAACTACTTCAGGATCTTGGTCAAGAAAGCCCCAAATGGGGTCATGAAGGGTCAGACATTACTGAAATGACTAAAGAACCAAAGTTTGCAATGTGTTACAAATATTCTCTCATCTAAACTGACAATAGTCCTAGAAGACAGATTCTACCACTGGTTCTGTATCAGAGATGAAGAAACTTTAGATTCCAAAAAGCTGACTAGCCTAAGGTCACCTAGCTCATAAGCATCTGAGTAGGGACTAGAAGCCAGGTCTTCCTAAGCCCACTAGTCTGTTGTGTGGTTTCAAGTCGAATCCCTCTGAGGGGAGGGACAAGGATAACAAAGGCTGTGACTGGTCTCCCCCTCTGCAGGAAGTTCCTACATCCAGAAGCCCATGATCTACTCCAGGATGGGCAAATTGCCTCCAATCCCCAACCCTGCAATCAGGAAGCTCCCTAATAAAGTCAAAGATTCTAGAATGTATCCATGAACTAGAATGTATCCGAGGGGCTGATGGGAGCTGGGTGGGAGAGGGGAGGACAGGATATATTCAAGGACAAAGATGCCATTCTGATATGAGAAGGCAATAATAGAATAATAACCACAACAGTGACAGTCAGCTGGCATTAATACGGCATGTTAAGGCTTACAATGCTCTTTACAGATAACAATAATAGGAGCCAACGTTTATTTAGTGCTTACTCTGTATTGAGCATTGTGCTAAGAAACACTTCACAAATATATTTCATTTGATCCTCACAACAACCAGGTTATTGTTATATTTATTTTACAGATGAGGAAACTGAGGCAGACAGAGGTTAAGTGACTTTTCCTGAGTCACAAAGCTTGCAAGCATCTAAGGCAAGATTCACAGTCTGATTTTCCAATTCTGGCTCTCTAACCTAGCCCAAAGAGAGTTATAGAACAAATTAGGGCTGGAAAGAGCTACAGAGATTAGCTGGGATGGGTAGTTTTATGTACTACCCATGGAGTACCCTTGTTTGTTTGTTTTTTAATTTTGTTGAAGTCTTATGATCCATAGGATGGGCAGGCATGGAAAGTAAGGAGTGCATCATTGGAAATAATAATGATGATAAAAAATAAAAACATTTAGAGAGATTCCACCATTGTGCTAAGCACTTAACAATTATTATCTCATTTGATTCTCATTTCACATATGAGGAAACTGAGGCAAACATAAAGTGACTTGCCAAGAGTCACATGGCTAGTAAATGTCTGAGGCCAGATATGAACTCAGGTCTTCCTGATTCCAGGTCTAATATTCTCTCCACTGAGTCAGTAGCCACCTCAGCAATAGAACGCTCATGTGGAGAAGTATCAGCACAGTCCAGCAGAGAGCTCTGGATTTGATGTCAGAGGGCATGGGTTCATCTGTCCCCTTGAACAAATGAATTCATTTCTCTGGGCCTCAGGTTCCTCACCTGGAGGAAAATGAGGTGCTTGGGCTTAGATGGGCTCTAAAGTCCCATCTAGCTCCAAGTACCAAATTATTGTGAAATTACAGTTCAAATGAGCATTTACATATTTAAAAGGGAAAGAATAGACAAGTTCTATTATTAGCAGCTCAGAAGAAAGGGACATGGTTGGAAGACAGCCTTGAACCCAGAACTTTTGGCTTTGAATCCATATTTAGTGATTTAGTGGAAGGGAGGACAAGAAGTGAAGGTGCGCCTCTGGAGGCTCAGAGAAGAAGACAGACTCAGAGAAATGATGGATTCAAAGACAGGTTTCAAGTCTTAGCTATGATGCTTCCTGGATGTGTGACCTTGGTCAAATCACTTCCCTTCTTCTGGGGATTCAAGACAAGACAGGTTCTGGGTAGGAGAGGGCTGCTAGCATTTTCTTTTCCTATTTCAGTAATCAGGTAGCTGGTTGCCTCTCACCCCCTACTGTACTCCAGAATCACAGATATGGTGACAGGCTCTAAAGAAATGCTCACTGGACTAGACTGGGGGCCTCCACCCTCTCCAAACACCCTGGGCAGGAGAGACCTGCCAAGAAACAGTTCTGAGGATCTGCCACACCCGGACCCCACCTCCCATCTGGATAACAAGAAAAGCAAAGTCCATCTGAGACTATTCACACACAACTAGTCAGATTCATCCTTAGGTTTGGGGTAAAAACCTTGAGCTGGGCAAGAGCAGACAGCTGAGTAAAGATACAGGAGGAGGGTGTAGACAGGTAATAACTGACATCCTGGGCTTCAAAGAAGGATATGGCTCCAACCAAAGTGAAGGTAACATTTTCATCACACTGGCCTATTCATAAAATATCTTCCCCTTCACATCCCTAGTAGTATCATTATCCCCATTTTACAGTTAGGAAAACTACCAAGGAAGTGACTCACCCACAGTTTTCTCACTAATTAAATTGAATGGATATGTAAAAAGTCTTTCTTTGGATGCAAAACCCAGTGGATCACCTTGTTTCTGTCTCTGAGCAGGCTCATTGACCCTACTCTTGGACCATGAGTTCTCTTGTCACACATCTTTTTCCCTGCCCCAGAGTACTTAGATATACTAACTTCTAGGTTCTTCTCCTAGGTCTGGTCTCCATTCAAATCTCATCTCTCTCTAGAAGAAGTCTGAATCTACTATTCCTGAGGGGAGAGGCAACCAGTCTTCTCCTGGAGATGCAGGCATTAAGGTCTTCAGTCCCCATCTTTTCTCCCTATAGGGTCAGCTAGGTTGTGCAGTGAATAGAGCACTGGCCTTGGAGTCGAGAGGATCTGAGTTCAAATCCAACCTCAGACAGTTGACACAAGCTATGTGACCTTGGACAAGTCACTTAATCCTGATTGCCTCCCATCCAGGGCCATCTCCAGTTGCCCTGATTCATATCTGGCTGCTGGACCCAGATGGCATTGGAGGAGAAAGTGAAGCTGGTGACTTAGGACAGTAACCCCTCACTCAAATCCTATTCATGTGCTTGTTATGATATTACCTCCTTGTTGTCATGTCTTCTTCAAAAATGAAGGACAAACTTTCCTCCCTGTAGAAGGAGGCCTGTTCTACCCAATTCTAAGAAAAAGGAAGTCTGACTGTGAAGGATTCCACCAGTCTGAGCATCTAGAAAATCTGTGCAAGTCTCCTCACCCTGTTTGCCTCAGTTTCCTCATCTGAAAATGAGATACAGAAGGAAACAGCAAACCACCCTAGTGTCTGTCAAAAAAACAAAACAACCCAGATGGAGTCACAGAGAGTTAGACACAACTGAAATGACTCCACAACAACAAAAATTGTTTCATTCAACATTCCTTGATCTCCCAAATCAAAAAGCCTTTTTCCAGTCTCTACTCTCCTGATGTGCTCTCTTTCCCGATTAGAATATAAGTTTACTGAGGACAGGTATTATCTTTTAAAAAAAATTAAAAAGGAAGTCATCTAGAACAATCCCCTCATTTTAGAGTTGAGGGAACTGAGATATAAGGAGGCTCAGTGCTTAGCCCAGAGACCCACAGGTAATAATTGAGAAGGATGAGATCTGAACCCAGGGGCTATGCCTCTAGAGCCAGGGTTCTTTCCATTGTACCAAGGTCAGTTTCTTCATCTGTGAATTGGGGCAATACTAAGAAAGATCCGACACCTCAATGAAATATGAATGGCCTGTTAAAAATGAAAATATATGAGTAATTCTGAAAAACATTATACAATCTTTATCCACAGTGGATACTGTGGAAACAAAAGGATCCCTAAAAGGAAGTTAAACTCTGAGTAAGCAAATAAACGCTGTGGATACTAGAGACCAAATCAGGACACGTCTCTCCCTCCTCTTCCCTGATCTCCAGAATGGGGAGGCATCGACCCACTAGGACAGAATGTTGTATACATAGCCAGACTAAGAGACTCTGAAAGACATAGCACTCTTTCAGGGGTGAAGGGCTGGGGGAGGTGTAAGGGGCAACAGGCCTCACAGATGTCCCATTGCAGGCCTCAGTTGCTTCATCCCCTGGGGGCCTTGGTTTCCCAAGACAAGACAGGCTCTGTTCAGGTCATTCAGCCAGGATGGTGAAGCATTCTAAGCCATACTATGTCACTGCCACCTGTCCTGGGGTCCAGACTTCATTTCTCTCACATTGGTCTAACACCACCTGTCCTGGGACCAGACTCCATCTCTCTCACTCTAGCCTAATAATTCCTCTTCCTCATTTGTTCCCCCCCAATAGTATTGGGCAATCTACTCTGGCTACTGGGGTCACCCACCCCTATTCAAGGCTGAAGCCCAGTAGAAGAGATGGATGCCCCATGAGGGTCTTTGCCCCCCTTTTCTATTATATTAAAATAAAAAAGGAAATCATTCTGATCTGGCCTTCCTGAGCTGCCCCCACTCCCATTCTAGGCCTCAATGACTATCATAGAGTTAGCCCAGCAGCCACCTCACACGATGGTTATCACTACTGAGCCTCTCCCCTTTCCAGGGCACTCTCCTTATCCTTTCCCCCACTCCACCCCCCAACCTGTTATCATAACAGGGAAACTGGAGTCAGGCCCTGAGTCCCAAAGGTCTCCTTTATGATCCAGTCTAAGGGGACAGAAGAAGGAGGGGTAGAGGAAACACAGAGAAGGTCATCTCAGGCCCCCAAAGCCCAGAGTGGAGGGGAAGGGAGGACAAGATGTGAAGGTGTGCCTCTGGAGGCTCAGAGAAGAAGACAGACTCAGAGAAATGATGGATTCAAAGACAGAACACCAGGCTTCAAGTCTTAACTATGATGCTTCCTAGATGTGTGACCTTGGTCAAATCACTTTCCTTCTTCTGGGTTTCAGTTTTTCCAAGGAGAGTAAAATAAGTGGGTGACCAATAAGCTCTAAAATCTGGTGAGGTCAGGACCAAGCCTACAACAAGGATTCTGTCTCCTGGAGCCCACTACATAAGAATGGTCACACTGAGCTCAACAAACCAGAGAAAACATCCTCTGCCCTCAGACCAGTCTTAATGACTAATAGGAAGTCAACCCTCTGGGCCTCAGTTTCCTCATTTGTCTAATGCAGACAAGTTACCTATCCTCATTCCCTCATGGAGAAGAATCATGGGCCCCCATCCAGACAGGAAAAATGGTGATCCAAAATCTCTGATGCATACAGAAAGAAGAACCTTGGACCCGTGGACATTGGAGCAGGAAAGGAGTAGCCAAAACACTTTGTTTTTAATAGTGCTCTGGTCTGACAGTTGAGACACGGGACCTTAAATAGGTCACTTCCTCTCTACTTCTGGATCTGTAAAATGAAGGCCTTGCCAAGACAGACTGGTGGTCTCCCCAGACCTCACATTCTGTTCTAAGGTTGTTTCTAGTGCCAACATTCTGAGTCCTAACACCTTCTGGCTCTAGTTCACCTCTCATATCTAAGCAGCTAGGTGGCACAGTGGATCCCGGGCTGGACCAGGACTCAGGAAGACCTGAGTTCAAATCTAGTCTCAGATACTCACCAGCTGTGTGACCCTGGCCAAGTCACTTAATTTGTTTGCCTGAGTTTCCCAAAAACATCTAACTCCTGGGGTTGTGATCAGATGAGATAAGACTTATAAAGTACTTAGTGTCTGACACTTAATAAGTCCTTCCTTCTCTTCCTTCCTTCTTTCATTTTCTTTTTTCTTTCTTTCCTTACTTCCTTTCTTCCTTCCCTCCCTCCTTTCCTCCCTTCCTCCCTTCCTTCCTTCCTTCCTTCCTTCCTTCCTTCCTTCCTTCCTTCCTTCCTTCCTTTCTTCCTTCTTTTCTCCCTCCTTCCTTTTCTAGGGGAGATTCTCAGATAGACCTGAGAAATGACCACAGCTTCAGATTCTTCCTGGGAAGTTCCTCCTAAAGTCTTCCCTCCCCCATACTTCACCATTTCAAAATCAGTCCTCTTGATTCTCACCTTGGAGGAAAGTCTTCTAGTGTCTTCTCCAGAAACTTGACCATTCTAGAAAAAAGAGATGGAGGAGGACCTGTCAGATCTAACTGGAATGTACAGCTTAATGACAAAGGGATGCCAAGACAGAATGGGAATTAATCGGTCTCTTCTGAAATATCAAAGTGGCCTCCTGAACACAGAGGATGAGGACGAGCACCATGGGGGGGGTGGGGGGGGAAGTCTCAATCTTCTGATCTAACCTGATGCCTTCATTTTTACAAACAAGGAAACTGAGGCTCCCTGAAGGGATAAGACTTTTCCTAAGGTCACTTTCCATGAGCAGCAGAGGCCATGGGCTGTCCAGGAGGAGAGAGAGTTTAGGGAGCAGGGGCCTCTGGTTCACCTCTTCTAGTTTCACCCATATGGGAAGGTTGAGGCAGGCCTGGCTCACAGATCCACCTTGATGGATGATCCAGTTGGTAAAAAATCAGATTGTGAGTCAGTTGACCCTGGGGTCAAATACTAGCACCAATGTATGGACAAGTGTCCAACCCTGAGTCTCGTTCTCCTTATCTATATAATGGAACTATCATTTACAGTGTCTACCTCCAATGAGTATTGCTAGGAATGGGGGTGTTTCCATGCCTTAGAGAACCACAGGAACAAAGGCTATTATTCTTCCTAAGAATTCAGCCTAGGAAGCCACATTCATGGGCCAACCTGTGAAGTCACTTACCTATGGCCACATAGGACATAAACATCATTCAGGATTTGAACCCAGACCCACTGACTCCAGAGATAGAGTCCTTTCCATTTCTTTCTCTGTTAAATGGTGGTAGTGTGTGTTGGGGTGGGGTATATGTTAAATTGTTTTTAGGGGTCTCTTTCTGTACTGAGGCTAACATTCCACATTCTAAGGGCCCTTCCAGGATCAATGTTCTATACTCTTAAATCTCCATACAGTTCCAATACCTCATGTTCTAAGGGCCCTTCTAGCTCTAGCATTCCATGTTCTAAGGCCTTTCTTAGCTCTGATGTCCTCTGTTATAAGGTCTTGTCCAATTCTGATTTGTGAAATATGACTCAGTCACTTCAGCCCCAGGATTCTGGCATCTGTTCCCCCATTTCCAGAAGGCCTCAGTTATCACTGACACCAAGCCAAAGATAGGAAAGCAGTCCTAGAGAAATTGCCCAGTCCAGTCTGGTCTGAGAGGACCCAATTCCTCCATCCCTTCTTTGTTTTCAGACCCAAGGAATCTGGGTCATTCTCAGGAGGAACAGCCAGAGAGTCCTTAATACCTTCCTAGATTCAATGAGCAGTCCCCAAACTTAGTCTCAAGGGCAGATCAGTGGCCTGAAATCAGGAAAACTCATCTTCATGAGTTCCAATCTGGCCTCAGACACTTATTAGCTCTGTGACTCTGGTCATATCACTTTACCCTGTTTTGCCTCAGTTTTCTCACCTGTAAAATCATCTTGGAGAAGGAAATGTGTCTCTACAAGAAAACCCCTAATGGGGTCATGGAGAGTTGGACAAGGCTGAACAACAGACTTAGTCTCACCTATCCATTATGTGATTTGGGGTAGCAAATTGACCTCTCTTTGGGCCCAAGTTCCCTGCTTTAGGAAGCAGGCTAAGACTATAAGTCTTTGAGGCAGACCAGGGTTCATTGACACTTTAGAGGCCTTGCTAGTATCTGGCTCTGTCTGCCCTGCTCCCCAAACCCAGGCAGCAGCCAGCAGAGCTATGTCTTCTTACATAACCCTTCCCTTCCTCTTCTCCCTTGGGACATCCCTCCTTCCAAGTCTTTTAATTCCCCCTAATCCTCCCCAGAACATTGTTCAACTGTCTATCTACCTCCCCCCTAAAACCCTGGCTTGGTTCAAGGCCTGCTAGCTCTAAGTGAGGCCCAAGAGAGAGTTTGACCAGGCCACATTCCCCCTCCCCTCCCCAGGCTTGGTTTCTCCTTATGGAATATGCAAATACAAAGAAGGAGAGGCTCACATGATCACGATAATAATAATTTAAGTGCTTTAAGGTTTGTAAACCATTAACAAGAGTGCTCTCATGTGATCCTCACAACAATCCTATGAGGTCGGTATTATTATTATCCCCATTTTACAGATGAGGACACTACAGGAGACAGAGGTGAAGGTGATAGAAGGGATAGGAGGGATGCAAGGAAGATGCCTACCTGGTTAACTCGAAAACCATTCCCCTAAAACAAATTGGCTGAATTGGAACTAGCCAAGCTAACTAACCTCTTACTCCACCTGGGTTCAATTCAAGCCCACCTCCTTCCCAATAAAGATCCAGTACGCCTCCCTTAGCAGCTCATACTCATTATGTCACAGGTTTTGTCCTGCCTGCTGGCACTCTAGTCATCTGGGGCAAAGACCCTGGTCTGTGTGTAAGTCTGAGCTTTCTCTAAAAATGAATCATATCTCCTCTGCTTTAGGGAGATGCTGTGGTACAAGTAGAATTAGACTGACTTCGGTATTTGTGTGCCTCTGGGGAAACCTGAAACTCCTTAAGTCTCAGTTCCCTCATCTGAAACCCGGGGGATCCCCCTGAATTCTGGACTGGAAATTTCTTCCAGAAGCAGGCTTGGCCCAAAAGAAGCCCCAAGAACAAAATGGCAGGGAAAGGGGTCTGGTGAGGATATACAAACTGGGGGGGGGTGGAGTCCCACAGCTCCCCAAAGTAGGCAGAGTGAGTCCTGGCTTCCTCAGTGGACTCACTGATGGGTGTCTCAGTCCCTATCCTTCCTTTCCCCACCAAAGAAAATAACTGGTTTGGGGGAGAGGGGAGGGGCAAGGGTTTGACTTCCCGTGAAACTGAGGAGCAGATGGAGGAAGAAAACACTGGCTACCACAGAGACAGGAAGCGGCTGTGGGCACCAGGTTCAGATGCCAACTTTGGCATTGAGTAGCCCTGCTCCCTTCTGGTTACCCTAGGGCTGAGTGCCAGGGCTGATCAGGATGCCCACCCCTTGACCGAGGCCTAGGTATCAGACACTGAGCCTCCCGCTTCCAGGTTTACTGCATATTATTCTTCCTCTTGGGTGCTACAATCTGGTCCAAAGTGTTTACCTCACAGTCCATCTTCCACCTCCATGCCTTTGCACAGGCAGACCCAGGTGCTTGGAGGGCCACTTCTAAATAAGGTCTATGGGACCCCCTTGTTAAGAGTGCCCACCCTCCCAGAAATTACTTTGCATCTAATTGTTTACATGTAGTCCCCCCCCCATAGAACAGAAGTTCTGAGAAGAAAGGAATTGTTTCCTTGTGTCACTGGCACATAGCAGGCATTGGGAAGTATAGATTTAAAGCAGGAAGGAACTTTGGAGGTCATCTGGTCTAACCTTATTTTACAGCTGAGGAAACTGAGGCTCGGAAAGACGTGAGTTGACTAAAGTTCTAACTCAGGTCTCCAGTCTCTCCCTTAATTTTTTTTTTTTGCCATGCTGATCCCAAGATCTATAGGGCCTTGCCTGATTATGGTTTGGCTGCCCCCCTTTCTTCTCCCTCCCTGATCCTCAGCACTAAGAAGTCATAGCCTGAACTCACATTTCTCAGAAGCCTTGAGGTTTATAAAGCACTTTATTTACAATAGTCCTATGAAAATAATCAGTCCCATTTTACAGAGAAGGAAACTGAGGCCAAGAGAGCCATAGCTACATCACCTAAGATCATAGCAAATGAGTAGCACAGCTGGGACCAGCCCAAGCCTCCTGCTCTGAACATCCCCTCTAACAGCCTCTGCTCTGCCCCTCTTAGGCAGGAAGCAGTGGGGTGAGGGGGGAGAAAAGAGTTCTCCCAGTGGCCCTGCTGTTCCCTTCCCCCATGCTGCCCAGGCTGATTCAGCCCAGGAGCCTCAGTGGCGGTGGCACCTATACCTGGAGGTCAGGATGACTATCGGTTACATGTCACCGGGGCTGAAAGCAGACACGGTGTTCCGGGGAGAACAGCAGGGGCCCTGTTCTCTTGTGAGAACAGCCCAACCCTCTGGGGCCGGCTTCAGCCACCCGCCCAAGCCCACAGCTCCTGTTACCCAAACAATAACATGCACTCAGTCATCTGGCACCTTCTAGGGAGGCAGTGGGCTGGGGCTCTGGGAGCTGGGGGAAGGGGGGGGCCGTATGGGTGCCTTCCTTTCAAGGCCAGTCCCATATGGGAAGGGGGGCCTGAGTAGGATGTCCATTCCTCTGGCTCCTGAGAGGCAGCGAGGAGAAGGGTGTCCTGGTCTTGGGCAATAAAACCCTAAGTCTTCTCAAAAGAAACAGAAAGAGAACTTTAGTAACTGAATTGAGATTCCTTCATGCATTTAAGATAAAGTGAGAGACAGAACCCGAGTCACAAAACTGCTGTAACAAAACTGGCAGGACCCAACCTCTTGATTCCTCAAGGGGAAACTGAGGTCCGAAAAAATGACTTGGTTATAGGAACATAGACTGGAAACTGGAAGAGACATTGGGAGGTCACCTGGTCCAGTGCCCTCATTTTATAGATAAGGAATCAGGATCTGAATCAAGGTCCCGTATTATGTCCATTGCCTCTCAAGAACATGAAGCTGTAGCTACTGACAGAGCCATGTCTCCTAACTCACACTGGACTATTTCCTATCTCCCCACCCTGAATTTCTTATTCATTTTCTACTCTGCTTTTTCCCCTACCCCCACTCGAGGTATAAGGATGGAGGGAGGGTGCACCCAAAGGAAGAGTCAATTCTGCTATTGTTTAGCACGTTTGCCCAAACCCCATCATGCCCAAGTTGGGACCCTAACTGGAGTCCCTGACAAGAATCTGATCTCTTAAAGAGGTCAGGGTGGGGGGGGGTGAAAAGCTTGAGCCTGGTGCTGAGACCCTGAGCCCTTCCCTGTTCTTGTTTCTCCCCTTTCTCCACAAGTGAATGCCAACAGCTGCCCTATAGCCAGGGCCCTAGAAGTACAAAGATCATTGGGAGGCAGGAGCCTTATCCATTTCTGTTGGACTGATTTGCCCCACCCTGGCACCTCTGCTCCCCAGGATCAGGTCCCCTCCCCCCAGGATGGTGAGGGAAAAGGAACAGAAACAAAGCCAGCCTCAGCTCCTCACCTCTCCTCGGGTGAGCGAGTGAGTGAGCGAGCAAGGGAGCTGGTGAGTCAGCGGGACGGTGATGCTGGGCCTGTAAAACTTCATGGCAAGAATCCCAGGGCAATTTACTTCAAATTGCTCCTTCAGGGCTGTTACCTAATTCCCTACAAGGCCCACCCCCAAATCTTCAGCCACCCCCTTTAAAGGCCCAGCAGCAGCCAGTCCCATGGGGGGGCTGAGGGACCATTTGGGATGATTGAAGGAGCATGCCCCCATCACCACCTCCCTAAGACCATAGACCTGAACTCATCTAACATGCCTGCTAAGGTGCCCATTGAAGCCCATGCAGGGATGGGCAGGTGATCTGGGCCCTGGGGCCTTGCATGCTAGGGCAGCAGCCAGGAGGATATCTCCTGCTCAGCTCTGATGGGAATTAGGGGCCCAGGGCCTGGCTCACCCAGCTGCCCCAGAGCATCAAGCTTGGTGGTGATCCAGTTCCTAGCCTGTGCCCAAGTAGGCAACGGCACTCGGGGACTAAGGGTTTAACGCCCAAGCTCTTTCAAAGCTGGGCTAGCATCTAGCAAAAGGATTGGGACAGAAGCTGTCTCAAGTTGGGAAGGGAGGTGCAGACACCCCGGGAAAGACTGCCTTTCTCCCAGAAATAGGAAGGAGGGGTGGGAGCCCGTCCTGTGCCCTGAGGTAGGGGTGATCTTATGTTTTACTAGCTCTGGCCACTCTTCTCCTCCTCCTCCCCCTTCCCTCCTGCCCTAGAGAAGCACAGATCTTAACTCTCAGAATCACCCTAAAGGGACCCAGGAACCTCATCCCCTCGGCTTTGGAAAACACTGTAAACTGTGAGGAAAACAGAGCGTCCTCCTCCCCGGGGGCCAGGTCTCTTCACCCAACCCTACGGAGAGGATCGCAGAACCCTTGACAGGAAACGCGCTCTGGCATCATGCCTGAGATCCTTAAGGACATCCCCTGGGTCAGGGGGCACTTAGCTGGCCCAGCCCTGCCAAGCCAAATAGTCTGATATGGCAGAGCTCTGCCACCTCCCCTGGATGCGGAGAGAAGGAACCCTCGGGCAGCCGGAGACTTGTTTGGGAACAGGCTAATGCCAGAAGGGGAAAACTATTGAAATAGAGGGTGCCAGCACCCTGCCACCCCGCCATTGCTACTCCTACCCGGTGATACTGGGGACCTGAGGAGAGCTTCCAGGGAGCAGTGCCCGCCCCAGGGCCCCTGCTCCACTCAAGGTGTGTCGGGGGGTGTTTGTGGGGGGCAGCTCTCACAGCCCTCCCCACCCCAACATGCACAGAGGGCTCATCTGTGACCCCCCTCTCCTCTCCTCTCTCACCTGGCCCCCGGGAGCCGCCCTGACGGACTGTGCCCGGACGCTCTGCCCGGGAGAGGGGTGCGGGGGTGTCTTGGGGCAGATTCCCCCCTCTGGGGCCCGGGGCGGCGGGTGAGGTGGGAGGTTAGAGCGATGCTGCTGGCCTGGGGGGGTCAGGGGAGGTCCAGCCGGCCCGCTGCCCGCGGCCGGCGGCAGCGCCCTCTTTGTCTCCCTGGGGCCGGGGCCCAGGCCAGGCCGGATCCCGGGAGGTCCCGCGCGCCGCTGGCCCGGGCCCCGGGCGTCCCGGCCCCCGCCCGGCCCCCGCCCGGCCCCGGCCCGGCCCCGGCCCGGCCCCCGCCCGGCTCACCTCGGGATCCGGCGGGAGCAGCTCGGTGAGCGGCCAGGGCTCCCCGAGCTGGGCGAGCGGCATCGCGCCGGCGTGCCCTCCCCGCACCGCTGCGGCTGCGGCTCCGGCTGCGGCGCCCCGAGTCCCGCACCCCGCGCGGCTCCGGCGCCTCTGGCTCCCTCCGGCCGCGCTGCCCCGGGGGGCGGGCCCCGCCGCCGCCGCCGCCGGACCCGCCGCCCCATTGGCTACCTGCGGCCGCCGGACCGGCCCCGCCCCCGCCCCGCCCCCTCCCCACCCGCCGCATTCCCGGAGCAGTCTTGCCCTCCCACCCCCGCCCCCCGCCCGGGACACATTCCCGGGGAATTTGGAGGGTCCTCGAGCCGTCCTTCCCAGCCCCAGTCACTGCCCCGCTTCTGGGGCGATCCTCTCCCCTCCCCCCTGAGCACATCTGGGGAGCTTCAGCTCCAGATGTCTCTCCAAGAGACGCCCATTAAGGGGCGCGCTAGCTAGGGGTGGGGTGGGGGACCCGAATGAGAATCTGAGACCGGGATCTTGGGGGTCACCCCTCCCTTCTCCCTAGCTTATCCCTGAAATGGCTCCTTTCCTCCAAAAGGCGCCCACAAGTAGTCCTGTTCAGAGAAGTCTTTGATCTCTGTGGAGGGGGAGCAATAGGGACCCGGGCTTCACCCCAGTCCCCAAGCCTCCCTACTTCCCATGAAGTTGTACCTACCTGGGAGACAAGCACACACACACACACACACACACACACACACACACACACACACACAATTGGCAAATCCTGCATCTTTCCTTAAGACTGGGCAAGGAGGGGGGCGGCTAGGTGGCTGGGCGGCTAGGTGGCTAGGTGGCTAGGTGGCTAGGTGGCTAGGTGGCGTGGGGGTTAAAGCACCGGCCCTGGAGTCAGGAATACCTGGGTTCAAATCCGGTCTCAGACACTTCATAATGACCTAGCTGTGTGGCCTTGGGCAAGCCACTTAACCCCATTTGCCTTGCAAAAACCTAAAAAAAAAAAAGACTGGGTGAGTAGGAGTATGGGAGAGAGGTGTTCCCTTATTCCAAAACTTTAACATGCAGCCTGTTTGGGATCCTAGAACAAAGAATGTTCAAACTGTAAGTGACCTTAGAATATGGAATGTTCCAGCAGGAAAGAATCTTAGAACCTAGAATACATTAGGCGGCTAATATAGAAATATGCTTTGCATGACTTGTATAATCAATGTCAAATTGTTTGCTTTCTCAGTGTAAAGAAAGACCAAAGAGGGAGAGAATTTGGAACTCAGGCTTTTGGAAAATTATTGTTAAAATATTTTACATGTAATTGGGAAATATGTGATGCAATAAATTATATATATATATATATATATATATATATATATATATATACACACAATTTTAAAAAGAATAAATCAGGAAAGGTCATTGGCACAAAGAATGTCTGAACTGGAAGGAACCTTAATTGAAAGTTAAAGTGGAAAGACATCTGGATGCAGAGCCAAAGGCCTGAAGTTGGCATTGTGTCCTACCCTGAACAAGTTCTCTTTTAGAATTTAATTTTCTCATCAGTAAATTGCAAGGTGTTGAATAAGTTTCTCTTTAATTCTTCTTCCATCTCTAAATCTCTCTAAGCATTGAGTATGTGCAACAAGTTCTCTTTAGAATTTAATTTTCTCAACAGTAAATTTCAAGGTGTTGAATAAGTTTCTCTTTAATTCTTCTTCCATCTCTAAATCTCTCTAAGCATTGAGTATGTGCTGAACAAGAAGGGCCTCTAAAAGCTAGGGCCCTACATAGAAGGTCAGAAAGGACAGCATTAGCACTAAGCCATCATCTAGTCCTTTATTTTATACATAGAACACCATTCATAAATGTGTAGCTACATTAAGGGGGACCTTAAAGTCTGGAAGATCAGGGTTGGAAGAAGTCTTTTCATCCTACAGATGAAGAAACTGAAGTTTAGAGAGTTGAATCAATTTAGCAAGCTGAGAAGAGAGGAAGGACTAGAATCTAGATTTCTGACTTCCCTGTCCAGTGCTCTACCGTACCACTTACTACATAATATCACTCAACTCCAAAAATCAGAGAGCAAAGGTAGATCTTTAGTCATCTCCTCAAAACAGTGTCTTGTCTTCTCACAGTGATTGTCCAAGTTGTGTCTCTTTTTCTTTTATTTTTTGGTTTTTGGGGAGTAAAGGGGTCACGTGACTTGCCTAAGGTCTCACAGCTGGTTCATATGAAGTTCCTAAGCTTGGATTTGAACTCAGGTCCTCCTGACTCCAGGGCTGGTGCTCTATCCACTGCATCACCTAGCTGTTCCCCAAAATGCATTTCTTTTAAGCCACAGGAAACTGTGATTTCTCTTTGTGAGTTAGAAGATGAGACTGAGAAGCAAAAAGTGAAGGTTTTGGTCTTAGCCAGCAAGAAATGGACAGCATTTTCAATTCTGATATTCTGTGTCCTAAATGTCCTTTCAGCTCTGACACTTCTCTTCTAAAGCTCCTCCCAGCTCTGAACTTCAAGGTCCTAAACCCCTTCCAGCTTTGACATTGTATATGTTCAACGTTTTATCCTTTCAGTTCTAATATTCTATGTTCTGTCTCTCCTTGTGCTAACATTCTGTATTCTATTGTCAAAGTTCCCTGTGAATTTGGGTATTCTATATTCTGAGGTCCATTACTGGATTGATATTCTATTCTAAGGGTTCTTGTAACTCTAGAATTATTAGGGAAGAATAGATGGAGTCCTGGACTTTAGAAGGCCTGGATCCAAATCCTGTCTCAGATACTGTGCAATCCTGGGTAAGTTAGCTTCATGTTCTATGGTTGCTCCCAATTTATTACTCTAATATTCTAAGGTCCCTTCCAGCACTGATATTCTGTGTTCTAAAGTCCCTTCTAACTCTGAAAGTTAATGTTCTAAAGTCTCTGACATACTAGAATTCTCCTCCTCCTCTTCTTGTTCATAAGATAAGGGGGAAAGAGGGACTTTCAGTTCTTTCCGCCAGTTCCCCTGCAATATATTTGCCAAGCATCTGGGACCATGATTGCTTTTGCCTATGGCCTACCAAGCCACTTTAGGAAGTCCCTGATTAGGTTTTTCTTGACTTGATTTTCTGGGGTTAAGGAAAAGAAGGATGGAGCTTCTTTGTTGGGATCATACTAGCTTTCTCCTAGTCTTGAAGCAGTCACTAATCAGGGCCAGATACAGGTAATCCTAATGTCAAGGCAGTTCCCCTGCTATAAGGATCTATAGGATCTATCTAAGGATCTATTATTTCCAAGGGTTTTCCAAATGCAGTTTCTCTGACTTGTGCTCCCTTCAGAGAAATCCTGAAAATGTCAGATTCTGACTCCTTTTGATTTCCCCTCAACTCCTCTACAACCACTCAGGCTAACAAAACATCAAATACTGAAAAGATTTTATTTTCACATCAAAGATAGAGAAAGGGCCATTACCTGCACTAATAAATAGGCAGGAAAATGTTCTCATCTGTCCCGAGTGGAAAGAATTTGAAGATGCTGGGGAGTCTTCTCACCCACCCCAAATCGATATAGTTCAGATGATTGCGATAGATCTGCATTGCTCCCCAAACATGAATTTCTTGGCTGTGATATTCTTTCTATTCTGATTCTCTGCCACACTCTTTTTGTCCTAGAGGATTCACTCTCCCCATGTGACTGTCAAAGTCTCAGGGTCTCAGTCAAACTAGTCTCAAGACACTTTGCTGTTTGTAGGGGAGATGGGATCGTTGAGGCTTCTCTTCAAGTTTGAGTTAAGCGCTTTGGTCATAGACTGGAATTTGCGTGTCTTCTGTGGCTCCCGCAAAACTCCAAAATTCTTATTTTATTTTACTGTCAGTAAACAGAAATTTCAATGGGGGAAGTCAAGATGTGGAAGGGCTAACTGTAACTACAAACGGCTTGAGGACAAGGTGGCCCCCTCCTGCTCAGGAGGACCTATGCTGATGACGTTTGCCACACTGACATCTCTGTCTCCTCTCTGCAAGGTCTACATATTCCCTCTTAAAAGTGTGAAAAGATTCTGGGAATCCCCTATGAATGAACTGAAAAGGATGAGAGACTTCCTTGCAACTTGCTATACATATATTGTCTCAAACTCTGGAGAAAGGAACATTGGGTTTGGAATCAGAGGACGTGAGTTCAAATGTTGCTACCTAACACTCTATGACTTTAAACACCCACTCAAATCCTCTGAGTTTTAGCTTTGGGAGGAGTGGGAGCCAATGAAAGAAAAAGGGCAAAACATGATGGAAGAAACCAATGGATAGACTGATGGACAAAGCTGACAAATGCCAGTCTTTTGGCTATAAAGAGCAAATGAATAGGAGGCAGAGCAGCAGATACCCACAAAAAGGGTGAAGAGTCGCCATCTTTTTCTTCCTCCATCTGGCCCAAAGGTTACCAGAATCATGTAGTGGATAGAGCATTAGGCTTGGATTCAAAATACCAGGTCTGCTGGTATAATCCCCCATCCCCATCTCACCTCAAAGATCTTGCATGTTATATATAGAGGCTACATAGTATAGTGAACAGAGAGATGGCTTCAGATTCAGGGGGATCTGGGTTCAAATACTGCCTCTGACACATTGCCTGTGTGATCCTGGGCAATTGGATCAAAAAGGATTTATTAAATACTCACCTACCTGTTTCATCACTGTGTTAAGTGCTGGGGATACAAAGAAAGGCAAAAGACAGTCCCTGCCCTCAAGGAGCTTACAGTCAAATGGGGGTGACAACAAGCAACCAAATATGTACAAACAAGCTATGTACAGGATAGGTAAGAAATAATGAATAGAAGGAAGGAACTAGAATTAAAAGGGGTTGGAAAAGGCTTCCTGTAAAAAATGAGATTTTAGTTGGGACTTAAAGGAAGCCAGTGAAGCCAATAGGCAGAGTTGAGAAGGGGGAACAATCCAGGTATGGGGGCTGGTCAGAAAAAATGCCCAGAGCTGAGGGAGGGGATAAAGACCTGCCCTTATGTGTGTGTTTGTGTGTGTGTGTGTGTGTGTGTGTGTGTGGTGGGGAGGCAGGATCAGAGGAGACAAGCATATACATTGTGCTGAAGGTACCAACATGCACCAGTAGAAGGAGTGCATGGATTGCTGCAATGGATGTCTCGGGCCTCTCCCTTTCTCCATTCCATCTTCCATGCTGCAGTCAAAATGACTGGCAAGCTCCTCAGGTTAGCTTTTAAAGTTCCTCATAACCTAGCCACAGTCTCTCTTTCCAACCTTAATGAACATGCCTTCCCCTCCAGCACTCTGCAATCTAGGCAGGCTGATCCTTTCTCTGGTTGTCTTCCAGGACAGCCCAACTCCAGGCATTGCAACTTGGCAGGGGTTGGTCTCCATGCTTGGAAACCACTCTTCTCAACCCTCTTTCATAGACTTGTTCTTTCTTCCTTCAAGATATAGCTCAGACCTTCTGCCTGAAGCCTTTCTTAATTCCCTTCACTACTAAGGCAGCTAGGTAATGCAGTAGATAGGTCACCAGCTCTGGAGTTAGGAGAACCCGAGTTCAAATCTGGCCTCCTTAACTGGATGACCTTGGGCAAGTCACTTAACTCTGATTGCCTCAAATCTGGGGCCATCTTCAATTGTCCTAATTCATATCTGGTCACTGGACCCAGATGGCTCTGGAGGAAAAAGTGAGGTTGGTGATTTTGCTTAGCATTCCTCACTTTAGTACAATTTACTCGCTTATTGTGACATCACCTCCCTTGAAGGACGAACGTCATCAGCATAGGTCCTCCTGAGCAGAGGGGCCACCTTGTCCTCAAGTAGTTTGTAGTTACAGTTAGCCCTTCCACATCTTGACTTCCTCCATTGAAATTTCTATTTACTGACAGTAAAATAAAATAAGAATTTTGGAGGAGTTTTGCAGAAGCCACAGAAGACACGCAAATTCCATAGTCTATGACCAAAGCACTTAACTCAAAGTTTTACTGTTAAACTGTAAAATATATTTTTTAAAAATTTTAGACTTTTTCTCTGATTCAAAGGGAAGGTCAAAGAATTTTACTCTGCTTTTCTTTTTCTTTCTTTTTTTGCTTTGTTTTTGCAAGGCAATGTGACTTGCAAAGGTCACACAGCTAGGTAATTATTAAGTGTCTGAGGCTGAATTTGAACTCAGGTCATTCTGACTCCAGGGCTGGTAGTCTATCCATTGCATCACCTAGCTGCCCCTTACTTTGCTTTCCCAGATCTTGGGCATACCATGTCCCTAACCCCCATGATGTAGAAGGGATAACTGTGTTTTCTTCTTTCTTCTATTTTTTGTATGTCCACAAACCACCCATTTATCTTCAGTTGTCTCACCAGTTCAAAAGTACCCTACCTTGGGGGGGTTTCATTCATTGTATTTATTTGGTCAACTGGGGCAGCTAGGTGGTGTGCAGTGGAGAGAGTATTAACCCTGGGGTCAGGAACACCTAAGGTCAAATCTGGCTTCAGTCACTTACTAGCTGAGTGACCTTGGGCAAGTCACTTTACCCTATTTGTCTCAGTTTCCTCATCCGTAAAATGAGCTGCAGAAGGAAATGGTAAACCATACCGCCATCTCTGCCAAGAAAACCTCAAACGGGGCCATAAAAGAAACGACTGAACAACAAAACTTGTTCAACTACACACCATCTGTTATTCTTGACATCCTTTGTCCCCCTCTCTAAATACTACTCATGCCTTGGCAAATCCTAGCCCTGTATCACTCCCACAATGTGTGTTCTCAAAATAGCACACAGAAGGTATTTAATAATCCTATATTTTGGGGTGGGAGGTAATCAAGGTTAAGTGACTCATCCAGGGTCACATAAAACTAATAATATCAAGTGTTTGAGGCCTAATTTGAATTCAGGCCCTCCAGACTCCCAGGCTGGTTCTCTATCCACTGCACCACCTAGCTGCTCCAATAATTATACATTATTATTTATGTCCAAAATGCTGAACACAGAACCAAAGACCTAACAAATACTTGCTGATTGATTGGTTGTTTATACATATTGTTTCACCCAATAGAATACAAGGTGCTTGAGGTCAGGAACTATTTGAAGCTTGGGTTTCTAGCCCCCAGCACAATGCCTAACCCACAGTAGATGCTTGACAAATTGTTGAATTACCTGTTTTAACCTTTGGGTGATTCAATTCACTTTCCTTTTCTTTAAATGAAGGGGATTGGATGAAGTGATTTCAAACTCACCTTCCTCTTGAAGTGATCCAACCACCCTGGGCAGCAATTTGCCCAAAGGGCAATACAACAGTGCAAACGCTTTGATGCTTTGATGCCGCAGTATCACTACTGCATCTGTATCCCAAAGAGATCATAAAAAAGGGGGAAAGACCCACACTTACAAAAAATATTTATAGTAGTCTTTTTTGTGGTTGCAAAGAATTGGAAATTAAAGGGATGACTATCCATCGAGGAATGGTTGAACAAGTTGTGGTGAATGAATGTAATGGAATACTAGTGTGCTAAATCATCTCCCAACCCTAAACCTCTGTTCCCAGGCTAAGAGCTGGGCCTTTGCCCCAAAAATGTTAAAAGTCTATGAAGTAAGAAGATGGAGATGACAACTGAGAAACAGGTGAGGTTTTGGAGTCGAATTTGTTGTTTGACCTTCTTGAAGAAGACTATGAAATCAGGCAAGTAATGCCATGACATGCAAGTGAATTGAATTTGAGTGAGTGGGTGCTGTGCTAACTCACTAGCCTCACTTTCTCCTCCAGAGTCATCTGGTATTTGATCTTATTCTGAGATTAAAAAAAAAAATGGGAAGGTTGAATATACCATAGAAAGAATCCAGACACGTGGCAGAATGTGAAGGACATGTGACCCAGACTCAAAATGGCACCCCTTGCCTCTATGGTTTGGGTTTATGCCTGCATGTACCCTCCCTTGGCCTCCAGGACTCAGCATCTGAGACACCTCTTTTGAAGTACATCCAGTCCCCCCATCTAATCCTGGTAGGATCACCTACTGGACTTTATTGTGTTTTGGTTTTGGGGTTTTTTTTTTTTTTTAGTTTTTGCAAGGCAATGGGATTAAGTGTCTTGCCCAAGGCCACACAGCTAGGTAATTATTAAGTGTCTGAGATTGGATTTGAACTCAGGTACTCTTGACTCCAGGGCTGGTGCTCTATCCACTGTGCCACCTAGCCACCCCAGTCTCCTTTATTCTTGAAGAGACTCAGTCTTTCTCCTCCCATTAAGCTCAACTTTTATACCTTCTCCAGCTCATTTTACAGAGGGAAATACGGTGAAGTGACTTGCTCAGGGTCATACAACTGAGAAGTATTTGAGACTGGATTTGAACTGGGGAAGATGAGTCTTCCTGATTCCAGGAAGTTACATTATAATTCATTTATAAACAAATTGCTATCCCCTCGAATTCTCTGTTGAAATTCATCAACCTCCTTGTTCCAACTTTCACTTTGACTCTATCTCAGCTTCACTTCTTTAAGCAGGAGTGCTTAAGCTAAAGTCCATAAATTTGTTTTGTTTTTAATATTTCTATAGTTGTATTTCAATGTAATTGATTTACTTTGTAATATAATTTTACTTTATAAGGACTTTTGTTTATGTATTTAGAAAATGATTCTGAGGGGCAGCTAGGTGACACAGTGGGTAGAGCACCAGCCTTGGAGTCAGGAGGACCTGAATTCAAGTCTCATCTCAGGCACTTAATACTTACCTAGCTGTGTGACCTTGGGCAAGTCACTAATGCCTGTTTGCTTCAATTTCCTCACTTGTAAAATAGAGATAAGAAAAGCACTTACCCCCTGGGGTGGATATAAAGATCAGATATTTGTAAAGTGTTTTGTAAATCTTAAAGTGCTGTATAAATATTATATATTACTATTACTACCTTTGGTTTCATCCTGAGTGCTTTTATCTCTATGATCAGGAACTCTCAAGTTCCTCTGATCACAATCCCTTATCTTCCGCTTTCCCCTAGGTATCATTCTTTCTAAATCCAATTTTTCTCATTCACTGAGATGCCCAGTCATTCTATCCCTCCCTGTTTCCCTAGTTCATCATCCCTGCTCCAGCTTTACATTCTTTACTCTAACAGATAAACAACAGCAAAATATGTTTTTACAGTTGTTCAGTCATTTTCAGCCATGTCTTTTCATGACCCCATTTGGAATTTTCTTGGCAAAGACTGGAGTGCTTTGCCATTTCCTTCTCCAGCTCATTTTACAGAGGGAAATAGGGTAAAGTGACTTACCCAAGGTCATACAGCTAGGTAGTATCTGAGACTAGATTTGAACTCAGAGAGATGAGCCTTTCTGACTCCAGAAGTTCCATTATATTTCATTTAGAAAACTCAAATTGGTTCCAATATGACTGATATATTAAGGATCATTTTGAGCAGGATTTCAATTTTGAGTTTCCTTCTGGTTGTTTTTCTTTCTCCAGAAATATCCAGAATGTAGAAAATGGTACCATATCACAGTAGCTCACAGTCTGCAATTTGGATTACCTCACCTCAATTGGGCCCTCACTCCTGTAGGGCAATCCTTTTCTTCATCCTAACAGATTATTGTTCTCTTCACAGTGAATGTTCTAAGCTTCCTCTTCTCTCCAAAAGTTTATTCCAGTATCCCTTCTCCCCATCCCCTCAGCAGAGGACTTTATCTCTTAGTTTACTAAGAAAATAGAAGCTACCTGATATTAATTCTGCCCCTTAAAATTCTTTTTTCTCATACATCATTTTCTCACCAAACCTATACCTACTCCAAATATGCCTATTTCTATTAAGAACACATTACCACAGTGAACAGAGTCCTGGACTTGGAGTTAGTTCAAATCCAGCCTCAGACATTCATTGATGGTATGACCCTAGGCAAATCACGTAACTTTTGTCTGCCTCAGTTTCCTCATCTGTAAAAAGGGGATAATAATAGTCCCTATCTGAAAGCATTGTTATGAGAATAAATGAACTAATATTTGTAAACTGTATCACAAACCCTAAAGTTCAATGTAAGTGCTAGCTATTATTAGTCACCCGGGCTTGCAACTTTGCTATCATCTTTGATCTTTGCCTCTCCCTCATCCTCTCTCTCTCTCTCTAATCAGTCTTGAGGTCTTGTTAATTCTTCCGCCAGCTTCTTCATCTATGCCCTTCTTCCCACTCACATAGCCTTTATTGCAGTTTAGGTGTTTATTGCCGCCTCTTGTTTGAACTCTTGCAATAACCCCCCGATTGGACTCTGGACTCTTATCTTCTTCCTGTCTACACAGTTATGAAATAATATTTTTTTTATTTTAAACTAAATGCAAGATGAGAAAAAAAGGAAAAAATTTCCAAGTAAACAGCAGACCAGAAGAGGAGAGAAAAAACAATACATTTTCATTTTAAGAAAACATATAGTAGGGGTGGCTAGGTGGCCCAGTGGATAGAGCACCAGCCCTGGAGTCAGGAGGACCTCAGTTCAAATCCGATCTCAGACATTTAGTAATTACCTAGCAGTGTGGCCTTGGGCAAGCTACTTAACCCCATTTGCCTTGCAAAAACCTAAAAACAGAAACAAAAAAAGAAGAACATATATAATTAATACTACACATTGTTTTCAAAACTGCCCAGTTTCTTTGCTTCCTTGTTGTTTCTATTTTTTTTCTCTGCTGAGCACTCTTTATTTTATCCCCCTCCCCAATCCCAAGAAGGCTACATTAAGCATGGACATATATACTATGCAAAGATATCTATAAACATACACATAACTACACATATACATGCATCTAAGACCATGCTATGCTTATTTCCAATTGTCATCTGTTTCTCTGAAGGTAGATGGCATCTCCTTCATAAGTCCAATTACACTCCAATAATGCTTTCTTTATAACATAGTTAAGGGCTATATTGCTGAATCTACTTCCTTTACGTCTTTTTTTCCTGGTTTCTTTGAAGTTCCTGAACTTTTCTTCTTCCAAATGAACTTAGTTACTATTTTTCTGTCTCAGTTAAACTTTTTTAGAAACGAATTGTGATGCCATTGAATAAGTAGATTAGTTAGGTAAACTTTTCATTTTTAAAATGATATTGACTTTACCCATGAATAATAAATATTACTTCAATTGTTTAGATCTTTACTTAATTGCATAAAAAGTGTTTGTTTATATAGTTCCTGTCTCTGTTTTGCCAGATATTTTATACTCTCTAGGTATTTTTCTAAATCCCTAAGTTTTGAAACCCAGGTTGATTTTAAAATATATTTTATTTATTTAAGGTAATAGGGTTAAATGACTTGCCTGAAGTCACACAGCTAGGTAATTTTTAAGTGCCTGAGGCTGGATTTGAACTTAGGTCGTCCTGACTTCAGGGTCAGTGCTCTATCCACTGGGCCACCTAGCTGCCCCTCTCTAGGTATTTTAAATGATCTAAAAACAATACTGAATAATATTGCTGACACAGTGAAGTTTCTCTATTTTTCACTTTTGATCAATTCTATATCTTTGTCTAAAACTATGATTGCTTTCCCCGCCTTTTTTTACGTAATAAATTCTCCTCCTGCCCTTATTTTATCTTTGTGTAGATCTTTTTTGTTTCCTGTAAGCTATATATTGTTGAATTCAAAATTTTAAATTCTCCCCATTTCTGCTTCAATCATATTCTAAGCTACAATTCCTTGTGTATTTTTCCTATTTTTCCTTATTGTCCTCACCCTATTTACTCTCTTTGCTTTACTTTATCCTTTACCTTGCCCCCTTATTCCTTAACCTACTCATGTCTCTAAATACCTCTCATCCTCTCCCCAAACCTAGTCCCTTGCCCTCTTATTTTATGAATTTAGAAGACTTTTATACCCTTCTATATATATAGTTCCCCCTTTAAACTATTCCTGATTAGATAGGGTTCAGTACTACTTCCCAATACTAGCTTCTTTCATATCACTTTTTCCTTTGATGTCTCATTTGTATGAGATATTACTTCTTTTTTATCTCTCTACAAGTTTTTTTTCTCTCTCTACACATTATACTCAGTTCAAGTCTTTTCTTTCAAACAACCTAAATAATAATGACAATCATAGGAGTCCTACTAATATTTTCACATATATGAAATACATAATTTAACCTTATTGAGTCCCTTATAATTGGTCTTTAATGTTTACCTTATATTTCTCATGGATGTTATATATCTAATTTTCCCTTAAGAAAATCTTTCAATTCATTAAATATAATTTTTTTCATTTAGAATTGTACTTAATGTTGCTGGGTTAAGTTCCTTAGTTGTAACCCCAACTCTTTTGCTTTGTAGAATATAGTATTCCAAGAACTATAGTCCTTCGATGTAATAGCTATTTGGTCTTGTACAAGCCTTATTGTAGCTCCAGAATATTTAAATTGCTTTTTTTTCCTTATTGCTTTTAATATTTTCTCCCTAATGTTGAAAGTTGGCTATAATATTCCTGTAAATTTTCCTCCTGGGATTTCTTTCAGGTGGTGATCAGTGGAATTTTTCTATTTCTGCTTTGCCTTTTTTGTTCTGAAATTTCAGGGCAATTTTCTTCAATAATTTCTTATAATATTGTATCATCAAGATTCTTTTTTTAAACTGTAATTTTCAAGTAGTCCGACTATTCTTAATATTATTTCTATTCTATTTGCCAGATAAGTTGTTTTTCTGAGATGCTTCACTTTCTCTACTTTTTTTTTTCATTCTTTTGATTTTGTTTTTATGATTTCTTGATGTCTTAGAATGTCATTAGTTTCCCCTTGCCCAATTCTAGCTTTCAAGGAACTATTTTCTTCCTTAAGTTTTTTGGTTTTTTTGTTTGTTTGTTTTTAGATTTTTCAAGGCAATGGGGTTAAGTGGCTTGTCCAAGGCCATGCGACTAGGCAATTATTAAGTGTCTGAGGTCAAATTTGAACTCAGGTCCTCCTGACTTCAAGGCTGGTGCTCTATCCACTGAGCCACCTAGCCACCCCCTTCCTTAAGTTTTTGATTCTCTACTTCAAGTTTTCATAATTTTCTTAATTTCCTTGGATTTCTTTTATTTTTTTCTATTTTTTCCTTAATCTCTCTTATTTGATTTTTTAAGGTCCTTTTAAATTTCTTTCAAAAACTCCTTTTTGTGAAGGGGACCATTTGATTTTTCTGATTGAAAAAGCAGTGTTTTTTTTTAAAGTTCCACTTTATTCCTTTAAATATGAACCTAGATCTTCTCTATTCCTATAGTAGCTATCTATGGTTGGGTTCTTTCTCCTTTGCTGAGTCATCAATTATTTATTTATTGTTTTATTTCGTTTTTAGTAGCTATTAGTAGAATCAAATTATAGTTGCCAGGTAAGGGGAATAATGCCCCAAGTCTCAGGTCCTTCTTACTGTTATTTTCTGGGGTCTGTCTCAGGGTCCAATCTTGGGCTTTCCACTCTACTCCTATGCCGTAGCTAGGGCCCACCGTCGTATTATCTAGTAAATGATCTTGCTCCCTGTGGTCCCAATGGTGACTCTCTGCCCTGGAACTGAAATTAGTCTCCTGCAAAAGCCCACAGTCAATGGGGTCCCTTCTCCTCACTATTGCCCTCACCAGATGTATGCTGGCTCTTTTTCCCCATAGCTACAACCTGTGAAGGCTGATTAGCACAGCTGTGTTTGGTGTCCCTCTTGAAGGAGGACCTTCAATCTCAGTCAGCAGACCCTGACACTGTCAGAAAAATGAAAAATTTTAAGGCTGAAGCAGCCTTTCCCCCACAAATGCCCCAAGGCTTCTTGCTTATTGATTCTATAGAGTCTGCCTGGAGGTGTCTACACTTCACTCAGGGCAAACTTCCTCCCCTGGAGCCCTGGTCTTTCCTGGGCTCAAATTGTCTTAAGAGAACAATTTGTTTATTTCTGCTGCTCTGAGTTGATGTTCTTTTTATGTGGAGGAAATTTGGATACCTGAAAGTCTTCTAACCTACTCTACCATTTTCCCAGAATCTTCTCTTGTGAAATAATCTTCCTAAAACACAGTTCTGACCACATCCCTCCTGTGCTCAATAATCTTCCTTCCCTTTAGGATAAAATACAGCCTCCTTGTCCTGGGGTTCAAAGCTCCTCAGAATTGAACTCAATCTCCCTTTCTAGATTTATTTCTCATTGTTCCCTTTCTTTGGCTAAATGAGGCTAGTGGTTATTCTTCATTTTGGATATTTCATCTTCCTCCTCCTTGCCTTTGTCCAAGCCTGAGAGTCACTCCTTCCTCAGCATTATCTCTTGGGATCCCTGGCTTCCAAGGATCAGTTTATGTATTACCTTGAGAGGGAGCCTTTTTGTACCTCCCCCCACCTCCACCCGTTGTTAGTAATCAGTTCCATTAAAATGCATTTTAGAAACTTGAATTTGTTCCAATTCAACTGATATATTAAGGAACATTTTGGGCAGAACTCCATTTCTTCCTGCAGAAACATCAAGAATACAGAACATGGTACTACTTTGCAGTAAATTCCAAGCTGCAACCTCTTCCACCACCACTTCCACAAATAAACTTCCAGGTTTTGTCAAGATGGAATGCCACTTATTAGATTATATATCTTCTAGTGCAGATGGAGTTGTGAAGAAAGGACTGGTCTGTACCATTCCCATTATCCCCATCCTCTTCACTCAAGCCCTGAGTTGTAACCTGCTCCAGGTGTTCATGGAACTCAGGTGCCCAAGTGGCCACTATTTATGTAGGATTTACATGAATTTAGTAACTATTTAATGAGTAGAAAGCTGTGCTACTTTGTTTTATTAAGTTCCACCTTTTTAAAAAATGTTTCATTAATAATCTGAATGCTGTGCCCTTAATCCTATCTTCCCCATGAGGCTATGTGGTTGTCCATAACTTGATGATTTTTGATAAATGCATATTTCTTTACAGCAGAACTGTCTGTACTCTCTCCTCAAATTATAATGTATATATTTATTGTATAGTGACTAGAACTTGGGACTTGGAGTCAGGAAATCAAGGGTTCAAATCCCGCTTCCTATGCTTTCCAATATTTTATGACCCTGGACAAGTCACATAACTGCTCAGTTTCCTCATCTGTAAAATCTCCAAGATATCTTCCTCCTCTAAATCTATGACCAATGACTAAACTATGTTGCATCTCTGCAAGTAGAATAGAAGCTCTTTGAGAGCAAGAAGGCATTTCATTTTGTCTTCAAAGATCTAGCGCCTAACAGTGCCTTGAATTCATCAGGTGCTTAATAAATGCTTACTAGATTAGAATAGATTCAGTTTCTGACATTCCACCTTCAGATCTTTATTTGTTTGGATCTGAAAGTGTATATATATTCCTGGGGAGAAGAATAGCTCACACTTTTATTAACATGAGACTGAGATGGGAGCACCTATAGAAGGAACTGGTGTTCAATTGTGTCCTACTCTTCATTGACTCCAACTGGGGTTTTCTTGGCAAAGATCCTAGAGTGGTTTTCCATTTCCTTTTCCAGCTCATTTTATAGATGAGGAAACTGGGGCAGACAGGATTAACTGTCTTGCCTAGGGTCACACAGCTAGTAAATGTCTGAGGTAGGATTTGAACTCAGGTCTTCCTGACTCTCTGGCCCTCTATCTACTCTACCACCTAACTGGCCCTATTGAGGGCATTAGCTAACGGTTAATGAAGAGTGAGATCCCAGGAAACAGGAAGGGCCACTGACTCTTCAGGAACAGCAAGAGAAGAAAGGAACCATCTGAGCCAAACCCAACCTCCTTCTTCAAGCTCCAGGTTCTGAACTTCTAGAAAAAAGAGCCCAAGTTGAGTCTACATTGTTTCTGCTATATGACCTTGGGCAAATCATTTGGCTTTTGGATGAGCCTCTGTCTCCTCACCTGTTGATTGTGGATAGTCATCCTCTCCTTCCTCCCTCATTGGGCTGTGCTGAGGATCAAGTGAGAAAGTGGTTAAAGGCAGCTGGGATGGGTTGTTACCTGGGGCAGGACCCTCTGCTCCTGTAGTTCCCATGACACCTCCCCCATCACCCTCAGAGGAGACTGGGCATGGGATGGAAGCTGTTGACCAAGAAGCCATGTGAATTTCCTCCAAGACTACAATCTCAAGAGATTAGGTCCTCGAACCCAACCCCTGCACACAACAGGTCTCTTATAAATGTTGAGTTAATTGAGATGATTTCTTCCACCAGCTTAGAACAAGCTTTGTCTTGAGGAGGGGTTCAGCAGCTGAGAGTGATCCTAAAAACTGGACTAGATTGTTGGGTGGTTTTGTTGGTTGTTGATTTTTTTTTTTTTTTTGGTGATGGGGGTGGCGGGGAGAGAAAGCACTGAAATATTAAATTAAAAAAAAAAAAACTGGGGTCGGCTAGGTGGTGCAGTGGCTAGAGCACCGGCCCTGGAGTCAGGAGTACTTGAGTTCAAATCTGACCTCAGACACTTAATAATTACCTAGCTGTGTGGCCTTGAGCAAGCCACTTAACCCCGTTGCCGTGCAAAAGCCTTAAAAAAAAGGCTGAAAATGTTCCTAGCCCTTAGGGTGAGATGAGGGATGGGGCTCAGAGGGGAATGGGATTTCAGCAAATGGATAGGGGTTTAGTAAAAGGATTTGAGGTTATGGTGAGAAAATGGAATTTTAGTGAAGAAAGTGGAAACAATGAGGGTTCGCTGTGGGGATGAGGTTCAGTAAAGGGACCTGGGGCTCAGTGAGGTATCTGGGGAGATAGGAGTTTAGTGAAAGTTCCTAATAATTTTCATGGAAGTGAGAGTTAGTTTAGTTAAAGGAGATAATATAGCTTTAAATCCATTTAACCAGGGACATGGAAATGCCAATATGTCCTAAGACACTGAAAAAAGAAGCTTCCATTATTTCCCCAGAAGTCACTTTTCATTCTAAGCCAAAAATATCCTTGGAGCTAGGGGCCTGGACAAGATAACTTTGAGGGACCCTTTCTGCTGACCTTATCTGGGATTCCCTCAAAGGGGCCTCTTTCTATAAACACTTCCTGAACATTTTCTATGAGCCCTACCCTGAGGGAGAGAGCAGGAGTGATAAATCATAGCCCTCTTGTACCAATTGTGTACTTGGGGAGGGAGGAGACCAATACATAAATAATGAATGGCAAGAAATATTTCCAGGTTGTATGTGATTAAAGCAAAGGTCTCCAAAGTGGTGCACATACTTCATGGGTTGGCAGAAAAGTATTTTAGAGTGAGAGAATAGACTATTAGAATATTGATATTCATTTTTATCTTTAAAAGAAAGAAATGAAGCTTTTCTAAGACTTAATAATGTGGATTGACACTGGTCCATCTCTCCTGACTTCAGAAAGCCACGTGTCAAATGTCCTGAGGGAACAGCAGTGGCCCCACCTTGTGGAGGGGCTGATAGTAAACTCTTCATTCATTGATTCAATGTCTTGGGACATATTGCCCAGTTACACAGATTTATATAGTGTACTTTCTTATTTTAACTAAAATAATTCTCATCAAATGGACAAGTCTTTTGACTATCAGAACACAGTGAGGAAAGCAAGTCATAACTGCTTTCTGTGCTGATTTCAGAGAAAAAGATGATTCAGGAAATATTATGGGTAAGATTCTGGAAGAGCATATTGATGATGGACCATGCAGAGGATCATAGATCTAGAAGGGACCTCAGAGGTCATCTAGTTCAACCTGCTCATTGTAGGATGTAGAGACTATGGCTCAGGGAAGTTAAGAAAATTGTCCAAGGTCATGTATGTAGTAAGCATCAAAGATAGGATTCTGACTCCAGAGTTATTTCCATTATTTCACTTAAGATATTTGGATAGGAGCAGAGAAGAAAAGGCATTCTGAGAGGAGGAAAATGATGAGTTCAGAAGTATGAAGGCAGAATGTCTGAGTTGGGGTAAAAATTGAGTTCTCTATGCTTGAGTTGGAGGGTTCAAGTTGGCAAGGATGGAAAAATTAGAAGAGGTCAAATCATAGAGGGCTTTGGATACTATGCTAAACTTTACTCTATGGCCGTGACAGGTCATTCTTGCTTTTGAGTAGAGGAGTGATGTGAACAGTTTTAGGAAGATGAATTGTCAATCTTGTCATTCAAAGCTCCTTATGTTATGATTCCATCCTACTTTCCTAGAATGTGATGGAACAAAAGTGAGCCAGATAAAGATCTCCCTTACCTGAGTATGTCAGGAAGACTTCAAAGGGGAGGTGTATTGGAGTTGGATTGAAAGCCTACATTGACCTCAGAGGTCATCTTACCATACTCTTTCACAGACTTGATGTTTCAGTCAAATGGGACTATCCATACCCATTCTTGCTCTCTGCTCTCCCATCTCCTGGTCTTTGTTTCTGCTACATTCTTGGAACAGTCTCCTTTCTTCTTCATCCATCTCTAGCTGCTGGAGATGCTCTTTTTTTTTTTTTTTAGGGAAGCAGTGTGATTCAGGAAAAAGGCCACCAACCTGAAGTCTAAGGACCCAAGGTCAATTCGTGATTCTTTGTGATTCAGGCAAAGACTTAACTTGCATAGGTCTCATTTTCCTTATCTATAAAAATAAAGGGCTGGTAGCCCAAAGAGCAATAAAACTGATTATATGCTTTGATCCAGCATTACCAATACTAGGTCTATATCCCAAAGAAATCTAAAAAACAAAAAAAAAGCCTCACATGTTCAAAAATATTTATAGCAGCTCTTTTTGTAGTGGCAAAAAATTGGAAATCATGAGTGATCAGACTTTAGAAAAGTATGGAAAAATTTACATTAACCTGATGCACAGTGAAATGAGCAGAACCAAAAGAACAATATACATATTTTTTTAGGTTTTTTTTTTTTGCAAGGCAAACGGGGTTAAGTGGCTTCCCCAAGGCCACACAGCTAGGTAATTATTAAGTGTCCCAGATTGGATTTGAACCCAGGTATTCCTGACTCCAGGGCCAATGCTTTATCCACTACGCCACCTAGCTGCCTCCAGAAGAATATACATATTAACAACATTGTGAGATGATCAACTATAATGGATGAAGTTCCTGTCAGTAGGTCAGAGATCAAGGACAATTCTGAGAGATCTGTTATGGACAATGTCATTCATACCCAGAAGAAAAAACTACTGGAATCTGAATGTAGAGCAAAGCATTCTATGTTTACTTTTTAAAAACTCCTTTTATGTTTTTCCTTTCTTTCTCATAGTTTTTTCTTTCTCCTTAGTTCTAATTCCTCTTTTACAACATGATTAATATGTAAATAAGTTAAAATGAATGTACATATGCAACTTTTACTAGATTGTTCATCACTATGGGGAGAAGGAAGGGAAGGGAGGGTGGTAGAAAAATGTGGAACTCAAGAATTTGCAAATGGATAAATGCTAAAAAACTACCATCGTGTATAATTGAAAAGGGGGGGGCTAGACTAGATGAGTTCTGAGGTTATATCAAATTTCATCTATTTATTTATTTATTTATTTAATTTAAAGAAATGGGTTAGGAGTGACTTGCCCAAGCTCACACACTAGGCAATTATTAAGTATCTGAGGCAGGATTTGAACTCAGGTCCTCCTGACTCATGGGCTGGCACTCTATCCACTGCACCACCTAGCTGCCCCCATCATATCAACTTTCATTCCAAGTCCAATGCAAACTCCCCCTTTCTTGTCGGGGGTCGGCCCTGACCGCCTGGGTGGATAGGACCTCCCCGGGAGTGAGGTCAGACCAACCCAGAGAAGACACGGCTCCTTAAGGGGAGCAGTGGCTTCGCCTGGTTGGCCTGTGTCGCTTGCTCCAATCGGGTGGTAGGTTCTGCCCTCGGGGCGGATTGGGGTGGCAGCCCGGAAATAACTCCCTATATTATCCAGCGCCCTGAGCTATTCGGGGGATCCCTCTGCACCTAATAAAACATATGCCTCCTGAAGACGTGTCTGCCTGAGTCCCTCCTCGCTGATCCCCGGGGGAGGGAAAAACCGGGGACGCCCGATGCAGTGCCCACTGAGGAGCTCACTCGGGGGTCCGGGGAAGAAGACCCCGGACACTTTCTTGTATTTGTATTCCCTGTGTCTGGAACATAGTAGATGATTAATAAATACTTGTGAATTTGAGGTACCACTTCATGCTCATCAGACTGGCAAAGTTAGGCTCCTCCCCCACCAAAATGGAAAGTTACTGCTGGAGGCACTAGGAGAAAATATATACATAAATGAACTGTTGGTAGAGCTGTGAATTGGTCCAGCCATTCTGGAAAAACAATTTGAAATTGGACCCTAGGATTCATTAAACTGTACATATTTTTTGATCCAGTGATACTGCTACCAGGTTTATATTCAAAAGAGATTAAAGAAAGAGAAATGAAATCCACAGGTACAAAAATATTTATAGCAGTTCTGTTGAGGTGGCTAAAAACTGGAAACTGAGTGTCGGTTCAATTGGACAAGTTATGGAAAATGAATGTGATGGTTGCAAGATATGAAATGGGATGGTTTCAGAGAAACATCAGAAGACTTCTATGAACTGATGCAAGGTGAAGTGAGCTGAACAACACTATTAAAAAGAAAAACAACTTTGAAAAATTTGGGAAATCTGATCAATGCCAAGACCAATCACAATTTCAAAGCACTCATGATGAAACATATCATCCACTGCCTGATGGAGAACTGGTGAATCCAAAGTAGATTGAGAATATACATATATATATATATATATATATATACATATATATATGTATATATATATATATATGTATATATATATATATATATATACATAGATAGATATAGATATAGATATGGATGTATTTGGACATGGCTAATATTGGAATTTGTTTCCCTCAACTATATATAATTGTAACAGGTTTTGTTTTTCTTGACTTCCTGGTGGGGGGAGGGGGAAGGTGAAAGGGAGAGAATTAGGAAGTGAAAATAAAATAAAACTGAATTTTTAAAAAAGAGAAAAAGAAAAAAAGTGCTTGGTGATTTGATTTTTCTAAAATCCTACCATCCTGATTCCTCAACCTCTTCATTCCCCATGACCTAACGATTCATCCAACCTGTTACCTATAAGAATTGGGGAAGAAATTAGCATTTATGAAGCACCAAACTGCTAAGCACTTTACAAATGTCATGACATTTCATCCTCACATCTCTGGGAGGCGGTTTGATGGCTAGAGTGATGGACTTGGAGTCAGAAGTCTTGAGTTCAAATCTGGTCATGTGACTCTGACCAACTCACTTAACCTCAGTTTCCTCTAGTAGACACTGTAGAAATGTTTATTCCCCTCCCCTTTTCATTTTACAGTTGAGGAAAATGAGGCAAATAGAAGTTAAGTGATTTGTCCAAGTCACACAAATAGTAAGTTCTGAGAATGGATTTGAATTTAGGGCTTTCTGATTTGCAAGCCTAGAGCTTTATCCTCTGCAAATGGTCCCATTTTATAATTCATATCACCCATAATTGTGTTCCTTAAATTTTTCTTCCTCATGGTAACCTCCTGTCCTTTCATATTTCCCTCTGCCTGAATCTTCAGGCCCTTTATTTCTCCTAATCCTCCCAATCTATCATCCCATGCTCTGGTCTTATTCTATGGTTGACCAGTTCAACTATATACTTTCCTCTTGCTCATTTTTCTTGTTATAGCTCATGCCTCATCACAGACCAATCCTGGTCTGCTCCTAGCACTTTCTTTTCCTTTTTCCATTGGTATGCTTGGGAAAACCACCCAACAAAGCTAAGGGACCTTCCACATTTCAGCTGGACCTTCTCTGCTGAATGGCCATTCTTTTGATCTTCTTAAATTGACTCTCAATCATACCTACCATAAAAATTATTCCTAGCCTTCTCTTTTCCCTTCATGGCCTTCCTACATCAGAGGCAGGAAACCTCCAAACTACTGGCTGTGTTGGTGTGGCATTGCCAAGGCAACCATAGGCAGGACTCAAAATTCAATAAATATAGGAGCTTTCTAGGAGTGAATTAATTAAATGTTTGACCAAATATAGCCAACAATTGATGTTATAAATATCTAAATGGTCCATGGCAGGGAAAAAAAGGTCCCTGCCCCTTCCCTACACCATTCATTCCCTCTTCATAGAAGACCTCACTTTCTACTTTACTGAAAAAGAGATGGCTCTTCCCTGAGTTCTTTCCCTTCTCATTTCCTACATACCTCAAGACCTTTCCTATTCTCTTTCCCTTTGTTCCAATTTCTTCTGAGGAAACAACCCTTCTTCTTGCTAAAACCAAGTCTTTGTGCTTTTGCTCTCATCCTCTCTTGAACCTTGTGGGAATCTTCCCCTGAAATCATTCTTTTCACATGTATCTTCAACCTCTCTTCATGTACTGGTTCCTCTCATTGCCTCCAAATGTGCTCAGGTCTTTTCTGTTCTTAAAAAATGATCATTCGATATTGACATCTCCTTCAAGTCACCCTAGATCTTTTTCTCTTTCAAAGCCAACACCCCAGGAAAAAATCAGTCTCCTCTCCTTATCTCCATTTCCACTCTTTGACTTTGAGCCCCATCACTCAAATGAAACTGCTCTCCCCAAGTTCAAACATCTCTTAACTGATAAATGCATTAGCTTCTTCTCAAGCCACATCCCACTTGACCTCTCTGCAGCTTCAGATACCTTTGCCCCTCCCTCTTCCTGGATACGGACTTGGCTTCTATGACTATTTAAATTCCCTCTTGGTTCTTTGATCAACCTGAACACTCATTGGCCTTCTCCTGGTCACTAAGAGCAGTCATCCTCCAACTCCCTTTTGGACCCTTTTCTTTTTATCTCTACACTACCTCTCAGTGATCTTGTCAGCTTGAAAGGGGCTCAATTGTCACCTCTCAAGGACAATTGCCAAATCTCTATATACTGGCAGTGAGATGGCACATCAGATAAATGGCTGCCTAGACTACATTTCCCCTTATCTTCTTTCAGGGCTCAGGTCACATACCACCTCCCAAGAGAAGCTTTTCCTGATTCTTTGGCATCTACTACAATACTTTAAGAAGAGCAGACATCTAATACATACTTATTTATTAGGGTTTTTTCGGTTTTATTTATTTATTTTTCCAACCACATATAACAGTAGTTTTCAACAATCTTTTTTTTTTTGGTAAGGTTTTGAGTTTCACATTTTTCCCTCCCTCCCTTCCCTCCTCCCCACCCCCTCCCAAAAGCAATCTAATTTAGGCTATATATATGTATATATATTATAAATTTATATGTATAACCATACTAAACAGAGATCCACATTAATCGTGTGTGAAAGAAGAATCAAATCAAAATAAGAAAAAACATTAGAGAGAAAAAATAATACATGAGGCAGCTTTTAAAAATTAAAGATAGTAAGCTTTGGTCTGCATTTAAAACTCCACAGTTCCTTCTCTGGATATGGATGGTATTTTCCACCACAAGTCTTTTAGAATTGTCTTTGATTATTCTAGTATATATTTCTTCTACTGAATTTGTATTGGTCATGATAGAGGGGCTTTCCCTTCTGGGGTCTTGCTTTACTCATTCTCCCTCTGCTAGGTCCAATCCCTCCTTGTCTCCCCCTGCCCCACACACTTCCTAGAGGAAGGCGCTATATTCAGCTGTGAGAATCACGTCAGTGTGAGAGAGAACTAGGGCAGGACAGATTGAATCCCTTTTGGACTTGAACCTGTAAGCCTAGCAAGTGTATACATCCCCGAGGAAGGATGTATTTTGAGTGGTCACAATGTCCATCGTGCATCTATTTAAGGGCCTCCAGGTGACTAGTGCTCTTTAGAGGTTATTATCACTACTCTCTAGCTTTGGGCTAATAGGTTATATCTTTTCTCTGTAAGAGAATTCAGACAAGGGGACTGCCAGGGCCTGAGTTAGGAGATTGGGGTCAGTTTCCCAGAATCCACCAGTTGACTCCACTATTATTAACAGATAGCCCACAGAGTGCCAAATTCCAGTGACCTCACCTTATGTGCTACATGTGATTTGCTTATAAGGAATCATCTGAGTCGGGGTGAAGTGGAGGAGGGGTGGGGGAGTGATGCTTTCAAATTACAGAGAACAGAAATCCAGGATCAAGAAAGCCAGGTTTGGGGTCCTGACTCTGCTACATGATCATAGTCTGGTTTTGCATTCTATGTTCTAACTTTCTATTGGATTTCATGGCCCAGGACTACCCAAAATTCTGAATTCACATAAGCTAAATACATTTCTGGGGACTTATCCTAAGAGATCATCACCCTTTTAGATCATTGCCTCTGGAGTTACTTCAAGGAATTTCCAAAATATTTCTCATGCTGTATTCACTGTTTCATCAAAGTTGGGTAAAGGGGATCCCCAGATCCTATATAAGTATCCAAGGTAATATACAAAAACTAGGCATAGGACAATTTTATTTTATCCTACAGAAAAAGCAAGAAGACAAAGAGACTCACAGGAACCCATGAATAGCTGCAGAAACCCATCAACTTCCCCCAGAAGGGAAATGAACTTGTAGTTGCTATCAAGGTGACCCTTTGGTGGAATCACTGAGTGCTTTTTTCCTACAGAGTCCTGTTTAGTTCCCCCCCAACAAATCCATGGTACTACCCTGTGGTTTAGCATTGACCTGGAAGGCAAGCGTACTTTGTATACAGCTGAACAGTATCCTTCCCATTAGACCCACATTAAGTAGCTCCTTGGTGTAGCATGGGGTGACTTTGACCCAGAGACAGCAAAGGCAAAAAGAAAATCCCATGTACATCAAAATATTCATAGAGGCATTTTTCCTCCTGGTAGCAAAGACCTGGAAGAAAAGTGACCAACTGGGGAGCAGCCCCTATTGTATTGTATGAGAAAGTAATAGATTATAAATTATGTGGTCAGATATGATGAACATGAACATTTCTTATTTCATGGAAAATAAAGGGAGCCCAAGAAGTAATAGATGGAATGCTCACAACAATGGAAAAGGAAAGAACAACAAAAAAGGGAAATTGAGCAATGGGTAATTATAAAAACTACAGTTTAGCCCCAGAGGAGAAAAAAAAAGATTCAAATGCCTCCACTGCCTTACAAAGATTGGGTAATATGGATATGGAGATGGCATATGGCAGATGTCAGACTCAGTTGGTATGCTGGTTAGTTTTGCTTTTTTATTCTTTGTTACAAAGCATCTCTGAGAAGGCAGTGTTGTATAGTGGAAAGACTGTGGCTTCTAGAGTCAGAGAAGCTGGATGCAAATCATGTTTCTGACCCCAAGGAAAATCACGTAACTATCTTCAACCTCAGTTGCTTTATATGGACTCTCCATATTTTCAAAAGAAACATGAGATGCATAAATTTAGAGAATTCACCCCAGTTGTTCACATGGACTATTTGTGTGTGACCTGTGAATCCAAGGTAGGGCATTCTCTCTAGTTTCAGGAGGAGTCCTCTCAGCAAGGTGCTGCTGAACATTTATTTGCACAAGCCATGGACAGATATCTCACAGAGGTCTCCAAATGAAGACTAGAGCCTTGAAATCTCAGCAGATTAATTGAGGAACTCCTCAAATTAGTCAAAGACTCCCTTGATTAGGTCTCTTCCATTTCTGACATTCTATGTTCTAAGGGCCCTCCTACTCCTAATTTTCTCTGTTCTAAGGCCCCTTCAAGGCTCTCATATTCTGTGCACTTTTATTCTGATTTTCCAAGTTGTTCCTTAACCTAATAAATAAAAGGGGAGCGAGATGGAAAAGGATGAGAAATATCCCCAAATGTCCTTCGGAATTTTTTCAAGAGCAGTGATGTATAAAGAATAATTGAGTTAAGTTCTTAGATTGCAAGGAGTTAACCACTAGGTCTCTGACTGTGAAATCCATCTCCCCTCTTTCAGTCCCCCCATTTCCCTTGTTCATCAAGGCCCAGGACAGTAAGGGATAAAAGCCAGCTGGGTTGGGTCCTTTTTTCCCCTCCCCCATCGGCCCCTCCTTTGTCCTGGCAGGGCCCAGCAGGGAACAGGCCCCAGTGTCTCCAAGGTTACCAACCTTTAGCCGGGGCTTCCTAATTGATAGCAAGGTTACAGAGGCAGGTGAGGTGGGGGGTGGGAGAGCAAATGGGGAAAGTGGTTTCTCTCTATCAGTTATAAAGGAGAAGGGCCTTATGTCTTGGAGTTTGCCCAGGTTTATCTGCCAGGGCCCAGCAGAGAGCTCTGCCTCTCCCCTGCCCCTCATTTACCTGGCGGAAAGAGGGAGGGAAGGAGAAAGGGAGGGGCAAGGCCCAGGGTCCGAGAGCTGGCACTGGTAGCCCTTGGGTTGGCTGCTCTGTTTCTTCTGGCCTAGCTCAATTTTTTTCCCAAGGCCCATGGGGCAGAAGGGAAGGGGAGGGGGGTGGTGCTGGATGGCTCTTCCGTCCTGGGCAGGCCTGAGCAGTCCCTGGAATGCTGGTGGAGGTGGGGCAAGGAGAGAAGAGAGGAAGAAGGCAGGCAGTCCCCAGCCTGTGGGGTATGACATCTAAGCCCCCCCCATCAGCTGGTTGCTGTGGGAACCATCACCCTCTTCCCCTTCCAATCTACCCCCAGATCAGTACTCTTGGTTTCCTGGCTGTTTCCAGGAACCCCTGGGTGTGTGTGAGGAACCGGGAGGGGGTGGGGAGGATGAAGGTGTAGATTCCAGTTTGCAGGTTCTTCTCCCCCAGCTTCTGACCTGCTGGCCCCCTCTGCCTGTCTGAACTGGGCTGCTCTGGCTGGGGAGGCCTCAGGTGCCTTTCCAACCAGTTACCGCAGCCCACCTGAGGCCTCATGGGGTTGGACTGAGGGGACAGAACTAAAGGGGGAACAACATGATCTGCCAAGTGGGGCAATAGAGAAAAATCACTGTAATCAAGAGACTTGGCCTAGGAATCCTGACTGATAGCTTGCCTAGCTGTGTGATCTCGGGACCATACACCTCTAACTGTTCTTCCCACTTGAAGTGATGACCTGTGATCTTCCTGGCAGATTCAGGGTCTCCCCTAGCTCAGCTCTGATCCGTGTCCTTCCCCAGAACTGATGGCCTTCCACCCCTAGCCCAAGGGAGGCCCAGAGTCAGACTTGGCTCTCTGACAACTAGGTGGGAACATCACTCTCCAGTTATCCCAACACACCCTTTCATCCTCTGCTCTGGGGCCATCAGATTTCCCCCTGCTGAAATAGGTTTATCCTAGGCTGGGAGAAGCCCCTCCTCTCCCAGAGTCTCAAAGAAGCCACTTGAAGATGAGGATGAAGATGGGCCCAAGGAGGCCTTAGGAAAGGTAACTAGATCTCCCCCCATCCAGGAGAATAAGATCCAGGGTGAGGGAATATTTCTTGAAAAATAGCATGATAGCCAAACAAAGGCAGTTGTGTAGGACAAAGGACCTGAGTTCAAATCTCACCTAATAGTAACTTATAATACTACAATGTAGGTCAAAGGATATGCAAAGACAATTTACAGATGAGGAGATCAAAGCAATCCATAGCCATATGAAAAATTGTTCTAAATCATTAATTATTAGAGAAATGCAAATTAAAGCTTCTCTGAGGTACCACCTCACACCTCTCAGATTGGCCAATATGACCAGAAAGGATGATAATCATTGTTGGAAGGATTATGGGAAATCTGGGACACTAATGCACTGTTGGTGGAGCTGTGAACTCATCCAACCTTTCTGGAGAGCAATCTGGAATTATGCCCAAAGGGCAACAAAAATGTGCAAACCCTTTGATCTAGCAATACCACTACTGGGTCTATACCCTGAAGAGATGATGAAAAAGGGTTATCACATCACTTGTACAAAAATATTTATAGCAGCCCTGTTTGTGGTGGCAAAGAATTGGAAATCAAGTAAATGTCCTTTAATTGGGGAATGGCTTAGCAAACTGTGGTATATGTATGTCATAGAACACTATTGTTCTATTAGAAACCAGGAGGGATGGGATTTCAGGGAAGCCTGGAGGGATTTGCATGAACTGATGCTGAGTGAGATGAGCAGAACCAGAAAAACACTGTATACCCTAACAGCAACATGGGGGTGATGATCTACCTTGAAGGACTCACTCATTCATCATCAGTGCAACAATCGGGGACAATTTTGGGCTGTCTGCAAAGGAGAGTGCCATCTGTATCCAGATAAGGAGCTGTGGAGTTTGAACAAAGTTCAAGGACTATTCCCTTTAATTTAGAAAAAAAACCAGATTTCTTATTGTCTGATCTTGCTGTCTCTTATACTTTATGCTTCTTTAAGGATATGATTTCTCTCTCATCACACCCAATTTGGATCAATGTACAACATGGAAACGCAGTAAAGACTGACAAATTGCCTTCTGAGGGGTAGGGGTAGGGAAGTAAGATGGGGGGAAATTGTAAAACTCAAATAATATCTTTAATAAAAATAAATAAAGAAAATACTACATTCAGGGAACTGTACTAGGGGGAAAAAATTCAAGCCCTCCTCTTCAGATAGGTAATATCTTCAGACAAGATAATTTAAGGAAAGAAACTACATGAGCAACTAGGAAGCTCAAGAAAGGCTTCCTACAAGGGGTTTGTAAGTTGGGATGCAGGAATTTTTAAAAAACATTTTTTCAATAAAAGGATTTCAATTTAAAAAAAATACTACAATGTAGCAGGCACAATTTTATGAATATCTCCTTTGATCCTTATCAAATTCGATCCCTGCAAAGTACCTATCTCTTTCTGATCTAGTTTGTTCATTGATTACCTTTCTAGGTTTTCTTTTTTTTTTTTAATTTAAGGCAGTGGGGTTAAGTGACTTGGCCAAGGCCACACAGCTAGGTAATTATTAAGTGTCTGAGGCCAACTTTGAATTCAGGTCCTCCTGACTCCAGGGCAGATGCTCTATCCACTGCACCACCTAGCTGCCCCCATTGATTACCTTTCTAGAAGGAACCAAAGAATCCTTTTGGGGGAGATTCTAGGCATGAGTCACACTGAAAGCTATCTTAAATTAGACTTTGATCCCAGAATTCAACTCGGGAGGGAGGGACATGGGAAGCCAGAGAGTATGAAAAGAACCTCACTCTTCTCTCAGGGCTTAGACCCTCCCAGGTCACCAGAAGTGGAAACCTTAGTAAGGGGCCACCATCTCAGGTCCAGGTATATTAAAGTCTTATAGAAAAAGGAGTTAGCACATACAAACTTCTCCAGTTCCTGCAAGAGAGTCCTTGCCTGGGTAGAGTCCTGTAATTAAGAATGAGGCTGGGAAAGGATATCTTACTGGGAAAATTTGGGTCCCCTTCATAGAGCTAGTATTCAGAAGTTCCTGTTGCATCCCATCTTTCAAAAGGCCAATGGACCAGTGTCTACAGAAGCAGATAGGTGGTGACTGCTAAGCTTAGAGTTTGGAAGACCTGAGTTCAAATCTGCAAACAGAAATTTACTGGCTATGTGACTGTGCAAGTCATTTAATCTTTGCTTGCCTCAGGGTTTTTAACTGTAAAATGAAAATAAAAGTAGCCGCCACTACCTTTCAGAGTAGTTTTAAGGATAAAATGAGGTATTGTTTGTAAAGTGTTGGCAAACCTTAAAAAGCTTTGTAAATAGCAGTTATTATTAGTATTATTGAAACCTCAATGGGGAAGAATGGGAGGAGATTATGATCTTTTCCTGTACAGGAAAGAAGACCATATTATATAATCATAGACTATCTGTAAAATGTATATTGTATAGTCAATTGATTGTTTATCCTTAGGGTTGCCAACTGGTATGACGTCAACACTATTTGGATCTACACTGCTTCAAACAAGTAAAAAAAGCTTTATTCATGGAAGTGTGCAAGCAATGGCCTCAAAGGCAAATCATCAGCCCACCATCTTAGAAGTTTCAGCAGGTTTCTTTTGCATCTGACTCAACAAGGTTCCCTCTCTGCTCAGTCAGGAGTGGTGATCTGGCAATTCTCTAAAATCTCCATCTACCAATTAGCACTGCTCTTGAGTTAACAAATGTGCAGAGAGGAGCCGGTCATAGGGGAGACCTAGGAGCTAGCTAAATGTCTAGGTCTCCCGTGAGTTTTTTTTTTTTATGCTTTTAGCTATAGCTGTTTACTACCTAATTTGGTAATTTACCCCAAAACTGGGCATCTAAGTGGCATGATAGAACTACCATCCCGGAGTCAAAGAGGACTTAAGTTCAAAGCTACACTCAGATTTTTCCTAGCTGTGTGTCCTTGGGTAAGTTACTTCACCCTGTTTGCCTCAGTTTCCTCATCTATAAAATGAACTAGAAAAGGAATTGGCACACTACTCCAGTCTCTTTGCCAAGTAAACCCCAAATGGGGTCACAGAGAGTTAAACATGATGGAAAAAACAACAAATTACTTCAAATTTACTGATAAAATGAAATTTTATCAGTTTGAATTTTTTTTTTGCCGGTGGTCTGTTTTATTGCAAGGTTCACATATGCTTATCAGTTGTTTCAGAATAAACACGTGTTGTGTGTGATGTCATACCCTGCAAGTACCCATCTTATTTTTTTATTATTATTATTATTTTGGGGTTTTTTGCAAGGCAAATGGGGTTAAGTGGCTTGCCCAAGGCCACACAGCTAGGTCATTATTAAGTGTCTGAGACTCAATTTGAACCCAGGTACTCCTGACTTCAGGGCCGGTGCTTTATCCACTGTGCCACCTAGCAGCCCCCATCTTATTTTTGAAAAGCAAAATCAGTTTAATCACAAAATGGAGGCTTAAAAAAAAACGGAGTTAGTTATGCTAAGGTGATTTGTTGTTCAGTTTTGTCTGATTCTTTGTGACCCCATTTGAAGTTTTCTTGGTACAGATACTACTCTATCATTTTATAGATGAGGAAACTGAGGCAAAGAAAAGGAAAGAAAATGAAAGGAAGGAAAGAAAGAATGAAGAAAAGAAAAAGATAGAAATTTGGAAAGAAGAAAAAAGAAGCAAAGAAAAAGAAGGAAGAAAAGAAAAGGAAAGAAAGAAGGAAAGAAAAAGATAGAAATTCAGAAAAAGAAGGAAAGAAAAAGAAAAAAGGAAGGAGGAAAGGAAAAGGAAAGAAAAAGAGAAATTCAGAAAAGAAAAAAGAAGCAAAAAGAAAGAAGGAAGAAAAGAAAGAAGGAAAGAAACAAACAGAAATTTGGAAAGAAGAAGAGGAAAGAAAAAGGAAGGAAGAAAAGAAAAGGAAAGAAGGAAAGAAAAAGAAAGAAGAAAAGCAAAGAAGGAAAGAGAAAGAAAGAAGGAAAAAGAAGGAAATGAGGAAAGAAAAAGACAGAAGGAAAGAAGGAAAGAAAAAGAAGGAAGGAAAGAAAAAGGAAAGGAGGAAGGAAGGGAAAAAAAAGAAGTAAGAAAGAAGGGGAAAACAGAATGATTTGCGTAAATGCCCTTGGAGAAATTGGGCTGAGAATCAGAAGGCTTGGGGTTTAGCCCTGGATCTCCCCCTAAGCTGCTGTGCGACCTGGGCAAGTCGCTGCCCTCTCTGGGTCTCCTGCCCCGTCGGGGGGGGGGCAGGGGTTCCTCAGGTGCTTGAGGCGCCCCCTGCTCCGGGGGTCGGAGGGAAGGGCCTGGCAGGAGCGGGGCCGGGCGGGGCCGGGCGGGGCGGGGCCCAGGTGCGCCCGCAGTCAGGACCCAACTGGCAAGGTGCGGGGCGGGGCCGGGCGGGGCACCCTCCGCCCGGGGGGCGCGCGTCACGTGGAGGGGGCGGGCCGAGAGGGCTCCCGCCCTGGGGGGGAGGCGGCCCGGGGGGGCGGGGAGACTCCAGGTGCCCCCCGACCTTAGAGCCTGGGACAATGGGGAAGAACGTGGAGCGCCCGGGGGGCTTCGAGCCGAACAGGCCGGGGCGGCGGGGAGTCTGCAGACCGCTTTACATGGGGGCACCGAGGCCCTGATTGGGCTGAAGCCCCCGAAGGAGCCGGGGCAGAAATGGGCCCGGACCCCCGGCTTGTCTTTTTTTTTTTTTTTTAGGTTTTTGCAAGGCAATGGGGTGAAGTGGCTAGTCCAAGGCCACCCAGCCAGGTCAGGATTAAGTGTCTGAGGCCGGATTTGAACTCCAGGGCCGGGGCTCTGTCCACTGCGCCGCCCAGCCGCCCCGCCCTGTTTCCTAAGGAGAGCCCGGGAGGCTGGGCCGGGCCTGGGGCCGGCGGGCCCGGAGGGAGACTTGGGGCGCCGCCTCCTGCCCGGGGCCCTGCGGCTGGGGGCCCCACCTGGGGACCAAGCTCGGAACAGCGCCTTGGAGTGGGGGGAGGCCCGGGGAGAAGCGGTGCCCTGGTGAAGTGAGAGACCCGCGTGGGACAGGCAGCCGGGCACAGAGTGCGGGGCGGGGGCCAGCAAGCCGGCTCAGAGCCCGCCCCAGACACTGCCTAGCTCTGTGGCCTGCCAAGTCCCATGGCCGCCTCTTCTGTAAAATGAAGGTGTTGCGCTCGATGCCCCTCTCTGGGGCCCCCTTCCAGGCCGAATCTATGTCCCTTTAATGATGATCTATGATCTGGTGAGTCCAAAGGACAGAGGCAGAGATACAATCATCCCCAGACTTCTAAAGTCCTTTCTTCTCTTTCTTTCTTACTCCCCTCTTTCCTTCCTTTCTCTGTTTCAATCTGCCTTTCTTTCCTTCCCCTCCTTCCTCTCTCTCCTTCATTTCTTTCTTCCCTCCCTTTCTTCTTTTTCTTCTGTTCTTCCTTCTCTATCTTCCTTCCCTTTCTTTCCTTTCTCTCTCTTCCTTTTCGTCCTTCCTTCCTTCCTCACTCCCTTTCTTCTTCTTTCTTTCTTTTGCTCTTCCTTCCTTTCTTTTTTCTCTTTCTCCTCTTTCTCTTTCTCTTTCTTTCTCTCTCTCTTTTTCTTTCTCTCAAATCAGAGTTCAGTGACTTGCCAGGGGTGATACAGTGTTTGAGGTCAGATTTGAACTCAGATCCTTCTCCCTCTATCCACTGTGCCACCTAGCTACCCTTATGCTTCCCTTTCTTGACCATCTTCCTATTAGTAAATTCAGAATGATCTACCTGGAGTCAGACATCCCAGTAAAATCTGGGATTACAAAGAAAGACAAAAACACAGTCCCTGCCATCAAGGGCAGGGTAATAGAGCAAACAGCATGTAAATAACTCAACTTTCCCCCCAAGGTGAGGCTACTATGCTCACTGCTTTCACTGGCACTATATGCACAGTTTCCTTGATGTGACCCGGTATGAACTAGAGATAAGAAGAACTGGAATCCATGAGGCCTCAGGAGTCAGTGCAGATATGTTTTACTTTATTTACATCATATGTCACAAACACATATCTGTAGGTATGTACATGTATATATGGTGATTTTGTACCTTTTTCTTGAAGAAGAGCATGGCATCAGGGAGGTGATGCCATGCCAGGAACATGAAATGGATTTGAGTGAGGCAGGGGTCTGTGCTAGGTCACCGGCCTCACTCTCCCCTCCAGAGCCATCTGGGTCCAGTGGCTAGATATGAAGCAAGACAACTGGAGATGGTGCTGGATGTGAGGCAATTAGGGTGAAGTGACTTATCTAAAGTCACACAACTAGTACATATCTGAGGCTGGATTTGAACTCAAGTCCTCCTGACCTCACCCACTGCACCATCTAGAGGGGATGTGCCTCTAGGAAAAGAGAGGAGGAACAACAAGATCCAGTCAAAGATTCTGAGTTTTCAGCCCAGCTAAAGGGCTGGATTTAGCTTTGCCCTGGTTTAAGGGTTGGTGTCAGGTATCACCAATATCACCATCAGTCCTGATATATCTTCTCTCAGAGATATATATTATATATATTATATTATTATATATTACATATGATTTATAATATATATCTGTATTCCTTGAGGGCAGGGCCTCTCACCTGTTTTTCCTGAAGCATAGTTTTCCTAAAACTTAGAGTAGTGTCTGGCACTTAATAGATACTGATTGACAGACATCGATCCATAAACACTTAAGAACAATACTCTCTCAATTTGTTGTTCAGTTGTATCTGACTCCTTGTGATCCCATTTGGGACTTTTTTGGCAAAGATATTGGAATGGTTTGCCATTTTCTTCTCCAGCTCATTTGACAGTGGAGCAAACTGAGGTGGACAGGGTGAATTGACTTGGCAAGAGTCACATTTGAACTCAGCTCTTCCTGACTCCAGGCCTAATGCTCTATCCACTGAGCCACCTAGCTTGCCCTTAATGCTTTCAATAGAGGTTGCCATGGTGGGTACTCATGTTCTTCAAACCACATGGAATGGAAAGCCCTCACAGTAGAAATACTGTTTGGAAGAAATTAAAAAGATTTGTAAGAAGATGCAGTGCCTCCCAATGTCTGCTACTAATGTTCCAAAGATGCTTCTCAGTGTCTCTAAAGGTAAACTAGAATCTCAATATTTTTATTCCATTACAAAAAGTAATCATTTACAATATTTGCAATAATTTGCAAAACCTTCAGAATAGTGACCAGGACCATTTCCATCTAACTCCATGAACCAAGATGTGAAAGATATGATAATAACAATAACATCATTTAATATTATCATGAAACATAGCAACTTCTGTGTCCTGTCAATGCTACCGCTCCCATCATCCATTCGTCCTGTCAATGCTACCGCTCCCATCATCCATTCGTCCTGTCAATGCTACCGCTCCCATCATCCATTCGTCCTGTCAATGCTACCGCTCCCATCATCCATTCATTCATCCCCTTCTCTCTAGTCACTCCACAGTCACTCAAATTGAAGTGACTTCATTACCTGATTTATTGCAACAACTTCGTTTTTGTTTTGTTTTTTTCCAAGGCAACAGGGCTGTGACTTGGCCAAGGTCACACAGCTAAGTAATTATTAAGTGTCTGAGATGCATTTGAATTCAGGTCCTCCTGACTCCAGGGCTGGTGCTCTATCTGCTGTGCCACCTAGCTGCCCTTCGCAATAGCTTCCTAACTGGTCTCCCAGCACCCCGCCTCTCCTCTCTCCAAGCTGTTTTCCATATTACTACTAAATTAATATTCCCAAAGCACAAGTCTGACTATGTCACAGCCTTGCTCAAGAAACCTTCTTGGCTCCCTATTGCCTCCATATTTTGCATTTAAAACCCCTGACAATCTGATTCTAGCTTCTCTTTCCAAGCTGATAACACATTATTCCCCCTTGTACTCTACCCTCCAGCCAAACTAGCCTGCTTATTGTTCCCAGTGCCAGATATTTCATTTTCTGCTCTGACTTTTGCAAAGGCTGGCCTTGTGCCTGGAATGCTCTCTTATCTCATCTCTGCCTCCACTCAAGGGCCACCCGCTTTGAGAGACCTTCCCTTATTCCCCCCAGGGTGGTGGCCAGTCCCCAGTGACTGTGTGTTTATTTTATTTATGTCCTGTATTTACTTCTTTGTGAATATATATATATATATATGTATTTATGTCTGTCTCTATATGCACACACACATGTATGAATAGACACAAATGTGAACAGATCACCTACCAGAATATACATACATGTCACAGCACACAGTACCTTGTACAATGAACGCATGTGTGGATTTGCCCATGCATGCAATGTCATGTTCTGTTTGTGTGTATATGTATGAGCATGTATATATATGTATGTGTCTGTAGATTACTAAGAACACTCACAGGCTCCTCAATTTGGGACTTATTAAATATTTATTGATTGATGAACCATCACATTAAGAAAAAGTATGTCATAGTTCATAGCCATTAACCCAGTCTCAAATTAATAGTGAATAATATTATTGGCCAGGATTTTATAGCACCTGTTATTTGCTAGGCACATTTTTTTTTATTTTAGATTTTTGCAAGGCAATGGGGTTAAGTGGCTTGCCCAAGGCCACACAGCTAGGTAATTATTAAGTGTCTGAGACTGGATTTGAACCCAGGTACTCCTGACTCCATGGCTGGTGCTTTATGCACTACACTACCTAGTCGACCCTGCTAGTCACATTTTTAAAATTAATCTCTTTTAATCATTGGTCAAGCAGTTATGAAGTGACTTGCCCAAGGTCACACAGCTAGCAACTGTCTGAGACTGGATTTGAACTCAGTCTTGCTGACACCAGGGCCAGCACTCCCTCCACTGTATTGACACAGCTATTCTTCACCCACCATTATGGTCATCCTTTTAGGAACAGAAGGAGCATGAGGGGCTACTTAGAAGGGACGGCCTCTGAGTTGGAAAGGCCAGGGTTTGACCATTTTTGATTTTCTGCCCACGGACAAGCCATTTCACTTCTAAGTTCTCCCCAGAAACTCTCCAGGCCTAAAAGTTACAGAAGAATCTCTCTGTGCTTTGGGGGAGGATGTTTCGCATTGGGAGTTCCCTAGGTGGCTAGAATCAAAGCTTTAAACCAAAACCCAGAACAAAACTTCTGTCCTGGGCCAAAGGAGCTTCCAGTGCCAAAGATCCACTGCTGATCTCTTGCTCCAAGCTTCCTTCTCAGCCATTCCCCGAGTCGTCACCAGTGCTGGGGGGTGGGGATGGGGGGTGGGGGACAGGGGAGCTCTCCAGCCCCCAGCCTCAGCCCAGCCATGTGTTTGCCACGGCCTTTTGGCCCCTTTCCTGTTCAGGGCAGAAGGTAGGAAAGCCGACATTTTAGTCGAGGTCTCCCGACGTGCCCTGCCGGATCTGTTCTCATTTATTCTTTGACCTCAAGACGTGGGGTGAGGATCCTGGGAGGACAAAGAGAGAAGGGCGGCCTGGCGGCCCGAGCTCCCCTGGGCCCGGCCTGCCCCTTCCCTGGCCCCCGCACAGCCCGGGAGGCCGCAGATGAAGCCCAGATGAAGCCGCCGGGGGAGACCTCCCCTCTCGGGGGCCCCAAGCACTTAACCCTCTCAGCGCTGTGATGCCAACGCAGCCCCCTGGCCCGGTCTGTTAGGTGAGGGGCGCAGAGGGGCCCCCAGATCTGCCCCCTCCCACGTGGCGTTCCTCCCAGCTCATCTTCCCAGGCCCTGCCTGGCCCCCAGGGCTCTGTCCAGGCCCCAGGCCTGGGCCCGAGGGCATGGCCCTGGACAGGCCCTGGGCCTCCGCTCAGCACCCACACACCTTTCCGAGCAAATGGCCAAGTTAAGCTCCTTAGGGCAGAGATTATCTTTAGCCCCAGGTGCCCCCCACCAGCCTTGGGAATAGAGCATTTAATAAAGGCTTTTTCATTCATCCCGTCTTCCTCCCCCCTTCCTTCCTCCCTCCTTTTCTCCCTTCCTTCCTTACTCCCTCCCTCCCTCCAGCCTTTGCTCCTGTTCTTCTTCCCTCCCTTTCTTCCTCCCTCCTTCTCTCTCATCTTCCCCTCCCCTCCCCACCTTCATCCTTTGCCCTTCCTTCCTCCTTTATCCCCCTCCCCCTTCCTCCCCTGTTCCTTCTTTCCCTTCCTCCATCCCTCCCTCTCTTTCTTCTTCCCTTCTTCCTCCCTCTCTTTTCCCCTCCTCCTACTACCTTCCTTGCTAAATCCTTTACCCTTCCTTCCTCCCTTCCTTTATTCCTCCTTCTTTCTCCCTTCCTCCCCTTCTCCTTCCCTCTCTCCCTTCTTTTCTCCCTTTCTCACTCCATCTCTCCCTTCCTGCCTTCTCCTTCCCTCCTTTCCTCTGTCTTTGCTTCCCCTCTTCCTCCCTTGCCTTCTTCCCTCCCTTTCTCCTTCCCACCCTCCTTCCCTCCTTTCCTTCTTTTCTTCCTCCCCTCCTCCCCCAGACACTTTCAACCACTCTTTTTTGTACTCTAAGCAAGAGGAGAAATCTCTTTGAGGTCTGCCCACAAGACTGCAGGGCAATAGCTCATGCAAGAAACCAGATCAGAAACCGGGATAGAATGTGGGACATTCCATATTCCAAGAGCAGTCAAATGGGGACCTATGGCAGGAGACAAGACTGGGGGGGGGGCAGCTGAGACAGGCAGCTTCTGAAAACCTCAACAATGAAAAGTCTGAGAGACATTGGTTACCTCCCTCCTGGCTTCTGCCCATTTCCACTCCTACAATCCCAGTCCCTGGGCTGGGTCCACACCAGCTCAGATACCCCATCTTCCTTTGCACAGTCTGAATGTATAAAAGAAAGTGTGGGGGTTATAGCTGGACCAAGTCGTCATGGAGAATTGTAATTTTCCCCTTGCAGATTCACTATGTTAAACAAACTATATAAATATAGAGGACAGAGACTGATCTATGAAAACTCCCGTATTTGAGCTAGAGGCCCTTGAGCTGGAGACATTCATAGTTAATCGATATTAGTCTCATTCCTATTAAAACTGAACTCTGTCTTTGTATCCCCATCACTTTGCATAGTGACTGGTGCACAGTAGGCTCTTAGTAAATGTTTGTGTCAGCCCCCAGGCCAGAATCCAGAAAGCGATCAGCAACACTTTCTTTCCCAGTCACTGGAAACCTTGGAGTTTGGTAAAATGGGGGCCTTGCATAAGCAGATCAGAGAGATGCTAGGAGCCAGAGTCACAGGGATTTTGAGGAGACCACTGATGTGGTAGTTGGGGTATGGCACCACCTGGTGGAGAAATGATATGTTATCCTCCCTCTCGAACTCATTAAATCATTCATCTCAAACAATTCAGCTCTTTCTATAGGTCTACAATGCACGAAGTGGATTGAGCTGCTTATAATTCTACAGTATCCCAAGTATTACATGGGGTGCCCACCAAAGACTGTCACAGTCTACTCATAATGCATATTTTAATGCTTTGGTATACTTATGCACCTCAGTTTGGTATTGTAGGAAAAACACTCAAGGACCAGTTTTGCCTCTTATTATCTATTTGACCTTGAACAGATCACCATACTATGAGAAACTAAGCAATTATCAAGTGTTTGCTGTTTACTAGGCATATTAGGGGTACAGAAAGAAATAACCAAGATAGTCCTCATGCTGAGTTTCTTCCTCCCCTCCACCCTTTGCAGCTTCTTTCCCCCAAAGATAAAAATGCTTATTGATTAATTGAAGAAGCAGGTAAATCCAAAGGGTGAGTCTAGCAAGTATGATTGGAGAAAAAATGGCCCAGGCCACATACTCCCCAACTCAGGAGAGTGGGTCTCAGGGCAGAGGTATCTTCTGGATGGGAAGGCTGCTGGTGAGGAGGTGAAGAAGTCACACAGCTCTGAGGAAAATGAATAAGATCTCAGTTTCCTTATCTGTGAAATGTAGGCGTTGGACTAGACCACTTCTAAACTCCTTCCAACTCTACTCAGCAACTTAGAACTTTAAAAATTGTGTAAATACCAGGACAACATTCAAGATGTTCATCTGTTATTCCTCCTTCTAGCTATATCAGCTCATTCATATGTTATAATAATGTTGTTTGTAAACTCTTGGCTAAGGGTATCAAGCTCTGGTTTTGTATTTATTGGGTCCATTATAGTAAGCATCCTTCCTAAATCATAACATTTTGACTTATTTTGTCTCAACTTAGCATCCTCTCTGGAAAAATTTACAATGTAACTCAAATATAACTGATGTCTTTGTTTCCCCAGAGGTAAGTAAAAAAAATGTCCTCAGTTCTCATACAGGTATTCATGGTAATAATGTGTACTAAATATAGGATAGTTTTGATTTCACTTTTTCTTTTTAGGTTTTTTGTTTTGTTTTGTTTTGTTTTTTTGCAAGACAAACGGGGTTAAGTGGCTTGCCCAAGGCCACACAGCTAGGTAATTATTAAGTGTCTGAGATGGATTTGAACCCAGGTACTCCTGACTCCAGGGCCAGTGCTTCATCCATTACGCCACCTAGCTGCCCCTTTTGATTTCACTTTTTAAGAAATGCAGAAAACATGATAGAATCACCACAGCCCATAGTGCTGGATTCTTCATATTTTTTTGTGTTGTGAACTCTTTTGTCAATCTGATGAAGTCCATGAATCTCTTCTCAGATTTTTTTAAATGTATAAATTAAAATGTATAGGATTTCAAAGAAAATCAATTGTTTTGGAATAAAGTTAGAGTTTTTCTTTCAATTCAGGTTCACAGAGCCTCCTGAAATCTATACATGGGTCTCATATTAAGAATTGTTATTGATCTCCTAGTCAATAAAACTTCAATGGTTCCCTCTAAGGATTAGAAACATTTTCCCCCATTTGTTGAAAGGTCCTCACAACATCTCCTCTGCAGTCATATATTATCTTGCCTTCATTGATTCAGCAAACTGATCTTGCCTTTCTTCACATGTGATATTTTATCTCCTATCTCTTTGCTTTTATACAAGATCTCTCTCATGTTTGAATTGCACTTCCTCCTCACCTCTTTGAACGCCTATCTTCCTTCAAGTGCAATTTCTTTCAAGAGGTCTTTTTCTGATTCCTCCAACTGTTAATACCCTGCTCCTAATCACTTGGTTTTTATTTTGTCTATGTCTATAATTTGTCTATATTGTCTATATTCTTACAACATGGAGTTGTAGATAAAGCTCTGGATAAGATGTTGTTTGAGGAATCCATGAGTTCCCAACCTCTTGAATTCACAAGGTTGCCTCTGAGGCTAGAAACTTCCATCTCAGGATCCCTGTTCAATCACCTCTGCTCAGATAAAGAAACACAAAACAGATGATTATAGCAGCCATGGCCTCAAAATCTTATGAAGAGGAGTCATAGAGGAATGTTGTGAAAGTAGAGATGACTAGTTTTGACAACAGAGTTGATTACGAGAAGAGTGTAAGTGAGTGAGTGAGGAATTCAGAATGATACTGAGGGCAAGTGGAGAGATGATGGGTATACCCTCAACTACAATAGGAAAGTTGGGAAGAGTCAGGTGTTTTGGGGGGGAAGTTAATGAGTTCTGCTTTGGACATGCTGATTATTATTATTATTTTTTTTTTTTGGTTTTTGCAAAGCAAACGGGGTTAAGTGGCTTGCCCAAGGCCACACAGCTAGTAATTTTTAAGTGTCTGAGACTGGATTTGAACCCAGGTACTCCTGACTCCAGGGCTGGTGCTTTATCCACTGCACCACCTAGCCACCCCTGGACATGTTGATTATGAGAGATGTACAGCCCATCCAGTCTAAAATGTCTAAATGGTAATTGGTGACACAAGACTCCACTGAGAAGAGAGATCAAGTATGGATACATAGATCTGGATACATAGAGTTGATCATTGAACCCACTGAACCTGATGAAATGATCAAGTATAGAACAAAAATCTGACATGTATTTATCTTTTTTTTTTGTTTTTTGTTTTTGCAAGGCAATGGGGTTAAGTGACTTGCCTAAGGTCACACAGCTAAGGAAGTATTAAGTGTCTGAGGCCGGAAACATATTTATCTTTGTTGTTCAGTTGTGTTCCTATTATAGTTGAGGGTATAAAAACCATTTGAGGTTTTCTTGGCAAATATGCCAGAGTAGATTGTCATTTCCTTATCCAGCTCTTTTTACAAAAGAGGAAATTGAGACAAACAGGGTTAAGTAACTTGCCCAGGGTCACCCATCCATGAAGTGTCTGAGGTCAAATTTGAACCCAGGAAGATGAGTCTTCTGGACTCTAGGCCCAACATTCAATTTACTGCACCACCCAGATACCCCTCTTAAAAATATTAGAAAATAAGAAAAGATGTTTCAAAACTCCAAAGGTCAGAGATATCACTGTGAGCAAGTCACTGAGATTCTCCCAAAGCAAATGAGGCAAAAGAGGAAGTAGTTGAAGCTAATGGGCTGTTTTGAAGGCTTTCAAGGACAAAGAGCCTTCTCTTCACCATGTATTTATCTGATCAGAATCAGCTATAGAATGCCCCACAATCTCTTCCATGTACTTTCCTTACAAATCTTCTTGATTTTTCTAGAACCAAACTCTCTAGCATCCCTCATAGGGCAGGGTTGCATGAGCCAAGTAGGTTGATGGGATCTTCATGTGCTTCAGGTTCCATTATATTACATTTGATCAGGGCAGCTAGGTGGCGCAGTGGATAGAGCACCGGCCCTGGAGTCAGGAGTACCTGGGTTCAAATCCAGCCTCAGACACTTAATAATTACCTAGCTTTGGGGCCTTGGGCGAGCCACTTAACTCCATTTGCCTTGCAAAAAAACCCAAAAACCTATAAAAAAATAAAAATAAATTACATTTGATCATTATCACCTTCAATAAACATTCTTTTTGCTACCATGCTGTGGTTCTTCTCCCAGTACAACCATGATTCGAACTGTCTGAGTTCATAGAGGAATTTCTCAGAGAAGAAGAGAATCACCAAGATGATTCTATAACTGAAGAACTAAAGCCAAATAGAGGGCTAGGAGGTATGGGCAAGGCCAATCCTCCATGTTTGAGCCATTAGTTATTCAGATGGTAAAGGTCAGAGGCAAAAGGGAAATATTTGTTCAGCAGACTGAGAAAGTATAAAAAGTACAGCATGCTCCTTGGGACATTTTTCATTTTCTGTACATAATGCTCTTATGGAAGTTCATGTTTTTTAAATCTTATGCATTCTCATAACTGATGTCCATGTTGTACATTGACTATCTTTGGGTACTTGTTACTCCAAAATGGGTAAAGTATTGGCATGAGTCATAGTTAACTTCTGATAGAGTTCACTGGAGTTCTACACTGGGGAGAGGGCAGAAGCAAATAAAGAATCTGAAACTTCTAGGAATAGGCTCCCAGGATTAGAGTGAGTCTGCATGAGCATAAGAATTTCTTAGTAGGTCCCTTGGCTACAGGATAACAAAACAATTAGAGTAAAAGAATAATACAGCAATAAAGGGAACAAAAAAGGACTCATTATAGCAAAAAAAAAAAAAATCACAGAAAACCCAACCAAAAAAAAAACCCAATAAAGTAAGAGAAAATGCAAGTAAACAATAAAAGGGGTTAATGCTATGGGCAAATACTTTTTGAGATGAGATCCTTGAAAAAAAGGATGCAATAAATGTTACAGAATACCAGAAATGTCATTGGAGTAATTCTAAAATCCTCCAGAGAGCTTCAGAAGGGAAATAAAATAATTAAAACAAGAATCAAAGATGCACTTTAGAACCCTCTAAGAAATCAATAAGGTAAACAGCATTAGAAAATTCAGAGTAAACAAAAAAAAGTTTCCAAAATGTTGGATACTCTGAAAAATGGAAACAGTAAATTTTGATATAAAAAATGCAAAGGTAGAAAACAAATCAGTTAACAATGAAAACCCCCAAAAGGAGTAGAATTGTTTCATGATATTACTACAAACCAGGAAAACTGGTTTATCTGATCAGAATCAGTTATAGAATGAAATATAACAAGAAGCAATGGTCTAAGATTTATAGGTCTTCCAGGAAAAAAAATGGTAAGATTAAAAGTCTGAACTTTCAGAAATCATTCAGAACATAGCCCACAAGTATTGGAATCACAGAGCAAAGATACAATTGATAGAATCTATATATAACTGATAGACAAAACCCAAGTTTAGTTCATCAAGAAACTTCATGATGAAACTACAAAATTTCAACAACAAACAATAATTTTTTTGCAAGCTTTCACTACCAAGGAAAATCAGCCTGAAACACATTAAAACTATTCCTTGGCTTTGAGAAATCCAACAGAAAGTTGGAATATGATAATCTGAAAAGGCATGAAGATCAATTTGCAACACACACACACACACACACACACACACACAAACCCACTGCCTTTCAAACTGATAATCATCAATGAAAAAATATGGGATTACAGAAGTTAGACTGAACCATGGAGAGTGATCTCTCTAAGGATGTCATAGTGCTTTCCTCTCATTGTGTAGGTGAGGTGCAACAGAAATTTCAAAATGGGTTTCAAATGGGGCAATGGACATTAGAAGGTAGGAGAATTGCTTCTCCTAGGTAGGAGAATTGCTTCTTTGAAATGTTTCCTACCCTATGGGAGATAATGTCAGAATCTCTGATTCCTAGAATGACTAGGCAGATCCTTGGAGAGAGTTGGGATAGGAAGGATATAGATTCAGAGAGACAAAACATTGACTTCAGAATAGGCAAATGATGAATCACACATATTGACTAAATACAGAAATCTTTCCTTGTTTAGTTATGTTTGACTCTGTGATCCTATTTGGGGTTTCCTTGCCAAAGATAATGGAGTATTTACCATTTTCTTCTTCAGCCCATTTGACAAATGAGGAAACTGAGGCAAAAAAGGTTAAGTGACTTGCCCAGGATCACACAGTCAGTGTCTTTAGGCCAGATTTGAACTCAGGTCCTCTCACCCCAGACCTAGTGCTCCAGCTGCTGTGCCACCCAACTGGACAGAAATTCTTCTATCATAACATGTTTATTGCCTTTTCCATGAATTAATTGTAATAGGGGTGAGTATACCCAATCAACTTGAGATGACCAGGAATGTACCTTTGTTAGAAGGTGAGACCTTCTTTGGAGCATATGAATATGCTTTTGGTGAGAGATGCTCTCTAGACTCTTGACAGGAGGATTCAAGGAATTCCCAATTTTCCCCACTGACTGAAGTTCCTGTTGATTTGTTGACTAAGGTTCAGGAAGATAGATTCTTTTTTTTTAAAAAATGGAAATGACCACATTCCCTTTTTGGAACATTTCTTATTCACAAGCTTCCTCTCCCTTGTCCTTCCAAGAAGTGGATAAGAGGATTTCTCTCCCCCACTGCCATCCCCATCAGCAATAGCAACTTCTAGCAGAAACTCATGACGTGGGGATTACCCAGGCAAGCCAGGTCCTGGATTCCAAGATCTTCCAATTTTTAATTGTTACTTCTACCTTTGTGGTTTTTTTTTTTAGTACATCTGAAAGTAGGATTCTGATAAATGGACAGATCCCATGATACTTGAGTTGCTGAGGTCCTGAGCTGGTCACTAGTCTGTCAAGGGGAGAATTCTCTAATGGCATTCTTAGAGAAGGACAGGAGTACCAGCAGGACTCTGTAGTTGAATGATTGAAGCCATGCCTTGGCTGAATATATATGGACCATGCCAACCCTGCCAGTAATTGCTTTGATTTTTGTAGATGATACAGGTCCCAGGCAAAATATCAGTTCAAAAGTCCCACTAAAGGTTTTTACTTTCTTGTGGGTTTAGAATGAGTATAATGGTGTATTTGAATATCTTGATTTTCTTTTATTTGTTCTCATGTATCTATAAGCCCTTTTCATCTTACATATCTTCTGTAAGGGAGGAAATAAAAAGTTATTTTTTATAGCTGATATTTATCTTAGACATTTAGTACCTTTGTGGGAGGGGACTTTATTAATGTCCATTTGTGGTGATCTGAGACAGGCTGTACCTACTAAATTTTGTTTTAGAGATTTTTCTAAAGAAATCCAGGAGGAACAATGATAAGCCGCTGAATACAAAGTTCTTTTGGGGGACCTCAGGGTCATGAATGACATAATATTTCTTGGAATAAAGTTTCTCATTCCGAGAAAATCTTTCAAAATAAGAGATGGAAAAAGAAAGCTAGGAAAAGACCAGTAATCATGAGAGGGATTGGATATAGGAGGGAACAATGTTTTTGTTTTCCATAAATTCCACCTTTTATGAGGAACATAAAGAGAAAAAAGAAACATATAAATGAAAATACAATAAATGGGAAAATAGATAGTAGCGTGTTCCAAGGGGTAGGAGAGAAAGAATAAAGAGGGAAATTAATTAGACTGACTTTTCTTTTAAAGAACTATAACTGAATATTATTCAAATTTAGCGAGTGAATGGAGGAATGGAATAAGGATTCTGTTTCACATTTTCACCTGGATTAAGAAAGAGCACATTTTTTTTTAAAAAAAAAAGAGGAAGAGACAAAAAATAATGAAAAGTAAATTCAAGAAATTTAGTGTGGAAGTAAGAGATAGTGAAGTGAGATTATGTGTAGATAGTGCAAAGAAACTAGACTCAGAGTAGGCAATATAAATCACAAAGTTTTCAGTTAACTTTAAAAGAGAAGAAACATAATAAATAGAAATAGTATATATTCTAATAAATAAATGATATAATCTAATAGAATTTGATAGGGGAAAAATACCACCTTAACTATTATAATCCTCAATGTAAACAGATTAGGTTTTCCACAATATGAAAGAGAAAAGAATAGATAATAAAACAAGATTCAACAGTTTGCTACAGGTAAACACATTTAAACCATACATGTAGATACATAGAGTTAAAACAAGGGACTGGAAAAAATTTATTATTTCAATTGATTCTAAGAAAAAGTAGGAGTTATGGATATTTTTTCAGAGAAGGCAAAAATATAGATTGGTAATATCAAGAAATATAAATAAGGATATTATGATATGCTTAAAGGCTCTATAGAACTTGACCAAATTATACTTAACAAATAATATAATTATATATATATATGTATATATATATATATCAAAAGGCATAATGCATAAAGTAATAGCCAAATTGCAAAAAAAAATTGATAGTAAAGCAGTAATTTACTGTCTCTGGATACTGTGCTGAATACATTTAACAAAACTATAAACTAGGAAAAAATATAGAACTGCATGGACTATTGGAAAAATAAGAATTGAAATTTTAGTAAGTATATTGAAGAACATATATGCATTACTTAAAAATTGATCATGTTCTAGAAAATAATTAAATAACAAAGATAGTCAGAAATTATTTTAAAAATCTGTTACATATCAAAACTCAACAAAAATATTAACCAATTAAGGAAACATGGGCAAAGGTTGCTTATTTAATGGAAACTCTTAACAAATTCCTAAACAATGAATGAGTCAAAGAAGAAATTCTAGAAATAGTAAATAAATATTTAAATAAAATATTAGGTTACATATAAAAATTTTTGAGCTACACCTAAGAATTTCTCAGAAAAATGTATATATCTTAAATTATATGTTAATAACAGTAAAAGAGAGGATTAAAGAACTGAGAAAGTAATTAAAAATACTAGAAAATGATAAAATAAAATTCAAAGCAAATAAGAAAAGAAGCTTTGAAAATCAGGAAAGAAGTAAAACTGAAAATACAAAATGTTATTGAACTGATGAAATAGAGTTGGTTATTATTATTATTAAACAATAACAAATGGTTGTGTTTTTTCTCTTATTTTTTATTCTTTGTTACAAAGGATGACTTGCTGACTAGGGGTAGGGAATATTCAGAAAAGAAGCTGATGGGGAAAAAAATCCATCAATGACATTTTTTCAAAGGCTAACAGTAACAAATAACAATATTAGTTAACTTGATTTTTTTTTTGCAAGGCAGATGGGGTTAAGTGGCTTGCCCAAGGCCACACAGCTAGGTAATTATTAAGTGTCTGAGACTGGATTTGAACCCAGGTACTCCTGACTCCAGGGCCGGTGCTTTATTCACTATGTCACCTAGCCGCCTGCTACGCCACCTAGCCGCCAACTTGATGTTTTTAAAGAGAAAAATCAAATTGCCAAAATAAAAAATGAATTGAATACTCAAGTATATCAGTGATATCCTTAGTTAAGGAAATCTCTCCTATAATGAAGATTGAAGTCTGTCCATGCCTGGGTGAGTCCTGCTCTAATCTCTCCGTAATGGCATCAAGAGACTTTACAATTTGAACTCTGGAAGGCATGAATTAAAATCTGGCCTCACACCCTTATTCGATATGTGACCTTGGCCAAGTCACTTAGCCTCTGTTTGCTTCAGTTTCCTCAACTGTAAAGTGGGACTAATAACAGCACTTACCTCTCAGGACTGTTGGAAAGATCCAATGAGCTAATATTTATAAAGTGCCTGGCATGGAGTAGGTTCTATATAAATGCTTATTTCCTTCTCTTCCCTCCTTTCTCCCAAAATGAAGTTTCAGGGTAGAACTTCTTTGGAGGATTAATTTTCTGTATTATTATGTGGTCTAGTTCATTGAAACAGTTTTGGGGACTTAGAGTTTTCCATAGATGGAATGAGGAGGTGGAGCATGGGAAAAGATTTCAGGGTAAAGGATATATCCAGATCATGGTTGCTGGAGAGTTAAAGGATACATTCAGTTTTCCAGAGGGTAGAATAGTGATTTACCTAGAAGATATAATCTGAGACTTGGATGAAATCATTTTCACACCATGGAGGAAGGAAGAGAGAGACCCATGATCCCTTGGGAGGAACCGTCCTGATCATGCCTCAAGGATATGCTAAGGTCTTTTCACTTACATAATTCAGTACAGGGTCACTTGGATCCTGACTCATATAACAGAACAACTCCACAATGGAGCAGAGGTGAGAAATAGCAAGTGGAGCAGGGTCTCTTTCAGATGTCTTCTTGAGTTCTCACCTGTGATGATATAACTTCAAATTAGAAAGGGTGGGACATGGAGATTTCTTTTTTTTTTATTAAAGATATTTGAGTTTTACAATTTTCCCCCCAATCTTACTTCCCTCCCCCTGCCACCCATGGAAAGCAATAGGACATGGAGATTTCTAACATGAAAGTTAGAAAAACTACAAGAAAAGTGAGGTCCCCAAACACTATATCATATAGTGATGAAAACCAATTATTATAATGAGCTTTAGCTCATGGAGATCTGTGATCTCACTAAAGTAATATTCTTGGTTATAAACCTTTATAATAGCTTTCTCCTGGAACATCATGTTCCAAGCTCTCCTCTATTTTAAAGGATAATTCAATTCCTAGATCTTGTGTGATTTTGATATAACTCCATACTTAAATGCTTTTTTTTCTGGCAACTTGCAGAATTTTTTTTTTGACCCGGAAGTTCTAGATTTTGCCTATGATTTAGGTTTCCTTTTGTGATTTCTTTTTGAAAGTGACCAATAGGTTCTTTCTATTTTCACTTTGTCATTCTTGATTTCTTTTTTTTTTTTAGGTTTTTGCAAGGCAAAATGGGGTTAAGTGGCTTGCCCAAGGCCACACAGCTAGGTAATTATTAAATGTCTGAGACTGGATTTGAACCCAGGTATTCCTAACTCCAAGGCTGGTGCTTTATCCACTACACCACCTAGCCTCCCTATTCTTGATTTCTTAAAATGTTTTATCTAGGCTTTTTTTTTTACTGTTGTCAAAGTTTTCAGATAACCCAATGATCCTTCAGACAACTCTGAAGGACTTAGCCATCCCAAAGATAGAATAAAAAATTACAGACTGAAGCATACTTTTTTTTAAACTTTATTTTTCTTGAGATTTCTCTTTTTTTGGAGGGGGGACTATGTTAACTTTCACAACATGACTGTTGTGGTAATGTTTTTCATGACTACACCTTTTTATCTATATCAAATAACTTGCTTTCTCAATGATGGGGAGTGGGTTGGGAAGAAGGAAGAGATGTCAGAACTCAAAGTTTAAAAAATGAATGTTAAAATTTGTTTTTACATGTAACTGAGGGAAAATTTTATTTTAAAGACTTACATGAACTGATGTTGAGGGAACCAAGCAGAGCTAGGAGAACGTTGCACACAGGAACAATTATGACAGACTTAGCTCTTCTCAGCAATACAATGATCAAAGACTTATTATGAAAAATGCCATCCACATCCAGAGAAAGAAGTATGGAGTCTGAATGCAGATCAAACAAAGCATATAATTTTCACTTTTTCATTTTTTTCTTTCTTCTGGTTTTTCCCTTGTGTTCTGATTCTTCTTTCAGAGCACAACTAATATGGAAAGATGCTTAATATGATTGTGTTAGCTAAAAAAAAAAAGAACAGTTCAAGCTATACTCCCAGGCATGCATCAGTCACTCAAGATTTCCTAGATGATAAAGAGCAGAAAAAAAGCCTTATTCTTTTTTTTCTCCGACATCTTTTTTTTTAAAGGAAATAATCTTTGATCACAAACATCAGATGAGGCATAATACAATGAGACACATGCTTGGTAACGATATTTTCCAGTGTGATAAAGGAAATCCAATGCAACATCCAGGTTGAAGAGGTGTTCCAAATGGATGATAAAGTTCCCCCAAAGAACTTTTTAGATGGCATTGTGTTGTATGAATCAAACTCTAAAACATTGCATATCCTCTTGGAAGAGACCTATTACTACTCAAAGGACTTTAAGCTTGAAAAACTAAAACTAAGTAGATGAAGCATGCCTATTAGCCAGTTTATGACATGTAATTGGATGGACAATCATAACTTGTGAACTTGTCCTTAGGTGTGTATATGTGTGGTAAGCAAAAGAAATAGAAAAGAGGAGAATTGAATGCACTGACTTCAAGAAATTATGAATCTCTTTTAATGATCTCAATCTTCTCTAAAAACAATAATAGCATGCCACCTGTGAGATACGGAAGACAACCCTGTCCAAAGAACTGAGGTGAACATCTCAGGGCTAAGGAGAGATCCGTGGTTGGAGTGAGTAGACTGCAAAATAGAGGAGGTACTCAGAATGGCAAGAGTCCTTCAGGGAAATGTTTGAGAGGAAGAGTTGATGGGTTGGTCCTTTCCTCTGTTAATTATTCCTATTTGTCCTGTCTATAAATTGTTTGTGTATATTTTTTTACGTTCTCTCCCCCATTAGATTGTAATGTTTTGCCTCCTTTTGTATCTACAGTATTTTGAAACATACCTGCCATACAATAGGTGCTTAATAAATATTTACTAATTGATTAGTTGGCCATAAGGAAGAAACCTGTAGAAAGGGAGAGATTGAGGATAAGTGATAGAATAAGGTTGACAGATGAGGTGATCTATTGAAGGTTGGATAGAATGGGATTGTTTGTACAAATAGTGGGATTTGCCTTAGAAAGGAGAGGGGTCATCTTGTGTGATACAAGGATGAAGGAGGCTGTCAATTATATGAATGAAGTGAGAAAAAGAACAGTAAGAAGATTTCAATTCTTTGAAAGATTTGAAATTTGAAAATTTGAATTGAAAGATTTCAATTCTTTCAATGAAATGTGAAACAAGATTCCTAGCCAAGAAAGTGAATGGAGAAGCTATGGGGGATGAGGATTAGAGAAGCCAGAGAGACCATGTAAAACCTGCTAGAGGAAATGGAGCTGGAGTTTTTTTCCTCCATTTTCTCTCTCTCTCTCTCTCTCTCTCCAACTACATGGAATGGCAATTTTCAACAATCTTTTTTGATATTCTTCTCCCTCCCTCCACACCAACAGAAAGCAATGTAAAATATATTCTACACCTAAAACCATGCTAAACATAAATCCATATTAATCAGGTTATGAAAGAAGAATCACATGCAAATAGAAGAAAAAATTAGAGGAAAAAAACATAATTCATAAAACAACTTTTTTAAAAAAATTGAAGGTAGAAAACTTTACATTTAAACTCCACAATTTCTTCTCTGGATATAGATGGTATTCTCTATCAAAAGTATTAAAAGTATTATCTTTTATTATTGACTGAAGAAATTATCAAGTTCAACATAGTTGATGATCGCCCCATATTGCTTTTAGTGTGTATAATGTTCTTCTGGTTCTGCTCACTGGAGTTGTTTTGAAAGAAGTCAGAAAGAAACTTTGAAAGAAAAGTACTCTAGGCATGGGATATAGCCAGTGGAAGATTATGAAGATGAAATATGGAGACAAATCAGGACCAAGCACAGATTCATCATTCCTTTTTTTTATTTAGGGTTTTTTTTTTTGGCAAGGCAATGGAGTTAAGTGGCTTGCTCAAGGATGCACGGCTAGGTAATTATTAAGTGTCTGAGACTGGATTTGAACCCAGGTACTCCTGACTCCAGGGCCGGTGCTCTATCCACTGTACCACCTAGCTGCCCCCATCATTCCTTTTTGAAAGTGTTCAGAGTCTGATCTGGATACAAAATAACAGTTTGGTATATAAAACTGAAAAAATGAGTAAATGGAAGAAAGCATAGGTGATAAATATCATGGAACTAGAGATAACCCAGACACAAACCCAAACAATAGTTCTGTATTATCCTTAAGCAAAGCTTCAAGTAAAATATGAATTTGCCACAATCCCTACCAGAATTCCTAGAAGAAATATGATAGGAATTTTAAAATGATAATGTAAAATAAATGAAATCTCAAAGGGAAAGTATGGGAAAGGAATTGAGAGTTCTAGGGGAATAAACTGGAAGGAAAATAGATAGGTCACAGGAACAAAATACTTGAAAAATAGGTTGGACTTCTCTGATTTTCCTTAAAACCCATAAAATATTTTTTACTTCAAAAAAATTAGATTGGGGGCGGCTAGGTGGCACAGTGGATAGAGCACTGGCCCTGGAGTCAGGAGTACCTGGGTTCAAATCCAGCCTCAGACACTTAATAATTACCTAGCCGTGTGGCCTTGGGCAAGCCACTTAACCCCATTGCCTTGCCAAAAAAAAAAACTATAAAAAAACTAAATTAGATTGTACAGGAGAGAGGTCAGTGACTCCCTGAGACAATAGTACATACCAGATCCAAAATTGAAAGACTGGAAAAATGGAATAAAATGTGAGTTATCTCCCACCAAAAACACTTAGAAAGTAGTTGTTTGAGAAAAGATTGTTATTCATAGCTTATTATTCTAATATTGCTATTACTTTGTATAAAGAACATTTCTGCTTATGAAAGTCTTTCCAGGTTTTTACTGATAGAATCTTGCTCATCGTTTTTCATAGAATAATGGTATTCCATCATAATTAAAAACCACAATTTGTTCAGCCACTCCCCAACTGATGGACATTCCCTCAATTTCCAGGTCCTTGCCACCAGAAAAGAACTGCTATAAATATTCTTATACATATAGGTCCTTTTCCTTCCTGTCTTTCATCTCTTCTGGTTAAAACCTTTTAGGCAAAGCTCCAAATTGCCTTACAGAATTGTTAAATTATTTCACAACTCCTCCAATAGTGCATTGATGTCTCATTTTCTCTATATCTCCTCCAACATTTGTCATTTTCTATTTCTTTCCTACCAAATAATCCAATAGGTATAAGGTAGTACCTCAGAATTGTTCTAATTTGCATTTTTCCAATTAATCGTGAGTTTAAAAACATGACTATTGATAACCTCATATGAAAACTCTTCATATCTTTTGGCCATTTATCAGTTGGAAAATAGTTCTTATTTTTTAAAAATTTTGACTGTTCCTTATAATTGAGCAATAAGGTTTTTTTTTATATTTTTCAAGGCAATAGGGTTAAGTGGCTTTCCCAAGGCCACATGGCTAGGTAATTATTAAGTATCTGAGGTACTCCTGACTCCAAGGCCAGTGCTCTATTCATGGCACCACCTAGCCACCCCGCAATGAGGTTTTCATCAGAGAAAATTATTTCAATATCCTTTCTCACAGTTCCTATTTCTAACTGTATTTCTTCCATCCTATTCTCCCTCATCCCCATTTATTCTATTCTCTCTCTTCTTTCACCCTGTCCTTCCTCAAGTACCTCCTCTAATTACCCCCTTCAACAATCTTTCCTCCATTCTATCACCACCCCTGGCTTTCTCCCATCCCCTTCCCTCCTACTTTCCTCTAGGTTAAGATTAATTTCTATACCCAATTAAGTATGTATGCTATTCCTTCTCTGAGCCAATTTCAATGAGAGTAAGGATCATTTACTCCCCTCAACTACCCCACCTCCAACTCTACTGCAAATGCTTTTTTTAAGTTCTTTTATGTGAAATAACTTAACCCTTTCCACCTCCCCCTTTCCCTTTCTCCTAGTACATTCCTCTCTCATACCTTAAATCCATCTTTTTAATGATCTTCTATTTATCTCTGGTCTTTTTAATTGGGAAAATTTGGAAGTCCACTATTTCATTGAATGTCCAAGTTTTCAGCTGAAACAGTATGTTCAGTTTTACTGGGGAGTTAATTCTTGGTTTTAATCCAAGCTCTTTTGCTTCCTGTAATATCATATTCCAAGCCCTATGATCCCTTAATGTATAAGATGCTAAAGTTTGTATTATCCTATTATCCATGATAATTGAATTATTTCTTTCTGGCTTACAATATTTTCTCCTTGACCTAGGAGCTCTGAAATTTCACTATAATATTCCTGGAAGTTTTCATTTTAGGATCTCTGTGAGGAGATTATTGGTGGATTCTGTCAATTTCTATTTTACCCTCTGCTTCTAGAAAAATCAGGATAGTTTTCCTTGATAATTTCTTGAAAGGTGATGTTTTTGTTCTTTTTTTGATCATGGCTTTCAAGTAGTCCAATAATTTTTTTAAATGATCTCTCCTGCATCTATTTTCTATGTCAGTTGTTTTTTCCAATGAGGTATTTCACTTTTTCTTCTAGTTTTTTCTTTGTTTTGGTTTTGTTTTATTGTTTCTTGATTTCTCACAAAAAAGAAATTATTTTCTTCAGTGAGCTTTTTGTATCTCCTTTTCCATTTAGTCAATTTTGCTTTTTAAAGTATTCTTTTCCTCATTGGCTTTTTGGACTTCTTTTTCTATTTGGCCCAGTATAATTTTTAAGATGCTTTTATCTTCAGGGTTTTTTGGGAGTCATTCACTAAGCTGTTGACTTGGTTTTCATGATTTTCCTACATCAATCTCATTTCTAGTCTCATTCTTCCTCTACCTCCCTTACTTGATTTTTCAAAATCCTTTTTGAGTTCTTCCATGGCCTGAGACCAATTCATATTTTTCTTGGTAGAAAGAAGAAACTTTGACTTTGGTATCTTCTTCTGAGTGTACATTTGATCTTCCTTATTCCTATATTGTCTATGGTTAGATTATTTTTTCTTCTGTTGTTTACTCATTTCCCCAGCCTATGACTTGATTTTAACTCTTAGTTAAGGTGGGGCTCTGCTTCCAGGTGGAAGGTCCATTATTCCAAGCTTTTGATTTTTGTTGCAATTATTTTCAGACATACCAAGGCCTTATGATCTAGGGAGAGGTTTTTACTACTCTCCTGGCCTGTGCTCTGTTCTGTGGGTAGCCACAAGCATACCTTTCTACCCTGGAATTGTGAGAAGGATCCCTGTTCTGCTGCAACTTCAAGCTCTGTTGTGTTTCTGCTCATTTTCCTGGGACTGGGACTGGGACTGGGACTGGGACTGGGACTGGGACTGGGACTGGGACTGGGACTGGGACCCAAGCCTGCAATCCACATCTGAGTGTGGGCAAGGCAACAGAGTCCTGCCTCAGTGATAGTAAAGGACAATCCTGTGGCTTAAGAGCTCCAGAAGCAACTGCCTCTGCTGATTCAGTGGCTATTGAGGTTTTTCTCCAGATCTGCTGGGGCCACGTCTACATTGCTTAGGGTCTACACTGGACTGTGCTCCATTCTTATCCCAGTGTGGTAGAGTTTTCCTGCTGACCTTCTAAGTTGTCCTTGGCAATCTGTGGGTTGAGAAGTCTGGAAACTGCCACTGCTGCCACTGACCCAGTCACCCCCTCTGCTCTGCACTCTTCTCTCATCTGGTAGCAGCAGATCCTTCCCCTGAATCTTCTAAGTTGTTTTGACTGGAAAATTGTTTCACTCAGTCTTTGTGTGGGTTCTATCACTCTAGAATTTGTTTAGAGTCATTATTTAGACGTATTTGGAGTTATTTGGGGGAGAGCTAGAGTGGTCCCCTGTCTTTACTCCATCCTCTTGGCTCCACTCCCAGCATGAACTGTTCTTGATAAAATTGGACTGACCTTTAGGGAAGAACACTTGCTTTAAGTGTTCATAAGTCATCTTTTTTAGTAATACGTTCCAAAATTTTACAAGAAATTGAAGTCAAACTCACTCATAGCTCTATTCACATTTTGAAGACTCCATCTTTTTTTTTCTTTTTGGAGAATTGGAACAACAATCCTCTAGCCCCACTCCTGTTCTCCTCTGTCTTTCAAAGGTCACGTATAGGAGCTCAACAATGCTTCCTTCCATTGCTTTCATTACTCTGGGATATGATTGATTTAGGACTGGGTGAATTCTTATGACTTCCTCACTTATATTGGGTGCCAACTCAGCGTTAACTATTCTTATTTCATCCTTCAAAGTTTAATAATTATCCTCCTTGGCAGAGACATTAGAATCAAACTAAGAATTGAGTAGTTCTGTCTTCTCTCCATTGTCTAGGTGGCACAGTGGATAGAGTACCAGACCTGGAGTCAAGAAGACTCAATTTCATGAGTTCAAATCTGACCTCTGACACTTATCAACTGTGTGACCCTGGTCATGTCACTTAACCCCATTTACCTCCATTTTCTCATCTGTAAAATGAGCTGGAGAAGGAAATGGCAAATCACTCCAGGATCTTTGCCAAGAAAATCTCAAATGGGGTCATGAAGATCAAACATGACTGAAACAACTGAACAACAACAAAACAACCCAACACTTCTTTGGCAGTCTTTTTTTGTCCTTAGTTCAAAACCAGTCTCAGCCTTTTCTGGGTTTGAATGTCCCTTTTTTGATTCATCCTCTTTAGCTTTCTTCCCATCTTTTTCTTTGAGAGTAAACTAACTTGCTTAGCCACTTTTGAATTGCAATCAGCAGCTGCCTTCCAAAGCTCCAGTCAAGAGGAACCGAATAGACCTTGCCAGTGTGATGAGTTCTCCAGCCCCATCTCCTTATCAGTCACTCCCATTTCTTCTTACCTTTTCCACCCTCCTCCACAGATTACATCCTCCTCTCTTTCTGCGAGTACTTTGACTCCTTAGCTTGAAAGTCAAGGCACTCCAGATCTAGCTTTTTCCAACATTTTCCCCAACACTCTCTATCCTACATTCTAAGTTCTACCCAGACTGAATTATTCTCTTCCCCAACTCAACATATCTTGTTGCCAGGAGAAGGTAGTTTTCCTTTCAATTCTTACTTATGGAAATTCTGCCCATTTTTCAGGGAATGGATAAATATAAAGTATCTATTTGGTGCTGGATATATAAAGAAAAGGCAAGAAACAATCCCTGACCTCAAAGAGCTCCCAGTTGAAAGACAACTACAAATAACTTCGTACAAGTAGGTTATCTACAGGATAAATAATAAAGGGAAGGCAATAGAATGGAGGGGCATCCCCCCAAAAAAGCAATAAACAAAATAGAATGGAGGAGGATCAAAAAGACTTCCTGTAGAAGGTGAGATTGTAGCTGAGACTTGAAGGGAGACCAGGAGGAAGAGAGGAGGAGGGAGAGCATCCCAGTTGGTGAAAATGCCCAAAGTTGAGAGGAGTGTTGTGTTGGAGAACGAGCAAGGAGGCCAGTCACTGGATTGCAGAGTTTGTAGATGGGCCTTGTGTAAAATGTCTGAAAGGGTTGCAATCCTCTGAATGCCAGAGGATTTCCTATTTGATCCTGGAGGTGATAGGGAGCCACCAAAGTTTATTCAGTTTGGATAGGCCATGGTCTGAGCTTTAGGAAGATCACTTTGACAACAGAGTAAAGAAGGGACTGAGGTGGGGAGAGACTTGAAGCAGGCAGATTGTAGCAGCAGCTGGTGTAAACTGATGAGGGCCTGGGCCAGGGTAGAGGCAGTGGCAGAGGAGAGAAAGGGGAGTGGCTGGGATAGGTATTGTGAAGGTAAAAAATCAATATACCTTGGCAACAGATTTGGCTCTGGCAGAGAGGATGTGAGACAGAATGAGGACTACAGTAAGACCCTTGGGTCGCCAGCCCAGGGGACTGGATTGATGGTGGAATGTTCTCTTCTTATACCTTGCAAGCAAGGCAATCCCACATAAACTTATACTGACAATATTAAATTTTAGTTGTGAGCATTTACACCTCAAGACTTGATTTTTTTGTTCTGTTGATTATCTAGACTTAAGAAAGTGATAGAAAACATGTTCCTATGTAAATTAAACTAATATAATCTGATAATCCACCCCCCTTCAGCCCTCCAAAGCCAGTTGTTAAACACCAGCATACCACTGGTAATAATCTCTCCCCCTCAAGCTAACTTTAGTTCTTAGTCCAGGGACTGATGGGGGATGGAGAGCACTGTCCTTTCTTCCCATTGATCCCTCAGTTCCTAATTCTTCCCCTGGAGCAGTTGGGTCTAGTTATTTAAATTATTCTGGGCTGGTTGCCCAAATCTCTGAGTTTCCAGAGTTGGCACCTGTGTGCTTGGGAGAGAACATTTGCAAGTTTCTTGGTATAACTAGAGATGGGGATGTAGGTAAATGTTCATTCTAACACAATAGGAACTCTTATTAAACTGGGTAATTAAATGGTTGGTGAACTAATGGCCTGACTCCCTCAAGGGATCCCTCATAGCTTGGCTGAGCAAAGAAAGAAGTGTATGTTCATTTTCACAAGCTGTTGTGTGTTGTTTATTCTAACATCAAGGAAAATTTGTGTTTGGGCTTAGATCTGTTTTCTCATCAATTATGTCTCTTTGGTTAGGGGATGGAAGGGAAGTTACTTAACCATTTCATGATTAGGTATCAGAGTCTTGGTATTCTGGCTCCAGAGTGGGGGATTAGGATCTATGGCTGGACTGTAGGGGGACTGGCTTTCAGAGTTTTCTTTTCACCATCTCTATTTTCTCCTTCTCTTCTTCCCTCCATTCCTTCTTCCCCTCTTTTCCCTCCTCTTCTTTTGTTTCCTTCTTTATCTGCTCTCCCCAATCCCCTTTTCCTCCCCCTCTCCTCATCTCTCTTGCTTTCCCCCTCTTCCTTCCCCTTCTATCATCACCTCCCTCTCCCTCTTTTCTTTCTCTTCCCCTCTTCTTGTTTCCCCTTTCACTTCATTCTCCCTATCTTTTCTTCTCTTCTGCTTATGCCTTTATTCCCCCTTTCAAATCTTTTCCCCTTACTTTTTTCCTCTCCTCCTTTACCCTTCTTTCCAATTTCTTTCTTTTACCCACTTCTCTTTCTTCTCCTCTCTTCCTTGCCCTTCTCTGCCTTCTCTTTCTCCTTTCCAAATCTTTCCCCAGAACCACCCCAAATTGAAATGAAGAGTATCTGATTAATATTTCATGTTTCCTGACTTCTCTGAGGGATGGAAGTCAGCCTGCCTGGCAGGTTTGATATTTTCAGCTTGCCTGGGAGGGGTATTCTTGGATTGGGCAAGAATTGAGATAAAGATTTAGTTCTGGAGCCCTAGAGAACCAATGTGATCAGGGAGTTGGACACAAGTGTTCTAGCTAGGTAAGATTATCCTAACAAGTATAAACACTGAGCTGGTCAGATTCAGGGGATTTAAGAAACCAGTTCAAAAATCTCATATTAAGTTCATCTTATAAGATTCATTGATACTGTATGTAATACATGCTCAACCCCCCAGATTGTGACTAGTACATTCCTCAAGGCTCTAGGTCTAGGGGTACTTCTTTTTTTAAATTTTTATTTATTTTAGGCAATGGAGTTAAGTGACATGCCCAAGGTCACACAACTAGGCAATTATTAAATGTCTGAGGCCAATTTGAACTCAGGTCTTCCTTACTCCACTGGTGTTCTATTCACTGTGCCACCTAGCTGCGCCTCTAGGGGTACTTCTTGGGGGTTTCAAGTTTCTTAATGCTATTGCCTCAAGGCCCTCAGTCATGTTGTTTTCTGCTATATTATTAGTTAAAATCATGTTGTCAGAAGATTTTGATAGTTTTTGGAAAGAAGCACTTTGTAAGGTATGCTGTAAGAATAGTTGGCACAAAATATCCCAAAGTTTGGCGCACACGCGTACAAACAGAATCCAGGACAAAGTAATCTCCAGATTAGAGGGTACATGTGGCAAGATTATCTGTTTTCTGAAGTCTTTTTTCCCTTTTGTGGAATTCTCAAGCATGGATGTATAGATGAATGGATGATTGGACAGACAGATGAATAAATGGATGGATAGATAGATGGGTAGGTGGACAGATGGATCGGTGGATGGATGAATGAACAGAAAAGTGAATGGATGGATGGATGGATGGATGGGTGAGTGGATGGATGGGTGGATGGCTTAATAAGCATTTATTAAGTGCTACTATACCACACTTGCTCCTATTTCTGGAATGACCTTCAATTCTCAAATAATTTGATGATGGTAACCCCCAGGACATAGTGAAGTTTCCTCAGCCTTTTGAAAACCCTCTTGTGCAATACCACTCCAGACCAAGTACTTTTCACAATTAATCTAAAAAGTATTGTCATGTAGATGCTCTTTGAGGGTCAGGGTGGTTATATGTCTCTCAGGGTTGCAGTATACTCTACAGGGTTTGTGGAATATTACTTTTCTCAGTTGCCATAGGCTTGACACCCCATCAGCTATATTCTCTAATTTATCAGGGTCTGTAATTATTTCCCTAGTTCCATTTAACCATCCAACATTTATTAGCATTTACAAACTTCAAAGATAGAGTCAGAACAAAAGTACAAAGATCTATCCCAACAACTCCAGGGCATACTCTTACCTATACTGCCTAGAACTCTGGGGCAATAGGTTTGAAACTTGGCTTAGTTCTGAAATAGCATTAGTCACACCAAGTCCACGTCCAGATCTTCACAACAGGCAGATGAATCTTTCTGCTGGACTGAAGCTCTAAAGATCACTTCCAAAGCTCCTGGATTCTCAGAGCATTGAAGCCAGGCTGGCTGCAGTGCCTTAGCCCAGATCCAGACTCTTAGATTTCATTGATCTCTTGATCAAGCATGGAAACAACATTTCCTGAAACCTGCAGGGAAAGGATGAACCAAAAGACCAAGTCTCAGGCTCAATTGAGGTGGGGTGGGTGGGGGGGTTCATTTAGCTTCAGAGGGGAAGAAGGTGCCATGTTCCATCCCCTTACACCATGGTCTCTCAGTGGGTGCTATCATACCTCTGGAGAAGGCAATGAGGTGAAGGACAGAGGAGGAGCCAACTAGGGCTTTTAAATACATCTTCAGCCAATCAGAGCCTCCCATTCACCACTGGGTTAGCCTTCCAGAAAGAGGATACAGAATGTCTACTCATTCTCCTTAGTTTTTTTTTTCCAAAACATTTCCCTTACATTTTATCATGACTCTCTGGGATACAGATTCATGGGCTCTCCATGTGGACAGAGCTCCTAGCAAAAGTATCAGACCCCCTCCCTCCAACTCCCCTCCCAATCCAGTACACTATGATTGATTGATTGGTTTATTGAAACATTTTCACCTTGGTCTCTTTGCCTCATCTCTCTGACTAAATGGCCAATGTCTGTCAAGCTTTTAAAAGCCAAGGCCCTGCATTCAAGGCCATCTCCAGTCATTCTGATCCATATCTGACAAGATGACTCCAGAGAGGAAAGGGAGGCTGGTGACTTTGCACAGCCTTCCCTCACTTAAATCCAACTCATTTGCATGTTGTAGCATCCCCTCGTGATCATCTTCAAGAAGGAAGGACAAGCAACAACATTGCTTAAGGTACCAGGGCTTCTTATCACTTACTTAAAGTGGGGTGAGTTGATTGAGTAAATGCACCAAACCCACCTTTACATATATAACCTGATATGGTGGACATCCTTATAGAGAAAGTACCCAGGATCCTCTGAATGTCCCCAGCTTCCCTGTCAGTCCTGGGCTCTGTCTCTCCCACTAAAATGTAAGCTCTATGAGAGCAGGGATTGTTGCATTTTTGTCTTTGTATTCTTGGTGACTATCATAGTAGTAGTTGGGACTTAATAAATTTTTATTGATTTATTGATTGGTCAAGGGACACCTTGAATGTGAATGGAAACTACTGATAGCAGCCAATTCAGCCTGGTAATCTTTGGTGGTTCTGGAAGGCCTACTACAGATTTTAGGGAAACATGAAATTTTATACTGGAGTAGATGGAAGCAGTTGGAATCTCTTATTATATCTATCTATCTATCTATCTATATATATATATACATACAATAATATATACAATTATAAATACAAATTGAAATTGAAATTAAAAGAAATTAAAATTAAAAATATTTAAAAGCAGATAAGACTTGTGAAAAGAATTGTGTTGGCATCAAGGGCTAAACTAAGGGAGAGTCACCAGCCACTAAAGTTACCACCATCTGCAAAGTATCTTTTCCTAGGCACTAGTCCCAGACATAGTTTTTTTTTTTAAATTCACATTCTTGGGGTGGCTAGGTGGTGCAGTGGATTGAACACTGGCCTTGGAGTCAGGAGTACCTGAGTTCAAATCCAGCCTCAGACACTTAATAATTACCTAGCTGTGTGGCCTTGGGCAAGTCACTTAACCCCATTGCCTTGCAAAAAAAATAAATAAAATAAAATTCACATTCTTGAGTAGCATTTCTGAGTTTTCTTGTCCTTTTTTCCCTTAAAAATAAATCTTAGGTAGTGTTCCTTTGTGATTTAAGCCAGAGTTAGAAAGTATGAGTGTGGGTGTTGGGAAACTCAAGAAAAGGTAGAGAGAGGAGACAAAGGAAGAAGAGGTAATTAGGGATCTGGGTGCAGTGCTTTCAGTCCAGGTAGTCAATCAAGCAAGATGGAATGTCCAGAGGAATCTCAAGGAGACTGAGAAAGCAGTGACAGGAGAGAACACTAGGTCAAGAGCAAGGCTACCTGGACTGGCTTGGAGAAGGAGAAAACTAATTGGAACCTGTGGCTCTGAACTGCTGCTCTGGGTTCACAAGGACTGGGTTTGAACTTTTTCTAACAATCTCCTTGCCTTGTTTTGGTTCCCTTCAGGATGTCCCCAAAAACTGGAGATCCAGATCATTCCTGACAAAACTTAGGTTGTCTCGCCTTACAGAGATGTAAGCATTTCTCTTTGGCTCCCTCTTCCTCCAGATTCTTGCAAGGTTAATGAAAATATTGACACATAAAACAGTTTATTTAAAAATATGAGGGGCGGGGGCGGCTAGGTGGCACAGTGAATAGAGCATCGGCCTTGGAGTCAGGAGTCCTAGGTTCAAATCCGGTCTCAGACAATTAATAATTACCTAACTGTGTGGCCTTGGGCAAGCCACTTAACCCCATTTGCCTTGCAAAAAACCTAAGGAAAAAAAATATGTAAAGGAGAGGAAAGAGACCTTGTTTCTGAATCAAGGTGATAAGGGAATAAATCATCATAACCCTGCATAAGTCCTGGGCTCATGCAAAACCATTGCCTTTCCCATTGGGTCAATGTCAACTGCTTTTTCCTTGGCTCTGAGGTCAGTATTCCTTGATCCAGGAGCTACTACCTTTTCCAGAACAGTCCTATAGTTATTCTAGCTCTAGAGTTGGCCTTGGAACTCACCCGGCCACTAATGCTGCCCCTGTTGTCAGCTCTTGTCCTTCATGTCAACACAAGCCAGATGGCCTTGGCCTTGCCCTCCCCTAGAAAACACTTCTAAGGGCTTTTCATGCGCTTGTGCCCCTGGGCTGTTTTCCAGCTTCTTCAATAAAGCCAAGAGGAGAAGGCCTGGCCTACTTTTTTTCTCAGGACCTTTCAGCTACTTTTAGAATGAATGCTCTTGATGCATTGCTGGTACATTATCCATTCCCCCTGCACCCACCCCAGTTAAAGAATTGTTTATCTCACCTGATATGCAGTAGAGATTATAAATACATATGAAGTAGAAGAAATCTCAAAGGACTAAAAGTCTAAATTTCTTTACTGATGAAGAAACTGAAACCCATAGAGGTTAAGTGACTTGCCCAAGGTCACAAGAGTATTGGAAGTGAGGGGCAGCTAGGTGGTGCAGTGGATAAAGCATCAGCCCTGGAGTCAGGAGTACCTGGGTTCAAATCCTGTCTCAGACAATAATTACCTAGCTGTGTGGCCTTGGGCAAGCAAGCCACTTAACCCCATTTGCCTTGCAAAAACCTTAAAAAAAAATGGGTATTGGAATTTGAACTCAGATCACAACTCCTGTAATCTTTTCACTGTATATTGTCTCCCAAGTATATAGCTCACATCAAAAACCAGAAATCTATTCTAAAAGGGACACGTGGAAATGTTACATACATTAGACAATGGTTCTTGTCCTTGTTATGAAAGATCAAAATGACCTCACTATGTTTGAGACAAATTACAATGTGTCCGACCGTGGCTGATCAGTTCAATGCGAGCTCAGGATGTTCTACCAGAGGTCAGGCACAATTAGTCCAAGTGAACCCCTGGAGTAGGTACTCTAAACTTACGGATGTCACGTTCCCTTTGATTTGCTTCAGTTCTGTGTTCCTCACAGAGTGCAGCCCCGTCACTGGCTAATGAAGGCACGTCATGCTGGGTGGTCCTGTGCCAGTGCCTCCCATGCTGTACAATCAGTTCTAAAGTTCTTCAACGAGACCTTCAGGGTGTCTCTGTATCATTTCTGACCCCCTTGAGAGTGTTCACCCTGTGTGAGTTCTCCATAAAATAATTTTTTTGGCAAGCATACATCTGGCATCCTAACGTGTCCAGCCAATCATAGCTGCACTCTGCAGTAATGTTGGATTGCTAGGCAGTTTAATTTGAGAAAGGACCTCAAAGGACCTTCTTCTGCCAGGTGATCTTCAAAATCTTCTTAATTTAAATGGGAACATTTCAGTTTCCTGACTGTTCAGGTTTCACAGGCATATAGCAATGAGGTCAGCACAACGACTCCGTAGACCTTCAGTTTGGTGGTCAGTCTAATATCTCTTCTCTCCCAAACTTTCTTTTGGAGCATCCCAAATACTGAGCTAGCTCTGGCAATGCGAGTGTCAACCTCCCTGTCAATGTGTACCTCCTTGGAAAGGACACTGCCAAAGTAAGGGACCTTGTCCACAGTACTCAAAACTTCTCCTTTTCCTTTAATCAATGGTTCCACATAAGGATGATGTGGTGCTGACTGATGGAGATCTGGGTCTTCTTGGTGTTTGTTAGACCAAAATGAGCACAAGCAGCAGAGAACTGATCCATCCTTTGTTGCATCTCAGCTTCAGAGACTGAATTGAGTGTTCAATCATTTGCAAATAGAAGATCATGCACTGCACTCCCTCTACCAGGGAGTCTTGCCTTGTAGCCTTTTCAAGTTGAAGAATTTGCCATCAGTGCTGTAGCTGACCTTGAGGACATGTTCATCCTCAGTGAAGGCGTTTGATAACATGAATGAAACCATCACGCTAAAAAATATGAGAACAAGAACATATTCTTGTTTCACTCCATTGATGACTGGAACATATAATACTGATGAACCTCTCCGGGCAACCAAATTTTCACATAATTTTCCATAAGCCCTCATGACTGATGGTATCAAAAGCTTTGGTCAGATCTACAAATGTATACAGATCTCTGTTCTGTTCCTGGCATTTTTCCTGGAGTTGTCAGGCAGCAATCACTACATTGATTTTTCCTCGACCGTTTCTGAAACCACACTGATTCTGAGGGAGGTAACTCTCTTTCAGGTGAAGGATCAGCCTATCAAGAAGGACTCTGGCAAAAATCTTTCCAGCAATGACTAAAAGAGAAATACACCTGTGATTGTCATAGGATAATATATTCCTTTTGCCTTTTATAGAGTAGACATTAGGAATAATCAGAACACCACCATTCCTGAAGGGTAGTGTGAACCTTTGTTCGCCCACACCCATCACTGCCAGCAGTTTGGTCACTGGCCAGAGAATGTGGGACCTTCTGCAATGGCTCATGGTCACTTCTGAACAACTGATCTTCCATTCTTGACGGAAGAGCGGATTCTGAGCCTGCTGCGTGCCCAGGCTGATTGGCACCATTCCTGAGCCCAACTCTGAAGGAGCCCGCCAATGTCATCCTGGGACTTCTACTTGGGCTAGTTCTACTACAAACTAGTTCTGGGCAGGAATGGCATAACTTCTGGATTTAATTCTCTCGCCTAAGCTGAGGTCCCCCTTAAGCAGGAAAGTGCCAGCTTTGTGAGCCTCCCAGTATCCTGCCTCCCTTTCAGCTAGATTTTGGCCTGGTTCCTCTCTCTATAGGCTCCACTCCACTGAAGTCCCAGCTCCCATTTGCCATTGGTGGATAGGTCTTTGATTATGGGGTCAATTCCCTAATTGTGCTCCTGTTCTGCTAGGACCCTGTGGACAGGAGGTGCTTTAGTGTGTATCACCACTGTTGGCCTATGACCAGTCTCTGAAATTCTTTAATAGTCAATTATTTAGCACTTATTTTCTCCCTGTTAGTCATTTGTATTCTGTCACTTTTTGGTTTTTTTGGAAGGCAAATTACTTGCCCAAGGTCACATAGCTAGGTAATCATTAAATGTCTGAGGGCTGATTTGAATTCAGATCCTCCTGATTCCAGGGCTGGTGCTCTATCCACTATACCACCTAGTTTATTTAGGCTGCTTATGTGCTCTGGGGATACAAGGAGAGAAAATACAGTCTTCCCACTGTTGGGAATGGGGTGGATCTTCTATTGGTTCATGACCTTGAGTTTTCCAAGACAAGATTTTAAAGCACAATTCTACCTCCTGGATAGAATTCTTCACAATGAATTTCTAGCATGCTGCTGATATGTGCTTCTCCATGCACTCCTAAACCAAGGCCAAAGGAAAGCAGTAGATTTCCCTTATCTCTTCTCTTAGCAAAGGCAGGTTCTGGTGATTTTTTTCCCATCCTCAGAGACTAATAATAATAACAATGTTGTTCAGTCATATCTGACTCTGTCAGCAAAGAGACTGTAGTGATGTTTGTCATTTCCTTCTCTGATGTGTCCCCATTTTACAGGTGAGGGACTGGGGTAAATGCGGACTAGGTGATTTTCCGTGGCTCACACAGCTAGTATGAGTTTGAGGTTGGATGTGAGGTTAGATCTGACTCCAGGCCCAGTGCTTTGTCCAGTGTAACACCTAGTTATCCCCGATAAAAAACAGACCAATAGCTAACCTTAATATAACTAGGATGGCAAGGTAGTTTACATAATCTTATTTGATTCTCACAACTCAGTGAGGTAAGTGCTATTGGTATACCCATTTTACAAATATAAAAATTGAAGCAGAAGCAAAGTGCTTTGCCAAGGGTCACACAAAACTGGTATCTGAGGTTGGATTTAAATTCAGGGCTTCCTGATTCCAGGTCCAGTGATCTATCCGCTGCACAAAGCCGGCTCAATGTAGTTAATTTTTAGCACTGTCCTTTGAACACTTGGCTGCCATCTTGGGCCAGGAGAACCTGTCTCACCAGACACCTGACCCAAAGTCTTCTACTAGCACAGAGATTCCCAAGTTCTCATGGATGGGCTTTCCCCAAGCCACAGATTGCCTTTTTGTACTTTCTGTAATATTCATTATAGTATAATATATTATATAGTTTAGAATACATTACCCTGGGCAAAGCTCCAATTTCTACCACTCCAACAACAGAAGACCTACAGGGAGCCAAGTTTCATTCCCTCAGGAATGAAACCTCTTGACCAGGTACTCTGCTTGTAGATCCTTGTCTTGAGGTTGAGCTCATGCCTAAGCAGGGTCAAACTGGACATTGAGTTGGTTCAAAGTTCAGTAATGTATTTCTCTGGAGGGAATCTCAGATACTCAACTGTGCTTTCTTCTTTGTTTCAGGAATTGCTTTCAGCCTATTCCAGAGGTACGAGTTTCTGTGGGTCAGAGTAGCAATATCCTTTTGTTTTTTAAGATTTTTTCAAAGGCAATAGGGTTAAGTGGCTTGCCCAAGGTCACATAGCTAGGTAATTATTAAGTGTCTGAGGCTGGATTTGAACTCAGGTACTCCTGACTCCAAGGCTGGTGCTCTATCCACTGTGCCACCTAGCCACCCCTAAGCAATATCCATTCTTATTCCCCAAAACTGGTAGTTTATACCGGCTCATGGTTGACTGAAATTGGTACCCATCTCCAACTGGTGGCATCTTACCACTTGTGAGATACAATCATGCTCTCTAAATTTAAATGATGGCCCAATTCAGTATATACTTTTCCTCTCCATTCCATTAGAAGCCAAGGATGCCAACTTGTGGATGTTACATGGGTCTTTAATATCACAGTTACCGGCTGACAAGTACAAATAAGTTCCTAGTGGTAGTCTTTTTCCTGGTTACAAAACTGCTCTCAAACCATCTAGGCTGCCATTGCATGTGACACAAGAGAGAAGTGGCAAATCCAACACTCATTAGTACACTCAAGGGGCAGCTGAACAAGTCAGTGTCAAAAGGTTTGAACACATCTCCTGACTGGTAAATCTTCAAAAGGTGTCCAGGATGGGGGAGAGCAGCAGGCCAGAGTGCTCTCTTCTGCCTTTTGGTTTTGGATTCAGAACAGTGACTACATCCTAGAAAAATTCCTTGGATGTGGCCCTGGTAACAAGAACTTTGATTGTCCTTGGTTCCACATGCACTTCCTGGTCTGTGTCCTTGGCAGAACTTGGGCATGCCCACCGAGAGTCTTAAATCAGTGGATGCTTTTGAGTAGTTTATGTTCTGCCAGCATCATCTCAAACAAAATGAGACCATCTGGATAAACCAATGTCTCCAAGTAGTTTAGGTCCTTAACCAACTTTATGAAACACTAGCTAGTGAAAAGCAGTGTTGGGTAGAAAGCTTTCAGGGCATCTACTAGGTAAAATTACATTGGACCTATTAAAACTAATAATAAAGTACAAGGGGAAGAGCAAGTTATATAGATCATTTACAAAGCAAAGCACTTTACAAATGTCTCCTTTGATCCTCCCAACCACCCTGGGAAGTAGGTGTTATTTTTAATGCCATTTTACAGATGGAGAAACTGAGACAGGTTAAGTAACTTGCCCAGAGTCACATGTGTCCACGGTCAAATTTGAACTCAGATCTCACTTATTCCAAGTCCACCCTAGAATCTCTGTCCACTGCCACACTTAGCTGCCCAAAGAGCACTGACTTTGGAAAGAAGGAAACAAATTTTTAATCACATTCCTAACATTAACTACCTTGTGACTTTGGATAACTCATTTCATTGGTCCTCAAATTTCTTCAAGTATAAAATTAAGGGTTTGGACTCTTTTAGATGTCTTTGGGAGTCCCTTTCAGTTTGGGGTTTAAGATCCTTTTTGAAAATCATCTAATTTAGGGATTAGCTATGTGGTACAATGGATAGAGCACTGGTCCTGGAGTTAGGAGGATCTGAGTTCAAATCCTACCTCAGACATGTAATAATTACCTAGTTGCGTGACCTTGGACAAGTCACTTAACCCCATTGCCTCACAAAAACAAATGAAAATCATCTAATATGGGTAGAAATTTCCCAGTGTTCTCTTAATCTCTAGGGGAATTTTGCTCTGATATTAGGAATAGTAGAAGGGCTAAAGTGAACTCATAAGGTTTCCACTTCCTACTTCTGTCTTTGTGGGAAGAAAGAAACTGAGAAGCGACAAGAGCCAAAGGTAGAAGACAGGAGTTACATCCATGAGATTGCAAGCATTAGACTCCAGATTCAAGGTGGCATGACCAAGTCATTTATGAGCCATGAAGTAGATCCTGCCATGTGAATTGTAGATCAAACTCAGTCACTCTTCATTCTTCCATTTTCCCTTTTTCTTCTTTTATCTCTTGAGAGGGCATAAATCCAATGTCCCTTTAACTAACTCTTTTGCCAGCCTTGGTTGACTCACCTTTTTTTTTTTTTAACAAATTTTTATTGATATCTTTTGTTTTTATACTTTAAATTTACCCTTGCATCCTTGCCCCTTCCTGTTCCCCAAGAACCAAACCTCTTAACGAATTTTAAAAAGAGAAAAAAAATTAGCCTAACCTATCAACAAACCGGGAAAAAAAATCATTTATATATAAAATTCATGGGTTCCAACTTCTGGAAAGGAGAAAAGTTATGGGGGAGGGGAGGTGTTTCTCATCCCTTTCTTTGGTGCCAAACCTATTCTTTATAATTTTGTAATATCCAGTTCCCATTGTTTTGAGGTAGTTGTTCTTTTCAATTACATTGCTGAAGTCATTGTATAACTTGTTTTCCTGGTTCTGCTTACTTCATTTTGCATCAATTCATCTAAGTCTTTCCATGTTTTTTTATATTTATCATATTCATATTTGATGTATATTCCATATTTTGTTTATCCATTAGCCATTTTCCATGTTTCCAATTTACTACTTCAAAAAGTGCTACTATAAATACTTTGGTGTGTATGGAGCCTTTTTGTCAGTGATCTATCCTTGTTTCTTAAAAGTACATAAAACCTTTTAAGATCAAGGGCTTTGTTGTTCAGTCATGTCCAAATCTTCATGAACTTATTTGGGATATTCTTGGCAAAGATACTGGAGTGGTTTGTCATTTCCTTTCCCAGCTCATTTTTACAGATGGGAAACTGGGACAAACAGGGTTTAGTGACTTGCCCAGAATCACCCAATTGAGGTTGAATTTGAACTGAGGTCTTCCTGAATCCAGACCTAGCATTTTATCCACTTAGCTGCACCAGATTTATGTTCTTTTGAGCTGGCAAATTCAATAAAGCTATTAACCATTGGATTGTTAGCTTTTGAGTGTTATTGTTTTGAAAACAGCCTTGAAAAGCTAATTGGGGGCATCTAGAGAAGGGACAAAGATTTAAAGTCAAAGTATTTTGCAGGAGTGAAATCTCTGATGAGTTTAGAGCTAGAAGAGTGAATCATAACTTCTCAGGTAAAGAGAATACTTTGGAGTTTCTTAGACAATTGAGTCAGCAGCAGCAGGGGCTGGGTCAGCTAATGGCTGTGTTGGCCTTGGGGTGAGCATTTGCCATTTTCACAGGCCTGTTCTAAAATGAACAGAAATGTCTCAAGGGTTAGTTGAAGCTTGGCCCACCAAAAAGGCAGAGAAAAGTAAGACTTATGTATCTCCTACGTGACCTGCTCATCAAAAAAGCAGTCATCACTGCTATAAGTGGGGAGTTCACCTAGGGATTTTAAAAATTTTTTGGGGAGGAAGTAAGATTAGGGGAAAAATTGTAAAACTCAAAATAAATAAAATCTTTAAAAATTTTTTTTCCTCTCTAGATCATGAATATTAATTTATTCCCTCTTTCCTGTTTCTTTTAAGTAGTTTTTCTGACATCACTATTTTATATGCTTCGGAGATACCCTTACTATGAAAAAGTTTCTTAAAATATATCTTATCTCATTTTTCCCTTGATGAATTTGAGTGTTAAGCTGAATGTAGGTCACCTTTTTTTGGGGGGGGAATAATTGTATTTTTCTGTTTTATAATTTTAATATACGATTTTTCAAAGTACATTTTTTGTTCCCCACCCCTCTCTCCCACCATGAGAGAGGTGTGCCATTTTGTTAAGATATCTTAATAAAAACCATTTTAATCACTCTAGACTAAGTATTCTCGAGCCATTTATAACAATTTTGGGGCTTGTCTCGAGATACTAATGTAAATCTCTTTTCCTGGTATTTTCTAGGAAGAACACAATAAAATAATGTTCACAAATGGCTTGATTTCAAGCCCACTTTCTTGGTATTCTTTACTGTGGAAATATCTCAGAGATTCCTGAAAAGATTGGCCCGGGTTTGGAACCAAGAGTGATTAAAATGTTTTGGAAGCAGAACCGCGGTAAAGGGGTGATTTCCAGGGTGGCATAGATGGCCAGAACCACCCTGGACTGGCTGAGAAGTCCTCCATGTGGGAGAGTTATCCCAAAGGAGAGGCCAGAGGATGTAAGGGTGCCTCAAGGAGGGGGATTTGGGTTTCCTCTCCAGGAATTTCCCCAAAATCTTAAAGGGGGAAGGTTGCCTCCAGGTTTGGGGGGGCAAGGGAGACACGTGGCTGCTAGCTGGAAGCCAAGGAAGTTGGAAGGAAGCCAATTGGATCCAGTGCTGTGTGAGTGAGTTTGAATGTTCCAGTGGGAGTGTATGTATTTGTTCTAATGTCCTGTCTTGTGTAAGTGTCTGTTTTAGGCACTTCTGGGTCTGAGGACCCAGCTTAAGTTTTAAAAGAGGGATGGCTGGGAGTTGGGCCCAGAAGTTTCAGAAGGTGGGGGAGAAGGAAGCAGTGTGCAGTGGCCCTCATGTGGAAATCAGCCCTTCCTTCACTGAGCCAGTGGTAGCTAGCTGCGCAAGGTGTATAGAGTTAAGGGAGGAGGGATTTGTAAAGAGAAAAAGCTGTGGTTTGGGGAGAGGTTAGAAGAGTTTAAGAGAAGAAAGAACCTCTAAGGGAAAGATTGAGAAGTTTTAGGATGAAATATATACATACATACATATATATATATATATGTTTTGGGAAGCACACTGAGGGTTTTTAGTGTTGTAACATTCTGACAAAATTTGTACAGAATGGGAAGAATTAAATAACCTAGATTGATAAATTAGTTTGGGAGGATTAAACTATTTTAACTTTTGCAAGGAGTTAAGTGGTTTGAGATTTTAAACTTTGTTGTAACACCTTTGGGTTAAAGAAAAGTGGTATTGTGTTACTAAGAAGAGAAGTACCTGAATGTTTACTGATTTCTTTTGGGAAAAAAGCTCTAATTGGTTTTAATGTTAAGTTTAATAATGCTAACAATTTTATTTTTATTTTGGATAGAGCTTTTGGAATGTGAGTGCTGGATTCTCTGTGTACTCTAAAAGTTTTTATCAAACTAAACTGTTGGGAAATTTAGTTGTAATTACATTGGGGTTTTAAATGTATCATATGTATGAAATTGGATTCTGAGAATCTGGGTAGAGACAAAAGTGTAAAGATCATGGGATATTCATTTTGCTCTTGTTCTAAGGGAAATGAGACGCTTAATTAAGAATCTTAATGTTTAATGTATATTAACAATGAATGTTTAATTTTAAAGAAGTCAAGAGTGTGGACTTCTCTCTTGGTAACTACAGACAGCTGATGGGGGCTCTGAACAAATTGCAGTTGTGGGCCCTATTGTAAGGTAACTTATTGATGAATAAGATGTTTTTATCAGTTATGTGATGTTCTTTTGTAACTGCAAAGAGATTATATCTGCAATATTTAGCTATCTATTGTGAATATGTTGTTTAAATACTATATTGTTAAAGCCTGGGATTAAGGTGATTGCTTTGAAGGGCAATAAGGAAAATATGAAAAACTATGACCCTTTCTGGGATAGATCTGTGGATTCATGAATAATGCAATAATGGAAGGATTGCTTTGTACAATCTAGTAATTTGTGTGTAACCAGGGATATCAGAAAGTTGACATGTGCCAGTCCAAACCTGGACAAGCCCCTTTAGTACCTCTTTGGATGAATGGGTTTACTGGTTCATGGTGGAAACAGTTACTGGGTATCTTACTATTGGCCCTAAATGGGATAATCCTATTAGCCGTATGTCTCCCGTGTATGATCCAGTTAATTTAGTACAAAATAGTACAAAATTCTATCAGCAAATTAGGATTGGTATATGGCTCTAATTATGAAGAGGTAAAATATTGATAGGAAAAGTCAGTAGTGCTATGGAAGATGAGGATTATGAATTCATTTGAGGAAGACATTGCTGGTGAAGTGTGAAGACCAAGTAATTATTTAAAAGAAAAGGGGGGGGGTGTTGTGAGGAATGAGGGGTGTGGTTGTTCTTCACAGGGTGTGGAAGGGGGCCTCTTTGAAATCCATTATAAAGGGGGAAATGGGAGAGCTCTCCTAATCCAAAAATGACAAACTAGATTAGAATAACCTAGTCTTGACCTTCTCCTTTGCACATGTTCAAGGAGATCTATCTGTTCTTGTTCATTAGTATAATGAGCAGGGTGGAGAAATGTATAGGAACCAATGTATCAATTAGATTTGTGACCCCAGTCTATGGATGGCATGAATGGGGCAGGAACAAAGTCTTTCAAAGTGCATAAAAGAGCTTGTATGTCAAGATTTCCCCACCCCACTCTCTCTCACCATGAGAGAGGTGTGCCATTTTGTTAAGATATCTTAATAAAAACCATTTTAATCACTTTGGACTAAGTATTCTCTAGCCAGTTATAACAAATCCTATTGCTATTTTTTATTTTTGTTTGTTTTGTTATAGTTTTCTTCTTGTCTCATTTTTTCCTAGCTTTCTGCAGCTATTCCCATCTATCTTTTTCAATTTGCTGCGCTGCTCTGACAAATATAAATATGAAGGGCAGTATATTATTCAGTGCTGCCGATAATACAGTAAACATGTTTGATAAAACTATGCCTATGTCTGTGACTCTGGCTTGAATTCTATGGTTTACTTAAATAACAATTGTTGATATATGACTATGGTCTTGGTTCCCTTTTATTGGCACCTTTGTTTTACTGGTTGAGTTTATTCAATGTGTTGGTTCAGATAACTAATGCTTATATGTCTAATGTGTGTTTAACATTTAAAGCTACTTTATTAGTTGCTTAAATAAAATATGAATTCTGTGACGTGATATGTATTACTGCTACAGGTTTAAAGTCTCATGGTAGTTTTCCAATATTAGGTATGGACACTGAGTTTAAACATAGTGACATGATGGGTGATGGTATTGTTTAATGGTTGGGGAAGTTAACAATAGTTTTTTACCCCAGAGACAGACAACTAGAGATAAATTCTGTGAATTATTGGCTACACTTGGTCACTCAAAAATCCCTAGTAAAATCACAGAAGGAACCAAGACCTGTAATTGCCTTGTAAACTAAGAGATATTTAATAAATTTGTAGTTTTGCAGAGTCAAAGGGGTGCCTCAGCAGATTAAGCCAGAAATGGAAGTCTCATAAGGGAATGAAATGGAGCTAACCTGTGAGTGAGGCAAGAGTTAGATTCTGTGAGCTAGAGAGAGAAGCACCACCAGCAAGGCAGGCAGAAACCACATCCTCTTTTTCAGCAACGGGAGCCTCTCCTGTGGCAGGAGCAGACCCCTGAATCAACAGAGAAGCAATGACTAGGGGTGTAAGGCAAGATGTATCATTGCAAGAGGATGTTGTAAGCTTGAGCTGGTAATTTTCTGAGGGAAAGCACCTCGTATTCACGTGGAACAAGTAAAGGGAGTTTGGATCAGCAAGGTGATGGTTGCTATGGAAATTGCAAGCCTGTGGCTTGTAAAAGATGAGTAGGTTAATGGGAATGCCTCAGAGGGTTTTGGACTTGCATGAGACTTGAAGGATATTCAAACTGGAATCATGGGCCAAACCTGTCTGCAAAAACCAGAGAGAATACTTCACATTGGTGGAACTCCATGGCAAACACTAGATTGTAGCATGAAGATTTCTTTTCAGTACAAAGGGAAAGAGCCCGATGACTCTGTAGTTCATGTGAATACATGACTAAAGAGTCTAGTATGGGGAGGAGTGGTAAAGCCTGAGGAAGTGGATGAGTTCAGACTAGAACAAGAACCTGATAGATTGATACACAGTGAAGAAATAAAATGGTGGATTTCTGGTTGAGGTGACTCTGGGAATGGTTCCAGGGCAGCTCAGCTCTTATACATATATTCCTGCAAAGGACACAATAATAATAGTAATATAATTTTTTGAATATCAAAAAATCCAAAGAGATAAAAGAAAATGTAAAGAATCAATTATTAAAAACAACTGACCTAGAAAAGGGTCAAGGGAAGATCATTTAAGAAGCACTGAACTCCTTAAACACCTGGACAAAAAAAAAAGCCTGGATATCATATTTCAAAAATAAAAAGACAAAAATTGCCCAGTTCTTTTAGAACCAGAAGGCATAGTAAAGATAGAAAGAATTAATTTACTTACTGAAAGAAATCCCAAAACAAAAAATTCCCAGAAATTCTTAAATTAGAACCAGAGATTCCAGGTTAAAGGCCAAAAAAAAAAAACTATTACAAGCAACCAAAAAGTAACAGTTCACCTATCAGGAAGCCACAGTTATGATCATATATAGGACTTGGCATCTAGTATTATCAGGTGGAGAAATCCTGGAACATATACTTCAGAAATCAAAAGACAAAAGCTTATAACAAGAATAAATTACTCTGAAAAAAAACCTTAAAAAAATGGATCTTAAATGGAATAGAGGACTTTTAAGCACTTTTGTTTAAAAGATCAGAGCTGAATAGGAACTTATGCAAACTTAAGTGTAAAGAGAAACCTAGAAAGATAAATCACTTTGAACAGCTGAAAAGAATTACATGATGATTAAGAGTTTATACTTTTATTAGGGGAAAAGAAATATATATCCCTTTTGAACTGGACAAAAGGTGATTGGAAGCACAGACCTGTTTCGTGTAGGAATACAAATAGGGAAATAGGGGAGGATAAGATGAAGAAAGGAGGGTTAAGAGAAAGAGAAGAATTGGAGAGAAACCGTCACAAGCAAAATAACTTCTACTTTGGAGGGTAGATTGTGAAGGAAAAATTATAAGGAAAGAAAAAAAGGGTCAAAACCAGTCATGAGGTTCGGAGTAAAGGTAAGAGAAGACAGACAGTGGACTAGAAGTAGATTGCTCCAATTCTAGATCACCAGTTTGATCATACTCTTCTTTCATGGCCTTTTTTCTTCTTTATAGAAAAGAGGGTGGGGAGAGAATAAAATGTGCAATTGGTTATGATAGAGGGAAACACACAAATACCAATCAGAAGTGGGACCTTGAGAAGGATGAACTCTTCTAGAAAATATAGGAAAATAAGAGAATGGATTAGAAAACTCACTCTGTCAATGTTGTTTACAAGAAAACACAAAACATAAAAATCCACACAGTTAAAATGGAGGCTGGAGCACAATTTATTCGGGCAAATTTAAAAAGGTAGGGGCAGCAAGCATGATCCTAGACAAGGCAAAAGTAAAAATAAGAGTTAAAAGAGATAAACAGGGAACTGTATTATATTTAAAGGAACTATAGAAAATGAAATGATAGAGTTTCTTAATATTTATGCAACAAATAGAATAGCTTCTAAGAACTTAAAAATTAATAGGACTAAAGAGAGATAGATTTAAAAAAGATTAGTAAATGAAGATCTCAATGTCTCTTTTTCAGATATAGAGAAATCTAGCCAAAATATATACAAGAAAGAATAGAATTCTGCATAGAATTTTCGGGTAGATAGATTCTGAGAAAGATAGAATCAGAGGGTAGAGGGAGAAGCAGCATTTTTCCTAGCTCCATAATAATTTAGGAATTGAACCAGATCAAATTCTGATAGGGAAGTCAAGAAAAAGTCACAGGGAGCCATTTTTTTTCCAGCTCAGGGCAGCTCAGATAGAAAGAGAGGTCTGTGGACAGCAAGGATAGAAAAAGGGCCAGGAGTCCAGGTGATGGCAATGGCAGAAAGCATTCTAGACCTAGGGAAATAAAGGAATAAGATAGTTTGATAGGGCAGGAAGTACCAGGGCAGATCAAGAGATCCTTGAACTAGTGTAGGTGCAGGAACAGAAGCCACTTGGCAGCTCTGCTGTCCATTGACTAGTTCTGGATCATGGATCCAGGTCAGAGAAGAGCACTGGTTGAGAAGTATGGGTTGTCATAACAGTATCCTGATTAAGGAACAAGATGCAGAAACATAGCAGTATGGCTCTGAGTCCAAGAACAGAGCAGCAGGGACTCAGTTTTAGCCTTCAGCCCAGCACCTAAGTCTGCAAGGGAATAACCAGGTCGGGAACCCCAAAACTAAGGGGAACCTGTAGACCATCCCAGCAGGCTAAAGTGACTCAGTCCACCAGAAGTTTACTGCCAGGAGTTCTCAACCACACACTGGCCAACAGATCCAAACCTGGGTTAGGAACTTGCAAAGCTCAAACCAAGAGGGCAATGAAGAGATATCTCTCTGAATCAAACCAATTTGGGAAAACTGAAAATTGTTAAAGCAACAGAAGGATGCAAAAAGATAAAAGTTCAGGGCAGTCAACCCCTTCAAAAGAGTCTAGAGTCTAGCATTAACATAAAATCCAAAGTCAAGAAGGGAGCTGAACAAGAAGAGCAAACAAAAAGTGACCCTGACCCAAAAAACTTCTGTGGTGACAGGGAAGCTCAAGACACAGACACCTAAGAGAATGACTTGAAAATAGCTGTAAGCAAAGCCTTAAAGAAAAGTACAAATTGAACAAAAGAAAAACATGAATTTCTAGAATTAGAGTTTTAAAAGATTTTAAAAACCAAGTAAGAGCTATGAAAGGAAGCTATGGGGGCAGCTAGGTGGCGCAGTGGATAGAGCACCGGCCCTGGAGTCAGGAGTACCTGGGTTCAAATTCGGCCTCAGACAATAATTACCTAGCTATGTGGCCTTGGGCAAGCCACTTAAACCCATTTGCCTTGAAAAAATCTAAAAAAAAAAAAGAAATGTCAAGAAACAATAAATGTCTGAAAAGATAGAATAAAATGTGAAATATCTCCTAAGAAAAATAAATGACTTTGAAAAATATTGGTGAGAAATAATTTTAGAATCACTGCAGTACCTAAAACCTATGAACAAAAGAAGGATCTAGACATCATATTTCAAGCCATCATTAAAAAAAAAACCCAACCCAAACCTGTAGATACATTTTAGAATGAGAGGATAAAGTAGAAATTGAAAGAACTGACTGCTTGCTGTTGGTGGAGCTGTGAACTCATTCAACCTTTCTGGAGAGCAATTTGGGATTATGCCCAAAGGGCAACAAAAATGTGCATACCCTTTGACCCAGCCATACCACTACTGGATCTGAAGATATGATTAAAAAAGGGTAAAAACATCATTTGTACAAAAATATTTATAGCAGCCCTATTTGTGGTAGCAAAAAATTAGAAATTAGGTGAATGTCCTTCAATTGGGAATGGCTTAACAAACTGTGGTATATGTATGTCATGGAACACTATTGTTCTATTAGAAACTAGGAAGGATGGAAATTTAGGGAAGCCTGGAGAGATTTGCATGAACTGATGCTGAGCAAGATGAGCAGAACCAGAAGAACATTGTATACCCAACAGCAACATGGGGGGTGATGATAAACCCTGATGGACTTGCTCATCCCTTCAGTGCAACAAGCAGGGACAATTTTGAGCTATCTGCAATGGAGAATACCATCCGTATCCAGAGAAAGAATTATGGACTTTGAACAAGAACTAAAGACTATTATCTTCAAATTAAAAAAAAAAGCATATTATAATGTAATTTTACTATCTCATACTTTATATTTCTTCCTTAAGGATATGATTTTGCTGTCATCACATTCAACTGAGATCAATGTATAACATGGAACCAATGTAAACACTAACAGAATGCCTTCTGTGGGGGGTGGGGGGAGGGAAGCAAGAATGGGGAAAAATTGTAAAACTCAAATTTAATAAAATCCTTCTTTTAAAAAAAAGAATTGACTGCTTGCCTCCTAAAATAAGCTTTAAAATGAAAACTCCCTGGAATATTATAGTCAAGTTCCAGAACTCCATAGTGAAAGCACTCAGAAAAAAAATCCAAATACTTTGGAGTCATAGTTAGGCTCACACAAGATTTGGCAGCTGCCATAAAAAAGAAACAGAACTCTGATTACAATATCTCAAAAGGCAAAGGACCTAGGTTTACAAGTATGGTTAACCTAGTAAAACTGAGTATAATCCGACAGGAGGAAAAGTGGATCTTTAATGAAATAGAGAACTTTCAAGTATCACTAAAAGACTAGATCAGAGTAGAAAATTTGCTATACAAACACAGGACCAGAGAAACATAAGAATAGGAGGAAGAAATCATAAAAGCAAATTTAAACTGTTTATATTCTATGAGGGGATGATATATGTAACCCCTCAAAATTTTATCATCACAAGCAATCATAGAAGGAATCTAATTAGATATAGGGTCTGAGTATGATTCTATTATGTTTGGATGATCTTAAAAGTGTAGAAGGTTGGGAAAGAGGAATGCACTGGGAGTGGGAAGTAAAGAGAAGAATGGGGGAAAATATCTCACATAAATGGAGAACATAAGGAAGAATGTATAAAATGGAAGGGAAACATGTTAAGGGGAGTAGGAACCACAAAGGAGGGAATAACACACAGTCACATACAGTTGGATACAGAAATTCATTTTACTCAATGGGGAAGTAGGAGGGAAAGAAGTTAGGTTGGAAGTAAAATAAGTAAAATAAACTCTTAAAGAAGGGACAAGGAAAAAAGAGAAGGAAAGTAGAATAGGATGGAAAAAATATGCAATTAATAATCATAACTGTGAATGTGAATGGAATGAACTCACTGATAAAACAGAAGAGTATAGCAAAATGGGTTGAAAAGCAGAATTTTACAATATATTGTTTTTTTTTTGTTTTTGCAAGACAAATGGGGTTAAGTGGCTTGCCCAAGGCCACACAGCTAGGTGATTATGAAGTGTCTGAGACCGGATTTGAACCCAGGTACTCCTGACTCCAAGGCTGGTTCTTTATCCACTATGCCACCTAGCCACCCCTTTCAATATATTGTTTACAAAAAACAAACTTGAAATAGAAAGATACAGAGTTAAATTAAGGGGTAGGAGCAGAATCTATTATGCTTCAACTGAAGTAAAAAGAGAAGTTGGCAATTACAATCTCAAAGCAAAAGCAAAAATTGTTGTTGTTGTTCATTTGTTCAGGCATGTCCCAAGTCTTTGTGACCCCATTTGGGATTTTCTAAACTGGAATGGTTTGCCATTTCCTTCTCCAGCTCATTTTAAAGATGAGGAAACTGAGGCAAACAGGGTTAAATGACTTGTCCAGGGTCACACAGCCTGGATTTAAATTCAAGTCTTCCTGACTCCAGCCCCACCACTCTATCCACTGCTGTCCTACAGCAAAAAAAAGATCTAATTTCAAAAATATTTTTGTTAAAAAGACAAATTAATAGCAATATTATACATGTACATGTCAAATGTCATAGCATCCAAATGTCAAAGCATTTTTAATGGAAAAGTTAAATGAGTTACATGAGGAAATAGACCGTGGCATCTCAATTTACTCCTTTTTTAGACCTAAATAAATCCTTTCACAAAATAAAAAAAATAGAATTTTTGAAAATTAAAAATGAGGTACCTCTGAAGAAAGTTAGATTGGGAATAGAAAAGGGTATACCTTTTTCTCAGCTGTAAATGTACCATTACAAAAACTGCCCGTGTATTATGGCATAAAAAATCTCACAAATATAAAAAAAGCAGAAATATTAAATATATCCTGTCACAAAAATATATCCATTTCAGATCATAATGCAATAAAAATTACATTCAATAAAGGCCTTGGAAGCATATAGAATAAAAATTAAGTAGAATCTAAATGAGCTAACTTTAAAGAATGAGCAAGTCAAAGAAAAAATCATATAAATAATCAATAGTTTCATTAAAAATAATGACAATAATGAGACATACCAAAATTTGTGGGATGCAGTGAAAGAAATACTTAGGGAAAATTTTATCTCTAAATATTTACATCAATAAAAGAGATAAAATATTAGGCATGCAACTAAAAAATTAGAAAAAGAATAAATTAAAAATCCCCAAATATAAAACAAAATAGAAATAATGAAAAGTGAAGGAGAGATAAATAAATTGAAAGTAAAAAAAACTAACACAAAATTGAATAAATAAAACTAGTTTGTTTTATGAGGAAAAACAATAAAATCTAAGTTAATTAGATTAAAAATAAAAGAAAGAAGAAAACCTAGTTACCAGTATCAAAAATGAAAAGGGTAAATGCACCAATGGTGATGAAATTAAGCCAATTATTAGGAGCTATTTTGCTCCTTATATCAGAACAAAACTAAGTGAAACAGATGAATATTAAATAAAATGATAAATTGCCCAGATTAAAAGGAAATAGACTACTCAAAAAAATCTTAAAAAAATAAATTGAACAAGACACAAATGAGTTCCCTAATAAAAAGTTCCTAGTTTCAGATGGATTTGCAAGTGAATTCTACCAAAGAACTCCAATACTATATAAAGTATTTAAAAAAATAGGTAAATAGTCCTACCAAAATTCTTCTATGACATAAATATGATCTTGATACTTAGGAGAGCATAAACAGAAAAAGAAAATAGACAAATTTCCTTACTGAATATTGATGCAAACAATTTGAGATAAAATACTAACTTAGAGACTACAGCAACATATCATGAAGATCATACACTTTGATTAGGTTGGATTTAAGGACTCATACCAGGAATACAGAATTGGTTCAATATTAGGAAAATTTATAAGCCTATTTGATAATATCAATTTTTAAAATACCAGAAAAACTTATATCATTAAATGTAGAAAAAGTTTTTGACAAAATACAATAAGTATACCCATTAAAAAACACATGAAAGCACAAGAATAAATAAAACTTCTCTTAAGATGTTAAGTAGTGGGGTGGCTAGGTGGCACAGTGGTTAGGGCACCAGCCCTGAAGTCAGGAGGACCTGAGTTCAAATCCGACCTCAGACACTTAATAATTGCCTAGCTGTGTGACCTTGGGCAAGCTACTTAGCCCCGTTGCCTTGCAAAAAAAAAATGATAAGCAGTGTCTATCTTAAAGCCATCAGAGGGGCAACTAGGTGGTCCAGTATATAGAGAACTGGTTCTGGAGATAGGAGGGCCTGAATACAAATCTGGCCCCAGACATTTGACTCTTATGGCTGTGTGACCTTGGGCAAGTCACTTAATCCCATTGCCTGGCAAAATCCCAAAACATCAGAAAACATCTGTAATATAGATAAGCAAGAAACCTTCAGAGATGGTTTATCAGAAATGAAGCAAGAATGTCCATTATTCCCATTACTAGTCAATTGGGTACTAGAAAAGCTACCTATAGTAATGAAGAATGAGCATAGGCAATGACAAAAAAAATTATTACTTCTTATGGACGATATGATGGTTTACTTAGAAAAGCCTCAAGAATCAACTAAAAAGCTAGCTGAAAAATGAACAACTTTTAGGGGCTGCTAGGTGGCACAGTAGATAAAGCACTGGTCCTGGAGTAAGGAGAACCTGAGTTCAAATCTGATCCCAGACCTTGGGTAAGTCACTTAACCCCAATGCCTTGCAAAAACAAACAAAAAAATGAACAACTTTAGTAAAATTGCAGGATATAAAATAAACCTCCCCACATCATATGCATTTCTATATATTACCAACAAAATCCAGCAGGAAATGATAGAAAGAAAAATTCCATTTAAAATAACTACAGAGGGGCGGCTAGGTGGCGCAGTGGATAAAGCACCGGCCCTGGAGTCAGGAGTACCTGGGTTCAAATCCAGTCTCAGACACTTAATAATGACCTAGCTGTGTGGCCTTGGGCAAGCCACTTAACCCCATTGACTAGCAAAAACCTAAAATAAATAAATAAATAAATAAAATCAAATAAAATAACTACAGAAAGATAAAAATACTTGGGAGTCTATAGTCCTACAATACACTTAGGAAATATGTGAACACAACCACATAACACTTTTCACATAAATAAAGAACTAAAAATTAGAGAAGTATTAATTGCTCATAGGTAGGTCCAACCAATATAATAAAAATGACAATACTATCTGAATTAATTTATTTAATGCCATCAATCAAACTATCAAAGTTTTATTTTATAGACCTAGAAAGAAAATAACAAAATTCATCTAGAATAACAAAAGGTCAAGAATATCAAAGAATTAAATTTTTTAAAAAGAGAAGCAAAGTGGTTTGGTAGTACTAAATTTTAAACTATGTTACAAAGTGATAATCATCAATATAGTCTGATACTGGTTAAGAAATAGAAAAATTAAACAATTTGGATAGATTAAGTATACATTATATAGAAGCTGGTTATCACAATCTAAAAATCTTATGTTTTTGATAAAACCAAAAATCCAAACCTTTGGGGTAAGAACTCATTATTTTGTAAAAATTGCAGGAAAAACTAGAAATCAGTTTGGAAGAAACTAGTATTGACCCACATCTAACCCTATATCCCAAGATATGGTCAAAAAGAACACATGAGTTAGACATGAAGGGTGATATCATAAACAAATTAAGGGGCATGGAAAATTTTACCTCTGAGATCTATGAATAAGGGAAGAATTTATTATCAAACCAGAGACAGAATGGATAATTATGATTACATGGAATTCAAAAGTTTTTGCACAAATAAAACAAATATATCCAAGATTAGAGGAAAAACAGAAAAGTGTAGGAAAAACTTCATAGCAAGATCTCTGATAAAAGTCTCATTTTTCAAATATGTTGGGAACTCATGCAATTTTATAAAAATAGAAGCCATTCCTCAATTGAAAAATAATCAAAGAATGTGAAAAGGCAGTTTTTGGAAGAAATAAAAACTATTTATAGTCCTATAAAAATGCTCCAAAACACTATTGATTATAGAAACACAAATTAAAACAACTCTGAAATATAACTTCATACTTATCAGGCTGGCGCCTATGATAGAAAAGAAAAATGACAAATGCTAGAAGGAATGTGGAAAAAATAGGACACTATGCACCATTCGTGAAGCTGGGAACTGTTCCAACCATTCTGGAGAACTATTTGGAACTATGACCAAAGGGCTAGCAATATCACTATGAGATCAAAGAAAAGGGGAAAAGACCTATTTGTACAAAAATATTTATAGCAGTTCTTTTTTCCAGTGGTAAAGAATTGGAAATTGAGAGAACGCCCATCAGTTAAGGAAAGGCTGAATAAGTTGTGCTATATTGTAAAAAATAATGAAGGAGATGGTTTCAGAAAAACCTGGGGCAACTTCCATGAATTGATACAAAGTGAAGTAAGCACTACCAAGAGAATATTATTCACAGTAACAGCAAAATTGTAATGATCATCAATTGTGAAAGATTTAGCTACTCTGATCAATACAATGATCCAAAATACAAATCTGAATGACTCAAAGAAAAATACCATTTTCTTGACTTTTTTTCACCAGTATAACTAATATAGAAAAATGTTTTGCATATAATGGGTATCATAGTGCTTGTCATTTCAATGGGTGGAATGAAGGAGAGAATTTGGAACTCAAAACTTAAAAAGTCAGTAGTCCAGTATCATTCAACTGTCCTCCTGTGAATTCAATACTTTAATGATCACAATACTCAAATGATCTCAAGAAAATATAAAATTTAATGTAAAAGTTCATATTAGATAGACAGCCATCCCCTATATGTCTTGTAAGGGGCGGCTAGGTGGAGCAGTGGATAGAGCATTGCCCCTGGAGTCACAAGTACCTGAGTTCAAATCCAGCCCCAGACACTTAATAATTACTTAGCTGTGTGGCCTTAACCCCATTGCCTTGCAAAAACTAGAAAAAAAATAAACTTCCTATAAGTCTCCCAAAAAAATTCAATTGTAAACTAAACAACTTAAACCTAAAAAATGGGTGGGTCAAAGAACAAATGATGGAAATTATCAATAGTTTCATTAAAGATAATGACACAATGAGACAACATAACAAATTTGTGGGATGCAGTAAAACATTATTTAGAATTAAATTTCTATCTCTAAATGCTTATATCAATAAAAGAGAGAATGAGCAGATCAATGAACTGGGCATTCAACTTAAAAAATAAACAAAACAACAAATAGAAAGTAAAAAAATTAAATCCTGAAAAATCAAAAGATAGATGAACAATGATGAAAATCAAACAATTGAATTAATGAGTAAACTTTTGAAAAACAATAGATAAGCCATTAATTTAATGTTTTAAAAATAAATAAAAAACATCAAAAATGAAAAAGGTGAATTCCAATGAAGAGAAAATAAAATCATTTATCGGGAGCTATTTTGCCCAATTATATACCAATAAAACTGACAATCTAAATGAAATAGATGAATATTTTTAAAAATACAAATTACCCGATACAAATCTCTCCAAATGATAATGGTAAAAGGATAAGAACAGGCACTTTCAGAAGAAAAAATCAAAATTATTTGTAGTCATATGAAAATATTGTTCTAAATCACTATTGATTGGAGAAATGTAAATTAAAACAACTTTGAGCTATAACTTTACACTTATCAAATTGGGACACTGAAGCCCTACTGAAGGAGTTGGGGAATTATTCCAACCATTCTGGAGAACAATTCGGAATTAGGCCAAAAGGGCTATAAAACTGGACATGTTCCTCTTTGTTTTTTTTTGTTTTTTTTTTTTGTTTTTTTTAGATTTTTCAAGGCAATGGGGTTGAGTGGCTTGCCCAAGGCCACACAGCTAGGTAATTATTAAGCGTCTGAGTCCAGATTTGAACTCAGGGACTTCTAACTCCAGGGCTGGTGCTCTATCCACTGGGCCACCTAGCCGCCCCTGGACATGCTCCTCTTAGCCTAGCAATACCACTATGAGTTCTTTTCCTCAAAAATTAAAAGAAAAAACAGATTAACAGATTAGGAAAAAGAGTACTTAAATAATGATAAGCCATAAATAAACTCCCAGAAGGAAAAAATTTCTGAACTAGATGGATTTACTAAGGAATTCTATGAAATATTTAAATAAATATAAACGATTTTAAAAAACAGGTAAAAAGGAGGCAGCTAGGTGGCGCAGTGGATAGAGCACCGGTCCTGGAGTTAGGAGGACCTGAGTTCAAATTTGACCTCAGACGCTTAATAATTACCTAGCTGTGTGGCCTTGGGCAAGTCACTTAACCCCATTGCCTTGCAAAAAAAAAAACAGGTAAAAAAAAAGAATCCTTTCAAAATTCTTATATGTCAGGGCAGCTAGGTGGTACAGTGGCTAGAGCACCGGCCCTGGAGTCAGGAGTACCTGAGTTCAAATTCAGTCTCAGACACTTAATAATTAGCTAGCTGTGTGTGGCCTTGGGCAAGCCATTTAACCCCATTTGCCTTGCAAAAACTAAAAAAAAAAATTCTTATATGTCACAGATATGGTCTTGATACCTAAACCATGGAAAGTTAGAGAAAGAAAATGCTAGATCAATTTGCCTAATGAATATTGATGCAAAAATTTTAAATAAAACATTAGCAAGGAGATTACAGCAATACATTATAAAGATCATCCACTATGACCAGGCTGGTTTTATACTAAGAATTCAGGTTGGCTCAATATTAGAAAAACTGTAAACATAATTAACCATATTAATAACAAAAATAACTAAAATAATTTCAAGAGGCAGAAAAAACTTTTGACAATATTCATTACTGTTAATTAAAAACAGCAGAAAACATGGGATTAAATGGAACTTCCCTATAATGAGGTGCAGTTTCTCTGGAATAAATGGAGTTTCTCCTGAAATGATGAGTAGTTTCTATCTAAAACCAATAACTGTCTTGGGGATAAATTAGAATCTTTTTCAATAAGATTGGGGTGAGGCAAAGATGTCCATCATCATCATTACTATTCAATACTGCCCTAGAAATGCTAGCTACAGAAATAATACAAGAAAAAGAAATGTAAGGAATAAGCATAGGTAATGAGGGGAAAAAACACTATTCTTGTAGATGATATGATAGTTTACTTTGAGAAACCTAGAAAATCAACTAAAAAACTAATTGAAACAGTGAGCAACTCCAGTAAAGTTGTAGGATATAAAATAAACCCATAGAAACCATCTGCATTTCTGTACATTACCAATATGACCCAGTAGGAAGAAATGGAAAGAGAAATCATTTAAAATAACTACAGACAGTATAAAAATACTTTGGAGTTGGGGCAGCTAGGTGGCACAGTGGATAAAGCACCGGCCCTGGTGTCAGGAGTACCTGGGTTCAAATCCGGTCTCAGACACTTAATAATTACCTAACTGTGTGGCCTTGGGCAAGCCACTTAACCCTGTTTGCCTTGCAAAAAAAAAACCAAAACAAAACCTAAAAAAACCACTTTGGAGTTTCCCTGCCAATACATACACAAGAAATATAGGAATACAATTGCAAGACATTTTCCACACAAATACAGATAAAAAAACCGGAAAAATATTATTGCTCTTTGGTAGGCAGAGTCAATAAAAAATGATAACACTACCTAAACTAATTAACTTAGGTAGTGTCATACCAATTGAACTATTAAAGAAGTACTTTAAAGAGCTGGAGGAACAAAATGTCAAGAATATCAAAGAAAGCAATAGGAAAAAAATGAGAAAGAAGGGGATGTCTAGCAGTACCACATCTCAAATCATATTACAAAGCTATAATCACCAAAGCATTACAAAGCACCAGTAAGAAAAGGACAAGTTAATCAATGGAATAGGTTAGTTATTCAATATAAGAAACAAAAGAGCAACCTGATAAGCACAAAGATTCCAGGTATTGGAGGAAGAACTCAACATTTGACAAAAACTTAGGAAAACTGGAAAGTAGTCTGACAGAAACTAGGTCGAGATCAGCATCTTATACTGTACTACCAGAACAAGTTCAAAATGGGTACATGATTTGGACATAAAAGGTAATATGATAAGTAGATTAGTGGATCATGAAGGAATTACCTGTAGGATCTATAGATAGGGGAAGAATTCATAATCAAAGAAGAGATAGGTTTACAGGAGGTAAAATGGCTAATTTTGATTACATAAAAATTAAAAAAAGTACAAACCACTACAGCTAAAGAGAAAGTAAAGTGGCAAGTTTTTCTGAAAGCTTCTAAGAGAACTAATTCATTTCCCAATTATCAAATGGTCAAAGAATATGAAGAGGTAGTTTTTAGAGGAAAAAATCCAAGAAGCCATATGAAAAAATTCTAAATCACTAAAAAGAACTGCAAATTAAAACTCTGAGGTACCACCTCATACACATCTGAAACTGGCAAAATTGACAAAAATAGAAAAATGAAAATGCCGATGGAGTTGTGGAAAAATAGGGACACAAATGCACTATTGGTAGAATTGCAAACTTATCCAATGATTCTGGAAAGCAATTTGGAACTATGCCCCCAAAGTAATTAGAGTGTGCATGTTCTTTAACCCAGCAATAGCAGTATGAAGAGTATTCTTCAAAAAATTTTGAAGAAAGAGAGAAAGAACACATGTGTACATAAATAGCTATAGCAGCTCTTTTTTTGTGGCAAAGAATTGGAGCCTGAGGGATGCCCAGATGGGGCATGACCGAACAAGTTGTGGTATATGAATGCAATGGAATACTATTGTATTGAAAGAATTCTGGAAAGAGGGTAGCTAGATAGCACAGTGTATAGAACACCAGCTTTGGAGTCAGGAGGACTTGAGTTCAAATTTGACCTCAGACACTTAATAATAACCTGGCTGTGTGACCTTGCGCAAGCCACTTAACCCCATTGACTTGCCAAAAAAAAAAGGAAATAAAGAAATTATGAAAAAAGGAAAAACCTGGGGCAACTTGTATGAACTGATACAAAGTGAAGTGAGATCAATTTATAAAGTCAGGAGGTCAATTTAAAAATTCATAGAAGTATTAAAAGGACAATCAATTTTAAAGGATCAATGTAATGACTAGCCACAATTCCAAAAAACTCACAAAGAAACATGCTATCCTCCAGATAGACAGCTGATGGTTTCAAGAGTACAGATTAATCCTTCTATTTTTCCTTATTCATTTGTTTTGGATGTGGCTAATGCAGGAATTTGTTTTGTATGACTACATATATTTATAATGGGTTTTGTTTATCTTGCCTTCTCAGTGGGTGAGGGAAGGGGAAGGAGATAAATCAGAACTGAAAATATAATTTTAAAAATATGCTAACTCTCTAGTGATTACTGAATGGGAATAGAGAGAAGTGTACAAGTTTCTTATCTGCATGATACCTTTATAAAAATTGCTAGGCATAAAAATCTCATCAATAAATGCTTACCTCTTACTGACCACAATGCAACAAAAATTATAATCAATATAGAACCTTTGAAAAAGAATTCAAACTTAGAGACTAAATAATTTAATCCTGAAGAATTGGTGATTCAAAGACAAGCAAATCATATAAACAATAGGTTATTTTATCAAAGAAAATTATAAGGACACAATATGCCAACACTTTTGGTGTACCAAAGCAATCCTGGGTGAATGTCTATCTCTGAACAGTAGGTCAATTAGTCAACAAGCATTTATTAAACTGTGTCAGTCACTGGAGATAGGTAAGAAAACAAGACTTCTGATCTCAAGAAACTCTCCTCTAAAAGATCCTGGGTGCATCACTTAACTTCTATTTGCCTCAGATTCTTCACTTATAAAATGAGGGTGACTACACCTACCTTGCAGGTTTCAAGTTAAGATAACATTAGTAAAGCACTTAGCCCATTGCTTTAGTACCTGTGGGGTACATGTCTCATACTCTCCTTATCCCAGAGATTCTGAACCTCCTTCAGTCATCATTCAAACCTCTACACACTATCTCCTCATCTCTTATTCTCATTCCCCATCACCCCTGTCAATATCCCACACTAAACCTATTCTTGCCCTCTACTGCACTCCCTGGACACCTGCTCCATAAGCAACAAACTTGTTTTGATCTTACGTCTTTTTCTTCCTCCCTCTTTGTATCTTCTGGCTCTCACCTGGGGGCTACCTGATGATCCAACACCTCCTTTTCCAGCACCAGATGCACTTTTAGTTTTTGCAAGGCAATGGGGTTAAGTGGCTCGCCCAAGACCACACAACTAGGTAATTATTAAGTGTCCGAGGCTGGATTTGAACTCGGGTACTTCTGACTCCAGGGCAGGTGCTCTTATCCACTGTGCCACCTAGATGCCCCACCAGATGCACTTTTACTCATTCTTTCCAGGGAAACCAGGACACACCTTGCCCCTTCCAGATTCTCCTGTCAACACTCAGTAGCCTCTTTTCCTCTGAGGCTCATTCAATCAAGATAAGTCACCCAACCAAAAATCCTGCCAACTTCTGTTGGCTGCCCTCAAAGATGCTTGCCTTCAAACACTAATCTCATAGTTCCTCAGTTTATTCATTTTGTAGGATCAGCTTGCTCCGTTTTGCCTCAGTCACACAGAAAGTTGGTCATATCTTTGTTCTTACCTTCACTCACAAACACACCACTTCTATGTTCCATGAATTCTAAAATTCCTTTAGTGGATTAAAATCTATTGAGATTCCACATCTCCCTCCACCTGGCAACTCTAAACCTTGTCCTTCATCTACACTGTGAACTCCATTCATCATATTGTTCAGCTTGCCCAGCAAACCCCAGCTTTGGATTGCTTGCATCATCCACTGCCTTTGCTCCTATGCAATGCTGCTGAATAAAGCTAGAAAAAATCATGCAATCAAGTTCACTAAGGTCAAATATGCCTACCTCTTTGGGGACTCTCCCTGCAATAGGGCAATCCATTTAGATCTCCACAACTGACTCATCCACCTTACCACAATGGCTTTTCCACATTTTTCATAACTGTCATGGCTTCGCCATTCCCACTATCTCAGTTAAGATCTTTGTCTTATATTTTGCTGGAAAACAAGCTCCCTCTTAAGCCCTTGTTCATGTCTCCTCCTCTAGCCATCTCATATAATGAAGTAACCCTTCTACTTACCAGGTGAAACCCCACTCATGCACAAGTGCTCCCATGTCATCCCATCTCCATAGATTGTCCCTAATTATCTCTATTCTGTCACTTATTTTCAATTTCTGTGATTATTAACTCATCTCACTTGATCCATCCATCTCTGCTATTGTCCCATATCTCTCCTCCCCTTTGTGACTAAAGCCCTGGATAAAGACATCTATAATAGGTGTGTTCCTTTGCTTTCTTCTCACTCCCTATTTACATACTGGCTTCTGACTTCATTTTTCAACTGAAACTACTCTCTCCAAATATACTACTAATCTCTTACATGCCAAACCCAATGGACTTTTCTCAGTTCTCATCCTGAAAGTAATGAGCTCAGGAAGTCTACTTTGAAAGTTGGAGATGCAAGACTAGAGATCCTAGAAAGGGAGCTGGACAACTGGGAGCTAATAAGATCACCAAATGAAACAGTATAGAAGAGGGTCCAAGACAGAGGTCTATGTCATGGATGACCTGAAAATACACAAAGAAGTCTGAGAAACCATCAAAAAGGTAGGAGAAGAACCAGGAAGGAGAAGTGTCATGAAAATCTAGAGCCCAAGCAGGGTCAAATGCCTCCAATTCAGAAATGCAATAGGGTCAGAGTCTGTCACTGCCACAGAATCCTAGTTCATCCACTAAAGCTGGAGAGATGAGTAAATAAAAAGAAATGCCATCCAAAATAAAAAAGTATTGCCTTATTCAGTACCATGTCAATCAAACTATCAAAAATTATTTTACAAATTTAGAAAATATATTTATCTGGAGGAAGAAAATGTCAAGAATATCAAGGGAATTAATGAAAAAAAAGTGCAAAGGAACCAGATCTGAAACTACATTATAAAGAAGCAGTCATCAAACCTGACTGGTATTGACTAAGAAATAGAGACATGGACTAGGGGGATAGATTGGGTACAAAAGAAATAGTAGTAAATGACAATGGTAAACTATTGTTCGATAAACCCAAAGACTCAAGTTTCTGGGATAAGATCTAGTTATGTGACAAAAACTGCTGAGAAAACTGGAAAATAGCACAGCAAAAATTAGGCATAGACCCACATTTCACACCCAACACCAAAATAAAGTAGAAACAGATGCCAGATTTAGACATAAAGGGTGAAACCATAAGCCAATTAGGAGAACAAAGAATAATAGTCTATCTGTTAGATCTATGAAGAAGGGAAGAGTTTATGGCAAATCAAGAGATAGAGAACATTATAAATTGCAAATGAGTAATTTTGGCTACATTAAATTAAAAAGGTTTTGCATAAATAAAACCAATGCAACCAAGATTAGAAGGAATGCAGAAAACTGGAAAAAACTATTTTCACTGCTAATGTTTCTGATAAAGGACTCATTTCTAAAATATACAGAGAACTGAGTCAAATGTATAAAAATACAAGTCATTCTCCAATTAATAAATGGTCAAAGGAAAAAAAAATTAAATGGTCACAGGACATGCATTGGCAATATTTATATGAAAAAAGTCCATGTGAACACCTGGGGTGGGTATTCTAAACTTATGGATGTCATGTTTCCTTTGAGCTGCTTCAATTCTATCCTCCTCACAGAGTGCAGCCTCCCAATGATGAGGGCACGCCACGCTGGGCAATCCCTGTGCCAGTATCTACCATGTGGAACAATCAATGCTAAAGCTCTTCAATGAGACCTTCAGGGTGCCCCAGTATCTTCTGACCCCCTTGTGAGCACTTGCCCTGTGTGAGTTCTCCAAGTTTTTTTGGTCAAGCCTATGTCTGGCATTCTAACACCATGTCTAGTCCATTGAAGTTGCACTCTCTGTAGTCATGTTGAAATGCTAGGCAGTTTAGCTCGATAAAGGACCTCAGTGTCTGGTATCTTCTCCTGCCAGGAGAATCTTTCTAAGACAATTTAAATAGAAGCGATTCAGTTTCCTGGCATGGTGCTGGTAGACAGTCCAGGTTTCACAAGCATAGAGCAGTGAAGTCAACACAATGGCTCTGTAGACCTTCAGTTTGGTAGGCAGTCTAATACCTCTTCTCTCCCACGTTTTCTTTCCGGGTCTCACAAATCCTGATCTAGCTTTGACAATGCAATTGTCGATCTCACTGTCAATGTGTACCTCCTTGGAAAGGATACTGTCAAGGTAAGGGAACTTGTTCACAGAACTCAAAACTTCTCCATTTGCTGAAATAGATGGTTCCACAAATGGACAGTGTAGTGTTGGCTGATGGAGCACCTGGGTTTTCTTGGGGTTAATTGTTCCGACTAAAATTAGTACAACCAGCAGAGAACCAAGCCATACTTAATTGCATTTCAGTTTCAGAGGCTAGGGTGAGAGCACAATCATTTGGAAACAGAAGATCCTGAACCCAACATTCCCTCCACTTTGGTCTTGTCTTGTAGTCTTTTCAAGTTGAAGAATTTGCCATCAGTGCTGTAGCTGAGCTTGAGGCCATGTTCATCCTCACTGAAGATGTTTGATAACATGGCTGAAAACATCATGCTAAAAAGTATGGGAGCAAGTACACATCCATGTTTCACTTCATTGGTGACTGGGAAATCTCAAGAGCATTGTCCACTATCCAGAACTCAGGCAAGCACACTGTCATGAAATTCACCCACAATACTAATGAACTTCTCTAGGCAACCAATTTTGACATAATTTTCCATAAGCCCTCATGACTGATGGTATCAAAGGCCTTGACCAGATCTACAAACATTGTATACAATGAAATATGTGCCTGTTCCTGGCATTTTATCTTGAGTTGTTGGATAGCAAACACCATATTGACTGTTCTTCTATCCCTTCTGAAGCCACACTAACTCTGAGGGAGGTGACCATCTTCCAGGTGAAAGATCAGCCTATTAAGGACTCTGGCAAGAATCTTACCAGTAATGATTAAAAGAGAAATAACCCCTGTGATTGTCACAGGACAATCTAGTCCCTTTACCTTTATAGAGACTGACAGTGTAGGCATCCTTGAATTCTAGGGGTTCTAGGATTCTAGGAACCTCTTCATGCCATATAACCAGGAAATTTTCAGTCAGTTTTTGGATGAGCAATGGATCCCCTACATTGTAGATCTCAGCTGAAATAGAATCAGCACCAGGTGTTTTGCCACTTGAAAGGAGCCTAATGGCATTCAAAAACCTTTTCTTCAGTTGGAACTTTAGCTAGGAACTGATTGACTTCAACTTGAGGTAAATGGTCAATGACTTCTGCATTGATTGATGATGGCCTGTTAAGAACATTACGGAAATGTTCAGCCCATGGAGTTGAGAACTGATCCAATGATTCTAGAGAGCAATTTGGAACTATGTCCAAAGGGCAATCAAACCGTATATATCCTTTGATCTAATAATTATCACTACTGGGTCTATATCCCAGAGATCATAAAATAAGAAGAAAGATCCCTATGTACAAAAATATTTACAGCAGCTCTTTTTGTAGTGGCAAAGAACTGGAAATTGAGGGAATACCTATTAATGGGGAAATGGCTGAACAAGCTATGGTATATGAATATAACAGAGCACTATGGTTCTAAGAAATCATGAGTGGCCAGATTTCAGAAAAATCTGGAAAGACTTACATGAAGGATGCTGAGTGAAGTGAGCAGAACCAGGAGAACATTATACACATAATTAGCAACATTGTAAGATGATCAATTATTAAGGACACAGCTCCTCTCATCAGTTAAGTGATCAAGGACAATCCTTAGAGACCTGTTATAGAAAATGTCATCCATATCCAGAGGAAAAAACTATGGAGTGTGATGCAGAGCAAAACATACTTTGCTCATTTTTTAAAACTTATTTTATGTTTCTTTCTTTCTCATGATTTTTTTCATCTTAGTTCTAATTCTTCTTACATAACATAATTAATATGGAAATATGTTAAATACAATTGTACATGTATAATCTATATCAGATTGCTTGCTGCCATAGGGAGGAGGAAGGAAAGGGAGGGTGATAGAAAAATGTGGAAATCAAAAGCTTGCAAAAGGAACCTTTGCATGTAATTGTGAAAAAAAAATTTTAAGTTATTGCCAATCTAATACTATAAAAATTGTAAGCAAAAACTCAAAAGAAAAAATGGATTTTTCCAAAACAACATGACATTAAAAAAAACTAAACCAAAGTTCTTAAGAATTGGAAGGATAAGTTTAGAAGGGAAAAAAAAATAAAATTTACCCAAGAAAATGAATCTTTGAAAGTAGTATGGATGATGCATAAATTAATGACTCTATGAGATAACATGGAATATTAGAACAAAATCAAAAGATTGAAAAAAATAGAATTTAAAGACATCTTAATTAAAAACAACTGACCTAGAAAACAGCTCAAGGAAAGATAATGCAACAGTCACTGAACTCACTAAAAACTATAATTTAAAATAATTTTAGCCTGGACTTCATGAAATCATAAGTGAAAACTGCCCAGATCTATTAGAAATAGAGGGCAAAGTGAACATAGAATTCACTGATCATCCGCTGAAAGAAAATCCAGAAGAAAATACACCAAGGCCATAAGAACCAAACTCCAGAGTTTCTACATGAAAGGAAAAATAATGCAAGCATCCAGAAGGAAGCAGTTCAAATGTCAAGGACCCACAGTCAAGTTCCCACAAGACTTAACAGCTTTTACCAAACCCTAGAGGAAATCTTGGAATGCAATATTCCAAAAGATAAAAAAAGTTAGGTTTACAATTTAGAGTAACTTATTTTGAGAAGCGGAGTATAATCCTATGGGGAGAAATGAAGCTTTTGTTTTTTGTTTTTTGTTTGTTTTTTTTAGTTTTTTTCAAGGCAAATGGGGTTAAGTGGCTTGCCCAAGGCCACACAGCTAGGTAATTATTAAGTGTCTGAGACTGGATTTGAACCCAGGTACTCCTGACTCCAAGGCCCGTGCTTTATCCACTACCCCACTTAGCTGCCCCAAAAAATGAAGTTTTAAGGAAGCAGAGGACCATCTAGTATTACTAATGAAAAGGTCAGAGCCAAGTTAAGAGCTTTGAAATGCAAAGGTCCAGAAAAACTTTAAAAGGCAAACTTATTTGAGTAGTTGGGAAATGTATGATGATGGAGTGCTAACATTCTAATAAAGACAGGAGAAACACGTGTCTTTTCCTGAGCTTTAGGGAGTTTAATAAGAAAATGAGAAGTCTTGGGGATGAATTGGTTTTGTTCTCCACACTTAAAGAGGGAAAAGGAGGAATACAATAGTGTGGAAAAGAGAAAGAAGATGGAATTTGCTACATCTCATAACTAAGGTATGTAACAAAACCCAAGGAGAAGAGAAAGAAAAAATATTCAGGAGCTTCCCTAACAAGATACATATGGACTATATGACTACAATTACAAAATACTCTTTATAAATGAATATCTAAATAAATTGAAGAGAAATGAACTGTTCAAGGTTAGGACAAACCAATGTAATAATAATACTCCATAGATTTACTTATTCAATGCCATACTAAACAAATTATCAAAAAGTTACTTTATAGAGCTAAGGAAAAACTGAACTGGAGAATGAGAAGATCAAGAATCTCAAGAATAATGAAAAAAGTGGAAAGGAAGGAGGCCTAGAAGTATCATATCTCAAACTATATTATAAAGCAATGATGATTAAAACTATATGGTAGGGGCCAAGATGGTGACAAGAAAGGATCGTGTCTTAGGCACTGTCTCATAAAACTCATAAGCTAAGGACTCTAACTAAACTTTCGAGAGACAGAAACCACAGAGGGACCCAGTGAGGCAGTTCTCCTACTCAAGGTAACCTGGAAAAGAGCAGAAAGGCTCTGCTCCCTGGGGTCAGAGGGGCGGCCTGATGGAGGGGTGGCCTGCCAGAGCAAAAGAACTACAGCCTCCCCGAGGCAGCCCCAGGGCGCTGGGAGCTGTGGCTCACAGCAGTGGGGGAGTCTCCTGAGCTACACCCTGGGGAGCACTGGGCACAAAGTTGGGGAACAGCGGGGGACCTCTGCCAGAGTGAGCACGTGGAGCCCAGCCCTCAGGGCACACAGTGAGCAAATTGGTCTTTCGGCAGCCCAGATCTAGGAACAGAAGCAGGTGGAGTGGGTAAGCAGGTGCCCCCAGGGCATGAGCCCATTGAACCTAGGGAGGGAAGAGAGAGACTGCCAAGCTCTGTCCTCTGCCCCTGGAACAGGACTCTGGGGCTCTGACCACATTCAGATCCTGATCACAGTCTAGCCCCCCCCGCCCCACCTCAGCCCTGTGGCAGAGGGGGGCACATATGGTCATTCACAGACCAGGAAGGAGGACAGAGCCTCATACACTGAGACCCTTGTGGGAGTGTCCCAAAAGCTCAGGAAGCACCCTCAAACCAGGCTCAGACTGGGAAAATGAGCAAGCAGAGAAACAAGAGGAACACCATTGAGAAATATTTTGCAAATGAACCCAAGAAGGATCAAAATACTCAGTCTGAAAATGAGGAAGCACAAGCTCCTGCATCTAAAGACTCCAAGAAAAACAGAAATTGGGCTCAGGCTATGACAGAGCTCAAAAAAGACTTTGAAAATCAAATGAAGAAGTTAGAAGAAAAACTAGGAAAAGAAATGAGAGATGTAGGAAAAACATGAAAATGAAGTCAGCAGCTTAGTTAAGGAAATCCAAAAAAATGCTGAAGAAAATAGCATGCTAAAAAACAGCTTAGGTCAAATGGATAAAACAGTTCAAAAAGTTATGGAGGAGAAGAATTCTTTAAAAAGCAAAATGGGTCAGATGGAAAAAGAGATAAGAAAACTCTCTGAGGAGAACAAATCCTTCAGACAAAAAATAGAATTCAGGGAGATTGATGAATTTACCAGAAATCAGGAATCAATACTTCAAAACCAAAAACATGAAAAATTAGAAGAAAATGTGAAATATCTCATTAAAAAAACTGATATGGAAAACAGACTTAGGAAAGATAATTTTAAAATTATTGGAATACCTGAAAGTCATGATCAGGAAAAGAGCCTTGACATCATTTTCAAAGAATTACTACAGGAAAATTGCCCTAATATTCTAGAAGCAGAGGGCAAAATAGAAATGGAGAGAATCCACCAATCCCCCTGAGAAAGAGATCCCAAAAATCCAACCCCTAGGAATATTATAGCCAAGTTCCAGAACTCCCAAGTCAAAGAGAAAATATTAAAAGCAGCCAGAAGGACATAGTTCAAATATCGTGAAGCTGCAATTAGGATCACACAGGACTTAGCAGCAACTACATTGGAAGCTCGTAGGGCTTGGAATACAATATACCAGAAGGCAAGAGCTTAGAATGCAACCGAGAATCAACTACCCAGCAAGGCTGAATATCCTCTTCCAGGGAAAAAGATGGACTTTCAATGAACCAGGGGAATTTCAAATGTTCCTGTTGGAATGGCCAGAGCTGAACAGGAGGTTTGATCTTCAGATACAGGACTCAGGTGAAGCATAGAGATTGGAGGAGAAGGGGAAAATATGAGGGACTTGATGATGATGAACTGCATGTATTCCTGCATAGAAAAATGACACTGACAATACTCATATGAACCTTCTCAGTTAATAGAGCAGGTAGAAGGAGCTTTTAAAGTTGAAGCACAGGAGAAACCTGAATTTGAAGATAAAATATGGTGTAAAAATGGAGTCAATAGAAAAAAAGGGAAATGTAATGGGAGAAAGAAAAAGGAGAGGGGGAATAGGCCAAGATATTTCATGTAAGATTTTTCTTTATTACAATGAGCTATTGCAATGATATGGAAGGGGGCAAGGGGGAATGAGGGAAACTTTACTCTCATCAGAGGTGGCTAGGAGAGGAAACAGCATATATACTCAATGGGGTATAGACATCTGGAGTAAGAAGGAGAGAAGGGGGACTGGGGGGAAGCGGGGAATGTGAGTGACGGAGGAGAGGATGGACCATGGTGGGAGAGTGGTCAGATGTAACACATTTTCTTTTTTACTTCTTGCAAGGGGCTGGGATTGGATGGGCTGTCCAGGACCATAGGGCCAGGTGGATGCTGGGCCTAAGGAGTGATAGGGGGCCTTGGGGCCTCTTGGCCCCAGGACCAGGGAGCTGTCTGCTGTGCCACTCAGCTACACTATAGCAGAGTCAGAGTGAAAGGAGAGAGAATATATAGTAAATGGTAGTGGAGAAATACAAAAGGAGGGAGTTGCAATCAGCAATGGCAATGGTGGAAAAATATGGAAGTAACTTTTGCCATGGACTTATCATAAAGAATGTGATCCACCCATGACAGAGTTGGTGTTGAAACAAGGACTGAAGCACATTTTTTATTATTATTATTTGGGGGGGGGTACAGGGCAAATGGGGCTGGGTGGCCTGCCTGGGGCCACATAGCAGGGTGATCTTTGGTTATCTGGGGCCGGATTTGGACCCAGGTGCTCCCGGCTCAAGGGCCAATGCTCTGTCCGCCACCCAGCCACTCCTACTATTATTACTATTTTATTTTATTTTGGTTTTTTTGTTTTTTTTTTTTTTTTTTTTTTGGTTTTTGCAGGGCAGTGGGTTCGGGTAGCTTGCAAGTCACACGGCTGGGTGATTGTTGCATCTACGGGGCTGGATGTGGGCTTGGGTACTTGTGGCTCCAGGACTGGTGCTCCATCCATTGCACCACCTGGCCATACCTACAATTATTACTATTATTTTTTTTAATTTTAATTTTTTTCTCTCCCCTTTACTTTATTGCTCAAGCAAGTCTATATTTGTGGGGGGAGGGGGTATTTTGTTTACAATTAAGAATATTTTATTAATGTAAAAAAACATTATTTGTACAAAATGAGAATAAATATAAAAAAATTATATGGTATTTGTGTGGGATAAAAATGCACTTAAAAAAATATAGACTCCTTTGAGCTAAAAAAAAAAAGCTTTTATCGAGAAAAGGGCAGAATCCAAGTCTCACAAAGGTAGTGAAGATCAAGGAGCTGTTCCGAATTGACAGTCAAGCAAGATCACATGGCCCGATGTGATCTCTTCCTCCTCCTCCCTATCGTCTCTCTTTGTCAACTCAATGGTTAGTCTTCAGAGTTACATTCTACTTGTGAAAATCTACCCCAGCAACAAAGAAAAGAATGAAAGGTTTTCATAAAATATTACCTCACCATCCAGATGGTAAGAATAACCTTCAAGATTATAACTATCTTATTGAAGTAATGTAACTTGTCTTGGAATGCAAGGTCTAGGAACAGTCTACTTATCATCAAACAAGAGGAAGGCAAGGTTTTTCTCATGGGAAAGTCTACTATCCTCCTAATAGCCAATAAAAGTAGTCTTATCAAAAGTGAGGAGAGTGAACCACTTGATTGGAATACAAGGGGCTTTCTTCTAGAAATAGTTTAAGAATAATAGCTGTTCTTTAATATTTCTTAAGGCTTAGAGGACTTCACTGGGAATATTAACCCTGAAATGGTTTTATTGAGAATATTGCACTCAGTCTTGATTAAAAATAAAGATCAATGAAACAAATTAGGTAGTTGACATCCAGAAACATACAAACAAACCAGTATAATGTTTGATAAACCCTCAAACTTCACTAAACTGGGGATAAGGCATTATTAGACAAAAATTGCTGGGAACTTGGAAAATGGTCTGAAATTATCTTGATACCAACAATTTCTCAATTGTGGCAGAGTATGCTACAAAAAGGTCCAAGTGAATACATCTTATATATAAAAAGTCATATCATAAACAAATTGTAGGATCAGAAAAAGAGATACTTTTCACAGCTATGAATAAGGAAAAACTTCTTGACCAATCAATGGAGATAGAGGATCACAAAAAATAAAAATGAACAATCCTAATTTATAAGATTGAAAACGCTCTGCATAAAATGCATAGATTGATGCAGTTAAATGAAAGAGTAAACAGAAAAAAATGAAATAGTAAATAGAAAAAAAATCTTTACAGTGAGTTTCTGATAAAAGTTTGATATTCAAGAAATTCAAATATATTAAGAACAAGTTATTAAAGATAAATGTCAAATGATATGAAGTCAAGTTGCAAAATAAGACAAGCCACTAGTTAACTACATGGGGAAAAAAATGTTTCAAATACAAATTAAAACTCAGAGATTCTAACTTACATCCACCAGATTGTCAGACAAAAAAAAAAAAGGAAATGGTTTGTTGGAGGGCAGAAACTCCAATGTGCTGCTTGCTGGTAGAGCTGTAAATTGGTCTAGCCATTTTGGGAAGTAATTTGGAATTATATCCTCCAAATCAACAACTGATGCCTACTTTTTTTTTTTTAAGGTTTTTGCAAGGCAATGGGGTTAAGTGGCTTGCCCAAAGCCACACACAGCTAGGTAATTATTAAGTGTCTGAGGCCAGACTTGAACTCAGGTCCTCCTGACTCCAGGGCTGGTGCTCTATCCACTGTGCCACCTAGCCACACCCTGATGCCTACTCTTTGGCTTAGTAATACCACTACACTATATACTCTAAGATATTAAAGAATCCATCCATACAAAGATTTTTATAGCAGCATTTTTTTGTTGAAGCAAGGAAACAGAAACTAAGGAAATGACCACCAACCAGGGAATGGCTGAATAAATCATGGTATGTGAATACAATGAAATATTGTGCTTCAGGAAATGATAGAAGGTATGGATTCAGAAAAACAGGGTAAGTGGGGTAAGTGAACAAGACCAAGAGAACAATTCTATTACCACACTGTTACAAAGGATATTTTGAAAGACCTAAGAACTCTGATTAATGCAATAACTAACTAACCCTGCAGATGACTGATGATTAAACCCGATATCCACCTCTAACACAGGTAATGGACTCTGGTGCTGAAGCATACATACATTTATCTACTGAATGAATTGTGCTGCTATATGATGCTTATTTGCTCAGGGAAGGGTTTGGTGGGGGGTGAGGGGGAGACATTAGTGCTAGTAATGCTTCACTATATCAACCCACCAAAAAAAACATCACTGAAGCATTTCATGTACATATGTACATGCACAGAAGAAAACTGGTCAGAAGGAAACCAAGACAATTTAGAAAACAAGAAATTAATTATATAAAGAAAATAAGATGAAATAGAGATTCAGTTTCATTTATGAATTCCTTTTTCTGTTCTTTGAATTTCAGAATGTTCAAACTTAATTGACTGTGTGACCCTGGGAAAATCACTTACTTTCTGCCTATCTGTTTCCTCATCTGCAAAATGGGTTTAATAATAGCACCTACCTTCTAGGGTTGTGTGAGGATTAAGATTTGTAAAGAATTTATCATGGGCAGCAAGGTGGTACAGAGGATAAAGTGCTGGGTCTGGAGTCAGGAAGACTCTCAAGTTCAAATATGGCCTCAGACATTTACAAGTAGTATGACTCTAGGCAAGTCACTTTACCTTGCCTGCCTCAGTTTCCTCATCTGTAAAATGAGCTGGAGAACGAAATAGCAAACCCCAAATGAATTCATGAAAAAATGGATATGATGAACAATAACAAGGTTCATGCATGTTGGTCCAGGTGAGAATAACAAGACTAGTCCATTTAAAAAATATTACACACATCTGCAAAACACAGGTTTTCAAACTTGAAAAGGAATACCAAGACCAAAATGAAAAGCGGTCCCTGTCCTTGTGGAGCTTCTGTTCTATCACAGGATGCCAATAAGTCAATCCTGGGGACAATTGGAGAAGAGATGACTTAAGAGTTTGGGAATTAAGAAGAGCCCCCTGGAGGAGGTGGCTCAGTGAAGATCCACTGAACTTGGTAGCCAAGGATTAAAAGGCGCCCCCAACATGAGGTGAGTGCAATACTGGCATGGGAGGAATACCTCCCCTCAAGCTTACTCTCTACAACTAACCCATTTATAAAAACATAAATGTGAGATAATTTGAGACACAGCACTTAAATGGGGGGTCACAACAGGGTTTATGGTCACCTGAATTGAAGTTTGAAATAAGCCATGGCAAAAGTAGAGGTACATCCCAGGGCATGTGGGACAGGCTGGCTGGTCCTGCGAAGGTAGGAAGAACAAAGTTTACTTGTGGTTAATAGCAACAAGGGAGACTGGAATCTGAGAATGTGTGCAGGTTTGGAGTCTGATTGTGAAGAGAATTAAAGGCCAAGCTTAGAAGGGTGCTGCTGACTCCTCTCCCTACTTCAGATCTGTGACCACTTCCCTATAAAGGTGATCATCTGGAATAAAAAAAAAAAGCTTAATTTGGAAGGGTGAGCCTTAAGACCAGAGAATGACATACATTCATTTATTGAACTAATACTTAATGCCAATCTGGGGAGCTGGGATCCCAAAGATTCCCATCTTCAAGTTTGCAATGAGGTTGGGAAGTCCTTCAGATTATAAAGACAAGAGTTCATTTCTGGGGAACAAAATCTTTAGAGGTAGCACTAAAGTTGGTCCTTGGGAGGTAACTCTTTTTGAGTTAAGACAAAACCCAAGATAGCAGGATTAGAATGGGTTTTACCAGCTATTGGTAATGGCAAATACAAGAGATCCAATCACAATGGTGCTTTAGGGAAATACTCATTAGGGGTACATGAAGGAGTTGACAGACTGGAAGGAGTCTCAAGAATTTGGAAACATTGCTTTGAGAGATTAAAGAACTAGATAGATTTTGTAGTAGATTATCTGTAGTAGAATACATGAGCTGCTGAAGGTTACAATTCCCTTTATTTTTCTGAGGTTGAATGAGTAGGAAGTGGGGTAATTTGCATGTTATCCAGGGTAATCCATTCAAGAGGATATGACTAGCAGGTGGCTGCACATTACAAGACAGGAATACAGAAACTGAGAGGGAGGGTACAGATGCAAACTTAAGATCCTACCCAGAGAAGTGATAAAAGCTTAGGAGTGGAGAACTACCAGAAAGGATACAAGAAATAAATACTTAACAGGAACTTTAGAAACACTACAAGGTTGTAAAAGAAAGACCATCAAGAGGCAGAAGTCAGCCTCAAAGAGATATTTCATCACACCCCCTTATCTTACAAAGATTATAAAGGGCCGGAGAGAAGTGATCAACTTTGTGGTTTACCTGTAGCATGAGCCCAGAGATCCAGTTAAAGCACAAGTACCAACCAACACAAGTTGTGAAAACATAACGGAAAGACCTTATGATTCAGGTGTCACCTAATCATCAAATCCTTTCTCCAGTGTTTCAATAGTCATGTTCTGGGAAAGGCCATGGCAACAACTCAAATCAATCCTTGTTTTTGGTGGAGAATCTGATATCCCAGAGTAGAAAAGTGAATTGATCTTAGAGTCCAGGTCTCCAGATTATTCAATCTGGTATACTTTCCAGTAAAACAAAGTGTTTTTAGTCATACCACCAAGTTGAAGTGGGGCAAGTAAGATGTTGGAACTTAATCAAAGTGTTATATGCTTAACATGAACTGCTGATACCAATATTCTGAACAAAGTATTAGCTAGGGGATTATACACTGAAGAATCATCAGCACAGATGATGAAGAGATAGCAATGCACACCTCAGGAAGCTGAAAACCACTGCTAATGTTTGATTACCAAACCCAGGATTCACAGAAAATAGAAAAATATTTAAGAACAATCCAAGCCAAACTGTATCCAGCTTTATTAAAGATACTTTTCATAAACAATCATGGTAATTCAGGCAGGACATGGGCTACGATCTGCAACAGTATACAACAACTTTCAAACTCCCCTCCTCCATGGACTACCAAAACATAAAGTCACTATAAAACCCAATGAAGAGTCTTTATTTTATACTTTAAACAGGGAAAGTTTAGAGTGAGGGTGGACACTTTCACATTGAGCCTATGTTGTTTAACAACTTTTCACGAGCCTACCCTGACTTTTGAGGAAATGAAAACTGCAGAATTCTTAATTGGAAAAGATCCCCAATATGAAAGGAACTTCGGCTCTTTTGGGGAGGCCTCCTCGGGGCCATAATTCAAGTCCAGATTAGCTGAAAGACTGGTATCAAACACAATTAATTTGGGGGTAGGGAAAGGAGAGAAAAAGGGGCAGATCCTGATAGGCCCCTAGGTTTAGAGGAGTCAAGTTGATGCTTATGGCAGACAGGGAAGAAGTACAAATTTTTGAAGTTATCCATTGAGGGTATCAGTGATCTTATCTATGTATCTGGGGTAAGTGTGAACCTCCTCTTGGTATTCAAGAGAAGTCCTCTCAAAAACTAGGAGGGGAAAAACACCCCACCTATTTCAACCCAGCTTCTGAAACATCCTATCTGTAACATCTGCCCCATCCCCTCAAAACAACAACAAAGCGTTCTGTGTGCTAACAACATAGCTTAAAAAAAAAGTAAAACAAAATTCTGCATTTTTATAAAACTTGATAAAAAATAGTATTTCAAACTGTACAGTCACCAGAAGTACACAGTTATCAAAAATTCACACAATTCACTTGGCATCTCCAGCACCTTCAGCTTTCTGTGCCTGTAAGAAAAAGAAAACAACTATCAATACTGAGGATGGGCATGATGGGCAGCCAGGTCCACAGCAGATCTGAGTAAGAGCTCTGTCTAGGCACTACACCTCACTGTATGCCCCCAGGCAGACCTCTGCCCTTGTCTCATGAGTAAGTCCAACTCTATGATGGGAATTGTTTGTTACCTCCCTCACAGGACTTCTGTGGAAAAAAAAATACGTTTTTCAAATGACAAAAAAGCCCTACATTTATAAAGACATATATATACATATATGTGTGTATATATGTACACATATTCATATTATACATACATATACATATACATATATATACACACTCAAACGATCTTAAAGAGTATTTGCCTAATCGTGAATCTTGCCTGAAACCTATTATTCTATTCCTTTTAGTGTTTTTTCTTCCCTCCCATGAACCAGGTTTCCAATTTTTAGTTAAGAAGCATTGTTAAGTTATTTTAAAAGAGATTGACTGTTGTTCTATAAAAGTCAACAAAGGGGAACTATATGACCTTGGACAAGTCACAGCCATAGAATTAGAACTATAAGGGACCTTCTTCAAGATCTAGTCTACTCCCCTCATTTTAGAGAGGAGGAAACTGAGGCCCAGAAAGGGAAAGTGTGCCTTGCCCAAGGTTCCCCCAAGTTGCAACTCCTCTCCCTGGGTCTCAGTTTCTTCATCTGTAAAATGGTGTTAGACTAGATGTTATTTTTGTGTCCTTTCTGGCTCTTAACATTTTACCATTTTATGAGTGGTGCTTCTGGAGTGGAGGGCAAAAATTTACGAGGTGCATGCAATCAATATTCTCAGCAGTCTTTGGGACAACTGGCAACACATGGCAGTGAAGGAGCAAATTTCTTATTGCAACTTAAAACGTCAGTTCAGTGAATTCCTGCTTTAAAATGGGCAGAAGGAAAAACTGCATTAACTGGAGGATACATAAATGGTTCAGATCCCAATGAGATTAGGTTGCTGCCATTAAATGGAATAGACAGTCTCTGAGGTTGCAGTAACTGGCTGAACAAGGAATACTTTACCTGGTCTGTTTTGGCATCTCCATTCTCTGCAGGGTTGTTCCCATCCTTACCGGAGTCAGCCTTTCCCTTTTTCCCTTTGGGTAACTTCTCTCCCTTCTAGAAAGAAAAGAAGATTTTTGGTAACACCCATTATTAACAATTCATAAGACGTCTGAAAAAAGCTCACCACTGATATAAGGACTAGGGCTTCTATGTAATACATGAAAATGAAATCTCCTGTTTAATCTTTCATAATAGCCTTGATATTTCAGTATAGCATAAGAAATGGTGTGAGAGAACCTGTTCTATCCTTTGCTAGTTCTGTGACCCTAGCCAAGTTCTTTAAATGGGGATAATACTTGGTGTGATGTAAATGTAAACTATTACTACAAATTCCATCAAGGCAGTGCTAATCGTATTTATCAGTTACCTTCCCAAGCACAGTGCCCACAAACCTTAAACACTAGTTGAATATGTTGCAATATTATCACAAAGCTCTTCATCAACTTAAGTATGTGGCTATTTAAATATGTAAATGAATCAGACAACACTGGTCAAGACTTTGACAAAAATTCTGCTGATGAGGAAAACGACAAGAGAACCAGTTTTACAAACTTCTTTTTATGAAAGATGTCAAGAACACAGTGAACATCTAAGAATCTGGCCTCAAATTTCATGTGGGAAATGAAGTCGGGCTGGGCAAGTTCCTTCCACTTACAATATCTCTCGATTCCCTTTCCTCCCCTCCCTTCCCCAACAGCTCCCCCGACTTACCTTTGCAGGTGCCTTTTTGGGTTTGGGCTCTGGCTTCGGAGGAGCAGGTTTCTAATGTCAAAATGGGAAGAAAAACGGGTCTAAAATTCAACTTGCACTACAGACTACCGAGAACGGCCAGGTTCGCGCTCTCGTTCGGAACCTCCGGCCCCTGGGGCGCCCCCCGCCTCTCAGGCCCGAAGGGGGGCTGCGGACCCCCGGGGCCCGCGAGCTCGGCCTCCTCGGCTCTCGGCCCGGGGAAGGGAGCGAGAAGCAGTACTTACGGCGGACAACCGCGCGGATCTCCTCTGTGGCTGGAGAGAGAAGGGGACACAGTCAGGGCGGCCCGGCCCGGCCCCGCGGCGCCGCGGTGACCTTCGCGGCCGGGGGCGGAGCCGCCAGTGCCCCCGGGCCCGGGCCCCCCCGCCCCGCCCCCGGCCCGCTCGCGGGGAGGAGACTAACTTACTTCGTCCTTCACCTTGGTCTTGTCCCCCTTAGCATCTCCTTCGGCCTGTGGGGAGGGCGGGGACAGGCGTTAGCGGGGCGGGGGCTCCCGGGCGCCCCCAGGGGCCGCCAGGCCCGGGTGTCTCGGGCAGGAGCAACAGCTGCGGCCGGTGCGAACCCCCCCCCCCGCCCCGTGGAGGGGCGGGGCCCGGCGCCCGTTTCCATGGCACCCGGCGAGCGCGCAGCGCGCCTGGCGCCGGGGGAGGGGAGTCGGAGCGCAGAAGAGCCCCCCGGCGCGCGCCGGCGCGGGGCTGGGGCGCGGGCCGGGGGGCGTGGGCGGGCGCGGGCCGGGGGGCGTGGGCGGGCCCGCGCTGCGTGCGTCCCACGCCGGCCCCGCCGCGCCGCCGCTCCGCGCCCAGGGGAGGGGCGCACACGTGGTGCAGGCCCCGCCCCGCGGGCGGTTGGCCCCGCCCCCTCCCCGCCGCGCGGCGGTTTTTTGGCGGCAGCCCGCGCTCCCCGCCCCCTCCCTCCCCTCCCCCTCCCCTCCGGGCCCGCGCGCGCCTCGGCTTTCCCGCCCTCCGGGTTTGAATTGTCCGCCCGGAGGGGAGGGGGCTCGGCGCGCGGGGTCGCGCGGGCCCTGGCAGCGGGCGGGAGGAGGAGGAGGAGGAGGATGACAGGCCCCGGGGGGAAGCGGGATCAACAGCCGCCAACATGGCTCCTCCCGCCGCCGCGGCCCCTCCAATATGGCCTCTGCCGCCCGCAGGCGCAGGGCGCCGGGAGCGGGGAGGCCGTGCCGCGCCCGGCCCCGCGGCCTCCCGCGCCGGGCCCGCCCGCCCCCGGCCCCGAGGGGGAGCGGCGGCGGCGGCGGCGGCCCGGCCGGGGGCCCGCGCCACGTACCTTTCTCTTGGGCATGGCGGTGGCGGCGCAGGGGCAGGAGCGGCGGAGTCTGGCACGGGCTGCAGCGGCGGTGGCGGCCGGTCCGGAGGTCGCTCCTGTCTCCTCTTCCTCACACTGCTCGGGCTCCGGGGGGTTTATAAAGTTTTTATAGCGCTGGGAGCCCCGGACCGGTTAGAACCGGATTTCACCTCCCGCCGCCGCTCATTGGCCGAGCTGGGGTCACGTGGGCGGGGTTTAAACTCACCTCCTCGGAGGGGATGGGGCGAGCGGGGGGAGCGCGAGGCGACTGCGCGCGGCGCGGCGGGGGCGGGGGGCGCGGGGGGTGGGCCGGGCTCCCGCCCCCTGCCCGGGGCCCCAGCAGCCTCGCGTGCGCGCCGCGCCGGGGAGGGCCGAGGCCGGGCCGGGCCGGCGCCGCCGGACGCGCCGCCGCGGGGCCTCCGCGCCGCCGCGGCCCCGACACTCACCTGCGCGCCGGCCGCCTCCCCGCGGCACGGTGCGGGCCGGGCGCCGCCGAACCCGCCAGGCAGGCGGGGCGGGAGCTGTCCTTTCAGCACCCTCCTCCGGGCCGGAGGCCGCCCGCACCCCCGCGGCCCCGGCCCGGCCCGGCCCGGCCCCGGCCCGGCCCCGCAGGCGCAGCAAGCGCGCCGCTGGCTTCTTTTTCGCCCCCGGACGCGTTTTGTCCAACCTATCCTAAAACACAACTGCACAAAGAGCGTCGTGGGGGGACTCGAGGGACAGGAAGGCAAACGGGGGGCCGGGACTGAAAGGAAAAGAGCAGAGGGCGTGTTCCCGACTCCCACAAAGGGGACCCGGGAGTCCCGTAGGCAAGCCCTTCCGTTGCACTGGTCGCAAACAACTTGTACAGGTGAGACAGTTACTCCTTTTTAATATATTCGAAGCCCAGGAGACTACAGATGAATCAATGGGGAGAAAGAAGGATGAAGTTAGATTCCAGGGCGGGAGGGCCACTTTAGGTACCACCCAATCTCAAAGTCTAGAGTGGGGTGGGGGTGGGGGGCGCAGATCAACATTTTCTTGCAACTAAGGTGCTCTCGCAACGGTACAAATTCAAACCACCTGTGTTTTGCGTGTCCTGCTCCAGACTGGATCGGCGGGCTCTCTCCCTCCGAGCTCACCGCAGCATCCCAAGTGCCCTGGGGTGTAACTCCTCCTTGCTCCACCCCACACACCTTTCCCAAAGACTGAAGGCCAATTAAGGTTACCAGCTCCATTAATCACCTGGACCGTTCTCCCTCGTAACCCAAGTCAATCTTGACCAATTTAGGCAAGCTGAGAAACAAGACTTACGCTATCCTTCCTGTCAGTCAAGCTCATCTAGAGGCCAATTCTGTTCATTGCCTCCAGCCCCTTGTTCCCTCTTAATTGTAGGGCTCCAAATTATAGCATAATTCATGGCTCCCTAATTAAAGCTGTCAACAGCCCATCTTAAAGCTGAGAAATACATAGCACCTGCTCTCTGGGAGCCCTGTGCCAAGCCTAAGTCTGGGGGGGGGGGGGAAGGAGGAAGAGATAAAGGCTTATTTCAAGGGGAAGGTAGTGGCTAGAAGTCTTAATACTTCTGGGAGAAATGCTTAATTCCAAAAACTTTGATGACAGTAAAGACACTTGAGGGTCAAGTAAATGGGGGGAAAAACATCCTCTGACAGCACTGGGGAAAATAGTCTGTAATCTTCAAGAAGAGACAAGAGTGGCATCAGGATGGGATTACAGTCTCACAGCTTTTGCTGCTATCCCAAGCACCTGAAGTGGAGGAGCTCAAGCAAGACAGCCCTTTTCAAAGTCGAAAAGGGGCCCAGCTGGTAATCCTCTGAGCGGCTTTATGTCTTCATAGGGCAAGGAGAGAGAAAGGAAGGACATAGCCCTTGACCCTTCCCTCTGGCTCATACTGTGGGATTCACCCTATTAAGGCTGAAAGCAGAGAACTGCTACCAAGTGAAGCTTTTCTAAGATGGGTCAGAAATGAACTGTTTATCAATGGGGCCATTAATGTCAGAGGCAGGACTATGGGCAGCAGTATCAGTCATCAGGGAATAGGTGTCCTTGCTTGCTGGCCTTGGAAGTGTCAGATAAAATGAGACTCAGACAAATGGACATACTGGCTGCCCCAATTAGCCAAGTTAAGAGGACCAGCTCTGGTTGGGACAAGAGGCTGGCCCCATGACCCTGCCTAAGAAAAGCATGTGGGCTGAGTCAACAATAATAGGTAATTAGATTGTCATCTGCAGGCCTAGTTCCACCACTGGAGGAGTCCAGGTTTTCAGCAGAACAATCAGGGTTGCCTGACATGCTAGGAGTGGGGAAGATCCAATAGCAGAGCCCAGGTGAAAATGCTCATGGGGGGGGGAACAGATGGCTAGCTTTCTATCTTCTTACCACCACTCCTAAAACAGTCACTAGCTTTCTGCTGTCAAATCCGAAGTGAAAACCTGTTGTGAGGAAAATGGAGGCATGGAGGTAGCAGGATGGACAATATGGTAGTTAGCAATAATTTCTAGGGTAAGGAAGTGCTCTATATCCAAATAAACATTAAAAAGTACTGTACAGAGGGGAGAGATGACGTTTGTCAGACAAAAAAACAAAACAAAACAAAAACAACCTGGCCACCAGCAGCTCAGGAGGTGATTTTAGGACCTGATGCTCACCAAGTTGCCCACAGGTACCAAGATAGCTATAGGGTGCCACAAGGAAGACATTCACCCTCTGTCATCCCTAACCAACCCCTCTGTGGGGGCATCAATTGACAACAATCTATCTGGGCACACAGACCCAATCCCCACCACACCTATTCCCAGGAAATCTCATTATCAGAACCCAAGTTGACTCTCCTCAGGAATGGTAGAGTGAGCCTTTAGCCAGCCAACAGGAACACAAACAGGCCACCTGTCCTCTCATGCTGATGCTGTGCCCAGGCGTGCCAGCCACTCTTCACGTTTGTGCTCCAGGGCCTGCAGGAAGCTCTGGACACGTTCCTCCCGTGTTGATGAGCGTTTATGCAAGAGAATCCGCCGAAGTTGGCTGTCCCTGCTGGGTCCACAGCCTTCCTGAAGCAGTTGCTCTGTCACAGCAGCCTGGTCACTCTCCAGTTGTTGCCTCTTCCGTTCTTCCACATACATTTCTCTGGCCTTCTGCTGGACATAAGCAGGGGAAGGGGAGCATGCATAAGGTTCAAGCAGGGCAGAGGCATGAGGAGGGTGACTGTTCTGGACAACAAGGGCAAGAAGTGATACCTGGTTTTGGATTTAGGGTGACCTGGGAGATGGTGAAGCAGAGGGGGAAGATAAAGACAACTTCAAGAGACAGCTTAATGTCACCAGAGAAAACCTCCACGTACACACCCTTACACCTTGAAGGATATCAGCAGGGAGGCCCAAAAGGGAAGAGGGGAAGCACTCCACACCTTGGTTACTGAGGAGCCCACCAGCTCCCCTCTGCACCCCAATCCTGTCTCTGCCTATTCAATCCCAACTCATCCTTCAGGTACCACCAGGCAAAAGTTAAACAGCCCTACAAACTACTTGTCTTTCAAGGAGGCTGGAAGAAGATGCTGCATTACTGCTTTCTTTTACAGATTAAGGCCATGTTTGTCCTTCCTTATCCATGAAGACCATATCAGAGGCAATGCCATGACAGGCACATGAAATGGATTTGAAAGAGGGGGCGCTGCGCTAAGTCAGTCTCACTTTCTCCTCCAGAGACATCTCTGGGTCCAGTGGCCAGATATGAATCAGGACAACTGGAGATGGCCCTGGATGTGAGGTAATCCAGGTTAAATGACTTGCCCAAGGTCCTCCAGCTAGCCCGGAAGTCAGAAGGACTGAGTTCAAAGAACAGATTATAAGGCAGTAAGGTTCAGACAGTTTAGGAAACTTTTTCAGAATCAGTGTCAGTGGCTCTTCTTCTGACATCACATAATACTTCTATAAAGCTTCAACCTCCTAGTTCTTTCCTTTTTCTGAACTCTAGAATTATGTCATAGCTCTCTTGGACTACTCACTACATTATCTCCTCTACAAAACTATGAAAAACATTGGGGAGGGGGAGAGCTGTTGGGGAGAAGAAGAAATAGATATTAAGCACCTACTGTGGGCCAGCCACTATGTTGAGGGCCTTACCACAATCCTGGCTGAGCTCCACAACAACCTTGGGCATAGATGACAGAATTACTCTCATTCGACAGATAAGGAAACTGAGGCAAATAGGGCTAAGAAACTTGTTCAGGGTTACACAGCTAGAGTGTCTGAGGCTGGATTCAAACTCAAGTCTTCCTGCCACTAGGCCCTCTGTGCACTATGGCACAGCAACTGGAAGCTTCTCTCTCTTTTCCTTTCTCCTTCCCTCCCACCCTGACTTTCTTTCTTGCATCAAATCCCCTCCCCATAGGAGAGGCATCAAAAATACAGCTCAACAACACTCCTTAGTTCAGCTCTGTCTGATGTTAATGGGTTGCTAGTTTAATTTAAAAAAAAAAAAGAAATATACAGGGGCAGCTAGGTGATGCAGTGGATAGAGCACGGGTCCTGGAGTTAGAAGGACCTGAGTTCAAATCTTGCCTCAGACACTTAAAACTCACTTAGCTGAGTGACCTTGGGCAAGTCACTTAACTCCATTGCCTTGCAAAAATCAATAAATAAAATGGGAATGAAGAGCACCCCTCTCAAGAGGTCCATCTGAGAGGATCACAAGATATAAAATATGCAAACCTTAGTGTTCTACAAACTTTAAAGAGCTAAGAATGCCAGCTATCATCATCATCATCATCATCACCATCACTATTATCAAACAGCCAATGTTCTATACCAGAATCACTGATTTATAATTGAAAGAGACCTTAAAGGTCAGCTAGGTCAATATCTTTCTATTGTAAATAAGAAAACTCAGCTCTGTTGTGGATAGGTACTAAATAAATAACAAAATCAAAATTTTAAAAGTTCATTGCTCTTTTTCTTTTTTTTTTTTTAGGTTTTTGCAAGGCAAATGGGGTTAAGTAGCTTGCCCAAGGCCACACAGCTAGGTAATTATTAAGTGTCTGAGACCGGATTTGAACCCAGGGACTCCTGACTCCAGAGCTGGTGCTTTATCCACTGCACCACCTAGACACCCACATTGCTCTTTCAACTAAGCATGCAGCCAAGATTTCAGTCAAATCGGTCCTCTGGGCTAGTAGTTCAAATCCTTGCTGCTTTTCTGTCTCATTTGTAACATCATCCCATTGCAGCAGAATGGAAGTGAACTGAAGGGAGTGACTGTCTCATTTTTGGATTTATGTCCCCAGGGCCAATAGTGTCTAGCACATATAGGCACTTAGACATGTCTATCTGATTGATGGCTCCAAGTATTGATCGATTCATGACATTTACATAGAATCACAGGCTTTTAAAAAATGAATGGTCCTTAAAGGTCCACTAGTTCCACTGCCTCATTTTTTTTTTTTAGTTTTTGCAAGGCAATGGGGTTAAGTGACTTGCCCAAGACCACACAGCTAGGTAATTATTGTCTGAGGCCGCATTTGAACTCGGGTACTCCTGACTTCAGGGCCAGTGCTCTATCCACTAAACAACCTAGCCTCCCCCAACAATGCCTCATTTTTTAAGAGAAAAGGAAGCCCAGCAAAATCAGATCCCAGATGGGACAAGAGGCATTCCTTGAGCTGGGGAACCATTGGACTCAAGAGGACACACACAAAGGACCCTGCCTGGAGGTCTATTATCAGTTAAGCAAAGAGCCCAATGGCTCTCCCTCCTTCAAAAAGACCAGGATCCCAACCCAATTAGATCTAGCTTTGACACCAAGGTTTTACCAAGAAGGTCTTATCAGAACTCTTCGGTCACAGATCTTCCAAAGGTCGCTGAACTCTGAATCATGCTGGCTATTCTCCTCTTCATCCAAAGGAAGCAACATACATTGAATGCCAACCAACCAAAGATCAAGCATTTGCTACCTTCCTTTCTTCCCCCCAAGCAAAGGGCAGACATAAGATCTTATATCATACAGTACCCAACACGTACAGCAGGTGTGTGATAAATGTTTGCTGTGATCTTGCTTGCATCTACTCCATGAACTATATGATCGGCCTAATGCTTAGCACAGGAAAGAGGGCAGGGGAGGGAGATGATGCCTGTGTGAACCACATCATGTCTGAGGTATACAAGGTCTTGTTTAAGGGACATGGTCCAAAGTCAGATTAGTGCAGCCCCTTCACCTTCATGAATTAAGAAGAAAGGGCAGTATAAAAAGGGCACCGAGGAGATCGTGAAGGAGCTCAGGCTCCCAGCCAACTCTGATAGCTCCTGGCCCTAAGCATCAGAAATGTAAGCGATCTATCCCCTCTCATCTTGTCTTTGCTCAGTGTACCAAAAGATATTTGGTTAGGTGTTGACTGAGGCTGTTGAATGAGCTCAGCTTAAGTTCTGTTAAAGATCTCTTATCAATTAATCATATGGGCTCTGTTCTGAGTCCTCCTAATGAAATACAGAACAATGAAATACTAACTGGTGTAATTTCCCAGTGTATGCCCTTTTTACTTCCAAAGAGTTCTCATTTAAGGGCTGCAGCCTATTCGTATACTGAACATTTTCCTCCAAATGTAATAGGCAAGGCATAAAATTTAGAAATACATAGAATTACAAGTCAAGAAATCAGGTTCTGACCATGTTGTGCCACCAACATACTTTGTGACTGTGAGGAAAAAATATCTCCAACTCTCAGCTTGTTTACTCTTCCAGAAGATGAGGGGAGGAGCAGGAGTCAGTGATGTCCACACTGCCTCCACCAGATCTGAGTGTTGGGATTCTATATTTCCTGTTGGTTCCTCCACAAGTTTACAATACCTGATGAAGGATTACAAAGGATTACAAAGACTCCTCCTCCCTAGATCCTATCTCTGAAGGTGCTCCCAATCCTGTCCTTCCTGTGCCCATGGGCACCTTGTGGCTTTCTCACTGCTCACCTAGATGGCCCTGCAGACCTCCATTCAGGTTCCTGCCTCCTCCTGTGCACTGAGTTCAGAGATGTCTGCCCAGACAGCCCTTCTTGCTTCCTTCTGACCCCACTGAGGTCTGGCTAATCTCAAAGCCCAGCTCAAGTTCTGCTTTGTCGATGAAGCTCTTCCCGATCAATCAACCTACCTTGAAAATCATTTATCACTTAATTTCACTTTATAAATGAAGAAACTGAGGTCCAGATTAGAAAGGTTATTTTTCTATCTCACACCTCTCAGACTGGCCAATATGACAAGAAAGGACAATGATCAATGTTGGAAGGGATATGGAAAGTCTGGGACACTAATACTTTGTTGGTGGAGCTGTGAACTCATCCAGCCTTTCTAGAGAGAAATGTGAAATTATGCCCAAAGGGCAACAAAAATATGCATACCCTTTGATCCAGCAATACCACTACTGGGTCTATACCCTGAAGATATGATGAAAAAGGGTAAAAACATCACTTGTACAAAAATATTCATAGCATCCCTGTTTGTGGTGGCAAAGAATTGGAAATTGGGTAAATGTCCTTCAATTGGGGAATGGCTTAACAAACTGTGGTATATGTATATCATGGAACACTACTGTTCTATTAGAAACTAGAAGGATCTGCATGAATTGATGCTGAGCAAGATGAGCAGAACCAGAAGAACATTGTACACTCTAACAGCATCATGGGGGTGATAACCAACCTTGATGGACTTGATCATTCCATCAGTACAACAATCAGGGCCTATTTTGGGGTATCTGCGATGGAGAATACCATCTGTATCCAAAGAAAGAATTATGGAGTTTGAACAAAGACCATTACCTTTAATTTGGAAAACAAACAAACAAACCTATTATCTTATTATGTAATTCTGCTATCTCTTTTACTTTATTTTTCTTCCTTAAGGATATGATTTCTCTCTCATCACATTCAACTTAGGTCAATGTATACCGTGGAAACAATGTAAAGACTAACAAACTGCCTTCTTTGGGGGTGGGGGAAGATTGGGGAAAAATTGTAAAATTCAAAATAAATAAAATCTTAAAAGAATTTAAAAAGAAAAAGAAAGAAAGGTTATTTTTCCAAGGTTACACAGCTAGTCAATGAGACTTGGGAACAGAGCCCCTGGTTTCTCTCTTCCTCATATAATCTATACTATTTAAAGAGTGCACAAGTAAAAATAGCATCTTATTTTTCTTGGATTCAGGTATTATAGAGCACTTCATATTGTTCACTATCTTCTTATGGGCACAAGTCATTTCCTAACCAGATACAAAACCATTTCACAACTTATAAGCAGTAACAACTTATTATTTTTCTTGACATTGGAGGTAGAATTATGGTGATAGTGTCTTGGCTTGTTTCTAGCTCTGACAATAAAGAGATAACTCCTGATAAGTCAATTAACCTTTGTGTCTTGAATTTCCACTCTAAAATGGGGAGAGTATGGGATAGGCAGTGCAGGGTAACAGATAGAGGGCTAGCCTAGAATCTGGAAGATCTGTGTTCCAATCTTGCCTCTCCTTCAAAGTAGGGATATAATCATGAGCAGGCCCTCTAACATCTCACAGTTGTCAATCTGCCTTGTTAGAGGGAGTTTCCATACCACACCTTCCCTACAAGTATAAAATCATAGGTCTGGACCCAAAAAAATGCCTTAAAAGACCCTTTGTATCAATCACAGGCTTGTTGCAATAAGAACATCTTCGAAATATTAAAATGCTTTACACAAATGTGAGTTATCATTTTTGTTATTCTTACTATTATGATTGTTTTCTCTCTCCCCCCCTCAGTAATGATTATAATGATATAAAACTTTACATTTGTATCAGCCATTGCTGTTTCCCAAAGACAGCCCAGCAGGATGCCTGGAGGCCTGGACTTCCTTTAACACTGCTGTACTAGGTGTGAAAGCCAGGGCCAGGCAAATTGATAACCTTTCTCAGGCACCAGTCAGCTGCCTTCTGATTCCTAGGTTAAGATTCCTGCACTCAAACACCATATCCACAGTGTGACCATAAATATGCTCAATAAACATCTTAACTAATTAACTAACAGAGATCTTTTCAAGAACCTTTGGCCTTTACATGGTCAAGAACAAAATTATGGCCCTGGAAAGCCAATAGCCAACCCTTCCCCCATGCCCTACCTGAATCCTGTCAGGACACTTCAAAACTCTTGTGGTACACACACAAACCACAGTTCACTGTCCTCTCAGGGCAAGGTAATCTGGCCAAAGCTACTTGCAAATGCCAATATTGCCTTACTGGTTTTAAGGGGGAAAGATTTATTTCCAGATGTTGTTGCTCTTGGGAAACCTTACCAGGTGGTACCACAGTCCTGGTTTTCAAAGCAGGACTGATTAATGGATTACAATGTGTGCCAAACACCTGTAGGGTCCTGAACTGGGATAGGGGTAGAGGGAAAAATTTACAAGTAAAAAAACGCCTTGCAACAGCCAGAATGGTTACCACAAAGCCCCTGGCTTGATACACTCAAATGTGAATCCCATAGGCTTCCCTTATTCAAAGCCTAACTCTCCTTTTATTTTAGACACAATTCTAATGAAATTATCTAGTCTTTCCAGCCTAAAGCAGACATGGGAAGCAGCAAATCAGAAAAGATGTAGACTGGTGTTAAAGGGAGGCAGCATGACAGCAGGAGGATGACTTTTAAGTCATCAAGAAGGGTTAAATTATATACAGTGTATTCTGTTTAAGAAGGCAGAGAAAGGTATTTTAGGGCAATTTCATTTTTAAAATGTTAAGTTGTATTTAATGAAAAGGTTTGGCTCTTAAAGGGGGTAAGTGGAAATTCCCCTATATGGAATAGTTCAATCCCCTATGACATTCAATAAACGAACCATTACTTTCAGTTTGAAAGGAATGGTTATGAAATGCGTTGAAGGGCCCCAAGTTCTAATAATCTGGAGCTTATTGAGCAAGACCAAATCATCTTTAGACCAAGCAGAGTGATGTGTATTTTGACACTTTAGGGACTGTCTTTTTGGACCAAAGAGTTTGAATTACCCAGAAGCTATTCCAGAGGTACAGCAAATACAACTGCAAGGACTAGAAAGGCTGTAGTTTTGTTTGAGGATCATTGGCTGCTGTTGCTCTGCAGGATGCAGGCTTCCTCCACTGTTTGATAATCTCAGGGGACAGAGGGCCACAGGGCTGACAAGCCTTCTTTGTGAGGTCAAAAGGGTTCTGTGGAAAGAAGTCCTCCACTTCTTTCCCTCCCTTGCCTTTTACCCAGGCAGACTCTAGGCTCTTACCTGTAACATGCTGTGGTTCATCTGGAACTGCAAGATGGCTTCACAGAGGTTCCAGAAGGAGTACTCTGGCCAGAGAATGGGTTGAAACACCAGGCAAGAATGAGATGTCTAGCAGGGGTGGGCAGAGAAGGGAGAAGATAAAACACAGTTCAAGCATTCTGCCTACTGAGACCTCACTAGCCCTCCCTGGTGGCCCAAGCCCAAGAGGGAGGACACAGCTGAGGGCAGATGCACACCAGTGTGGTGGCTAGAATACCCCAATGTGTGTTAGACAAAAAGGCTTGGATACAATCTGGTCTCAGACACTTAATAATTACCTAGCTGTGTGGCCGTGGGCAAGCCACTTAACCCCATTTGCCTTGCAAAAAAACCTAACAATTTGGAGCGGCTAGGTGGCGCAGTGGATAAAGCACTGGCCCTGGTCAGAAGTACCAGGCTTCAAACAAAAAAATAAAAGGCTTGGATACAAATCCCATATATTTACTTACTTTGTGACTCTAGGCCAATCCCTTTACCTCTCTACCTTCACACCTGATCTGTAAAACAGGGACATTACTATTTATGAGGAAGCCAAGGCAGCTAGATACACAGTAGATGAAGAGATCCAGGAGATGTGGAATTCAAATTCCCACCTTGACTGGTTGTCATTCTTTATTCTTGAAGAGGACCCAAATGACATCACTATGTGGGAGACAAATTACAGCATCTGATTGTGGCTGATCAGACCACAAGGAGCTCAAATACTCTACCACAGGTTGGGGACAGATAGTCCATGTGAACACTTGGGGTGGGCACTCTGGACTTGTGCATCTCATGTTTCCTTTGAGCTGCTTCCATTCTGCTTTGATCACAAAGCACAGCACTCTCTGAAGAGGACAAGTCACGCTGGGTGGTCCTGTGCACATCTCATAATTGATTCCAAAGTTCTTTAGAGACCATGAGTGTCCGTGTGTCACTTTTTCTGACTGCTGCTTGCACTGCATTCTCCATATCATAGTCTTTTTGGCAAGCATACATGACAGACACCTACTACTAGCTGGGTGACTTCAAGCAACTGGCAATGCCTGCCTCAGTTTCCTTATCTGTAAAATGAGCATACCAACAGGAACTCCCTTTCAGAGCTGTGTGAGAATCCAATGACATAATACTGCCAAGTTTAGCAGCAAGTAAACTTGCTAACCACTTCAAAGTCAGACAGGGGGCAGCTAGGTGGTGCAGCGAATAGAGCACCGGCCTTGCAGTCAGGAGTACCTGGGTTCAAATCCGGCCTCAGACACTTAATAATTACCTAGCCTTGTGGCCTTGGGCAAGCCACTTAACCCCATTGCCTTGAAAAATCTAAAAAAAAAAAAAGTTAAACAGGATCCCCTCTGGTTTCTTGAGTGGGATTCACAGTCCCCAGGCGTGGCTCCATGACATGCAGTAATGGAACTTTTCTGCTCAGGGGGAGTCAATCTCATTAGACAGTTCTGTTCCTTCTTGGACTGAGCCACAAACTGGCCACACTTCCCTTGACTGGGCAGAGTTCTGCCCTCCTCCACAGGAAAGCTCTTCAAAACCTCTGGAAAACAGTGGTCATCTTTTTTGTTTCGTCTTGAGGTCAAATCCACCTCCTCCCTTTTTTGCTCTTCTGGACTCTCCCACTTGTTAGCCCTACTTTATAAACATGATGGCTATTCTGCCTGAAGATGGGGGCCCAGATGGGGTTTGACCAGCACCGAGCCTCGTGGGCCTTTTACTTCTATTAAGGCAGCTCAAGACTGCATTAGTTTATGACATGGTCTTTTCATCATAGCCTGTGGCCAATGATTCCCATCCCACCCCCCTGCTTTTTTCACTTGACCTGTTGCCAAGCAGGCTTATCCTACAGCTTGTACTTTGTTTTATGGCTAATCTATTATGTTGACAAGTTCCATCCCCCTCAGTGTCCAGCTGTGTATGTGAGCAATAGTTCTATAGTCAAAAAGAAATTATTTCCACTGACAACAGTTAATAAGAATAAAGCTGAGTTTGCATAGATGTGGTCTCTTTCATAGGCTCTGACCCTAATATTTCCAAGATGCCATTTGGTGAAAACATCACACTCTCTCAGAATCTGAGAAGTAGGGTTGAAATCCCTCCTTCCTATGCTTATTCTAGCTATGCCTATTACTTAAACTCATTGGGTCTGATTGTCATCTTTTGAAATGGGGAGTTGGCTAACTTTGGAGTATCTGTGATGGAGAATACTCTCTGTATCCAGAGAAAGAATTATGGAGTATGAACAAAGACCAAAGATTATTACCTTTAATTAAAAAAAAAACCCATTATGTTATTATATAATTTTGCTATCTCTTATATTTTATTTTTCTTCCTTAAGGATATGATTTTTCAACACATTCAATTTAGATCAGTGTATAGCATGGAAACAATGTAAAGTCTAACAGACTGCCTTTAATGGGGGGTTGGGGGATGTAAGTGAGATTAGGGGAAAAAATTGTAAAATTCAAAAATAAATAAATTAATTAAAAAAGAAATGAAGAGTTGGCTCCCTATGTCCCTTCAGACTCTAAATCAATGATCCTAAGACCATCAAGAGGCAGCTTTCATTTTCTTCCTTGTGACTTCAGTTGCATGCCCCAAAACAACACTGGAAGACTCAAAGGTACAAGGGAGAAGAGGAATAGGACCCTCACCAAATTGGATGAAGGGTGAAAAGACAGAAAAAAATGATCATCAGCTACACAGCCTAAGGCTCACTCTTTATCAGACTGTTGAACATATTGAGTGGAAACTCAACAAAGGAGGATCTGCATTTTCAAAGCTCATTATTTTTCACACTCTTCCATGGATCCTTGTTAATACAGACTGGAACATCACAGTCTGTTCACTCTTCAAGTATCTGAAGTCACCTATTGTGTGTCTTTCAATTTCTCCAGGGTAAAATTCCTTAATTCCTCAGTGTCCAGGTTCTTTATCCTTAGATTTTTAAGAGAATGCCCTAACTGAAAAGATGTAGTTTAGGCAGAGTTAAATGTGACAATTATTTTCCTTGAATTGTCTGGGTGTTTTTATAAATGTAGCCTAAGAGAATATTCCTCCTGGTGGACAAGAGGAATTACAAACTATTTCTGAAAGGCCCTCTGCTCCTCAAAAGGTATGTCTCCTCATTTTTTTTTAAAGGTTTTTGCAAGGCAATGGGCTAAGTGTCTTGCCCAAGGTCACACAGCTAGGTAATTATTAAGTGTCTGAGGCCGCATTTGAACTCAGGGACTCCTGACTCCAGAGCCAGTGCTCTATCCACTGTGCCACCTAGCTGCCCCCGTCTCCTCATTCTTAAAAAAGTTTCACTTGACCCAACCATTCGCATTAGTCTTGGCTAAAGGATAGTCTTTTTTTTTTTTTTGGCAAGGCAATGGGGTTAAGTAACTTGCCCAAGGTCACACAGCTAAGTGAACTCAGTCCTTCTGACTGCAAGGATGGTGTACTTTATCCACTGTGCCACCTAGCTGCCCTGAAGGAGAGTCTTTTAAAAGCTATAGGCTTTCGTCTCACCTTGGCTTTCTCCTTAAGAAAAGTTGTTGCTGACAACGTAAAGACTATCAGACTGCCTTCTGTGGGGGCTGGAGGGAAGTGAGATTGGGAGAAAAATTGTAAAATTCAAAAAACAATTAAAAAAGATTCATATGCAAAAAGAATGATTGTTGTTGCAGTAGCTAGGTGGAAGAGTGGATAGAGCATCGGACCTAGAATCAGGAAGACCTGAGTTCAAATCTGGCCTCAGACACTTGACTCCTACTAGTTGTGTGACCTTGGACAAGCCACTAAACACCACTGCCTTGCAAAAACAAAAAAAAAAGAAAGAAAAGAAAGGTGATGTCTAGTCCTCTACTCTAAGTTCATTCTAAAACCTCTGGTCTTTGACTGAAATTCTTTCTCTGAAATTGCTGTCTCTAGTCACCAGTGCTCATAATTCCCAAATCTAATAGCCTATTCTTAATCCTCATGCTTCATGACTCCTCTACAGTCTCTGACCTGCATACTCTTTTTTTTCTCTAGGTGTTCAAGACACTGTTCCCTCTTTGTACTCTGCTTACCTGTCTGTTGGCTCCTTGGTTTCCTTGGCTGAATCTTCATCTAAGTCACCACCATTTACCCAAAGCTCTGTCCTGAGTTCTCTTCTCCCTCTATAATTTTTTGCTTGCTCCCACTGGCTCTCAGGGGTTCAATTATCATCTCTATGTAGCTGGCTCCTGAGCTTTATATCCTGACCTAATCTTGTCCAGAGCTCCTGCAATACTACCTGCCTTTTGTACAACTTGAATTGAGTATCTTATAGGCATCTCAAATTCCACCAATCCTAAACAGAACTCTTTATCTATGCCTCCAAATTGCCACCCCCACCACTTTCCTATTACTGTTGAGGATACCACTGTCCTCCCACTCACCTAAGCTACACTCTTTCACTCCTCAATATCCTTCACCCCACACATGCTACCTGTGGACACATCTCATTTCTACCTTTCCAATATCCTTCTCTTTACTCACATAGGCACCACCTCTGTCAATACAGGTTCTCATTATCTTTTGCCTAGACTACTGTAATAGTTTTTAATAATCTTCCTGCATCAACTCTTTCCCTATTTCCTGTTCCTTTTTCATTCATCTGTCAAAATGATTTTTCTAAAGCACAAATCTGAGCAGGACTTGACCACTAGAAAGGAATTCTCCTAGGAAGGAAATTTAATTAGAAAACTCACTCCTCTGGTGCTAACATCTAGTATCACACAAAAGATCATAGGAATTTGGGGTTAAGGATAGCATTGCTGGTGGTGGTAGTGGGGGGGGGGGGGGAGAAAGGGTTGTTAGATTACAGGAAGCCAATAGGCTATTTTAAAAAAGGGATCACAATCTTTTAAATAAATGAGTTCTGGATTCAAAGTTTGAAGGATTCATAGAAACATTTAAATCTACCCCTATCCAGCATCAGAATTCCCTCTCCAGGATTCTTATATGACAGATGGTCATTCCACCTTGACTGGAACATGTCTGTTGACAATTGGATGTGAAGGGAGAAGAGTTATTTCAAGCCATGGTCACCATGGTATGCCTTGGGCTCTGCAGCCCTTGCTTCCTCATGTATAAAATGAGGGATCTAGCCTCTCTACATAATTTCCAAGATCTTTTCCAGTTATAAAATCCATGATTGGGGCAGCTAGGTGGCACAGTGGATAGAGCACCAGCCCTGGAGTCAGGAGGACCTGAGTTTAAATTTGACCTTAGACACTTACTAATTATCTAGCTGTGTGGCCTTAGGCAAGTCGCTTAACACAACTTCAAGCAACTCACGTAATCTCTTGGTATACTGGGCAACCATGAGAAGACAAATTACAGATCAGCTGCCAAGCTACAATAGTAGAGGGAATTTTCTCACAAGGAAATCCAGGCTGGATAAGAAAGATTTAATAAAAAATTTAAAAAAAAAGACAACCTAACTAACATATTTATGCAGCCTATCAACACATATGTATGTATTTATGCAGCCTATCAACACATATGTACACACCTAGTCTTTTCTCTCTAGAATAGAGATGAAGTCTCTCCCAGTAATTGAGGAATGTGTTTTCTATTTCATTGCATCAAGGTTCAACCACTGGACACTGAGATCTGTCTCCAGGCAGTTTATAGACTAAAGGGATACTTAGGATATGAACAAGCAAATAAAAATAAAACACCTTAACTAAATTGTTTCCCCTTACCAAGCTCAACTCCTCTTTGTGGGCACTTGATCACATGTACTCCCATTTTCTCCAGCAAACTGTATCTTCAATCATGGCTCTCCTCAAATGTTCATTTTCTCCCTGCTTCCTTTCTAATGCTTTCAAAAATATTCAATGGTTCCCTCCTCAAGCAAACTCTTCTCTGCCTCTATTTATCTTCTTACTCTTTCCTACACCTTTGCAACATGGCTTCCAACAATCTCTTAACTGAAACGACTCTCAAAATAAATCAGCTACCATTAACTTCCTATAATGACCAGATCTGAAAAATTTTCCCAGGCCTCATTCTGATGTATATGCATTATGCCATAAATAAGTAGGCTCTCTCCTCTTGGATATTCTCCCTTCTCTAGAATTTTGTGACATTAATCTCCACTATTTCTCCTCCTACTTGTTCAACTGTGCCTTCTCATTCTCCTTTGCTGGCTTATAATACACCCTAATGCAAGATTCTATCCTAGGTTTTCTCTTCTTCCTCCTCTCATGAGCTTCTGTTGATCTAACTACCAACCCTATGTAGATGATTCCCAGATTTCTATATTCAGACCCAATTTTTCCTCTAATCTTCATCAACTATGTCTTATCACTCTTCTGGGTATTTCACATAGGATGCCCCAGATATTCTTTAAATGCAACATACCCTAAACAAAATTCATTCTCTTTTCCCCTAATCTTTCCTTTTTCCAAATTCCTATTTCTATCCAAGGTACCACCATCCTTTCATATCCTAGGTTTATAATCTCAGCATTATCCTGGATTCCCTCATAACTTAACAAATCCAATCAAGTACCAAATCTTGATCTTTGTACTTTCACAACATCTCTTTTATCCAACCCCTTCTCTCTACTCACAGCTACCCCCTTACTTTAGATCCTCATCATCTCAACTAGATTATTGCCAAAAATCACCTAATTATATCTTCCTGTCTGAAGCTTCTCCCTATTTCTGTCGATCCTACACAATGATGTCAAAGGACTTTTCCTTAAACATAGATTTGTGCAACTCCTACATTCAATCAAGCTTCCTTTAGCTTATATGATAAAAACATAAACTTCTTCTATTTAGCTTTTAAAATCCTAACACAATTTGATCTCAGCCTATCTTTTCAATCTCAATGGACATTATACCCAAGTTTAATAAACTGTTTTGAGTGAATTTCCCCAACTGTAAAAAGAGAGGTCTGGCTCAACAGTTGTGAGAAATAACTATCGAAGGGCACAAGAAAATGTTTGACTCTAGAAAGACTTTTAGACTTTGATCCAATGGTTGGGTCTTATAGGAACAGGTGAAGATATTCCTAAAATTGCTCCTCCCAGTGGATAGAGCACCGGCCCTGGAGTCAGGAGTCCCTGAGTTCAAATCTGGCCTCAGACACTTAATAATTAACTAGCTGTGTGGCCCTGGGCAAGCCACTTAACCTTATTTGCCTTGCAAAAACCTAAAAAAAAAAATTTTTTTTAATTTTTAAGTTTATTTATTCTTATTTTGTACAAATAATGTTTTTTATACATCACTAAAATATTCTTGTTTAAGAGTAAACATAATACCCCCTCCCCCCCAAAAAATATAGACCCACATGAGCAATAAAGTAAAGGGGAGAGGAAAAAAATAATTAAAATTAAAAATAATAATAATAATAATTGTAGGTATGGCCAGGTGGTACAGTGGACAGAGCACCAACCCTGGAGTCAGGAGCACCGGAGCCCAAATCCGGCCCCAGACACCCAACAATCACCCAGCTATGTGACCCCATGCACACCACCCCAACCCCATTGTCCTACAAAAACAAACAAAAAGGACCCAAAATAAAATAGTAATAATAATAATAATAATAATGATAATAATAATGATAATGATAATAATAATAATGATAGCAGAGGCAGCTCGGTGGCGGACAGGGCACTGGCCCTTGAGCCAGGAGCACCCAGGTCCAAATCCGGCCTCAGACACCCAACAATCACCCAGCTGTGCTGTCCCAGGTAGGCCACCCAGCCCTATTTGCCCTGCAATGCCCCCCCAAAAAATAATAATCAAAAAATGTGCTTCAGTCTGTGTTCCAACACCACCAGCTCTGTCACAGGTGGATCACATTCTTTATGATAAGTCCATCACAAAAGTTAAAAAAAATTGCTCCTCCCCAACCTTGGCATTAAACCCCTTATTCATAAAATTTAGCAAACACTTTTCCCTTGGAACTTAAGGACTAGGGATTTTTAAAAAAAATCATTCCAAAAAACAATATATAGCACTTATTTTTACAAGGATATTAATAGATAAAGGGAATGAGAATGATGAGGGAATTAAAAAATATGCCACACAAGGTTCAGTCAGTGAACTGAATTTGTCTAGCATAGAGAAGATAAGACTTGGGATTGGACAACCCTCCCTCTCACTCACACTCACACTCACACTAAGCTCCTATTATGTGTAAGCCTTTGTACTACACTCTCTGTAAGTGCATGAAAGCCTATCCTATGGACAAGAATTTCAATTTGTTCTGCTTGATCTTCCATAAGAAGGACTAGGAATAATGGAAAGTAGAATTAGGATGACTTTAAGGGAAAACTTCTGATGATTGAAGTTTTCCCAAAGTATAATGAGTCACTTCAGGACTCCCCGGTAACTGGAGGTTTTCAAGCAGAGATTACACAACCTGCTGTTGGGAACATTCCAGGGGAAGTTTCATGCTTTGGACTGAACTTGGTCATCTCTGAGATAGCTTCTAGTTCCAATTCTGTAACTATCTTAATTTGTCTCTATGGTTCCATCAGGAAGATGGAGACAGTAGATGAGGTCATGAGAGGAAATAACATTTTCTGGACCTGTTAAGCTTCCTCATTGTATCTTCTTTGTACCCTCAAGTCCTAGTGGCATGGGACTCTTGGAATGACTCATGTCATCATTTAGACCAGGCAATTCCTTGCCATCTGTCCACTTCTGGGCAAAGATACAGATTGGGATACCTACCTGCCAAAGCAAGAAGTCACTCAGCCTCACTTCCCCAGAAGTCCGGATCAAGATGTCAGGATTGGGGGAATTGTTGGTGTAGAGACACTTATCGAGTAGAGACTCTGAGACATCACTAAATCAGGGAAAACATACAGATGCATATTCAGTGACCAGCCCTCCCAGAATTGTGATAGATTTTCACTCATTCTAAGTAGACACCCAAGAAGAAAGAAACATGCATCTTTCCTGACTCTCTAGCAAGGAGTTTTCCCCAACCAAGGACATAAGCTATTTCAAATTCTTCAATGACTAGGTTCCAACATTTAGCCACTCTAATTCTCAAAATTACTATGACTTCTCAATCTCCAGAAATAAAAATAAGAAAAAGGAATTTTGCTAGTGCTATTATATTTTGGGAGATTCAGAGGCAAAAGTCAAAGAATTTGTCTGAGTTGATTGTGATGTTATCTGAGGAGTAACTGTTTCTAATTTCCCATGCCTGTAAAATGGGGAAATCAACAAAACTCTTTTTTTTTTAGGTTTTTCCAAGGCAATGGGGTTAAGATAAACTCTTTTGAGGAAAATGAAAGATGATTAATTAAAAATTCACTATGAGCCAGGCACTGTGCTAAGCACTTAATAATCTCATTTGTTCTTCACAACAACCCTGGAAAGTAGGTAGGAACTTTGATTATCCCCATTTTTACAGTAGAGGAAACTGAGGCAAACAAAGTAGTGACTTTTTGGGTATTATACAACTAGTGCCTCAGATCTTCAGTCCCAGATCTACTTCTGTGCTACTAGCTACTCTGGGTAAAGTTTTGGTTGCTGCCAATAGCTCATGGGATGGATCTTCAAGGTAGAGTTTGCCCCCGCCCCCCAGGGTCAGAAACCTGAACTGAGTCCTCACCTCCTTCTGCTTTTTCTATGATACACTTCCTAGGACTAGGGATGAAGGGCTTTTGTATGCTGTAAATTACTCTATAAAAAGAGCTAGTATTACTAGCATCTACAACGTATAACAAAAGACGGAGGCCGTCACTTTAAATTTCACTGCTATCCAATCTGTCCTGGCAACACAATCTGGTACAAAGCTCTGAGATGGAGTTTGGAAATTTAGGCTCTTGACATGGTCATTACTGTGCTGTGTGACTTCAGGTACAGCACTTCCCTGGCTAGGTTTCATCTGCAAAATGGGAAAACTTGCTGTGGTGCTGATTGCAGACAATAGGCAGAGAATTAAAACCCAAGGTCAAAGTAGTTTTAATGGAGCAAAAATGGTGGCTCTCTCCAATTCCTCCCCAAACAACTCCAAATCACACCTCAGAACAGATTCTGGAGATGTAGAATCCACAAAAGAACAGGACAAAACGATTTTGTGGCCCAAAACAACCTAGAAGGTTGGCGAGAAAGGTCTGTCTCACTGGGTTGAGAATGGAGTGTAAGCCACACCCTGGCAAACCAGCAGCAGGTCTTGGAAGCCACTAAAACAGCAGCAATGGCTTTGGGAGATCTCAACCCACAGATGGCAAGGGGATCGGACAACTGGTCAGAGGGAGATTACAGGGAATCTACTGGGTGTTAGGTCTCTGCTGCATTGCCCACATATGTATCCAGGGCAAGGAGGAGTACTAGTACACCAAGGCTTGTGGCCATAGGGAAATGGCTACTTTGTAAAAGGTGAAAAAGAATGGTTGATCACAAGCCAGAAGAGTAGTAAACCCACCTCTCCTTAGAAGATACCATCTTGGAAGAACTGGAAACTTACAAACACCTCCAGAACTAGTTCTGTGAGGAAACAACTGCACAAAAAGCCTGAAGCTTAAAACAGTGCCTCCTGAATCCTGGCAGCAGAGCCCAACTTTATTGTAAATTAAAAGTCAAGAAATAAGTTGAAAAAAGTAAGCAAGCAACAAAAAAGGAACCTAACCGTAGAAAGTAACTATGGTAAAAGGGAAGATTAAAACAAACTCAGAAGAAAAAGTCAAAATGGCTTCATCTAAAGTCTCAAAGGAAAAAAAGTGGATTGTCTCAGGTCCCCAACAGATTTCTAGAACAGGTCAAAAAAGATTTTAAAAATAAAATAAAAGAGGTAAAGGAAAAATCAAGAAAAGAAATGAGAGTGTTACAAAAAAAATGAAAAAAGTCAACAGTTTGGTAAAGGAAACATCTAAGAATCCCAAAAAATCCACTGAAGAAAAGAATTCTTTTAAAAAGCAGAATTAGCTACATGGAAAAAGATGTACAAAAATTCACTAAAGAACTTAAATAATGGAATTAGGGCATATGAAAAAGGAGGTATTAAAGCTCACTGAATAAAATAATCCCTTAAAAATTATAATTGGCCAAGTGGAAGTTAATGACTCCATGAGACATCAAGAAACAATAAAAAAATTTTTTTAAAAAATAGAAAAAAATGTGAAATATCATACTGGAAAAACAAATGACCTGGAAAATAAATTGAGGAGAGATAAATAAAAGATTACCTGAAAGCCTTGACTTTTAAAAAAAAAGAACCTAGACATAATTTTTCAAGAAATTATCAAGGAAAACTGCTCTGACAGTCTAGAAGTAGAGGATATAAAACAGAAATGGAAAGAATACAGCAATCACCTTTTGAAGAGATCCCAAAATGAAAATTCCTAGAAATATTAAAAGTCAAATTCTTAAGCTCCCAGATCAAAGAAAAAAATATTACAAGAAGCCAGGAAGAAAACTCAAATACTGTGGAGTCATAGTCAGGATAACACAAAATTTAGCAGCTTCTACATTAAACTAGTGGAGGGCTTGGAATACGCCATTCTGTAGGACAAAAGAGCTAGGATTAAAACCAAGTATTATTTATCCAGTAAAATTGAGTACAATTCTTCAGGGGAAATAATGAATGTTCAATGAAATAGAGAACTCTCAAGCATTCCAGATGCAAAGACTAGAGCTGAACAGAGGAGAATAAAAAAATCTGAATTTCATATACAAGCCTCAAGAGAAGCACAAAAGGTAAACAAGAAAAAAGAAATTGTAAGGGATTCAATACTTAAATTATAACTTTTATATTTATACACAGAAAAATTATACTCCTAAACACCTTCTAAATATTATTTAGAAGGAGTATAGGAGTATACATTAGAAAGCATAGGTGTGCATTGAATATGATGGAATATTTTTAAAAATAAAATTAAGAGTTGAGATAAACCAGGGGAAAAAAATAGGAAGGAGGGAAATACATAGTAATAATAGTGTGAAAAAATTTTTATGGCAAGTTTTTCTGATAAACACTTCATTTCTCAAATAAAAAGAGAACTATGTCAAATTAATAAGAGTACAAGTCGGGGCAGCTAGGTGGCGCAGTGGATAGAGCACCAGCCCTGGAGTCAGGAGTACCTCAGTTCAAATCTGGCCTCAGACACTTAATAATTACCTAGCTGTGTGGCCTTGGGCAAGCCATTTAACCCCACTGCCTTGCAAAAACTTAAAAAAAAAAAAGAGTACAAGTCATTCTCCAACTGATAAATGGCCAAAAGACACAAACAGGCAGTTTTCAGATGAAGGAAATCAAAGTTATCTATAGTTATAAAAAATGCTCTAAATCATCATTAGAGAAATGCAAATTAAAACACCCCACACTGTCAGACGGGCTAATATGACAGAAAAGGATAAATGCTGGAGAGGATGTGAGAAAATTAGCACACTAAGGCACTATTGGTGGAATTGTGATCTAATTCAACCACTCTGGAAAGCAATTTGGAACAATTTTGGAGCAAAAGGCAATAAAACCATGTAAACCAACTGTCCTAGCAAATTCCACTATTAGGTTTGTACTAAAAAGAGATTTAAAAAAAGAGGAAAAAGAACTATATGTGCAAAAGACAACGAATTGGAAATTGAGGGGATGTCCATCAATTGGGGAATGACTGAACAAGTTTAGTATAAGAATATAATGGAATACTATTATACTTTAAGAAATGATGAGCAGGATACTCTCATAAAAACCTGAAAAGACTTACATGAGCAGAACCAGGAGAACATTGTTCACAGTAACAGCAATATTATTGTATAATGAATGATCAACTGTGAATGACTTAACTATTCTCAGTAACGCAATGGTCCAAGACAATTCCAAAGGACTTATGAAAAATGCTATCCACCTCCAGAGAAAGAACTGATTGGAGACTAATTGCAGATCACAGAAAAGTTTTAAAACTTAGTGAGTTTTTTTTCACAAAATGACTAATATGGAAATATATTTTGTGCATATATAGCCTATATTAGATTGCATGCCTGTTCAGGAAGGGAGAGAGGAAGGAGGGAGAAAGGGATGGAGAGAACTTGGAACTTAGAGAGTTTAAAAGAAAAATGGTAAGAGTTGTTTTTACATGTAATAGAGAAAAAATAAAATATTAATAAAAAAAATAACAAAGTAGTTCTAGGATGAATGTTACAAGGGAAAAGAGGAAAAACATAAGCATGGAAATGCTCAGAACCTATAAACACCACAGGAACCATTACCAGTAGTATTCTATACCTACAGTGTGATTTGGAAATCACTATGATTATTAGGATAATTCCATAGATGTCATTAGAACAATGTCAACCTAAAATGTAACCTATATAAAACAAGCAGTCACATGGGAAATGGCTGTTGAAATGGAAAGGTTCTATTGCAAAAATAGTAAGCAAAAAGAGGGAGAGTCGAGACGGAATCGAGTTAAAGAAAGGAGACTGCTAAATTCTGTCATTCTTTCTCTAGCCAGAGGAAGAAGACACAACCAAAAGGTAGGGATATTGTGATCATTAAACTATTGGGCAGATTTTCTAGGAACCTTGATGCTAGAGAGGAGAAACCCCAGAAAAGGGGCAATGAAAATTATAGAAAATGAAAAGGTTTCATTCTCTTGCTGCCTTGAATAGTAATAAATTAGTCTCTTGATACAAACTTAGCCTTGTGAACTCTGTATTACCTTAGAATTTAATCATGTGGAGATTAACTTGAACATCAGAGTTCAGGATTGAAATATCCAGATCCTGTTAAGTCCTAGATCCAATCTGTCACTCTCTTTATCTATATCACTTGACCCATCTCTGAGAAATGTTAAGAAAACATGACATGAAAGTGCTTGGAACAGGGTCTGAATAAGGTGGGAAGAGTAGCAGCCTAAGATCCAGTTGACTTGGACACTTCCTGCCCCATAAATTGCTTCCTCATCTGTGAAATGAAGGAGGGGGCAGAGTCTACCAAAAAGACTGCTGGACTCCCAGTGGCCTGGATCTGAATCAGAGAACTTTTTTTTTTGAGAGGGGTGGAAGGGGGATGGGGGGAAGGTTTGGAGAATGGGCCTCTCTGATCTCACCCAGGAAGAAAGTCCAGCAGTCACTCTGGCCCAACCCTATCCCTCAGAAGCTCTGACCTTCTGTTTCAGATCTAAATCAGTATGTTTCTCCTCGAGCTGCCTGGAGGTCAATTGCTCCTGGGGTTCATTGTTCTAGTGTGACACTTGGTAACTTGGTACAGGACTTGGTGTACACAACCATGTTAAGGTTTACTGACTACCACTCAGAATACTCAGTTCACAATATCTATCAGCCTGGGTCTCCCCCAGCAGTAGGGATAATAGGTGTGTACCACTGTAGCAAGCCCCATGCTCTGACACTCAGGTTGGGTTACCCTGAAAAGTCTGTTTTCTTACTTTTAAACTGGGAAGATTCCCACTCAAGATACCTGGTTCAAAATTTTGTCTTGAGAAAAGTACTTCACAGAAGCTTCACAAAAGCATTATACACAAAGTGGTTGTTATCATTATTAACTTAAAACTGCTTTTGAAGCCCTGAAATATTAAATAAAGATGACTCTTTGGACAGAGGAGAGTACCCTATAAAATACTGCACTTCTCGGTTCTCTGATCTCAGAATATCAACCAAATATGAACCAAATATGAATCAAAACTCCTCTTGTAGAAATTGACTAGTTAAAAAGTCTAATACATAACTAATACAAATAGGACTGGGAAGTTGGTGGCCAGCCAGGGTCCTACTAGTGAGTTGGCTTCTGGATCCTGTCCATTCTTGGTTGTCCAGGCTGATAGTATCTGTTAGAATTTCCCCAGCCTGGCAGAGCCTTGAGAGGACCAGATTACCACCATTCCACAGGCAGCCCTGGAAGTGGCTTTTAATGGAAGAAGTTTCCCTCATAAATCCTCAACATTCTTATATATGACTAGCAAGGTACAGCAGAGAGAACTAGAAAGAGAAATCCCATTCAAAGTAACCTCAGACAAAATAAAATATACCTGCCAAGGCAGACTCAAAAACTTTTTGAAAACAATTACAAAACAATTTTTACACAAATAAAATCATATTTAAATACCTGGGCAAACATCAACTGTTCATGGATAACTAATATAATAAAAAAAATGACAATTCTACCAAAACTACATATTTAGTGCCCTACCAATCAAAATTCCAAAAAATTACTTTAATGAGGTAGAAAAAGTTGTAAGCAAATTTATATGGAGAAATAAAAAGTCAAGAATTTCCAGGGATTCAATGAAAAAAAAGTGTAAAAGAAGGTGGCTTAGCCCTACCAGATCTAAAATTATATTATAAAGCATCAGTCATCAAAACTGTCTGGTACTGGTTAAAAAATGCAGTGGTGGACCAGTGGAATAGACTAGCTGCAGTAGCAGGAAATGATTATAGGCATCTGCTGTTTGATAAACCCAAAGAGTCCAGCTATTGGAATAAAAACTCTCTCTTCGATTAAAAATTTTGGGAAAATTGGAAGTCAGTATGGAAGAAACTTGGATTAGACCAACACCTCACACCCTCTACCAAGATAAGATCCAAATGGATACAGGATTTAGACATAAAAAACATTATAAGCAAACTAGAAGATCAAGGAGTAGTTTATCTGTCAGATCTATGGAAAAGAAAGCAGTTTATGACCAAGGAAGAGATGGAGAACATCATTAAAAACAAACTAGATAATTTTGATTACATTAAATTAAAAAGTTTCTGCACAGACAAAACCACTGTAACCAAGATCAAAAGAAATGTAGTAAATTGGGAAACAATTTTTACAACTAGTATTTCTGACAAAGGACTCATTTCTAAAATATAGAGAACTGAGTCAAATTTTCAAAAACACCAAGCCATTCCCCAATTGACAAATGGTCAAAGGATATGCAAAGACAATTTACAGCTGAGGAAATCAAAGCAATCCATAGTCATATGAAAAATTGCTCCAAATCATTACTTATTAGAGTAATGCAAATTAAAGCATCTCTGAGATACCACTTCACACCTCTCAGACTGGCAAATATGACTAGAAAGGACAATGATCAATGTTGGAAGAGATGTGGGAAATCTGGGACACTATTACATTGTTGGTAGAGCTATGAACTCATCCAGTCTTTTTGGAGAGCAATTTGGAATTATGCCCAAAGGGCAACAAAAATGTGCATAACCTTTGATCCAGCAATACCACTACTGGGTCTATACCCTGAAGAGATTATGAAAAAGGGTAAAAATATCACTTGTACAAAAATATTTATAGCAGCCCTGTTTGTGGTAGCAAAAAATTGGAAATTAAGTGAATGCCCATCAACTGAGGAATGGCTTAACAAACTGTGGTATATATATGTCATGGAATGCTATTGTTCTATTAGAAACTAGGAGGGATGGGAATTCAGGGAAGCCTGGAGGGATTTGCATGAACTGATGCTGAGCAAGATGAGAACCAGAAAAACATTGTACACCCTAACAGCAGCACGGGGGTGATGATCAACCTTGATGGACTTGTTCATTCCATCAGTTCAACAACCAGGGACAATTTTGGGCTATCTGCAATGGAGAATACCATCTGTATCCTGAGAAAGAATTATAGACTTTGAACAAAGACCAAAGACTATTACCTTGAAATTAGGAAAAAAAAAACCCCCGTTATCTTATTATGTAATTTTACTATCTCATACTTTATTTTTCTTCCTTAAGGATATGATTTCTCTGTCATCACATTCAACTGAGATCAATGTATACCATAGAAACAATTTAAAGACTAATAGGCTGCCTTCTGGGGGGGGGGGGAGAAAAGCAAGATTGGGGGAAAAAATTGTAAAACTCAAATAAAATCTTTCTAAAGAAAAAAAAGCTCCAGTTTCCATTTCTCTAATACAACCTGTGCCTACAGCACTGAAAAGAGGTTTTAATGAAGAGCAAGTAAGATTATTAGTTATTAATCATAATTTTAATGATTTAAATTAATAACCATGCCAATTGCTCAAGGTCTTTTTAGTCAGAAAAAAATTCTGGCCCACAGAACAGGCAACCTAATAGGAAATATAATAATTTTTGTTTTGTTGCAATCAGACACTTCAATGCTGTTTGAGATCTGCCAACAACAAAAAAATAAAAGCAGCATATTCCCTCTGCATACCACATTCCTGTGGCAAGTCCATGAAAGACATGGAATTAGGAATGACAGAATTAGGCAATGCTTTTCAATCTAAGTGCCATTTACTTAACTCATGAGTTCTAGAAACCTCCCTCCATGAGGGACACTGAACTCTGAGGTGAACATCAGAGAGAATGCATGAGAAGACAGAGAAGGGGAACTCTGAATACCCCAAACCATAAGAAGAATGCCTTCCAGTAACCTTAGAGGGGATCCAGCAGGGCTAGCCCAGCAGGGGAAGAAGGGGATGGAAATGCTGACTAGGAGACTGCACCTGGCCTCTGGTGTAGGCATGTGAGAAGGATAGCTGTTGATCTGATTCTTTTCATCATCACTAGCTGGGGTTGGGGACAAGGAAATCCTGAAGCAGGTAGTGGATGCAGAAACTTCCACCCAGAACCTGAGCCTGTGACTTCAGAGTTGAAACCAAACTGAGGATCATCCCAAATATTTTCTTCACCACCTCATTATGCAAGCTACAAGTTGTCAACTATTGAGCTCAGAGACTAGCCTGGTGTTTCCCAGACCTGCTGGCATAATGGGAAAGTGGGCTGGATGACTGGAATGTCTCCAACATGAACTTATTCCCAACCCCAAATCACCAGTGTGTGGGTAGTCAAGTCACCCAATGTGTGAGGTAACCAAGGTTACCTGGGATCCAGTAAACCTTGCTCTACTCCCCATGCCATTTCTTTCACAGCATTGCTGATTTCATGTCGGGATGTGTAGGCAAAACAGACATTCAGGAAGCATCTGTAAAGAACAAAATTAAATTATTTTAAAGTCAGGGGAGGTAGAAAGTAGGAGTGGGATAAAGTCTAATCCGGAGCAGTCCTAATCTGTAAGGATGACTTAAATCAGTGGTGAACAACATTCATGTAGCAGCAACTAAACACTGTCCACTGCCAAGACAAAAAGAAAGGGAAGTTTCAATATTCCAAACCAGACTTCCATTGTCTTCTGGTCACCTGGGAGGAGATCCAGTCATGGTGGAGGAAGGAGAAGACAGGATATTCAGAAAGGACACCTAGGATGATCTAAACTCCTTCTCTTTTCTAGTTTACTTGGCTTTGCACTTTGAAGGGCAAAACTGGGACCCTGCTGAGGCTTCATCAAAGGTCATCATTCTCCCCATGAGCCAGGGCTTGAGGAAACAAAGACATGATTAGGCTGGGATGGCAAATATGCCTGGATTCACTGGATTTGTTGAATAAAGTCATTCTTATCTAATTCAGAAATTAGAAGTTAGACTGAACTCTTAGTCTATTCTATCATATCCTAAGCTATGTAACTTTGGACAAATTGCTTTCTTTCTCTGGTTTTTTGTTACTTCTCCAAAAAAAGATCAGAGGTAACTGGACTAGATTTTCAAATGGCCCTTTCTAATATCCAATGATTTGATGACTTTGTCTAGTTTTTACCCGAGAGTGCTCCCTGCCCCCAACACACACCTGGTCACCAACATCTTTCACTTTGGTTCAGTGTGCTCTCCAGAAATTGGGAATGTAAATTAACTGTGATGGTATAAACAAAGCAGAATTGGAAAGGCAAATCTTATGCAAAAAAGAGTCAAACAAATCATTTCTAAATCTTTCTAAATCTGCAGAGCCATTAAGAGCTTTTTCTACCTCAAGTTAGGACTAAGGTAAAAATAGAGCCCAAGGAGGACCAGTCTTTGGAGGAGAATCTACTGTCCTTCCTTCTCTCCCAATGAAATAGAATTTTTGACCACAATGAGAAAAGGACATATAAAATATGAACCCAGCTATCTCCTCACCCATAGAAAGAAAGAATGGGAACTCTGAATACCTGAAACCATAAGAAGCCTGTCTTTCAGTAACCTTAAGAGGGGATCCAGCAAGGGAGGAAGGGGACAAGGAAAGCCTAACTGGGAGCTGGTTGCCCTCACTTGTTGTAATTTCGGGTGGCCTGAACAGCTTTTGCGATCAGCTCCTGGAGGTCGAGAGGCAACAGATGAAGATCACCCAGGACTCGGATACACACGCCATGCTTCTCCAGCTTCTCCCTGTGCAGGAATCAAGGCACAAAAATTTATGAAGCAATTATTAGCTACAGCATTAAGCTAAGTACTAGAAACACAAAGAAAAAGCAAAACCATTCCTGCCCTCAACGACAAAGATGGCAACACGGACATACATTGCAACCCAAGGAAAAAAAGGCAGCAGCAACTGGAGGCAGGGAGTGGGGGGATGAGAGGAGGGGGAAGAGAAAAGCCTCGAGCAAGTAGCATTTGAACTGTCTCTTGAAGGAAGCTCCAGGAATAGGTTTGGGACAGATATCCTTGTAAAAGCAGCTAGTGCTTAGAGAAAAATCTGCAGTCTTACTAAGTCACAATTGCCCATATGTTTAGGTGGCACCTCTCATATTTTGAATTATAATTACTAGAGTATCGTGTATTCCTACATGATGGTATTGCACATCTATATACATCCCTGTTGCTAGACTGAGGCCTCTGTCAAGGCAACAGTAACCACTGGATTTGAAATTATCAATGCCTCTTCCCTAGCAGTGCTTTGCACACAGTAGGCATTCAACTCCATCTCACAATTTTCTGATTGAACATTTGTTCTCTTGTTTTCAAACAATCCCCTGCTGCTTAATGATATTGGGCAAATCTTTTTCCCTGTCCCTCAGTATCTTTCCTTTAAATTCAACAATCCCCAGGAGCATGTCTAGTCCTAGAGAACAGAACCACATTACCATTTCATCTTTGTATTCCCAGGGGATAGGATAATGCCTTTGCACACAGCAAAAGCTTAACAGATGTTTGTAGGATGAGACTGCAAAGTCCTCAAGAGTTACTTTCAAACTTTCCCACAGAGCTGCACCAAGGACTCCTGCACAGGGTGGGGAGGAATGGTATGAACTGAACATGATACAAAGAGCACATGGGGTCCTTCGGGGGGTATCTATTCTAAAAGAGGAAGAACACTGGGGAACCAGGGTCTAGATCTTCCCCAAATATAGTAGAATAAATGGAAGAACTGGCAGTGAGTCCCATCCCTGCCATTAACTAGCTCTGTGACTTTTGGCAATTCATTAACCTAAGTCTGTTTCCTTATCTGTTAAAATAGGCATGATATTTACAAAGCAGGATCAAATAAGAATTAAAAACAGGATTAAATGAAAGAATTAAAACAGAGCATTTTGAAAACCATAAAGTGCTTTATGTCAAGTCCTTTCATTATATCTTAAATAGAATTCTCAAAGGATGAAGGCAGACCTAAAAACTATGATCCTTCACCATAAGTGCAACAAGGAATAAAACAGGCACCAACCTTTTTTGCATGATTACTGGGAAGGTTTTCAAATGAAGAAACTTTGCCATCTTTTTTAAAAAAGACTTCCTAATATCACTCTATTAAGGGTAGTCAATTAGACCAAGGTCAAGCATCAAAACTGATGGTGGTTAGCTGTTTAATTGTAGGGGTAGTGGGGACACTTCTCTAAAATGATCCGTCATGAAAATGGTTTTCTAGGGGCAGCTAGGTGGCGCAGTGGATAAAGCACCGACCCTGGAGTCAGGAGTACCTGGGTTCAAATACAGTCTCAGACACTTAATAATTACCTAGCTGTGTGGCCTTGGGTAAGCCACTTAACCCCATTTGCCTTGCAAAAAAAAAATGCTTTTCTACCTCCTTTTCTGGTGGTTGAAGGATTCAAATTTTATCTATACCATAACATTTTAAGTTGTTCAAAAGATTTATTACTTTCAATCAATATTGAACGTAATTTGTAACTATTTTTTTTCATGTTTTCAAGGGCCAAACATGAAGCTCTCAAGAGCTTCAAGTTGGATGTCCCAGAAATAGCTTTTATTTATTTTGTATGTCTTTATTCCAGTGCCACGTGGCCACTGGCTTATTGGCTGGGTTTCCTTGAAAGCTTATTTTAAGGAGCTTCCTTCTAAGATCTGCCTCAGCTGGAGGCTGCAGACATTCTGCGCACACACTCATTCACTCACTCTTCCTGCTTGGGAATGCAGAAGCTTGGCTCCTACTGGCCAGCTGAAGTTCCAAGCCTCAGAATCAGCCATTCATCCCTGAGTTTCTTTCCTCAACAATGAAAGAGAAAGGTGTCACTCAAGGCTTTTCCCATTTCTCTCCCTGGACCAAGTTTTTGCATAAAACTAAGGGAGAATCACCACTACCAAGTTTGTTGTTGGCACTAATTCCCCATGAGTGGAGTCTTAGGGTCTTATAAACCTATCCTAGGAGAACTCAGAATGGGTATACAAGGTCCTTCATACACACACACTCTCTCGGAGCCCAGGGAACCTGTGGACTAGCCTCCCTCCCTACCCTGCATGGCATCTTACTGTTCTTCCATCAATCGACTAAATTTCTGCCTGGCCAGCTCCATTAACCCGTCCACCTCATTCTTTGAGCGTTTGAAGTTCTCAATACTGAAGGCGTAGACAGTAACCTCTCGGATGCCCAGGTTCAAACACCAGCGCAGGGTCTAAAAAAGGAGAAAGGGAGAGTCCTAGGGATGGGAGGGAAAAATATAGACATTTCACATCCTGCCTCATATTAAGAGGGACAGATAGAACCTGTGGAGATGACAGAGCTAAACAATAGGATTCTGGTCCTTGGGTCCCCCATCAACTAGCTGTTTAAGTGTTGCTAAATTATGTAATCTCTCTAGAACAAAATAATTTTTTCACTAAAGAACAGAGGATGTAACTTCAGCTTCCCAGTATTACTAAAGAATGATATTAAAATACAAGAAATAATGATCCACAGCATCATTAACTGGTATAAATCTGGTGCAGAGGGAAGGATTTGCCCAGTTAATCTCAATTACATACTCTTCTATACCTGAGAATAATGATCTTAGCTAAAAGGCTGAAGATGTTTGGAGGTTAAAGGGGAACACAAGACATTCAAGTCAAATAGATGAGGGGATAAATCTTCCCCTAAACAAAAGCATCTCAAAGGGATGCCCAGACTTTTAACACCTCAATGAAAACTGGACACATCCTTTGTTCAGATCCATGGCAGCTACTCTGGGCAGGTCCCCATGAGGGGTTTGGAACAAAGTACAAAACAGAGTTCCTTAAACAATCAGGTTGAAGTGGAACTCAATCAAAACTCCAGGAAGCCAACAGATAGTTTTAGGCATAAGCTCTCTGCTTCCTCATCCAAGAATCAATCAAGAATATTCAGGCCATCACTGTATAGGTCTTCACTGAGGGAGGGAGGCCAGCAGGCTGCCTGGGAAGTTGACAAGCATCCAGAGACTGGCCCACAGAACATTAGAGGCTGTGCGAAGCACAGTGGATAAAGCACCAGGTCTGGAGTCAGGTGGATCTGAGTTCAAAGCCAGCCTCAGACATTTACTAACTGTGGGACCCTGGCCTACCCTGTGTTTATCTCAATGGAGAAATAAACTATCTCACAGGGTTGTCATGAGGATCAGATGAGACAGACCTAGCACACAGAAGGTGCTTTAATAAGCACTTGCTCCTCTTCCCCTCCTATAAGCCTTTATAGTCAAAGACCAAGTAACCTCAAAGACAAAGGTAACCCTAAGAATTAAGGGTCAAACATTCTGATGTGAACCTTGGTATACACAAGCACTGTCCGGGGACACCATCTCCCACCTCAGCCAGTTTATTGAAGCCCTGCGTATGGCCCTCCTGGCGTTCCACCTGGCACTTCTGGGCGTAGCGGCGGTTCCCATCCATGATGAATGCAATGTGCTTGGGCATTGGACCTGCCTAGGGGGCAAGAGAGAAATCATGTGCAAGTCTGTGGCAGAAGAGGAGGGAGGAAGAGCCTCATTCCCAAGATGACAGGGACTGGCCTGTAGGAAAGGAAGGCTGCTTTCTTTAACCTAAGATCCACCTTAACCCCCCCAGTTCCCAGAGTGGGCCCTGATGGAGTAGCAGCAGAACTGCTACTGAGACTGGTCCCTATTTTAAAGTTACTTCACATTGTCTACTATGACCAGCTCAATCAAATCTAAGTTCTAGAATGGTCTGTTTTCCATGTATTTTTGTATCCTAACTGCCTAGGAAGGTGTCTTGTCCCACCCCTACCCCATTTATTTATTTTAGTCAATTTTTAATTTTTGAATTCCAAATTCTTTCCCTCCTTCCAGCCTATCCCCACCCACTGAGAAGGCAAGCAATATGGCACCTCTGATGCATGTGAAGTCCCTAGCAGATTGAATGTACAGCATAGACTCTCATATGTTTTTCCCCTTTGGTACTAACTTCTCTTTCACAACATTAATATGAAAACATATTAAACATAATTGTACATATATAGCTTTTACCAGATTGTTAGCTGCCATGGGGAGAGTGGTAGAAAAATACGGAACTGATAAACTTGCAAATGGATGAATGTTAAAAACTACCTTTGCATGTAATTGGAAAAAAAATTAAAATTAAAAAATAAAAAGAGAGAATAGTGACAGTGATGTTTATGAATAACATTGGTCACAGATTTAGAGCTTGAAGGAATCTTCAAGTCCAACACCTGCATTTTACAAATGAGAAAACTGAGGTCCAGACAAGTTATAGTTACTTTGCCCAAAGACACACAGAGAGTCCACTGACTCCAGACTAGCATTCTTTCCACTGTACCATGTTGTTCTCTCAAAAAAACTATCTAAACCTTATGGAGAGTGGAAGGAAAACAGCAACTGACTTAAAGGATCCATGTCCCAGCTGATTAGAGAACTGTTATGCTCTTAGGGAAGATCTTGCTAATAATAATAATAAAAATGTATTATATATTATTTTTCTCAATGATGATAGATACTTCAAGGATCAATGAATGTATTGGGATGGTGGCAATCCTCCATCAAAAACTGCTATCTGGGACGGCTAGGTGGCGCAGTGGATAAAGCACCGGCCCTGGAGTCAGGAGTACCTGGGTTCAAATCCAGTCTCACTTAATAATTACCTAGCTGTGTGGCCTTGGGCAACCCCATTTGCCTTGAAAAAAAAAAAACAACCTAAAAAAAAATTGCTATTTTTCAAGGCTTCTAAATGAGTTGCTGTGGCTAAAACTCATTTATGATCCAGTTGTGAGGAGCTGCTCCGAACTTTGCTAGGCTGCTTCTTTCATATATATATATATATATATATATATATATATATATACACACACACACACACACACACATACATATATAGCCTTAAACAAGTAACGTTTAATATATATTGATATATTATAATTGTATATATACATATACATATACATATATATGTATATATATATATATACATATATATATATATATATATATATATATATATATATATATATAATGTTATTTATTTAAGCCAATAGGGTTAAGTGACTTGCCCAACTCCCACAGCTAGGCAATTACTAAGTGTCTGAGGCTAGATCTGAGCTCAGGTACACCTCATCACCTCATTCCAGGGCGAGCACTTATTTTATCCACTGTACTATCTAGCTGCCCTTAGCCTGCTTTTTTAGTAGACTCCCTTGCTTGGCAGAGAACCTGGATCAAGTTTCAATACTGACATAACTTTTGTAGATCACAGAAGAAACTTACCCAAACTAACATAACCAGGTAGTGGGTAGTTCAAGTGTTATTATTGTCAATTTGCACAGAAAACAACAAAGGTTGGAGAAGTTCTTTCTCTACCCATCCTCCGCCCACCCCACACATCTGAAATTCCCTTCAGTCTTATTAGTACACTATGTTTCACAATGTATCAATATTCATTCTTCCAACCTTTCCCCATTTTCATAATCAATATTTGTTTGAACAAGTCAGGTTAAGAGTTGATGTAGCTGAATGCCATATGTTCTCTTGCATCTATTCTTTCTTTAAGATCCACCTCAAAATCTGCCACTCTTAGGAAGCTTAACAAGATGGAACCTTCTCCTTACCTTAGTCATTCTTTAGTTACTTCTGCAGACACCAGTATTGGTGTTATATTCAAGATACTGTGCATTTGTTTAATTTGCACATTAGAATTTATAAAGCAAACCTGTCCTCAAGGAGCAGGATAGGCTATAATTAGTATTCAGTAATAAGACACAGTAAATACTTAGCTTATCCTTTCAATCAAGTCTAACTCCTGTAACCTTCTTAAGGTCATTGCAGGTAGCCCTGAGGTCTAAAAAGTGCTATATACCAAGCTAGAAGGGCTTCAAGTATGGGAATTAAGCCTGGTTAAGAAATCATTATCAGAGGGCTGGAGCAAATGATAAAAGCCTTACCACAGAAGAGCTAAGGTATGGAAGGGCTTCCATCTGGGTGGAAGAACCAACATCAATTAAATTCTTCAATATTTCAAAATACCATTCATTAACAGATATTTAAATAGTCAAGCTGCAAAATGGGAAGAAAGTGACTGAATTCTTGAGGCAGACTCTAGGAACCAATGGTAGCCTGAGATACAATAGGAAAAATGTTGGCCTAAGAGCTGAAACCTTGGATTTCTAATTCTGGTTCTATCCATGTCTGGACGAATAACCTGAAGATTCATAGGATTAAGAGGGAGAAGTCACTTAATTATATCAACATTTTTCAATTCTCTTCATGTTATAGAATCATTTTCTGAGTACAAATCTGGCCTAAGATACCTACTAGCAAAAGTCTCATAACTGTTTGCCTCAGTTCCCTCATCTGTAAAATGAGCTGGAGAAGGAAAAGGCAAACCATTCCTGTATCTTGGCCAAAAAAAATCTCAAACAGAGTCATTAACAGTCAGATTCGATTGAAATGATGTGACAAATTGTTTCCACTACCCTACTCAAACCTTTCTAATTTCTCTTTTTTGCTTCTTTCAAAGATTTTCCCAATAAGCAGAATCTAAGGTATATTTTGTAAAGCCTTTTGGTCAAAATGATCTGAGTTCAAGTCATACCTTTGACCCATACTGGGCTCAGCAAATGTCCTCAGAGTATAAATTGCAAAACAGTCACTGACAGAAAGATTTTCTTCTTTGGGAATCTCCTACACTAATAAAATCACAGACTAAGACAAAAAAAAATCATATGAGAGGATGAGGCTGCTGTGGTATTGATTTTGTTCCCTTGTAGTGTGATAAATTCCTGCTGGACCATACTTCGCAGAAGGCTGAGATTAAGGAGTCATCAATGAAGGGGCTAGCCTTTGGCTAAGTCACAGACTACAAGGAGCTAGTTTACACTCCTTCACTCTGCCTTATAGAAGACTCTCAGTTTACCTAAGGATAGTCTCTAGTCTTTCCTGACAGCTCCAGTTATGAATGGTTCTCCTCCAGTTATCATGTAGGTCTAATTCTCCTGACCTCCAATAGAAAGGTGGTTCTAGAGGGCAAGGTGTGTTTGGTTTGTGACCTTGTATTCCCAATGCTGAGGTGTCTCAGTTGTAGCAAGCACTTCAGACATGATGTTTCAAGAATTATGCTTTTAAGAAAGGAAGGGATAGTTTCAGAGGAACCTTGGGAATACTTGTATAAAATAATGCAGAGAAAAGTGAGAAGAATCAGGTGAACAATATATACAAATAATAAAAATGTAACAATTTGAAAGCCTTCAGAACCCTGAACAATGAAATGACCTGCCATAATTTCAGGGCCAATGCCGATGTATAGGGCAGACGGGACCAGAAAGAGACACATCAAAGGGTGGTTTTTGTTTGACTGTGCATATTTTCTTACAAGAGTCTAATTTTGGTTTTTCTTTCTTTTTTAATGGGGGAGGCGTACTAGTGGAGATAGAAAATAACTGTTAATTGAAAACATTTAATTAAAATAAATGTCAGTAAAAATGAATTGTATCAGGTAGCTAGGGGGCACAATGGATAGAGCACCAGTCTTGGAGTCAGGAGGACCTGAGTTCAAATCCGACCTCAGACAGGTAATAATAACCTAGCTGTGTAACCTTGGACAAGTCACTTTACCCCACTGCCTTGCAAAAACAAAAACAAACAACAATCAATTGTATCCCCCATTGAAGCTGGGGAGAATAGGTCCTGGTTAAGAATCCTACATGATGTCCTATCTAAGCCAGAAAGGGCAAAAGGTCTAGACTTTTTTTTTTTTACCTTAATGATGTTAGCACAGAACCGCTCTAAGAACGTAAGCTCTCCTTCCCTGATCCATGACATAGTCTTTGGTCCCTTCAGGAAACCTGACCTGGGTCTCCTGAGAATGAGCAGCACCTGGGAAAAGTCAACACAGATCAATGAGAAGTTCCAGAATCTGACAACAACAGGGCCTTCAGGGGAATTTGCCTTTTCTTGTCTCTTGGACCCTAAGGAAAAGTCAAAAATAATCTTAAAAGATACAAGCTTTGAACAATCTTCCACCCTGGAGTAACAGAACATGGAAGCTTGAGAGCCTCAAGGAAAAGAGACTAGAAAAGCTATGAGGGTAGCCAGGTGGTGCAGTGGACATAGTGCCAGGCCTGAACTCAAGACTCATCTTCCTGAGTTCAAATCCAGCCTTGGATACTTATTAGTTGTGTGACCCTGGGTCTAGTCATTGAACCCTATTTGCCTCAGTTTTCTCATCTGTAAAATGGAGCTGGAGATATGGCAAATCACTCCAGGGTCTCTGCCTGGAAAACCACAAACGGAATTACAGAGAGTTGGATATGTCTCAAACGACTGAACAATCACAACAACAGCTTTCATCTTCTGCCCACTACCACACCCCCGGCCCTCAAAACCAAGCCGGGGCTGCTAGGTGGTGCAGTAGATAGAGCACCGGCCTTGGAGTCAGGAGTACCTGGGTTCAAATCCGACCTCAGACACTTAATAATTACCTAACTGTGTGGCCTTGGGCAAGCCACTTAACCCCACTGCCTTGCAAAAACCTTAAAAAAAACAAACAAACGAAAAAACAAGCCAACAGTCCTACAGCCCTCACAGCAGGGCATCAGCCAAGTGGTCACTCCTCTCCCTCCCATACCCAAAGGAGCCTCCTCCCTCTTCTCACAGCCCTCTCTTCACTTCTTTCCCCGACTCCCCTTCCCCCCCGGGGGTTCCTTCTTCTCTTGCCCTCCAGTCTCTCCCTCCATCATCTTCCTCTCGTCCTCTTTCAGATGCCCCTCTTATTCCTCCTCCCCCGCCTCGGGGAACCCCCTCAGGTAGCCGCCCTCTTCTCTTCCCCATCCCCCATCTCCGCACAGGCACCTCTTCTTTTTCGCCTCCAGGTAGCCCCTTCCTCCCTTCTTCCTCGAGGCAGCCCCCTCCTCTTCTTCCCCTCTTCTCCTTTCTCGACCTCTAAGAAGCCCCCTCCTCCTCCTGGCAACCCCCTCCTCTATCTTCTCCAGGGAGTTCCCTCCTCCTCCAGGCAGACGCCCCCCCCCGCCGCCGACCTCAGCTGCTTCTCTGTCCCTCTCCCCTTTGAGACCCTCCAGCCTTCCTCGTCCGTTCCTCGTTTCTCTCTAGAACGTTCCTCCCCACCCCCACCCCGGTTCTCCTTCGGCCCGGGGGCGCAGCCCTTCCTCACCGCCGGCCGTTGGCCCCGTCCAGCCCCGGCAGAGACCTTCGGCCGGTACTCCCTCAGCACCCGTCGCCTGAAGACCACGTCATCAGCAGCCGTCTCCGACCCAGACGCCTGCGTGTTGCAATAGCTGATTCCGGCCGGGGCGGGCTTGGATCCACGCGTGCGCACAGCGAGCACGTCGGGCTCTCAGAATGACTTGGCGCGTACCATTGGGAATTGGATGGGGGCGCACAGGCTCGCGGCTGCCCGAGGACGAGACCACATTCCAGAGGAGGGGGTTGGAGGGGTGGAGGAAGATCTGATTCCCAGGGCGGGAACTGGGAGAGCGAAATTGGGCTTCTTTGGGGTTACAGAGCGGCTCCCCGAGTTGGAAGAGATCTGAGCACAGAGGGCTGTAATGGCAAAGGGGGTCTCGGGGGTGGGGGGAAGCCAAGCTCGACAAATGGCAGAGTTGGGGGAACCTTGGGGAGAGAGAACCAGAACAAAGAAGGGAAGAGATGGGAAGTGAAGCCTAAAGAAAGTCAGAGCTGGCAAGGGCCTTACAACATGGGATGTCAGAGCTGGCAAGGGCCTTACAACATGGGATGTCAGAGCTGGCAAGGGCCTTACAACATGGGATGTCAGAGCTGGCAAGGGCCTTACAACATGGGATGTCAGAGAAGGCAAGGGCCTTACAACATGGGATGTCAGAGCTGGCAAGGGCCTTACAACATGGGATGTCAGAGCTATAAAGGTTCTTAGAACATGGGATGTGGGGGTCCTACAACACAGGATGACAGGGGTGTGCCTGGAACATGGGATGTCAGAGCTGTCAAGGGCCTTACAACATGGGATGTCAGAGCTATAAAGGTTCTTAGAACATGGGATGTCAAGGGGGATGCTAGCACACGGGGTGACAGAGTTGAGCCTGGAACAAGGGATGTCAGAGCCAGCAGGGGCCTTGGAACATGAGATGTCAGTGTCAAGAGAGGCCTTAGAACACAGGATGTCAGACTCAGGAGGGGCCTTAGAAAGTCAGAGCTAGGAAGGTCCTTAGAACACAGGATGCCAAAGGGACGGGTCTTAGAACATGGGATGTCAGATCTGGGAAGACCCCTGGAACTTACTGCTCATGTGACCCTTGGCAAATCACTTAATTGTGCTCGACTCAGTTTCTTCACCTGTAAGATAATTTCTTCTACTCAAATGAGAAATTTATTGCCTGTTTTTTTTTTAAATTTTATTTAAGGCAGCGTTACACAGCTACATAATTATAATTGTCTGAGGTCAAATTTGAACACAGGTCCTCCTGACTCCAGGGTTAATGCTCTATCCATTGTGCCACCTAGCTGCTCCTACAATGCCTGTTCTTAACTGCTCATTCCCTCCCTTTCTTCCTCTTAGAACTTAGCATGTCAGGGCAGCTAGGTGGTGCAGTGGATAGAGCACCTGCCCTGGAGTACCTGAGTTCAAATCCAGCCTCAGACACTTAATAATTACCTAGCTGTGTGGCCTTGGGCAAGCCACTTAACCCCATTGCCTTGCAAAAACCTAAAAAAAAAAATGAGATAATACTTTAGCATGTCATTCTTTTCCCACACGAGGTTGGGGCCAGACATGGTTTTTTAAATTCATAAAATGACCACAAAATGATTCCAAAATGGGTCATTAGGTTTGTTTTTAATCCAAAGATTAGAAATCATATAATCATATTGGTCGGAGCAGGAAATTCGGGGCGGGGGAGCGGGCCGCGGTGTAACTAGATGGTAGCTAGGTGGCAGTGTAGGGCACTGGTCCTGGAGTCAGGAGGACCTGAGTTCAAATGTGACCTCAGACACTTAATAATTACCTAGCTGTGTGGCCTTGGGCAAGCCACTTAACCCCATTGCCTTGCAAAAAAACCAACTAAACAAAAAAAAGTATGTCCCGGAGAATCTTCTTCCTTCTTTTACAGAACTAAGGCCATAGAGGGTACTCAAAATCACCCCCTAAATTGATGTCAATTCTGGGATTAGAATCGCAAACTCTCTGTAGGACCATCATCTTTCCAATGGGCAGGTCACCCTTTGTTCCAAAAACAATGGCCTCTGTGGTTTAGCTTCCTCAGAAGTCAAGAAATAAAAATGAAGTGTTGACTCAAATAAATATTCATATCATTTCCCTGCTTTTCAGACAGTCTGACAGGGTTTCTGGAAATTTGCAAAATATCTTTATTTTAAAAAATTACTTCATATAATCTACCTTATGACCTATCCATCAGTTATAGGAAGGGAAGTCACTTGACTAAGGGTCTGTGAATTTGATTCTGACAGTTTGACAACTATTTCAATACAATCAGTTTCCTTTGAAATTCTAAGCATTTTTATTCTGAAAAGCAGGTCCTGGCCATATCATATTAATTAAGCTTTCCATGACCTTTAAATAAAAATCAGCAAAAGGTTAAGGACTCTTGCCTTAGAGGTGGCAGGGTAGTTACTGTAAGAATTGCAGTGAGGAAGATCTGGGTCAAACCTTGCCAAAGAAACACACCAGCTGTGACCTTGGGCGTGTCACTTAATCTCAATTTCCTCATCCTTAAAGTGAGGAACAATAATTGCATCTAACTTTCAGTTGTTGTGAAATTATTTATGCTCATATGAATAAGAGGCATTATTAAACCCCTTTGACCCTGTATTTATCTGAAGAAAATCTTCCTTTGGTCACATGGATCAACAGAAAGACCAAAGCAGATTAGAAAGAAGTTCTACTCTTCTCATTTGGGACTGATATATCAGAGCGAGACAGGCTTTTCTAAATCTCTTGTTTCTTGTTCCATTTTCAACATTCTGACTCTTAAATGTCAGTTTTGACAATTGCCTCAATTCAGCTCCTAAAGGGGCCACAAAAGGTTAGTTTGAGCACTGGAATGGAAATGGGGAAATGGTTCTTTGAACCCGTCCTGATGAGGACTCCTGAGTGTGAGGATTTGATACTATTGAAGCTGCAGACCCACAGGGCTGTTCCCCAGGATGCTTAGACCCTCCTCCTCACTATCCCCCCACCCCAGTATTTACAAAATGCTTTTAGAAAGTAAAGTTCTTTGTAGACAAAAAAAAAAAAGCATTAATCGAGTCTACTCCTGATCTGGAGACCAATAGGAACAAAGATTTCTGACTTTCAGTCATCTCATTCATTCTAACCTAGGTTCCTTTCATCTCCTTAAACCCTCTCTAGTCACTTGACTCATACGGTGGCCAATTCTCCTTGCCTCAGTTTCCCCAACTTGGTGCTTTCAAACCTCCCTCCCTGGGGAGTTTGGTAGGACTGTTAATTAATGACGGTTTGTAAAGGTCTTTGAGGGAGAAGGCGCCAGGAGCTGGACAAAGTGTTATTAGGGTCTCATGCCCCGAGCTGTGGCCCCAGCCTTTCATCCCAGCCAGGGGCACAGGCGACCCCATTCTCATGCATGCCAAATCCTTAATCCCCTCCTGAATGTGGCAGCTTCCAAGAGGCCTGAACCAGAAACAAAAATCTGCTGTAATTAGGTGCTAAGAGGACTGGACTTTAAAGATTCAGTCCTAATAAGCTAAGACTAGTCAGTCCTGACTTAACTGCTCCTCTCCTAGGGCCCCAGCTTCCCCATCACAGAAGAAGCAGCAAAGGGGTGGGGGGTGGCCAAGTCTCCCTGGGGGAAAGGAGAAAAACTGCCCCAAAGTCTGATAAGAAAGAGACAGCAGAGGCTCTCAGTACCAATAAGTCTTTATTCATTCATTCATTGTATTTTCCCAGGGGGGAGGGGGAGAGGGTTAGCATGTGTCACAAAACAAGATGGGAAAGGGGAAAGGAAAGGAAGAAGCCCTAACTGCAAAGTATCAAATCAATAGCCCCAAGATCAGGGCACTGCCCAAGGGGGGGGGGGGGGGCTCAGAGCAGCTCAGGAATGAGGGCAAAAGAGGGGAGGAAAAAGACAAAGATGAATACAGTCATCTTCTTTCCCTCCTCTTTCCCTTCCTCCCTTCATATAAATTCAAGAATTTCACAAAAAGCTTTGGTTCCTAGCAGTAAACATGGCGTTACATTCGTCCGTCTCCTATAAGACAATCTTGTGGCCACTTTAAAAAGAATTTCTTGCACCAACATTAAAGAGATCCTTGGAGGGAACTTGGATATACATTCATTTCCCTTCTCCAGGTCTCCCACCACTCCTGCCCTTCTCAGTCTTCCTCCAGGATCCCTCCAAAGGCTGCCTTCACTCCATATACTGGGCTTAGGTCCAAAATAAGTAAACATTTTCTAACTTCTATACAGAGGAAGAGACTCACCCCACAAGGAGGTTTGGCAGTAGATTCCTATTCCCTGAATTTTTTGCAGAAATCTATGAAGGCATCTGGGAAAACAGATGCAATATTTGGGGGTAACGAGTAGATTTGACCATTTGGACTTTGGGTTCTTAATTAATGGCAGAGGAGAAAACAGAAGCAAGGATGGCTTAAACCATCCTAAACCTTGGAGAGGAGGAACCAACCAAGTTCTGGTTTCACGATCTCTTTGCCTGATGCAGAATCCCTTTGTCAAGAGATGTTTTGGCTATTTTCTTTTCAATATAAAAAAAAAGTTTGTAAACAATAAAAACCCCAAGGGAAAGTGGAGAAAGACTTGACAGCATATTTACACACACTAGCCCACTTAGCAACCACCAAACCAGCAACTTGTGAAGCCCTATACAGCTCAGACACAAAAACTAGAGAGGGAAATTGGATGGGGAGGGGGGCTCGCAGCATTCAGAGGACCCGGAAAACCCGGGTCAGACTCCATTGTCACCCATTGCCTTCTATTGCATTTGCCCTATTTGAGTGAGGTAGGTTTGGACAGATCTCCCAGCATCATTCACCAAATCCCTTTACTCCATAGGCTGACTTTGAGGTCCCTGAAATATCAGGCTTACAGACAGCCTAGCTACAAGGTCCTGTGCCTGAGACCCAGTATTTTATGGGTTAAAGGCCTGAGGCTTTTTATGATCTTCTGCTAAACCTGCCCTTCTTCCAGGGAAGATGATGGGAAGAGAATAAAGAAAAGGGTGACTTCATCAAACTCCCAGACCTAAGATCTATCCCCATCTCCCTTTCCTGCCTGGCCTTGCCTCACACTAGTACTCACCTTTGAGCAGAGCAGAGATGGCCCAACTGTTGTTTGGAAGACAGATCTGGGTGGAGTGAAACAAAGGTTCCAAGACCCTGCCTAGAAGATGTTTGGCCATACTTCAAAGGGGTGACAGGGCAGGGTAAGAACCCTTCCCACCAACACCTCAAGTTTGCCAGCTGGCTCAGCTCCACCAAGTTCTCTCTCTTCCCTCTGTCCTTTCTCTCTTGTGCCTTTCTCTCACCAGGATGAACCTCCTCTCCAGAATCAGGCAAGTGTACAAGATGCCCCATTAAAAACCAACCTTCTCCTCTCCTAGCTGATACTTTCAAGAAGAGAGAGAGAGTGAAAGAGAAAGTGGGTGTATTGAAGAAAAGAATGAGCAAGTCAATAAGGGCAGAGAAAGAAAGCTCCCGTAAAAGAACCCCTAAACTTGAGGTAGATGAACCGAACTGGTTTGTACAATACAATCAGCTGCTGTGTCATTGTGTTGTTAAGAATAGATTATACTTATTCCTGCTGGGTAGTCCTAGAGCTGCCACTGAATTATCCCTGAGATTGCTCACATACCTGAGAACACAGTGCAGGAATGGGGGCCTCTTAGATTAAAATATACAAAAATACAAAAGCAGAATATTTATATTAAAAAAATTAAAAAAGGAAAAGCCACAGACATGATTCATCACAGCCAGAGCCACTTGATGTCCCACCTGCAAAATGGGATCCCCCCTCAAAGGGTGCAGAGGGGGGAGGTGTAGCACCCAAGGTGCAGACGTCCAAGTGAGCAAAATAAATAAAATCAACATTGGGGGTGGGGGGGATGCCCTGGGCAAGAAGAGGAGCCAGGGCTGTAGCAGTCTCACCCTCAATCCCATTGCTAAGGGGAGGGAGGTGAGGCTGAACAGAGCCCTGAACCTGGAGAAGACCCAAGACAAAGAGGACCCTTACCCATTCCCCACCTCCAGGGGATCTTGTCCCCAGGCAGCAAAAAAGATGTGGGGGTGGGGCCCCTGGGCTTTGGTCCATCCATCCAAGACTATGCCTCCTGCCTCACTGGCTTAAGGAATTCTCTTTCCCCAACCCCCCTACCCTTGCTTTCACTGAGGTATCCCTCAGGATAGCCATGGGTTTATGTGGCTGGTGGTTCTGGGATGGAGGCAGGCCATGGATGGAGGGGCCTCTGAATATCTCTCTTCAAGGGGAAGGAAACAGTGCTGAGGACTCTGGACCCAAAACACTCAGAAGTGCCAGCAAGCTTCCCCCCCCTCCCCCCTGACCCAACCCATCCCACCCTGACATTCCCCACTCCCTGTTGACTGACGCCTGCTCCCCCCAGACCCCACTTCAATCTTGGGCCTCGGGGAGTAGGGCTGGGTTGTGGATCTCCTCCTCCTCCCGGAAGTAAGCAGGTTTCCCTTGTGAACTGGGAGACTGCTGAGCCTTCAGGGGGCATGAGGCCACCATGTGACTGATGCTTTGGCAGAAATGGCATTTCTTGGGCTGGGGTGGCAGCTTACACTCCTTGGCATGATGATCCAGTCCTCCACAGTTGTAGCACCTGTGGGATGGAAAGAGAGGTCAAACACTTGGTCAGTCACGGATTTGCATGCTCTCATAAAATGATCCTTGCACCAAGATACACCAAAGACACTAGCCTTCTAGAGCTTTTGAACATTTGGACTTTTTTTTTTCCCAATAAATTTTCATTTTCTTGTTCTTTGATACTGAGCCAAATCTGCTGGAGAAGCAGAACCCTTCAATTTATCTAGCATACACTGCCAGACATACCTTTGTTTAACTTCTCTCAGTTTTAGTTTCTTCATTTGTAAAGCAGGGATAAAAATAATACTGAGCTCCTCAGGATTGTGGTGAGGATCAGAGGGATAATATGTAAAAAAAAAAAAAACCCTTTGCAAACTTTAAAGGACTAGGTAAATGCCAGTTATGATTATTATAATAGCATTTATGTAATGTTTCAGGGTTCACAAAGCACTTTGCAAATATTATCTCATTTGATCTTCACAATAACTCTGGAAGGGAGGTACTGTTATTATCTCTATTTTATTGATGAGGAAACTGAGGCAAACAGATTAAATGACTTGCCCAGGGTCACACAGTTAATAAGACAGGATCTGAACTCAGGTCTCCCCAAATCTAGGTTCAGCTCTCTATTTACTGCACTACCTGATTGCTATATCATTATTAATGATTAAACATTTAAGGGCTGATCAATACTCTTCCCTTAAAAAATCTCCAGAACCTTTCTATTGACTATCTGGCATATATAATCTGCCCCCAATCTTTGTTTCTAACTTTATTTTCCTTTTACATACCCTGTGCTTTAGTCCAACAAGACTTTTCCACTAGCACATCTATACTTTTACACCCACCCCCAAGGTTATTGCTACATATGGGGAATCCTGTCTGCATCCATCACAACCTACCAAAATTGTTGTCCCCATCTTTTAAAGCCTTCCTCCTTCCAATGCTATTTTCATGAAACTTTTGCCCTAATTTCAGTCAAAAGTGATCTTAGGAAGATGTGACAAAAAATATTTGATTTGGAGTGAAAAGACATGGGTTTGATGCCTACCTCCCCTGCTTACTACCTGTTTAACATGGTAACCATTCATCTCTGGGACTCAGTTTCCTCATTTGCAAAATGAAGTTGGATTAGATCAGGGGTTCTTCACCCTTTTTACTATTATGAACCTCACATCAACCTCAGTTTGGCCAAACCTATAGAGCCCTTCTTAGAATAATGGTTTTAAATTAGGAATTGCAAAGGAGACAAAATATAGCAAAATAGTTATAATAAAAATATTTTGTTTAAAAAATTCTTCTGGCTCCCAGATTAAGAAGCTTTGTGCATAGATGAATTGTAAATAATTCCATGAATAGCTGACTATGATATTGAGCAAACTATTTTTGACTATGATTATCCAACATCAAGAAAGTGGACTCATTCACTAGCTTGGGTTATGATTATCAGATCCAATTTGGGAGGAGAAAGTTCCCCAATGGGATTAATTCTTACAGGCTCCTAATTAACCTTGGAGAAACCATATTGCTATTTAGCATTTCCAAATCTTAAAAAATCATCTCTTCCAATACTCTTTCTCGAGGAGGAAGAAACCGATGTCCAGAGTAGGGAAGTCTCTTGTCCCAAGATTATTGAAATTAGTAGTTTCATGCTTAGCCTTTCTTTGGAGGTGGGGATGGGGGCGGGGGTGGATAATACAGACCAAACTCAAGCTCCCAAATTTGTTCAACAAGGATCCTAACTAGGATCAGACTATTAGAGCTATTAAGGTCTTTAAAGACCATTGAATATATAAGGAAACTGAGTCTGAAAAAGGTAAATGTTACATAGCTGGTCATTTGCAAAGTCATTTCAATTTTGATTAAAATCAATTCTTTAGACTGTCATCCCTAGGACAAGTGGTTGCATTCATACTTGAGCCCTCTTATTCATTTCCACCCAAATTCCATTACCAGTTCCCCTTTCTCATTTGATCTTCACAATAACTCTGGAAGGGAGGTACTGTTATTATCTCTATTTTATTGATGAGGAAGGTGTTAACCTTCCTTTTCTTCGTTCTACCTCTTCTTATTAGGAACAAGGACAGCCCAAGTCACAGGATATTGAGACTGATAATCTGAGCATGGGAGACAAAACTTCCCATTCTAGAGAAAGAGTCTCTGTAAGTATTGTGAGTTCTGAACCCATCATAGCAAAAGATCTACCCATTACAGGTGAAGACAGGATGATGGGAGTGTATGCAAAAGGTCTTTCTGCCATCTGCCTCCCATGAGAGGGATAGGTGTCAAATCTCTAGGTCAGAAATCAGAGAAAGAAGACCTCTCTAAACCCTTAGAAAAGTAAGAAAAAACCATCAGGAGGAAATGGGGAGAAAGGACTCAATAGACATAATTCTCCAGTACCAGATATGAATGTGTCCCCTCACAGCTTCAGTTCAGCCCCATCCAGTTCTTTCCATCCTCCCATTATCATACCTGTCTCCTTTGGATCTGCGTTTCTGGAGCGTCTTCCCTTTGGGCCGCCTCTCACTCCCAAGGCAGAACACCCCACCAGGGCCCGTTACCCGGATTGATTCAAGACCCTTTGCTGATTTCTTAAAGGTGAACTCCACGGCCTCCCCTTCCTTCAGGCTTCGGAAACCTTCCATATGTAGCTTACTCTGAGGGGTGGGAAAACATTGAACGGTTTTAGATCATTTGTACTGTGACCTTTATAGCTCCAGCATAGCAGAGACTGATTTATAAATGTTTGTTAAAGGAAGGAATTTGTCCAGGCAAGAAGAGAGAGGTGTGGGATTGTAGGAATTCATGCAATGGAATTGGTGGATGTGGGAGAAGTTGTAAAGGTTTCTGGATGCACCTGGGGAAAGGACCAGCTCCTCTGGGACAGAGCTTATAGGTATTGCAGATTTTAACATGGCAAAGATCATATATATTATGGATAGATACATATGTCCCTATTATATTTGAGAAATAACAAGAAATAACAACTTTCCCACTCCCTGATATGAGCTGATTTTTTAGCACCAGCATTCTTCTGGTGATGCAATGTATGGTTCTGAATCACAGAAGACTATAATAGCCGAAAAAAATCACAATTATAGATGATCCAAAGGCCAATGGAAAGGTATGTGGTGTTGGGGGGGGGGGGTGTTGTGTGGAGGATGGAAAGCATTATCCAAGATAACTAGCAGAAAAGATCTCATTTAAAAATGAGATGATATTCAGAGAGGGAACTGTAGAGTCTGATTGCAAACCAAAGCATACTATTTTCAATTTTTAAAATTGGTTTTATACTTGATGCTTTTTCCTCCTTTTGTTCTGATGCTTCTTTCACAGAGTGACTAATGTAGAAATGTGTTTAATATGGTTGTGCATAAATAACCAATTTCAGTTGCTCCCTATTAAGGTGGGGGGAAGGGAAAAAAGGGAGGGAGAAAAGTATGGAACTCAAAACCTTACAAAAGAATGAATGGTGAAAATTATATTTGCATGTAGTTGGAAAAAACAAATAAAATATTTTTAAAATGAGATGATAGAAAAAGGAGGTGTGTAGTCACCCCTATCTCATGTGTCAAAGACAGGACTTGAACTCAGTTCTTCCTGACTCACAGCTTAGGGATCAGAGTGAGAGATGACAAGTTAAGAATTCAAGTGCTTCCCTGGAAACCCAATAGATTAGAAAGTCCTAGAGGAAGTCCTCCAGAAAGGTTGACATAGATTATAAATGTGAAAAGCAGGATGATCAAAGTTGTTCACAGTAAATGGAGTGCTGGACCTGGAGTCAGGAAGACTTTGAGTTCAAATCCTGCCTCAGATATTCACTAATGGTGAGAATCTGGACAAGTCACTTAATGGCTGCCTGCCTCAGTTTCCTATCTATATAATGGGAAAATACTAGTTCCTGGCTCCCAGGGTAGTTGAGAAGATCAAATGATCTAATAATAATAATTTATCATAGAGCCTAGCACTTAATAAACATCATATAAATGTTATGATGTGTGGGTTATTTTTATTTTTTTTAAAGCCAGACTTGTGACTTCATTACCACAGGGAACTCCAGATTAGGAGAAGACATCTACAAGAACAAATCATCAGTTGGTTGGCAACTTTGAAAGCAACTCTGATTGATGCTGCTTCTATAAAACTGTATATGGATACATACATATGGGGTTGGTATTGGCCCTGAGATTTCATTGGTATAAGGAAATACAGATGAGTTGAGTTTCTTTTCCTGATGCAGACCAGTAGCCTCTCTGCAACTAGAGGATTTGTCCAAGATCACAAGCAGAGAAATCACAGGAAATTTTTTGTTGTTTGTCCTTTTTTCCTCAAAGAGGACCATGACATCAAGGAGGTGATGCCATGACATATAAGTGAATTGGATTAGGAGGGAGAGATTTTTGCAGTGTCACTCTCTCCTCTGGAACTATCTGGGTTCAATGGCAAAATATTACATCTAATATAAAAGAAAATGTGTTAGAGTTGCAATTAGGAAAAACTGAGTTCAAATGCCATGTATCTGATATTTATTGGTTATATGACCTGTTTCTTCATCTGTAAGAGGGTCATCCTGCTTCATATCTGGTCACTGGATCTAGATGACTCCAGAGGAGAAAGCAAGACTGATGACTTATCACAGCATCCCCTCACTCAAATCCAATACATATGCTTGTCATGGCATCACCTCCCTGATGTCATGGTCTTCTTTGAGAATGAAGGGCAAAATCATCAAGAGCAAAAGAATAGCTATCTCATAGGGTTACTGTGAACCAATAATGCAAGTAAAATGATGTTCAAACAAAAAAAAAAACCCTTTTAAAACTTATAAATCTCGAGAACAACCAGGGTCTAAATAGACTGTCTATGAATAATAAAACCAGTCCCTCTGGCATGTGACTGGATTTAGAACTTCTGTGAATATATTCTCTTCTCCCTCCAAAGAACCTGGAGTTTGAATCCCATCTTAGCTACTTATTACCTATGTGATCTTAGCAAGTCTCCCTAAGCTAGTTTCCTCAAGCTATAAAATGAGAGTTGAAGATGAGCTCCATGGAACCTTCTGTCTCAAAAGTCTATCTTCCTATCAAGCATAGCCCCAAACCACAACTCATGGTGATATCTATAAAATCATCTAGAGATATTTTTTCTGCAGATATGGAGTTGGGGCAGACAAATACAGCCTTCTCATCACTGACCTCTAACCTGTCACAAAACATCAAGTCCACACATGGGGTCTCACAGAGGAGCTCATGTGTCACAAGCCTCTTTTCCACCCTCCCAAAGTCACATAGACCCTCATAAGATACATTGTACTACTCTACTAATATATAGTATTCAGCTTGTGAGGAAGTTTAGAAGCCATCTGTTCTAATAGAAAGAACAATGAACTTTGTGGTCACTCGTCTTCAGTAGTTCCCAACTGCCTATAGGATAAAACCATTAACCTAGAATTCAGGGTCCTCCAGAATTTGGCTCTAATTTATCTCTTCAGAATTACAGTGCATTACCCACAATTCACTTTCTCCCAACTGCATCATTTAGGCCGTTCCTTTCTTTTCCTTAACCTCTCCCCACCATCTTCAGTCTGACCAGTTGAAATTCTCCTTTTTGGAGACCCTGCTCAAGGGTCTTATATTGACCTAGATTTTAATCTAAACTCTACTAACCAATCAGCTGGTCCTGGAAAAGTTCATCTCAGCCTCAACCTAATCAGTAAAATGGGGTTGGCTACTCCATCTAGAAGACTGATGAGAAAAATACTATTTTTATATGTATGTATGTATGTATGTATGTGTGCATGTGTTTGCATGTATATACATATATATGGATACAGATACACATAAAACAGTAAACTGCTAAAGAAAATTCTGAACTCCTCCCCTTACTTTGCTTTGTGTGGAAGCTTGAGACCCAGTCTAGATAAATCCCTCAGTATTTAGGAGAGGGGCAGTGAACCTCCAGCCCAGTATTGGTCCGGTAACCAAAGGTAGGGACTCAAAATTCAATAAATCTAGTAGCTTCTTAGGGGTGAATTAATTAAATGTGTAACCAAATATTGATTGAAAATGATATTATAAATATCCAAATGGTCCTTGGTAGAAAAAAGGTTCCTAAACCTTGGTTTAGGAGATTGAAGAAGGCTCTGAATATGATATATATATGGCTACACATACAAACATATGGAGTCATGACTAAAATGACCTAATGACAAAATATACAGATATATGCATACACACACAGATAGATGCATAGTATGGACTTCTAATTCTCTTGCAATTCCCATGCCCCAATTGCACATTTGGATTGCACATTTGGATATCTCAGAATTAATTTCTTCTCTTTTAACATTCTGTCCTTTCCCACTGATCAGTGTGCTAATTGAAGTTTTTCCTCTGAGTCCCTTCCTTAGAGTCAATGGTTGAGTTTCCTGGGAATGAGGAAAAAGTTCCATTATCCTCAACCCTTGTTCTCTTCCAGTCTCTCCCCACCCCCCAAGCCCAGAGCTTTTTGTTACCTCTTAGTTGTGGGAGTTCCCAGGTTTCTGCCAGAATTGGTCCCTGCTTCTATAGCTCACACATACTTTTTGCCTCATGTCTTCCTTAGGAAAACAGTGGCAGGACAAACAGAATCAAACACAAGGAGACTATATCAGAGCACTAAATCAGTATCTTGACTCTTTTGCCCTCCTCATCACCTACCTTTCCCTCCTTGAGTCTCTCTACCAGCTTGGTCCCCACCCCCTTTTTGGTCTTTGCTCCTGAATCTGCTTTCTAGCTAAAGTTTACTTCCTCTCCAGCAATGTCCTGTTTTTTTAGATCTCTAGATCTCTCTTGCCTTTTGCTCCAAGGGAAGACTGTACATTTTTACTTTGTCAATGGATCAATCAGTGAATAAGCATTTATGAGCACAGGACTATACTAGCTCTAGGGCTAGCAGAGTATCTGCCACAATGTAGGTTTTAATACACTTACAGATTAATACTTATTGCTTGTTCTTCCCAGTCCCTCATTATTCCAGTGCCTTCCTTCTGTTAATTCTTATTTATCCTGTATATATGGCTTGTCTGTAGGGGATGGTAGATGGCTAGCATAGAGTGTTGGGTCTGAATTTGAATTTAGGAAGACTCATCTTCCCTAAATTCAAATCCCACCTCAGACACTTCCTAGTTGGGTGACACTGGGCAAATGACTTCACCTATTTGCCTCAGTTTTCTCATTTGTAAAATGAGCTGGAGAAGGAAATGACAAACCATCCTTGTATCTATCTCTCTGCCAAGAAAACTACAAATGGGGTACTGAAGAGTAAGACACAACAAAAAACTTGTGTGTGTATATATATATATGTATATATATGTATATGTATGTATGTATGTATTTGTTTGCATGTTATTGCTCCCATCCCTTCTTTAAGTTTTAGGTTCCTTACAGCCAGGTGCTATCTTTTGCCTCTTTTTTTGTATGGAGGGCTCTCTCTCTCTCATGCGACACACAGACACACAGACACACACACACACACACACACACACACACACACACACACACACAGTGATTAATGCTTACACACTTGACCCAGACAGTGTCAACCAACCCCTTTGGGTGGAGCAAGTTTCCTATCAGGGAACTATTCCAATGAAATCACAGGTTTATCCCTATCCAAATTCCTATCCAAATTTACAAAAGACTATTGAAGTTTAGGAAATTAAAGTAACTTGATCCAAATTAAGCATGAGCTTCATGAGAGCAGGGACATATCCTACTTATCTTTTATACTATGCACCCATCCCAGAACCCATAAAAGAGGCAGATTGCAGATACCAATACATCTTAGAACAATTCACACAATCACAGGTCTGAGTAAAGTCACTCAATTTCTTCTACCTTTTAAAGTCCCCTTGGACCCATTTCTGCTCTCCCTAGGACCTAGTCCTCTATCTTCCTTGTTCTCCCCTTTCACATGTTATTTATCTTTCTTTTTAAAGCAGGGGTTCTCAGTCTTTTTTTGGGCTCCATACACTTGGTCTTCAGTAAACCTTGTAAATATATCATATTCAACATGAAATGAAATAAAATCTAGAATATATTATGTGTGGGCACCTACAAAATAAAAGAAAGAGATTGATTGGAGAATATAGTTTACTATTTCCTGAACCCCTTTGATAAGCTTTATATCCCCTGGTACATGCATATACCAGAGTTTGGGAACCCATGTATAAATCATGACCCTCTTTTTTTTTTTTCATTTTGTAAAGCCATCTCCAAGTGGGTTGGAATTGGTACTGTGGGTCCCCTTTCTGGCTCTAACCACCTTTTCCCCCTAGTATGGACCATGCCATCCTAAAACTTCCAACTCTAAACAGAATCAATTTAGTAATATTTATGTGGGACCAGGGTCTTTGTGGGGACACAAAATATGTGACCCTTGCTCCCAAGTAGCTTACTTCCCAATTAAAAAGACAAATGAAAGGTTTGGGGTTTGTCTGTCTTGGTCAGTGAACTTCTCTGAACCTCAGTTTCTTCAGCTGTAAAATGAAGTAATTAGATTAAATGACTTTAAAAGGTGCCTAATTACCAGCTCAAATATTTGTTCTTCTAAGGTTCTCATTTTCACCATTACCATTCTGGGTTGAAGTCCCTTTTCCTTGGACAGTATCTTCATACATTCTAGATTTTAATAACCTTTCCTTTCTCTGACAGTATAAAATCCCTTCCAGCCCAGACAACTCACATTCACATGAATAAATAAATTTTAAAAGTCATAAGCTGGATGAAAATTCAGAAACCAGAAATTCTTGTTAATCAGTAGTTATTCTCCACTATCATTACCCTAGGCTTTGAGCTGAATAGACAGAGAATGGTGGTCTCCAGGGTTCCCTCCTCCACCAACCCCCCTTTTCCCAAAACACACATATTTTGAATTCCTCCGTTATCAGATAGGTAATCAGCACATCCCAAAAGCCAGCCTCCTAACTCTTGCATTTGAAAGGAAGGGGCCCAGAATTCCTCCCCAATCCCTCCTCCCCCAACCACACACAAAGCAAGACATTCCCAAGCTGAGCCCTGCCTATCTTTCCTTCTCAACCCCCCCTCACATTTCCCCCCCAAAAAAGAAAAGGCACTGGGGGGGAGGGGCATAGGTCTGAGCTTCCCTCCTTAGGGCCAAGCCAGGAAAACAAAGAGCTGCTGCTGGTTGGTCCCTATGGTCAGATTCCAGGGGGAGCAGAGGTGGCAACCCTCCCCCACACTCTCCTAGCACATCTGAAATCTCCCCTTCCTCATCTTTCCTTTGCATTCTCAGAAGTCTAACTAGACAGAGCTGCTGACCAAGCCCCATCCCCCCTTACTCCCTAGACTGAAATGAGGGACACACACATAGCTTCTTTTCCTCCCCAATAAGCTTCTGGCTGGCCACAGCTGCAATACATCCAAAGTGGACAGGCAGGGCAGGACACCCCATCTCCAAGGGCTTCCCCTAGTTCTCCTTTCACTAGTCAGAGCAAGAGGCTGGGTGGAGGGGGGAGGAAGTGAAGGAAGCTGGCTTCAGACTCATCCTCCCTCCTACCTGAGTAAAGTCCCAACTTTTCACTACTTGGGAAGAGTGAAGCTTTGAGGGAATTCAAGGCTCCCAAAGCTTAATGAATGTTCTTTCATTCATTCATTTATTCCACTTCACATGGGGGTTGGGGGAAAAGATTCCCCAAATGCCTGACTCTTTTCACCCCACCTGGGAGGAGTATTGTGAAGGACATTCTAAGTTCACAGTGGCAGGACTAGCCAAATGCCATCTCTTCTAGGAAGCCTACCTTGATCCAACTTTGTAATCCTTAAGGCACCTGGTTTGGTAAATTTTTAAGCAAAGTCCTTGATTGCTGAGTCCAGGTTCCTTGTTAGCAGAACACAGGGTCTGACAGGGCAGTCCTAGCTGAAAAGTCTTGGATCACCAGCCTGGTGACATGCTATAACCTGGATAAATCTGGGTTAGATCAGGACCAGGGGCATCTACTGTGGGTTGGTGGGATTTTTTTCATCACAATAGAGGGGCTTGAAAGCTGACCAACAAATCCTGAATGTATTGAAGAGAAATAAAATTATCTCTGTTTATGTCTCATCCCCCTTCTAGGTAAGCTGTGTGTGTGTGTGTGTGTGTGTGTGTGTGTGTGTGTGTGTGTGTGTGTGTGTGTGAGAGAGAGAGAGAGAGAGAGAGAGAGAGAGTCAGAGGGACAGAGAGACAGACACAGAGACTTTAGCTAAACTTTGACTCTACCCAAAGACATACCACAATGCTCTGAAAGAAGGTGGTTAATGAATGCCTTTTGAAAGAATAAATGTTTGTTGAATGGGAAAGCCAGGACAGAAGGGTTCCAGTAAGAAGGAACAAGATTTTTCCATACCCTTTTCTCTATTTCTCTTCCTCTGTCTGTCTGTCTCTCAAGCTGGAATATTTAGGGAAGGACAAAACAACTGGCAAATTACCCTACCCTAGCTTCTAGAGAATTTCTGAGATCCCAAATAAGGTTCATTGGGTAGACCTGGGGAGAGTTGAGGAGAACTGACTCAGAAGAAAAAGAATTCAAACTTCTATACCTTTTTCCCTTAATGCATCTTGTAAGGTGGGTCTTAAAGTTGTCACCATGAGAAACCCTAAAGCTCAGAAGTAAAGTGATTTTTACCTATCTACAAAACCACAAGACAACTTCTATTAAATACCTCTTCTTTAAAGTTTACAAATTCCTTTCCATACAGACTATCTCATTTGATTCTTACAACTCCTAGAGGTAAACACTACAGGTATTATTTCCATTTCCTAGATGAGAAAACTGAGATAGAAGTTAAGTGACTTGGCTCAGGGTCCCATGGGCACACCCAGGAAGGATCTGACTAGTATTGCTGCCTCCAAGTTCAGTACATTCTAATTCCTGAGGCAGCTTTGTTGTTCACTTGGTTCAGTCATGTCCATTTGGGGTTTTTCTTGGCAAAGATACTGGAGTGGTTGGCCATTTTTTTGCTCCAGCTAGTTTTACAGATGAGGACACTAAAGCAAACAAGGGTCACTTGCCCTGAGACCACTTAGGTGGTATGGTAGATTGAGTGTTTGTATTTAGAGTCAAGATGACCTGAGTTCAAATGTGACCTCAGACTCTTATCAGATGTGTGACCATAGGTAAGTCACCTTAAATCAAACAAAAATGAAACAATAAGCATACTCTCTGCCTTAGTTTCCCCATCTTCAAATTAAAGCTGGACTTTATAAACTCTATGGTTCTTCCCAGCTCTAAAACCTTTGGCTTTTTAACTAGAGCCTTCCAGTTTTCTTACATCTTCCATCCCTCACATCTTCCATCTAGTGACATTGATTTCTTTGCAGTTCCTCATATGAGATACTTCATCTTCTGACTCAAAGGGATTTTCATTGGTTAGCCCCCATTCTGGAAACTTTCCCTCCTCATCTCTGCCTCTTAACTTCCCTTAAGTCAAACCCTGAACTCCTTTGAATTCCCCCTGAACAGAGGGAGGATGCTAGCAAAGAGCTCTCATTTCCATTGAGCCAAAGTACTTTCTTTAAAAATCTTTCTGATAGGAAGAAAATTCACATTTTTCCAGCATGTTTAAGACCAGTACACTGGAAATATTTTATTAGACACACTTTAAAAATGCTGAAATGATTGGGCCTGGTATCCAGGCCTTTGAAATCTCTTCTGGCTCTACCTATATCTGTAATTCTAAGTCCCCTTGAAAGTTGTCTAATGGCCTCTAGAATTAAGCAATGTCAACTTTACCTTTTCCAAGACAAGTCTGAAGAAATACAGAGAAGGAGGAAAGAGCAAGAAATCCCAACCTCCCCTTCCTTGTTGACTAGACATGACCAGCAGGTGGCACTGCTGGAATGCCTAAGGAATCCACTGTGGTCTAATACAGATTTCCTAGGGTTTTCAGTAGAACTTGCTATGCTTCCTTATTTATTTGAAAGTAAATAAATTCTAGTCTATCATGAATATGTACATAAAGAAAAGCCACTATCCTCTAAGAAAGGAAATAAATTTTGGAATATTCCATGCATATGCACATGTAAAATAAACCAGATTAACTAATTACAATAGGATAACAGAAATCTACCACATCCTCAGAATGAGGATAACCCTAGGCTGAAAACCCCAACTAGACTAGAAAGTCATAGAAAATAGAAAGTAACTGCCAAACATTCTGCAGCTGCAAAATAGTTGCCTATTATATAAAAACAAACAAACAAAAATTCTTTGCTACATAGTCTGGCTATCTAGGAGTCCAAGAGGTACAAGAAAAAACAAAGGTGATTTAAAACAAAAGACATCAAATGGTTTCTCCCTTTCCACCCCCCCCAAAAAGGTAATAGGCTCCTAAGGAGATCTTCTCTGGCTGGAGCAGAGACAGGTGAGTCAAGGGCTGAGATATGTACCTACAGTATAGAAGGTATGCAGTTATATCTTCAACACACATGCACTCCCCACTTGCAATTCAATCTTTTTTTTTTTTTTTTGGTGAATGTTCTCTTCTCCCTTTTCTAGAGGGCATTAGACAGCTTTCAAGGGGACTTAGAATTACAGATATAGGTAAAGCCAGAAGAGATTTCAAAGGCCATCCAATCCAACACCTTCATTTTGCAGATGAGGAAACTGAAGCCCAGATAGGTTAAGTGATTTATTCATTATCACACAGTAGTAAGCACTCTAGAAGAAATCTTTTGTTTCCAGAGCCAGCACTGGGTTTCTGGAAGGGAATGAATGATATATAACTGAAAGAAAAGGGCTTGAGGAGTCAAGATCCTGGGTTCTAGTTTCTCTACCAGCAGGGTGATTTTGGACAGTTCAGTCTCCTTATTCAACAAATTATTTAGCATCTAATATGTGCTGTGAGATATAAAGTTAAGATGATATGACCTCTTGGAAATCAATCTAGTAAACTATGGTGGGCTTTAGTTCCCTTTCCCCAGATCTTAACATCTTATGATTCTATCAATACCATATGACATGACCTGCCCATTTATTAGCCAACCTGCCACATGAAAATAAGAGTAATTCAATTCCTTTACTCAAACCTGGAAGATAAGGGTGAAAGTAAAAACTGAGAGACAGAGACAGAAAGACAAAGATAAAAGAGAAAGAGTGGGGGGCTACAATACCTTTAGTATAGCTAGCTTAGTGGTGTCTAACAAGGTACTTCCTTCCCTCAGTTAATTAAAAGGACTATAATTCCAATATAAGCTTTTTTTAAGCTTACAAACTGATTCCCCCTTTGGATTCTCTCACATGAGTCTCATCCTATCCCAATGGAGAGAACCCAATCTCACCACTCTCATGGAACTCACCATTTCAGGGACTATAGGACAAGATTAATTCAGTAAACATTTACTAAGTATTTAACTAGGTTCTGGGGAATACAATGACTTTAAAAAAAAAGACAATAGTTTACATTCCACTATCTTAAGAGATAATTTTAGGCTACTCCGTAACCTTCTCTTCCCTCCCCCTCCCCTCCTAAAAGCCAGGATTTCAAATCAACTTAATGAAATACAACTTTCTGGGAAAGGGAAGAGTTAACCTTCTGGAACACTGGAATTAAATATAGAGATGAAGGGAAACAAAAACTTTATATTGGAGTGGAAATAAGACTTAGGGCACAGGTACTGAGATACTCTCATCTAACTCCTATGATTTACAGACCAGGAAACATTCAGAGGAAGGGATTGACTTGTCCAAGGTCACAGTAGTAGCAAGTAGGGAAAGGGAGTTCAAACTCAAGTCTTCAGACACCAAGTGCATTAAATCATAAACTACAGAACAATCTGTTTGTTGTGTCATTCACAAAGGTAAGACCCACTGGATTTTAGAGTTGGAAAGGATATCAAAGGTCATTGCCTTTAGTCCTTAAATAATCAGATTTTTACAAAGGAGGAAACAGTGTAAACAACTTGTCCAAGTCACATGGGACAAACTGAAAGCTGATGGTAGCTCAGGGAATATTCGGTCCAAACAAGGAATGGTAGGTCAGAGATTAAAAACAGGTAATTTTGCTTACATAAAATTGAAAAGCTTTTTTTGCACAAATAAAATCAATTCAACTAGGATAAGAAAGTTATACACTGGGGCTGAAAATCTTTGTATCAGATGTCTAAGATCTATAGGAATTGACATGAATATGTATTCTCCAGTGGATAAGCCGTTGAAGGATATGACAGTCTATTTTCCAAAATATTGTCAACTATTAACAATCAAATGAAAGACTGATCCAAATTACTATCACTAAAAGACAAGCTTATGGTAATAGTTCTTACTGAGGTTTTGTGTCATACCTAGGAAATTGGCAAAGATGACAAAAAATGGTAATTAAATGTTGCAGTAACTATAGAAGAAAAAGCAATGAAACAAGTCAACCATTCTGGAAAACAATTTTGGAAAAAGTGACTAAAATGTCCATACTATTTGACCCAGAGATTGCACTGTTTGGAATATGGCCCCTAGTTGGTCTAAAACAGACAGGTCCCATATATAACAACATATTGATAGCAATTTATTTGTAGCAGCAGAGAACTGGAAACAAAGTAATCACCCATCAATTGGGAAATGGCTAAACAAATTATGGTATGCAAATGTAGCGGAATATTATTATGCTGTTAAAATGACAAATATGAATTATAGACAAAGTCTGAGCTGAGTGAAATAAGCAGACACAGAAAAACAATTAAATAAACAAAGTGACTACAACAATGCAAATAGAAATAACCCACCATCACCACACTAACAACAAAGTCTTGGAATCTTGTGCAATTATAGTGATGAACCATAACCCTTGAAGAAATGAGCTAATGTCCTTCCCTTCTTTCCTTCCTTTGCTGAGGTGACTGTACATACTATAGACTTGGTTGATGGGTTGGTTAGTATGCTATCTTCCCTTTTTCTTCTCTCTTCTCTCTTTTTTAATCACTGTATCAAGGTAGATGTTGCTGGAATGGGAGGACTGAGGCTGGAGTCAGAAATATCTGAACTCAAATCCAACCTTAAATATTTACTAACTGGGTGACCCTGAGTAAATCACTTAACCTCTTCCTTAGTTTCCCCAAATGTTAAATTGGGGATAATAACAGCAACCCTACCTCATTGGATTGTTGTGAGATCAAACTTTATTTTTAAAAGAAACGAATAGAGGAGTTAATAGCAGAATTGGAACCTTTGAAGGTCAGGTTCCTCATTTATAAATTATGTTAGACAATAGTCTCTGAGGCTTCTAGACCTTACTAGGAGGACCTCCAAGGAGGGTACAAAGGGATACCCCCCACACACAAACTGTCCCAACCAAAGTTCTCTAGTTTCATTAAGACATAACCACCCAACTTTGTGCCCCATGTGTTCCTTTTCTAGGGATCAAGGTCATCTGCTCCTATTCCCCCCTCCGTTCTAGGCAGAATCAGAAATACATCACTAATTATTCTTGCTGACCTCCACCAAGACCAATTGCAGGTACCTGGGAAATCTCACTTCTCACTATTACAATAAAAAGACATAAGGGGAGACCCAGGTCCCAGCTCTGTGGGCAGCAATGCATTCATACCTTGCTTTGATGACTGTTTTACTTCAAGACCTACTATATCCCTTCCAATTCTTGGGTAGGAGTGCTAGAAAATAGTATTTATTCTCTCAGATCTGGGTGCCCCAGGACCATCAAGGTACCACTTGGTACATCTTCTCCACTTACAACCACTATACTGATAAAGTCATTGAAATCAATCACCTTTGCCCACTTACCACACTTTCCTCAGAATCAATTGTTGCCCGTAATTTATTTTTTCCAAACATCCTGAGAATCAGTTAATAATGTTAGCCAGTTTAGGTACATCTAATCAACCTACTGCTAGAACTTTTAAGAACATTCCAGGAAGAAATGGAAATTCCTGGTTGATAAGTGATATATGCCCCAGAATATCCTGAACTTATTGGCACAGTGTGTGATGGAATTCTGATTGTCAGGACCTTTCTGAAGCACCAAGCAGTTTTCCTTTTCGGATACCTGGGCAGCAAATTCACTTCATCAACATAATATTTATATGGGATATTTCAAAAATCTTCATGCAGCTTTAAGCTATTAGAGATTGAAGTTGCACTAAAAACTTTTGGGATATCCTATTTAGTCTTTCAAGTTTGTAAAATCTTCATATTAACTTACTTCTGTATCATTCTCCCCATTTTATATATCAGGAAACTGAGGTTCAATGAGATATGATTTGAGCAAGACTAAATAGCTAGAAGGCAGAGTCCAGTACTTGAACCCACATCCTTCTGACCCTCAGTCCTCTGCAATTTCCCCTACAAACAGCTTGCCACAGCATAGGAATATCCTCTCTATGACATGAAGAGGTCATCATCACACCCCTTCTTTATATTATACATGTTGGGCTGAGGAGTATTTGTGGGAATGAATGAGATGGGTAAGAGCTTGAGCTCCATTAGTTACAAATAATGGAGGACATTAGTATCTCCTGTTTCAAAGGTTGCTTCAAGTGAAACATTTCATAAATCAAAAACTATGAAGCACCATAGAAATGAGGGGGATGATGATTATCAAATGCTGACATTCATGTAGCATTTATCTTGATCTCGAGAGATAGAACAGTGTGATGATTCCATCTTATCAGAGAATCATAGATTTAAAATAGGGAGGGACCTGGAGAAGCCATTGAGTATTTATATTATTGGATGAGAAACCAAGGCAAATAAAGTCAAATGATTTGCCCAGGATCACACAGTTAACAGTTTAATGCAGCAAGGTTATCAATCTCTCCTCAGCACCAAGTTAGCTATCTTCTATGTGTATTGTATCTACTTTTTTGTACATGTTTTTATTAACACTGGAATGCAGGATCCTTGAGAGGAAGGATTATTTATTACTTTTTTCTTTGTATCATTAGTGATTAAAACAGTGCAGCAAAAGCTTACTAAATCCTGGTTGACTATTGCCATCAGACTTAGTGTGAACAACTTCAAGGAGAAGAGATGGAATCACAGAAATTATTTTATTGCCTCTCTGCTCCAAATGTTTCAGTAGGGGTGGACCAGAGAGAGAGGTAAGGGTTACTCACAACCCAATTTAGAGCAGACAATACAAGTATTATCAACCCTTTTTATGGATGAGGACAACTGAGGATTGAATAGAAGTACCTTCAGCAGCACTGGGACTCACACCTTGACTCTCTGACTCCACCTTTTGTGATCTCAAGCAAATCACTTTTCTTTTCTGGACCAAATAGTTTCTTCACTCATATAAAAAGAGGGAAAAGGTATTGGCTTCCCATTTGAGTAGTAGCTGGATTGATCACTTGTCAGGGGTGTTAGAGGAGGGACTCTTCTTTGTGGTGTGAATTGGATGTGTTAAGATGGTCATCAGAAACTCTTCTAACTTTCAAATCTATGACACTGTCTCCTAACTAGCTGCTGAGGTCCCTTCTTGCCTTGAAATCCTGGGTTCTTTCCAAACAGCCTTTCAGGGAAGATCTTTCTTAGATCCCACTTCCAGTCCAAGTATTTGGTATGGGGAACAGTTTGAGTTGGGAAAATGGGAGGGAAAAAGCTTCGAACTTTGCCTCTTAAAGGGCAAAAAAGAGAGAAGGGCTTGGAAGGAAGGACAGTTCTCAAGGGGAGAACTTGGCCAATTGGAAGAGAAAGGGGACTAATTAAGATGCAAATAAGTATCATCCCCATCCCCATTAGGACCCCAGCAGGGAAATTGTCCAGGAATTAAAAACTGGGGGGGGTACAAACTGGGGGAGTGGGCAGAGCAAAGGGTTTTCCCTCCTCCCTCCCCCCACAGGCAGAGAGAGTGGGAAGTCTCAAAGAGGGTAAGAGGACTACTTTAACTGTTAGCAGCAAGAAGTTCTACCCCATCCCCAGGAAAATGCAAACTTCAGGAAACACTTTCTGTCTTAATATCCTCAGGGTCTAGGCCCAAATTGCTTTGGACATGGTAGGGACTTTTTAATAATTTGTTAACTCTTTCTATAGAATCGATTTTCTTTGAAGCTCTATTTTATGTATATGTTTTAAAAAAAATTATTCTGAGAGGTTTCACCCAACTACCCAAGAGGTCCAGGGCACAGAAAATGTTAAGAATCCCTGTGGTAGAGATTAGAAACTACGAAAAATTTATTTTTTATATGTTGACTAATTTTGTAAAGAAGCTTTTTATCTCTTTTTAATTCTTGTTATAAGGATGCTTGTCTGGGTCGGGGAAAGGAAGATTATATTGAGAAATAAAAATGATGAAAATCCTCCAGAAGATATCAATAAAATTTCAAATTAAGAAAAATAAGAGGCTAGGGGGAGGTTAAAAAAAATCAATTGTGGGGATAGGAAAGGGGAAGGGACTGTGGTCTGTTAAGCAGGGCTGGCAAAAAGAGTTAATAAATTGTTTTTTTTCTTTTTCCCCTTTCCTCAGAAAGGGGAACTCCAACTCACCTCCCCCCATGCCAAACACTATCTCCTGGGGTTCCCCACAAACATATGCTTGCTTGTCCCCTAACTGCAGACCTTGGGAGGTCCCCCCCCCCAAACCATGCTCCTTAGAAAATTCCAAAGGACTTTTCTCAGACCATTAGAGGTCAGCTTTGGGGAAATTCCAGCTTTTTGTAATTAGAGGTAGCATAATTCAACAAATATTTATTAAGTACCTACTATATTACATGCATGATATTTCCAAGACAAGAGTGAAAAGATCAAATTGGTTTCTGCGCACCCAAACACCTGCAAGTAACTTACATTCTACTGAAGAATTATGTCAACACAGACATAAATTGGGTACAAAGATCTGCTAAAGAGGGAAAATGCTGAACAGCTGGGGCAAGAGTCACAGACTAAGAACCAGAAAGAACATCCAACTGAATACAGTTGGCCAGATAATGGCTATATAACTCTAAATGGAGTGAGATCTTTCCCTCTCTGGGTTTCATTTCCCCTGTTCATCACCAACAAGCATTTCCCAAGATCTTACTTTGGGACAGGCACTAAATTAATGGGATGCAAAGAAACAAAATCTGGGTCCCTGCCCTCAAAGGAACTCATAGTCTCATGAAAGCGATAATATAAAAAGTATGTATACTGTATATGTGGAAGGTGATCTTAAAGGAGAAGCCAAGCCCTAGGAAGACAAAACAGGAGAGGGGAAGAAGGGACTAGGAAAGTTCTCTGGGTCAACCCTCACCCTTACCCAGTCTACCAAGGGATTGAAGTAGTTGGATTAAATCTCCCAGAGGTCCATTGAATCAATCAACCAGTAGACATTTATTATGTGCTAACTGGGTACCAGGAACATAAAGTAGGTAGAAAATAAAATGTGTGCCAAAAAAAAAAAAGTAGAAGGTAATTTGGGAGGGGGCAATAGCAATAGCAGAGAGAAATGCCAAGAAAGGACTTTCTAGGAAGTTTAACTAGGTAATGGTACTAGAACTTTGAGGGAGGGTAGGAAGTCTGAGAAGAGATGAGGGGAGGGAGTGCATTCCAGATATGGAAAACAGTTCAAAGGCATGGAGTTGGGTGGCTATGGAATGTGACTGGCCAGATTAGAACCAGCTTGTAAAGGGCTTTAAATGCCAAACAGAAGAGTTCATGTTTGATTTGGGATGCAATTGGGAACTACTGGAGCTCATTCAATAAGACTAAATTCTATGATCCTATATCATTCCCTCCCTCTCCCTCTCTTCTACTGAATTCTGGCAGAAAAACCTTTTTTCGGTCACTTAGCCTTAAATTCAGTGCCCCTCCTCCATCCATCAATCTCTCACAAGAGTAAAAAGCCTAAGTGAGGGGAGTTCAGTCCCAAGTAAAGTTAGAGAGCTTGCTTAGACTATGGGAGATCCAGGAAAGCCTCATTCCTGCCCATAACACCTTTTCCAAGAACACTTAGGTGAACTACCCTAGTAATCTTAAACACAAAGGAAAAGGAGAAGTTAAGAGCTTCCTTTCACTCCTCCCACCCAGGCAGCAGAATATTGCCTAGTCTCAGGTCCTAGAGGCAAGGTGTGTAGCACTTGCTCTCCACAAAGTCAATATTTCTAAATTACAGAATGATAAAAATATCCATCTTGGCAATGATACTAGGGAAATAACCTTGGGCTGGAACTTGTGACCTTGGCCAAATTCCTTTTGAAGGGTGTTAAGATTGCATGAACTCTCCATTCAAGCTTTGTATTTCCATCACCTACAATAATTTCTTGATAAAAGAATAATTGGTCCAAGATCCCTCCAAGCTTTGACTTTCTGTTCTAAGATCCCATTCAGCCTTATAATAGTTTGATGCTTTGATAGTGGGATTCCAAGATTATAGGGTTAACAATTCACCAAAGAGTTTAATAGGAGTCAACCAGGGTGGGTTCTGGTCTCAAGACACAGAACCCCACCTGCTCCCCTAGACCTAAATCTTCCCTTAAGAAATGAGAGCACGAGAGGTGGAAAATCAATGGAAAAGTCCAAGAATTCAAGAGGGAAACCTCTTATCCCCTCCCTGGTTCAGTAGCCTTGTGGAGGGGGGGGGCAGGAGTTGAATCTAACTGACTCCTTCATTTCAGCCTCACAAAGTTGGGGAAGCTGCCCAGTTAGTTTCCAGTCCCAGAGAGATTTTAATCTCTTTGTGATCAGATAAAGGGGAGAGAGGGGGAGCATTGCCTCCCTGCTGGGGAGGGCCATTCAAAGCTGGTTCCTGTAATAAAGTGATTTAATAGATCTAAAGAGGCCAATTCCCTTCTTTCTCCCACAATTACTTCCTGTGGGTTATTCACATATGTAAATGAGGCAGGAAGGGGGGGTAAGGGAGAAACCATTAAACTAGACGTCTGGTTGGGTAGGGGGGAATATGGGGGTGGGCTTGGGGCTAACAATAACTTTGAAATCACCATCTACCAAAGTCCCCCTAAGCCTTCTTAGAACAACATGTCTTCTACCCCCCCACTTCATCATTCCTCCCTTCTCCTAAGTCAAAAACTCTCCAATATCTCCAGATCCCCTAATTACTGATCTTCACATCACTCTCCCAAATTATTGTTCTTTAAGGCTCCATTTCCTCAGTCACAACTGACCTTCTTATCCTTCTCAATAGTTTTGGGGGATACAGTCTTCGACAACTCTTCTTTATCCATGCAAAGTCCTCCCCTTCCAAGAACATCCCTGCCCCCCAGCTGCATTCTGGTCCATTTTTTAAAGCACAATTCAAATCTTACCATCTATGATGCCTGGCTTTTGGGACACAAAACCATCTAGCCTGTGAATACACTTTATCCCTCAGGTTGGATTTTAAGCTCCTTGAGGACTACCTCTGCTCTAGTGTTTGAAATAATCAGCAATAGCCAAGTCTACAGAAAGAATATCTTAACTGAAAATGGATCTGAAGTAATCAGCCTTCCAGGGCTTTAGTTATTTACCCAACATACATTCACAGTTCTCCAGATCCCCTGGCTATTTGTGATTGCAAGCTAAATTCAATTTCTCCCAATCTCCTTCTCTCCCCCATAATCCCCAACTCTCTCCCCAGCCTTGGGTTCCAACCCTCAATTTCTTATAGTCTCCCCCCCCACACACACACACTTCTAAGCCAAAGGTCCTAGAGAACAGAGTTCAATCCTTCAAAAACAACCCCTAAATCTTTGTGTCTGATAGGATGATAGCGACAGGGAGAGGTAATGGACAAAAGCCCTAAGGGTGAGTGCCCAGAATTAAGGTCTAAATTGGAACCCTTCTTACTTGCCCAACTGCAATCCTGGGGCACTTCCTTTGCAAATAAGGGAAAAGGAACCCAGGACTGGATAACAGCTTTAGGGGGGATGAGATATATCTGCATTCCCTATCTCTGGAGGGAGGGAGGCTGCAGACAGACTAGACAAATCAAGGGTAGGGCGGATGAGTGAAAGGGTGGAGGGAGGTCCAGGAGCCCCAGGCCCCTTCTGTTTGTGTCCTGGAATGTTAGGGCAGCAATTTGAGAGCCGTCTGGGGCCATAAATGCCAAGTCTGGAAGAATAGATCCGGAGCCTAGACTGCCCTCCCTCCCCCTAGCCCTGCCGAGCTGGGGCGACACTGAATTTCACCCCCACGGAGTTGAGCAGTCTGCTTTCACTGAGAACTTGGGGTTGCTCCCGCCTTTCAGAACAGCCCCAGTCCCTGGCTCTTGGCGCCGGTCTCTTTTCTCGGTCAGCTCCAAATTCAAGAAGCATCCGAGTCACTTGAGTTTGGTGGGTTAAAGGGGTGGTGAAGAAGTTCTCCAGGAGATGGGGTTTGATAGGGGGGAGGGGGAAGAGAATAGGGGACATTAATTAACATCAAGTTCTCTTTCTTCTCTGCTCTCCCTCTTTCTAAATCAGGAGGGCCATCATTTCCACAACTCAAGTAGCTGGCACCCAGGGAAGAGGAAATCTAGTGACTTTAAATCCCCAGTTCTCCCAGAAGCTCTCCCTCTCTGCCAACTCCACTGAAACATTAATAGACAAATCCGATCGCCTGCCAGTCACTTAGTGTTTCCCCCTGCGCCGCCGCCGCCGCCGCACCACCACCACCTCCCAACTCTTTCGACCTGCTGGCTCCCGGCTCACCCCCATCACCTCCCACCAGGCAAGGACAAAACCACTTCAGTTTCTGCCATATGGGGATCACCTCCCTGGCCCCTGGCCCCCAAGGGGATGAGGTACAACGGACACGTGGTAGGGGAAAAGGAAAGCTATGAAGGGTTCATGTCGGAGGGAAGAGTGGAGGGGGATTAATTTGGGGGGCTCACACCACATCCACCGGGAGCACCCCTTCGGGGTCGAGGCAGTTAGATTAGGGAGATTCTCAGAGGAGTAGGTGCAAAATTGGGGGTCTCTGCCTTTGGCCCTGCTCAGGGCGGGAGAGGGGGTCGAGGCGACAGAGATGGGGCATCAGGACACCTCTCACCTGGTGCACAAAGACGTCCACAGGCGGGTCGAGCGCTACGCCCGCGCGGGCGGTCATGGACAGGAAACCGAAGCCCATGCGCACATTAAACCACTTACAGATGCCGGCGCCGTGGAGCGGCTGCGGCTCCTCGCCAGCCCGGGCCGCGTCCCCGGTAGCCGCCTCCTCCGCTGCCTTGGCGCAGCTACCTGGGTGGGGAAAGCAGCCACAGTGAAGGCTCAGTTGAGCCCCACGACCCGCGCCCCACCTCCCCCAGGAACCTGGACCCTTCTAGACTTCTGGCGCGTGGGAATCCAGGCGTCTGGGGGCTCCCAGCCCGCGAGAGGGGAGAGCCAGGGACCTGACTCGGGTCATCGCCCCCCCCTTCCCTCCCGCCGAGCGCAGCAAGTCACTAAAAGCCTAGCTGGCCCCCGAAAGTTTCCCAGCCCTTCCGCAACTCCGAGCTGTCTCCGCGCGTTCTCGGGACCCGCGGACGGGCAACCGTCCCGGCTTTGGGGAGGGATGCCCCTCCTCTCCCTGCGTGCCCCCGCCCCTGCCGGGAAGCTGCAGCCCCGGAGCGCGTGCTGCCCGGACCCCTGGGTTCCTGGGGCCGAGGAGGGGCCTCCAGACCCCTCGGGGTGCCCTGTCCTACCTCCCTCTCCCCCCCGGCGCAAAGATGTTCCCATCCTTGCCCAAGTTCCCAGTCGCGAGCCCGAACCTGCGAACTGCTGGTTGGACACAGAGCCCATGGTGGTCGGCTGAGCACCCGCGGCCCCGGGCCCCTGGTCGGGCGGCAGCAGGCCCCAGAAAAAACGTCCGAAGGCAAAGGAGGGATCCGGGAGGAGGCCGCTACATCTCCACCGGCACAAAGGCGGTGGGAGGGCCCACGGCTTTTCAAAGGCTCCCAAATTCTAAAAGACAATAACCCCCCGCGGGCAGCCCCCTCCTCTCCTCTTCCCTCCCCTCCCCTCCCCCACTCCCAGCTCTGCTCTGCCCAGCTCTCCCTCCATCCCTCCCCCCCCACCCCATGCCTCGGGCCGCTGACACCTCTGCGCTCTCCTAGCTCTGCACCTGGAGGGCCAATGGATAAACCTCAGGCCATGGGGACCCCCTTTTATGACACCCCCAGATACTGAGAGACCTTGAATTTGGGGTCACTTTCCTTTATAGGATCAATGGGGGTCATTAGGGAAGAGAAAACAGTCTGAAGCGGGGGAGGGTGTCTCATGGGGGGGCTCTTCCCAGGGTCCCCCCTTTCCCCAGCCACGTGACTACATCCCCTTCCCATCTCCCCGCGAGGATAATTACACATTCCTGAGAGTTGGGGGAGGGAGGTGTGAGTCGGAAAGCGTCGGCCAATCAGGGACACAAACCACCTGTCAAGGGAGAAATGGATGAGCCCTCCCCCTCCCCCCCACCGAGCTCCCCTCCCCCTCCCTCTCTCCCCTTCAGCCCCTGGGCTGACCAGCCTGTTTGGCGCTGACCCAGAGTTCTCCTTCCACCCCCCACCCACGGTCCCTGCCCCTTCTCTGAAAGGGCTGCGGGAGCGAGGGAAGGGAGGGAAGATTGCCTCCTCACTCACTCCCTGCCTAGTGACTTGCTTTTTGCCTGCCCATTTCTGAGCGCGTAGGTTCATTCAACAAAATTCGGATCTACCACGTGTGTTTCTCTGAGTGCATCGGGCCTCCCTCCTCCCACAGCGCCCACGTGAAGCTACTCTCTCCCCAGCTCCCCGGCCCAGACTGCGAGCTCCCGGGTTTCCGAAGTGGAGGATCTCATTCTAGGGCCCTAGGGAGCCCGATCCCAATTCGGTCCTGAGGCGCAGGGGTCTGAGATCCACCGCTCGCCCCCCGGCCCGCCTCTGGCTCCTTCCCCACCCGGGCTAGAAAGCCTCCCTGGAAGCCCTGCAGCCCATCCCCGCGCGGAGTCCACCCGCCAAGTTGCCAGCTCCAGGATCCCCGAAAAAGCGGGATCCCCGGATGGAGACTGAGGGGAGGCAGGTTAGGACTCCAGGGAGACTGGAGGAATCTCTCCTTTTGGAGGAGAGGATGTTAGAAGCGGGAAGAAATCCCAGTGGGTGAAGGAAACCAGGGCAGGCGATTTCCCACTTGGGAGGGGAGGAGGCTGGCAGTCAGTCCCACAGCCCTCCTGGGGTGCGTAGCCAGAGGGAGGGGAACCGCAAGAAGGTGGCCACGGCCCTGGCCGGGGCTGGACAATGGCCCAGGGCTCTGCGCGCGGCCCCAGCCCTGCCCCTTCACTTCCGGTGCTCAGTTCAAACTGGACAATGCCAGCTCCGGCCAGTTCCCCACTCTCCTTCCCCTCCCCCACCACTCCAGCCCATTTAAAGGGACAGAGCATCCTTTACGGGACATGGCCTTCTTCATAGTCTCTTCTTCTGCCCCCGGGAACCCTTCACCTCCTCTTGTCTCACCCCTATACTCTAAAAGCTCTGGGTTGAAGTGAGGGAGGTCACTTCCCCTTTCACCCTCAAGGGGGCGCTTAGGGGAAAGCTCCGACGGGGCATTTGAAGATTGGGGGCAGGCTGGGAGGTGTGGGAAAGATTGAGACTGGAGAGAGCTGCGGCTCTGAAACTAACTCTGGAATTCAGTTTCCTTATTTGTAAAATGAAGGGATTGGACTAGAATCTAGTCACTAGATCTCTAAAGACCTTTCCAGCAACATTCTGTGATTTAATCAATTAAATGAACAAATACCGTATATCCAAAACCCTTTACTAATAAATATTAATGATTCATATTGATAAATAATGATGGAAAATATAATGATCTTTAATCATGTGGACCCTACCCTATCGCTCCCTAGTAGTTCCACTTACTCAAATTTCTTCAAGAGCTTTTTAACTTCCTATTCTCTCTCTCTCTCTCTCCTCTCTCTTTCTGTGCCTCCCTCTTCCCTTTCCTCCCTCTCTATCTGTCTCCATCTCCGTCTCTGTCTCTGCTCTGTCTGTCTGTCTGTCTCTCTCTCTCTCTCTCTCACACACACACACACACACACACACTCCTCAGATCTGTTTCTTGATCAAGATCCTAAGTATTCTAGGAAGTTGTGACGACTCCAGCAGGAGAAGGACGTGAAGGATCTTCGATACTACGTCTCTAGGGTTTCCAACACCCTTCATCTCCCTTGTCTGGCTGTGCAGAGATGCTAGTTGAATAGCAGCAGCTATACAGACCCGAAAACTGATCCGCTCTCTGTCCAGCGTGCTGAGATTGCATCGTGCCTCTGTCCGTGGTGCTGATCCTTGTGCTGGTGCTCAGTTCGGCAGTCCCCGGCGTTGATGCAAACCTCCTGCAGGGTTCTCATTTTGAATCCGCCTTCTCTCCTCTCCCCCGCCCCGCTATCCCTCCTTCCAAGCCTCTTCGTTTCATACTCAACCAAATTCGATACAATCTCTATAGTATCCTCAACAAGTGTTCATTCAGCTTCTGCTTGAGGATGTTACAAGATTAAAAAAAAAGTCTTCAACCTCCAGAGGCAGTTTATTTCACTGTTGAAAATGAAATGCATCCCAAGCAACCTATTTGATATACAGAGAATGAAAAAAACTGGAAGACTGAAAATGGAAAATTAACTTGGGAGTGGGCTCTCATCCAAAAGACAGTGCAGGGAAACTGGCAGTTAAAGTTCCTGTCTAAATCTTTTTTCTATTTCTGAAAAATGGACAGAACTATCCTAAATACATGAGGTGAGAAGATAGATGAAATAAACAGAGAAGCCTGGAGCAAAATTGCATTATAATGAAAAATGAATGCCTCTGTGGTTAAAATTTATAATACTAATTTATCTATCTAGGGTACCTGGTTTCCATTTTTATCCTGAAGGGAAAGGAAAGACTTCATCACCTCTAGAGAGGATGAGAAGGATGATGATAGATGAACAGACAGTTGATTCCATATATTAGTTGTATGATCTTGGGCAAGTCATCTTATCTCTATCTTCAGTTCTCTCATCTATAAGATGAGCATTTGGACGAAATAATTTTTAGGGTTCTATTTGTACTTAATACAGGTCTTTGTAAATGGAAAACCAGCTCCAGCATTCTTTGACTCATCAATATCTAGTCCTTTTCTTCATCAGATTGTTCTAGGAGGTAGGGGGATGGGGAGGATAACAAGATGTGGTTTCATACTAAATTTCACCTTCTTTTTCTCTCCCCTAAGTGCATTTCACTCTACCCATAAACTATGGGTTTTAGAATGTTGAACTGAAAAAAAATCCAAAATATAGAATGTTAGAACAAAGAATAGTAGAGCTAGAAGAGACCTTATAGCATTGAATGTTAAGAGTTAGAAAGAAAATTATATAGTCAAACTCAGTCATTCATTTCATGTTAAAGGAAATAAAACTGGAGAGAGGAAGGAACTTTCCTAAGATTGTCTAGTGAGTTGAGTCATCCCCATTGCTCTCCTCCCTTCTCTGTGACTTTCTGGAGATCTAGCCAGAGTAAGGGCCATGAAACCACTAGAGGTTCTTTCCATAGTCTTTAATTTCTAAAATATTTCATGTAAGACAATCTGGGGCATTTCTTGGTGACTGTCATGAGTATCAAACTCTGGTTACCTTCTATCATATTTGCACATGTAAGACTATATTCATGCATGTCAGTGTGCTTTTGTGTACATATATTTGAGGAAATGTGTGTCTTTTTTTACATATATGCATTGGGTTTTTTTAGGTTTTAGCAAGGCAAATGGGGTTAAGTGGCTTGCCCAAGGCCACACAGCTAGGTAATTATAAAGTGTCTGAGACTGGATCTGAACCCAGGTACTCCTGACTCCAGGCTGGTGCTCTATCCACTATGCCACCTAGCCACCCCTACATATATGCATTGTAATTGACTTCCATGTACCCACATTTTATTTGTTCATGGATGTGTACATGTGGCCTGGGAAATGCTGAATAAAACTGACCATCTGTGAGCTCCATTTCTCCCTCAGTTAGATGTACTGGTTGTATTACAGCAGTTGTAGTCCTGATATTCTGTTGTGGTGTTGTACATACTCATACATACACATGTGTGTATGCATGTTTTCATGGGAGGGATGAGAAGGGAGAGAGATGATGATGATGGTGGTGGTGGTAATGATGGGAGGAGAAAGATTCAAAGGAAGGGGAGAAAGATCAAGAAAAATGACGAGAGAAAGAAAAGGAGAGAGATGGAAGGAGAGAGAGGAAAGAGAAAAAGAGAAAGGAAGAAAGTAAAGGGAGGGGAGAGAGGGGGAGGAAAAAGAGAAAGAGATGAGAAAAAGATATGAAAGGAAGGCAGAAAAGAAAAAAAGAAAGAAAAGGGAAGGAGAGAGAAGAGAGATTTTAAAGGGAGGAGAGATATATGCAGGGAGGGAAAAGAAAAATAAAGGAAGAGAGAAAGCTAGAAGGAGGGGAAAGAGGAAGAGAGAGGAAAAGAAAGAGACAGGTATGAAAGAGTGAGACGGAGTGAAGAGGGTGGGGGGGAGAGATTTCTTCCTAATTTTATGGAGTTGTCTGAGCCTACTGCTCAGTGAGTTGCTTCCTCTCACCCCTTTTATTCTGCCCCAGAAAGTGAGACTCCCAGTGCCCAGCTTGAGCTATGCTGCCCTCTGAGGCCTGTTGAATTGTGTTGAGGGTAAGCCAAAGGATTCCTTCCTGTCCTTTCAGCCCTATTCTCTATACTGGCCCCACTTCATGCAGGACACAGGGCACTGGCTTTCACAAATAATGGCTTCATTAGATTGAAAGGAGAAGAAAGTGACCTCAGTGAAATGGACTTCCTGACCCCAGCTGACCTCTGACCCTCACCCTGACAGCCTCTAAATCTTTTCCTCTGTCCTGTTTCTCTTGAGTTATCCCTTCAAGGTGAGAGCAGGAAGCAAGAGCTGTGTCCTACTGTAACTCATTGCACATCAGACTATAACTCACCAGGTGTCCAACTACAGAATAACTGACAGCACATTGACTGTAACTTCCTCCCAGTGTGAACTCTGGCTGTTACTCATGCTGTGCCTGACTGTCACTCACCTGGTATTCCCTGGGAGTGTGCCCAAGTGTAAATGTAAGGGGAGTAAAAAGCATTATTGTGCCTCCTCCTCTCCACTCTGTATGTGTTGATTGCAATTTGTTTGGTGTCAGACTATAACAATATAATCAACTGACTATTACTTACCTTAATCTAGTCCTTTCCAGGTAGGGCATTTAAATCATCAGAAAATGCAAATCATGGTCTTTTCAATTTCTTAGCACCAAGAATGTGAAATAACTGGAGAGATGATTTTGATCTAAACCTATAAGAAACATAGAATCACATATAGTGTAATAATGAGAAGGGACCTTAAGACTTGGAATGTGAGAATTAAGAATTACTTTAGACCATAGAATGTTAGAGCTAGAAATAACCTTAGAACACAGAATGTTAAAAATTTTCAAGTACTTCAATAGGGCAGCTACCATTCTTCCCTGCAGCAGGTATAGAATTTAAGAGGTATTTCCTAGACCAAGGAAGGGTGGAATGCCCAACTTCAACATTTTAAGGTTCAATATAAAAGTGGAGCTAAAATAACCCACTCACTCAGTATTCCATTGTTCCTTAGAACCTAGGTATTCTCAGAAACCTTTCTCTCTATCTCTGTCTCTTTGTGTATATATATATATATATATATATATATATATATATAAATATATGTATATATCTCAATGATCTCAGAAAATAAATGCATGGATAAGTAGAAGCCATCTCAGAAATAATCCATTCCAATCCTTTACTTTAAATATTCAAAAACTGAGACCCAAGAAGGGAAGTATATGACCCAAAATCATATAATAAGTCAATGGTAGGGGCAGCTAGGTGGCACAGTGGATAAAGCACCGGCCCTGGAGTCAGGAGTACCTGGATTCAAATCTGGTCTCAGACAGTTAATAATTACCTAGCTGTGTGGCCTTGGGCAAGCCACTTAACCCCATTTGCCTTGCAAAAAAACCTAAAAGAAAAAAAAATAAGTCAATGATGGAATTGAAATTAGGAGTTGGTTCCCTGACCCCCAGCACAGTTCTCTTTCTATATATTTCAAAGCTATTGTATCTATGCTAGCCCCACTAACCTGACAAACTTGATCATAGAATTTAAGGAGCTGAAATTTGGAACAAAGTTAAGGGCACCCAAAGGGGTCATTATCTAACTTAGAGTCAAACAAGAGTTCATTCTGAGAAAGCTACCCACTTTCACTGAAAACTGAAAAAAAAAATACCAAGGATATAGTCACCCCAGGGGTAAGATGTAGGACTAGTTTTGAAAATCTAGCTTTGAAGCATAGTATTGCTCTGTAGAGGTCCCTAGGGACCCATGCTGGGGCAACGCTGTTTCTCCTGTCCCCCACCTTGCCCCCTGTAATGACCTTTGGTAGCCTAGATCAATAGACCAGGCCCCTCTAGTTCCCAAGTGACCAAGAGCAGCTCAAGAGAGCAGGCTTGAATCTGGGTCATTAAGTAACTGTCACTCACCCTGGCCCCATTGGGGGCAGGGCCCTGGGGGTGTGAAAGAGACACAGGTGTGGCCATTTCGTTCCCAACTCCCACCCTGCCAGGCCCTGAATTTCCAGTCCCTGTCCCCCATCTGTTCTTCCTTTCTCATCTTCTTATAGTTCTTTCAATGGTAACTAGGATGAAGGTGTAGAAATCCAGTCCTTTCTCCCTATCCTTCTTCACTGGGTTCATCAGCAAGCTTCCTGCTCCTGGCACTAAGACCCTCTTTTCATTGATGATTCCACATCCCCTTCAGTGAGCCTCTGTTTCCAACTTTAAGCCACATCACTGAGCTCTCATTCCTCTCTCTCTCTGAGCATTCACATTCTACACTGATTCCTGTCCCTTCCATTAGCCTATATCCCACACACTGAGCCCTAATCTTTCTCATCAAGTCTCCATTTTCCACACTGGGTGCCCCACCTGTATCAAACTTCCGCTTCATCATTTAATCAGCAAATATTTTTTTTTTAGGTTTTTGCAAGGCAAATGGGGTTAAGTGGCTTGCCCAAGGCCACACAGCTAGGTAATCATTAAGTGTTTGAGACTGGATTTGAACTCAGGTACTCCTGACTCCAAGGCTGGTGCTTTATCCACTATGCCACCTAGCCACCCCAAATCAGCAAATATTCTTAAGGACCAACCATGTCCCAGACACTGTGTTAAGCACTAGACATACAAAGAAAGACAAAAAAAAAAAATGTGGTCCCTGTATTCAAGGAACTTACAACAGTTTAATGAAGGAAGATATACACAGTAAAAGTAGATGATCTCAGAGAGCTGGGGGTGGGGGGAGAACTGGGACAGGGAATTCAGGAAGGACCTCCTGCATAAGATAGAATTTGAAATGAGCCTGAAAAGAAACCAATGAAACCAGGGACAACATTCAAAGCAGGAAACATCCAGGAAAAAAGGATGTAATATCATATTTGAAGAACAACAGGTAGTCCACTGGAGGGGAGTATAGTATAAGAATACTGGAAAGGTAAAAAGGTTCAAGTTGTAAAGGGATTTAAATGATAAACAGTACATTTTATATTGGATCCTGGAGGTGACAGGGAGCCACTGAAATTTATTGGGTAGGGTGTTGACATAATCAGACCTGTCTCTTAGGAAACTATCTTTGACAGCTGATTGGGGATGGATTGAAATGGGGAGATACTTGAATCCCCTGACTGAGCCTCCATCCTCCTTACTGGACACCCATCCTGTTCTTAGAATTCTCATCTTCCTCACTCAATCCCCATCCCTCCAACAGAATTCCTATCCTATCACTGAATTCCTACTACATTTGTGAGACCCACACATAAACTGATCACCCATATCCCTCTCTTTTACTGATCCCTGTCCTTTCCACAGTCTTGTCACCTCATTGACTCCCCATGTCCTCACTAAAGCTCCATTCTACCAGAGTTTTCATGTCTTCATTGAGTTTCATTTTTTTAAAAATTAAATGCTATTTTATTTTCAAAAAATCAGTCTTCTCTCCCTAACTGTACCTTGCACTGAGAAAGCAAGAAAAATAAAACCTGTGTTATGATCATTTGAGTCACAACACTGTTGCTCTTGCTTCTAGTGTTGCATATGGCTTCTGAATTTCCTTCTTTCTCCACACACCACTCAGGGCCTCCCTACCCTAAATGTGACTGCTATGAAAAGCCCTTTTCTCTTACTACCCTGGATCTTTGACCCAGAATTGGGTAGTAAACAACAAGGCTGCCAGTTGGCAACTAGAGGTAGCCTGGAGAATCTGTGGTGCTGGAGAAGACTTTCTGAGGGTCCTTTGGATAGCAAGGAGGTCCCATAAGTCAATACTTAAAGAAATTAAAGTAGGTTGTTAACTGCAAGGTCAAATACCAAAGCTGAAGCTTAAATACTTTGCCTGCATAATGAGAAGGCAGGACTCAGGAAAAGACTTTAGTGCTGGAAAAGATGGAAGGCAAAAGAAGGAGATGGATGGAAGAAAGCAGAATATAAGATGGATGGATAGTGCCACGGAACCAATGAATTTGAACTTCCACAGACTTCAAGATATAGGATAAATAGAAGGATAAAAGGGCCTGGCATGCTATGATCAATGACTGAACTGAATGACTGAACAACAACCACAAAGTCAGTAGTCCCTGACATTGTCATTTCCCTCTTGATCCTTTTCTAACAAAAGAAGGGGGGATACTTTTTCATCATATGATTCAATTAATAGTTCTGTGTTTAGTAATTTTGTTCATGATCCCATAGTCATTGTGTATCTTATTCTTCTACTTACTTTGTTTTACATCAGTTCACAGAAATCTTGTCAGGCTTCCTGATTTCATTATTATTTCTTAGAACACAATATTATCTTATTCCATCTATTATATTTTATTCAGTCATTCCCTCATCAATCAAAACATAGTTTCTAAATGTTTGCTACCTCAATAAAATCTTGCTGTGCCTATTGGTATATATTTGGAGCCTTTTATTTCTTTGCACTCCTTGGAGATTTTTGTCCATTTGTGGAATCACTAGGCTAAAGGTATAAACATTTGGTCACTTCATTAAAAAAAAACATAATTCCAAATTGCTTTCTACTATCCTTGGACTAATTCACAGACCCACTGAGTGGATTGGGAAGGAAAGAAAGGAAATAACATTTATTAACTGCCTCCCATATTTTAGGTACTAGGCTAATCACTCAACATATATTATCTCATTTATTCCACCTATATTCCCACAATCACTCCAATATTTTTTATTTCTGTTTTTTTATTATCTTTACTGGTTTCATAGGTACCAATCTAAAACCCAGAGTTGTTTTAATTTGCATATTTCCTATTAGTTATTTGGAACATTTTCCCATGATTGTTGATAGTTTGTATTTCTACTTTCAAAAACTTTTTCATATCTTTTGTTCATTTGTATACTAGGGAATAATAATGTATTTTGAAACAAATGTTTATCTTACTTTTATTGATGCTTTTTGTGTTTAAATCATTACCATTTCCAAATATAGTCTTCCCCTTTCCTATATTCATTAAGCTTTCCCTTGTAATTAAAGAGAAAAAAAAACCCTTAAGTAAAATAAACTAGTGTGGTACATTGGAAAGAATATGACCTGAATTCAAATCTCAGCTTTGACACCTTTTTCCTATGTGACCTAAGGCAAATCATTTAACCTTCCTAGACCTTAGTTTCCTCAGATCTCAAGTGTAAAATAAAGAGAGGGGATTAAATGACCTTTGCAGTCCCTTCCAATTCCTGGTCTAAGATCCTATGACTCGAGTTTTACCAACCCATCAATCTAGTTCAATAATATGTGTAGTATTCCACATCCATGGTCCCCCACCTTACAATGAAGGGAGGGAGTAAGGTTCAGTTTTTCTTAGTTCTTTTTGGTCATTATATTCTCACATTGTTCAGCTTTATTTGTTCATTTTATTTACATTGTTGCAGTCAATTTGTATTTTATTTTCCTGAGTTCTACTTAGTTTCTTCTGGATCATTTCAGATGTCTTCTCATGCTTCTCTGAATTCCTCATATTCATGATTTCTTACTCCATGGTGATATTCCAATACATTCATGTACCATAATTTCTTTAGCAATTTCCCAGTCGACCTTCTTTGTTTCCAGTTCTTTGCCTCCATCAAATGTACTTCTATGAATATGTTGGTGTAAATGACACTTTTCTTCCTGTCTTTGATCACCTTAGGGGATCTATGTATAGCAATAGGATCTCATGAGTCAAAGGGTATGGACATTTTATTCACTTTATTTGCATAATTCCAAATTGCTTTACAAAATGGTTGTACTGATTCATAGCTTCAATAATGCTATATTGGTGTGCCTCTCTTCCCATGGTCTCTCCAACATTGATTATTTCTGTCTTTTATTACCTTTACCAATTTGATGGATATCAGCTGAAATCTCAGAGTTGTTTCAATTTGCATTTATCCTGCATAAGTGATTTGGAGCATTGTAAATATCTCTGGGTTCATAGTCTGCATTTCTTCTTTGGGGAATTTTCTCATCTCTTTGATTCATTTATGTATGGGGGAAAGGACATTTACTTTCAGTGAAGTCCCAGAAGAAGGATATATTCTCTAATATGCTGTCAAAACAACTTTGAGAGCCCCGTTCTTATGTAGCCATAATTCTCAGAAAGATTCTTTCCTAAAGACCCTGGACCCAATCTCCAATGAAAACAAGGGGAGAGCACTCTGCTATCTCTCAAAGCTGAAATAACCTAGTCAGGGAACTTGCCCTAGGGCTGAAAGCCAGGCCTGTCCCCCCTCCCCCACCCTTTCCTTTCCCTCAGGCAGTGCAGGCTTCCCCTCCAGCTCCCCAATGCCCTGGTCAATCACCACTGATTGATTGATTGGGGGGGAGGGGAAAGGGAGAGGATCGATGGAGGAATCTGGATCTATTCACATTGGCTGCTAATGGTCCAGGGAGAAAGGAAGGGAAATTAATAGTGGGGTAGCAACACCCACACCCCCCAAACTAATGTTCTCATCTAGACTTTATAGTATTGGGCTTTTCTCCTGTAAGATATCCTCAGTCTCTCAGCCAAGAGAGGAGATGATAAAGGAGAGGGGTAGCATGACCTACCATTAGATTAAGTGGTCACTGTATGCTTCTGAAGCACTAGAGTCAAGGCAGAGCCTCAGACAAGACTTCTTCAGTCATTCCTTGAACCCCTTCCCTACTGGAATCCTTTTCCCCTTCATTCTCCACAGCCTCACCCCTCCTACAACTCCTTTTCTTTCCAGGGTGGAAGATGACAGTTGTTCTTTTTTTTTGTTCTTTCATCTCTCTCCTCTTCAAGAGTCTGGCTAGGGGACATAGTGGATAGAGCACCAGCCCTGGAATCAAGAGTACCTGAGTTCAAATCCGACCTCAAACACTTAATAATAGCCTAGCTGTGTGGCCTTGGGCAAGCCACTTAACCCCATTTGCCTTGCCAAAAAAAAAAATCAACCGCCCCCCCCCCAAAAGAGTCTGCCTATCCCTGTCTTTCTCAGTCTCTATTTCTATCACTACTCCTGACTCTGCCCCTCTCTTTGCCTCTCTGGGTATTATGGATTTTTAAGTCAGGAATCTTATGTTTTTCATTCAAGTTTTGCCTTATACTTGAGGTGACCTAGGCATTTAACCTATATATATATAATTGAAGGAATCCCCAACTAGATGATTCCTAAGATCTTTTCTTAATCTAAATCTTAAGCTTTTATTGGCATAGGACATGATTTAGGGGCCAGAAACCCTATATTTTCTGCCTTCATCTCTGTCTTGTCTGTCCCTTTATTTCTGTACTATAGACTCTTTTGCTGCCCCTTTCATCTCCTTCCTGTCTCTGTCTATCTCTGTGTCTTCTCCTGAGTCCCTTGGGAAGGAGTGATGATTGAACTAGAAGTGCACCGGAGACCTGGGATGCCTGAATACAAGCCCCAAATTGGTTTTTTGTGGGGGGAGTTGGTTAAGAATATATTTTGAATACCATACTCAATCTGTGCTTGGCCCTTTAGATTCCATTGACCTCTTTGCCCATGCTCTTTCCCCAAATCAGACAAAATTTCTAGAGGCTCAACAGTGACAAGAATGCTTTCTAAATCCCTTCCCTTATGTCCATCTTTACTCAACTCTTCCTCAACCTGCTTTTCAACTACACACTGCTGCCTAAAAGTCCTAAGAAGTCTCCTCCCTGAGACCAACCCTCTAAGGGAGGATGATAACCCGCCTCAAGTTATTCTCAATGATTAACAAATTCTTATCATGTTATATTCTCTCCTCTGCTCTCCCAGTAATTCTAAACCCCCAGCTATCATTGTTCAAAATCCCTTCCAATCACTTTAAAGCTCGATACCCCTTCTGCTGTGCTCTCTGGAATACCTGTTCCATAGGTAACAAAGTTGCTTTCACCTTAAAGTTCTTCCATTGAAGTCGTTCCCTCTTGTACTCACTGAAACCTGGCTGACTCTTTCTATCACTGGTGGAACTTTCACTTCTAGTCTCCCTCCCCCCCAATCTCATTGGTTACAAGTAAACTTGACTCACTTGCTCTCTATTGCCATTTAGCACCCTATCAAGATTCTGATAGTTGTTACTGACCTTTCCTTTCCTCAATGAGTTCATGTCTGCTTCACATTTTTTCTGGTCCCCAACTCCTCAGCTCCTATTAAGGAATTTCGACATGCATATTGATATTACCCCAATCTCTCTAAATTTCCAGTTCCTCAACTTTCTCATTTCCCATGACCCACTCCTCCACCTTGTCTCAGCCACATATAGATGTTCATATCTTTAATCTTACTGTCACCCACAAGTATTCTATTTCCTATGATTATGAACTTTGAAATTCACTGATCTGATGACAGTCTGTAGGCATTACACCTCTCCCTCTTCCTTGCAACCCCAAACCTTGTTCCTTGTCCTTACTTTGACTTCTAAACCCTAGATCTATCAGTTTTCACCCCGGTTATCACCCCTGTGTTAGCTACTCTCTCCTCACTTTCTCCTATAGACCTTCTAGTGAACCAGTTCAATGTATTCTTTTCTTAAGTCCTGTGCTCCCATACCCTATTACCGAGCTTGCCCTACCACACCCCAGCCATGGATCACACTGATGTCTTCATTCCTTCTCATGTTCTGCTGAAGGAAACTGGAGAAAATCATGCAACTGTGCTGATTCTATCCACTACCCATTTGTAATATAACCTCAACTTGGTCCTCACTGTGCTAAAGCAAAGCTTTTAATATAGTTTCAACCAAGATGTTATTATACACACCTCACCAGCTTTTCTAAACTTTCTCATCCCTCCTCTACCTTTCATGACTCCTCTTTACCTCAACATCTTAGGTTTGTATTTTACTGAAAAAGAAAAGGGTAAGAGCCTTCACAGAGAGCTTCCTTTCATTCTCATCTTCTCAAACCCCATCAAAGGGATACTTTCTGCTACTATCTCCTATTTCATCCCTATCTCCTTTGAAGAGGTGGTACTTTTCTTTGCCCAGACAATCCTTCTATATGCACGAGATTTCATTCCATTCTATTTCCTCCTTTATTAATGCTACTCTCCTTCTTATTTTTAATCTCCTCCTATCTTTTGGCTGTTTCCCTATTGCTTCTAAACACACCCATGTCTTCCCCCATCTGCCTCAAGAGCCTCACTGGATAGCTCCATCCTTGCTAACTATTGTCCTCTATCTCTACTCCCTTTTGTGGCTCAATTCCTTAAGAGAGCTGTCAACAATCCATACATGTACTTACTCTCCTCTCATTTATTTATTTTTATTTTTTATTTTTTGCAAGGCAATGGGGTTAAGTGGCTTGCCCAAGACCACACAGCTAGGTAATTATTAAGTGTCTGAGGTCAGATTTGAACTCAGGTACTCCTGACTCCAGGGCCGTTGCTCTACCCACCGAGCCACCTAGCTGCCCCCCTCTCATTTTTTTTTAAATCAAATCTACATTCTAGCTTCCAATCTCATCATTAACCAAAACTGCTTTCTCTAAAATGACCAGTACTCTAACACTTGCCAAGTCTAATGATCCCTTTTCAATTATCATCCTTTTGGATCTCTTTGTAGCCTTTGACATTGTTGATCACACTCTTTTCTTGAAACTCTCCTCTCTCTGGGTTTTTGAGGCACTACTCTCCCTTAGTTGTTTTTCTACCTAGTTAACTGCTAGATCTTCCTCTTATGGTGCCCCTTAACTCTAGGTGTCTCCTATGCCTCTGTCCTGGGTCCTCTTTTCTCCCTATCATATTTTATTTGGTGAAGTCACCAGCTCCTATGAGTTGGATGATGAGTTCTATGAAGTTGATTCAAGATCTATTTGTCCAACCCAAACCTCTCTCTTGACTTTCAGTCTAGCATCTCCAAATGTCTATTGAACATCAAAAACTGGATAGCCTGGAGGTATCTTAAACTAAAAATGTTCAAAATTGAATTCCACCCCCCCATATACTCTCCCTTTCTTTCTAACTACTGTTTCTGTCAAGGATACCACTGTCCTCCCAATTATCCTGGCTTACATCCTAAATGTCATACTTGATTCCTCTCACTCTCTCTCACCACCACCCCATATCCAATCTGTTGCCAAGTGGTGCTGGTTCTGCCTTTCATATATATGCCCCTCCACCCTCAAGCCTTTCTTTCCTCTGAAAGTGTCACCACCCCAGTGAAGGCCCTCATTACCTTGGACTCAGACTATTTTAATAAACTGTTGATTAGCCTCTTCATTTCAAGTCTCTCCTTATTCCATTGTTCACTTAGCCATCAAATTGATCTTCCCTTTAAAAAAATATTTTATTTTTCTTATTACATGCTTTGTTAGCTTTTCAACAATCATCCATTTACAAATTTATAAATTACACATATTTCTTTTCTTCCTTTTTTTTTGGTTTTTGCAAGGCAGTGGGGTTAAGTGACTTGCCCAAGGTCACACAGCTAAGTAATTATCTGGTCTGAGGCCAGATTTGAACTCAGCTTCTCCTGACTCCAGAGTTGGTGCTCTATTCACTGTGCTACCTAGCTGCCCCAAGTTACACATTTTTCTACCACCTTCCCTTCTTTCCCTTCTCTCCTCCAGTCTGATAAAAGATATAAATATACATTTGTATTTAATATATTTACAATTAGTCATTATATAAAGGAAGAATTAGGACCAAGGGAAAAGAAAGAAAACCATGAAATGGGAGGGAAAAACATAAGAGAAGTTTTAAAAAAGTTAACATAGTATACATTTGAATTCTGAGGTTTTTTGTTTTTTTCCCCTTTGAATGTGGATGGCATTGTCCGTAACAGGTCTCCTAGGGTTGTTCTTAGTCTCTGAATAGCTGAGAGGAACTGTATCTATCTTAACTGATCTTCTCACAATATTATTGTTAATGTCTACAATGTTCTCTTTGTTCTGCTCCCTTCACTCAGCATCAGTTCATGTAATTCTTTCCATGCTTTTCTAAAGTTTGACTATTCATGGTTTCTTATAGAAACAATAGTATTCCATAACATGCATATACCATAGCTTGTTCAACCATTCCCCAATTGATAGGCAAACCCCCCCCTCAACTGCCAATTCTTTGCCACTACAAAAAGAATTGCTATAAATATTTTTGAACATCTGAGACTGTTCCCATTTTTTTATGATTTCTTTTGGATATAGGCCTAGTGTTAGTATTGCTGGGTCAAAGGGTATGATCTATTTTATTGCTCTTTGGGCATAGTTCCAATCAATCTAATTTTTTTTAAAGTAAAAGTCAAGGGGTGGCTAGGTGGTGGATAAAGCACTGGCCTTGGAGTCAGGAGTACCTGGGTTCAAATCTGGTCTCAGACATTTAATAATTACCCAGCTGTGTGGCCTTGGGCAAGCCACTTAGCCCCATTTGCCTTGCAAAAGAAAAAATAAACCTAAAAAAAAAATAAAAATAAAAGTAAAAGTCAAATACTTTATGGATTTTAAGGGAAATCAGAGAATTCCAATTTAATATTCAAGAATCTTGTTCCTGTGGTGCTAAGTTATTTACTTTTCTACCCCTAGGGTCAAGTATAAAATTCTATTTAATGTTCAAAGCCCTTTATAATCTGGTTCCTCCTGTCTATTCAAAAGACACTGTTTTCCTTGTTGTTCCTCATACAAAAATTTCATATCATGACTCCAGGGATCTTTGACTGTCATGCATCCCTGGAATTTGCTTCTTCCTCAATAACACCCCCATCTTCCTTGGCTTCCTCCAAGACCCAGCTAAAATCCCACTTTAATGCCCATAAATTCTATCTGCCTTCCCTTTGATTGTCTTCAGTTTGTCCTGTCCATATCTTGTTTGTAGACAGTCATTTCCATGTTGTCTCCCCCATTAGAATGGGAGCTCCTGGAAGGCAGGGATTATGATACTCTTTGCCATTCTTTGTATTTCCAACACTTGGTGTAGTGCCTCATCAATAATAGGCACTTACTAAATACTTGTCGATTGACTGGAGGACTCTTCCTTTTCTGCCTCTGTCCCTATCCCTGTCCTTGCCTTTGCTTCTAACTAGTCTCTCTCTCTCTCTCTCTCTCTCTCTCTGCCTTGTTCTCTGTTCTTGTCCAATATCTTCTTAATCCCTAGTCTAGAGTTCCTTCCACCTCACCAGGCTTTGTCACTAATAAACAAGCAAATGGAAACTAGTTTAAAATATTACATGAACTGGGGCAGCTAGGTGGTGCAGTGGATAGAGCATGGGCCCTGGAGTCAGGAGTACCTGAGTTCAAATTTGACCTCAGACACTTAATAATTACCCAGCTGTATGGTCTTGGGCAAGCCACTTAACCCCATTGCCTTGCAAAAACCTAAAAAAAAAATATTACATGAACTGCCTTAAAGTCAGACTGCCAGAGTGAGAAGGGGACTTAAAAACAGATTATCAAAAGTGGAAAGGGTCTTCAATAGTAGAATATCAGAGCTGGGAAAGACCTTAGAATATGGAATTCTGATAGTGGAAAGGATCTTAGAATGTATGTGGAACGAATACTGGATCCGGGGTTTAGAGTTCAAATATCATCTCTACTACTTTCTGCCTATATGAGCTTGGTCAAGTCATTTACTTTTCCTTTACTACTATTTAAATAAGAGCTATTTCCTTATTTTAAAAAAAGGGGACTAAGTGACCTCTACAATCTCCTTTATTTCAAATTCTATTCTGTGATAAAGAGTGTCAGAGCTGATAGGGATTTCACACTATAGAATGGCAGAGATACAGATTATGTTAGAGGTCATTTGGGACTATTGTTAATTGTCTCTTCACGTGTATGTTCTGTCCCTCCTAAGAGATATTCATATTCTCATTTCTCTTAAAGGGCTCTAGGGGCAGTTAGGTGGTACAATAGATAGTCAGGTCTGGAGTCAGGAAGACCTGAGTTCAAATTTGAACTCAGACACTATTTTTTTTTTTTAGGTTTTTGCAAGGCAGATTGGGTTAATTGGCTTGTGCAAGGCCACACAGCTGGGCAATTATTAAGTGTCTGAGACCAGATTTGAACCCAGGTACTCCTGACTCCAGGGCTGGTGCTTTATCCACTGCACCACCTAGCTGCCCCTCAGACACTGACTATTGACCTCAGTCTTCTCATCTGTAAAATAACCTGGAGATAGGCAAACCACTCCAGTATTTTTGCCAAGAAACCCTAAAATTGGATCACAAACAGTTGAACAGGACTGAAAATGACGGAAGAACAGGTGCGTAAAACTTTCTGATAGTGATTGATTCTATATGAAGCGTACTAAATCTTGACATGGGACCTCATAAGCAATATTTATATGGTATTTTATGTGAATAATTTCATTTGAAACTTCCAACAATACCATATTGCTGATCCAAACCATTTTGGATGTTTCTATTTTCAGAAGTTTACTCTACTATTACAGTTCCTGAGACTCAAATACAGAAGGCATCCCAACTATCTGTATTATTATTGTTTATCTTTTACAGATAAGGATTAGAGAAGTTAAGCTACTTGCCTGGGGTTACAAGAAAATATGGAGAAAAGATTTGAATGAGGTTGCTCCCTCTCTACACTATGCTGTTTCTCAATATCACCAGTAAATGTTTAAAGGGTTGGGAATTCCCAAATGGGATCATCTATTAATAAATTTACTAAAATTACTTTTATCCCTCTACTCTGAAATCCTTAATTCCTCCTTCTAATCATAGAAGATCATCATTGGTACCAGGTAGGTTATGGGACCAGTAGAGGTGACCTGATCCAGATATCACCAGCAAAGAAGCTTCAAGGTAATTTGAAGGATGTTTTGACCCTTTTTCATCCTATTTATCTACCCTGTAAACCTAAGCTCCCCATCTTTCCAAATGTTTAGGATTGTTGGGAATCTGGTTTTTCCAGATTCTTCCCATGATGCTGCTGCCCTAGGAAGTATATAGTCAAGGAATAGGCAAATCATTTCAAGACAACTTCTTTCTCATCCTTTTTCTTCCTAGTATCCTTTTATCAGGAAATTCAATTTCCAGAAATTGAATTGAAGAATATGACGGATAATGGGACCCATAAATTTTGTCTTCCACCTATAAGTTTTTTCTATTCCAAAATCTAAGTGGGGATAGGGTGGGGGTGGGGAAGAATCATGTGATCATAGATCTCAGGAGTTTAGATTGAGAGTTCAAGGGGACCTTAGAAATCATTTAGTCTAATCTCCCTTTTTTTTGGCAGTTAAGGAAACTGAGGTCTGGAGAGATTAAATGACTTGCTCATGGTCACACAGTGGCAAATGGCAGAGCTAGAATTTGAAACACAGATTCTCTGACTCCAAAGTCATCACTATCTCTACAAAAAAATAAAAAAAAAACTGACAGTTGAGCTAATTCCCTGGAACAGAATTATTAGAGAGTTAGTACATACTGCCTTTTTTTCATATAATATGCATATATCTACACAAAGCTAACAAGTCAGAGGTCATCTTGGTATGTATTCTTGAATTCAGTGTGGGGAAATCAAATTTTGATCAGAGACCTTAGGCAACTGACTTCAGTCATCTGGGTTTATAGATAAGATATCCTTATCTATAAAATTATGGTTCAAAAGGGAGTGACTATTTCCATCTAGAAGTGATCAGACAAGTGATCTGCAGTGAAGGACACTGGTATTCAAACCTAACCTTAAAAATTTTCTAGTTGTGTGATCATAAACAAGTCACTTTACTTCTAATAGTCTTAGTTTTTTTACCTGCAAAATGCGATAATACTTGAAATTCATATTTCCAAGGATGCTAAATTAATCAAGCATTTATTAAGTCCTATTATGTATGACTCATGGGACTTATAAAGACAAAAATGAAACAGTTCCTGACCTCAAGGATTTTATATTCTATCAAGGAGAAATAACATGCACATAAAATAGTATATAAAATACATACAAAAATAGGGGATAATTTTGGGAGATGGGAGAGAGGCACTGGCAAGTTAGGAGGATAAGGAAACGTTTCATCTAGGAAGTCTCAGTGAATTGTGGTAAGCCCTTGTGTTACAAAGACAAAGAATCATCTCTACCCTCAAGGAATTTCTATTATATTAAGTGAAGGTGAGGAAGCACAATATCAGGCTTATGTTAAGGAACAGAGATGGGAGTGTTTGAGCTACAGAAAAACCAGATTACATTTCACCAAGATCAATGGGGAGGGAGGGCACAGAAGGCAATGTACAGCAACTTCAAACTGATTCATTCAAACAAAATACTTTGACCAAAAAAATGAATTAAAACAAGGGCAAACACACTAGCCTATACAATTACTTACTGTAGAAATTTAACCAATATAAAGCAGTCACCATGAGAAAGTCAAAAGATACTGAAAATGCCTCAACTAGCAGACATCTGATGTTTTCAAGAAGAGAAACATGGAAAATAAGGATGATAATAGTTTTAAAAGTAAGTTTATTTGAAAAATCTTATTGAAGATGATGATGAAAGGTAAGAGAAGTTATAGGTCATTAAATGATAAGAAATAATGGAAGGAAAAAAGTTTGCAAAAAATCAGTTAGAAATAATACAATGTCAACCTCTAAAAGAGAGTCTCTGGTACAGTGCCCAAGGGATTTGTCCTTTGATCTGGGTTGCTTGAGATTTAGATCAATGACTTTGATAAAGGCACAGATGATTATGCTTATCATATTTAATTAGGCACTAAGCAAAAAGGGATAGCTCTCATGTTAGATGATAAAATGAGAATCCAAAAAGATACCAACAGATTAGAACATGGGTCATGTTTAATAAAATGAAATTAAGTAGGGGTAAATGTAAAGTTTTACATGTGGGTTCATAAACTCAATTTCACAAAAATAAGTGTGTTTAGATAAGATGTTTTTATACATTTGAAAAAGATCAATGGATTTCAGTGGATCATAAGCTGAAACAACAATGTGAAATAGTCAAATTAACTGGAAATGCCAATGCAATCAAGACCTAAGAGAGGTGTACTGTTCAGAACAAGGCAAATTAAAACATCTTACCTTGATCAGACTATAACTGTAGAATTGTGCTTAATTCAGAACACATTTTAGAGTAGATGTTAAATAAAGTAGAAAGCATCTGGAAAGGATTTGAGATTATAGCTTATGAGGATCCATTGGAGAGACTAGAAGACTTAGAAAAGATATGATAATTATGCTCAAATATGTGAAGGGCTGTCCTTAGAAAGGCTAGCCTCTTACCCAGAGGACAGGACTAGGAGCAATAGGTAAATGCAGCAAAGAAGTAAATTCAGTCTTAGCAATAGGAACAACTGACAGTGAAATTGGCTACCTTGGGAAGTATTGAGTTATCCTTCATTATATGTCTTTAATCAAAGGCTGAATGAGCATTTGCTGGGGATATTGAAAGGATGATTCTTTTTCAAGTAAAAGGATGGACCAGATGACTTTTGAGGTTGCTTTCTATATGAGGTTCTATGAGATTCTGTGAGGTGGGTGGACTATGTAGGTCCATTTTCACTCTAATAATATTCTATACACTGCTTAATATATGGATTTTATATTTTTTTTCCAAGGCTTGCCCAAGGCCACACAGCTAGGCAATTACCAAGTGTTTGAGGCCAGATGCGAACTCAGGTACTCCTGACTCCAGGGCCAGTGCTCCATCCACTGCGCCACCCAGCTGCCCCTGGATTTTATATTCTTAGCTATAACTCAGACTTCTGTTGTTCTAAGATCACTCCCAGCTTTGACATTCTGAGTTCTTAAGGCCCTCCCAGAGCTGATATTCTATAAACTAAGGCCCCTCCCAGTTCTGATATTCTATGTTCTTCCCAGTTCTGATATCCTGTGTTCTATGGTCCATTATAGTTCTGACATTTTGTGTTCTAAGACCCCTTCTCAGCACTGACATTCTATGATCTAAGGTCATTTCCAGCTCTGGCTAAATTCTAAGTTTGAATTTTAACTCTCCTGCCCAACTCTGAACATTTTTGTTCTAAGATCTTCTAAGTATACCTCTATATTGCTCATGTGAATTATATCTCTGTAATAAATACATCAACATGTCATCTGATGAGAAAGTGAAACACATAGGTAACTCCAAAAATGGGAGGTAATGCATTTCTTTTCTTAGGTTCTAGGGGCAGTGTTTCTCCACCTCTGAAAGGCTGAAGATTGTGACTCACAAGCATAGTTGGATTGTTTAGGTTTAGATGATTATTTGATGTAGGGACCATCTCTCTAGGTAGAATTAGCAAGATCTCCTATTCTGAGAGGTGAGAATTAGAAGACCCTTTATTCTAGTTTATGTTGAGGGAGAACAGTGATCCCCCCCCCCCCATAGACAAGAATGAATGACAAAGAACAACCAGCTCTACCTATCTCTCATTTTTGTTAAAGAATTTTTGATGACAGGGTGGCTAGGTGGCGCAGTGGATAAAGCATCGGGTTCAAATCCCATCTCAGACACTTAATAATTACCTAGCTGTGTGGCCTTGGGCAAGCCACTTAACCGTGTTTGTCTTGCAAAAACCTAAAAAAAAAGAATTTTTGAGGTGATTTACTCAAGAAACTACTAGAAACTGAAATGGTAATTGAAAATTTCCTTTAAGACTCTACTCTGAGTAGACATTTAAGGAATTCAAGATAGAATTCAGTAAGTGTCCAGAAGATAGTTCAAAAGAGATACTTAATTTAAATATGAGGGTTTTTATCATCTACCTTTGGGTCTAATTTGCCAAAAGAGCTAGAATAACTCTGAGAGTGGACATCTGACCGATTTAATTCAGCATAACACCAGAAGATGGCAACAGAGATCAGTGGAGGTGGGAAGAGAGCTGTGCAGTGGAGACACCATTGCAGAGACCAGCAGGTGGCAGCACAGCTCCCAGTACCATAACTGGACATCAGTAGACCAGAAGATGACCCTTTGCAGGGTCACACTAGCAAGCAGCAATGCTAATCATTGACCTAGTAACTCCTACTAGAGACCTGATAAAGCATGGGACCTGGGTTCAAAGCCAACCTCAGAGTTTTATCTAGCTATGTGGTCAGTTATTTCATCTATTAAAAAAAAAATGAAGAGACTGGGCTCAATGGCTTCTAAGTTTCGTTCTAGCTCTTTCTGTTTTGTTCTGTGGATTTTAAAAAATGTTTCAATGATCCTTTTTTTTGTCTTTCTCTTCTTTTTTACTTCCCATATTCCTAAGTTTCTTCTTCCTTTCATCCTACTCCCAAAATGAAAAGAAAAAAGAAAAACAAAACCCTTGTGACTATGTATCAAGCAAACAAATTCCCACATTGGTTGTGTCCAAAAATGTACATCTCATGCATCTTGAGCCATCACCCCTCAGTCAAAAAGGGGAGCATGAATCTCATTGTCATGCTAGAATGATGGTTGATCATTGTGTTGTGCAGAGTTCTTTTGAAGTAGAAGTCTTTTGAAGTTGTTTGCCTTTATGATGTTGCTGTTATTTGTTCTATATACAAATCTTTCTGGATTTTTTTGAAACCATTCCTTTCACCATTTTTTACCATACAATTATAATAGATATAATTTGCTCAGACAATTGATAGATACTTCCTTAATTTCTAGTTTTTTGAAATAATAAAAAGAACTGCCATAAATATTTGTATAATGAGTTTTTTCTCTTTCTTTGACTTCTATAGGGCAAAATTTTAGTAGTGTAGCTGAGTTAAAATTGAATACACAATTTAGCATATTTCTAAATTGCTTTCCACAATGGCTGGACCAATTTACAGCTCCATCAACAGTTCATCAGTTTGCCTGTCTTCTCACAGTCTCTCCAACATCTGCCATCTTTGCTAATCTGATAGATGTGAGGGAGAACCTTTGAACATACTTTTCATTTGGTTGTTGATAGCTTAGATTTCTCCCTTTGAAAACTACCTGTTCATATTCTTTGACCATTTATCTAGTTAGGAATAGATTTTTTTCTTATAACTTTGTATTTTAGTCTGCATACATTTCATATATTCTTGTATGTAAGTATATTGTTTCCTTAAGGGAAGGCACTAATTATTATTCTTTTTTGTTTGTATATTTTCAGTACATAGCATAGTGCCCAACCCTTAGGAGTCACTAAAATGGTGTTTTTTGATTGATTAATTGATAGATGTCACAAAGTATTCAGTGTTGAACCTGGAGTCAGCAATACCTGAGTTCAAATCCTGCCTTAGACACTAGCTCTGTAACCTTGGGCAGATCACTTAAGTTTCTTAAGTTTCAGTTTCTTGGGGGTGGCTATGTGGTGCAGTGGATAGAACATGGGCCCTGGAGTCGGGAGTCCCTGAGTTCAAATCTGGCCTCAGACACTTAACAATTACCTGTGTGGCCTTGGGCAAGCCACTTAACCCCATTGCCTTGCAAAAAACCTAAAAAAAAAGTTTCAGTTTCTTAATCTGTTAAATGGAGAAAATAACATCACCTATTTCCCTCGATCACTATGAGGATCAAATGAGATTTTACATATATAGTGCTTTGGAAACCTTAAAACTAGTTCCTAGAATTTTAATATTTGTTGTGAATCAGTCAATAAACATTTATTAAGTACCTCTATATGTCAGATTCTCAGTTAAGTGCTGGGGATATAAATGGTAACAAAAGACAGTTCCATCCTTCAAGGAGTTTACAATCTAATGGGGGAGATGAATGAGATAATATATGGAAAGGATCAAATGGGAAAAATACTTGTAAAGCTTTAGCACAATGCCTGGAACATAACAGTCATTATTACTATCATTATCATCATCATTATCATCTTAGCACATTTGTGCATTTAGAAAAACCTTAGAGGAGCATGAGGAAAGGCTGGGAAAGACTGTAGTCTGGAGCCTTGGTTGACAATTTCAGTTCAACTGGAGAATTTCTGTTAAGTCTGGGAGTTATAGCAAGAAATGAGTACTGGTGATGGAGAGAGAGATGTGCTCTTAACTAATCCAGTTTAGAGGATTGTCAAGAGCCAGAGACTTTTCTAGGATTTACTCAATGGTTACTATTGAATGGTTGCAAAGATCTATGGCACTCTCACCATGTCTTTCAAAGATCTCACTACTGGAAGATAAGCTATATATCATAGGTGTCTAGGGTAACCAGGTACAACTTACCTTCTTAGTTCTGGAAACCTTCTCTACCTACAACACCTGCAGAGGTTTGGAATTTGGGAGGAGGGGAAAGTCTTGTGGGTTATGGAAAGGAAGAAGAAGAGGGTGGGACATATGGAAAAATAAGTTAAGACTTTGGTTGCCTCTTAGGGATCAGAGAAGGCAGGAAAGTCAAGTTCTTGGACAGGGAGTAAAGGAAGGAGAAAGAAAGAAGAGAAATTGACCCAACTCTCTGTCAGATGATGGAGGTTCCTGTCTGAGAGGGGAAATAGGTCAAAGTCCCAATTTTCAGCTAAGACAAAGATGCAGTTTCTGTCCTTAGGAAGTCCCTAATCTGATCAGATAGATACAGGGAGTTCCTGGTCTTATATCTATGAAACTGAGTAATACCATTTGCCCCCCCACTCCCCAAATCTGAATATCTGAATGTTTGAGATCCCTTTTACTTCTCTTTTGTTAAAAATATTTTATTTATTTTTCCAACTACCTGCAATGGTTGTTTTCAACAATCAATTTTTTGCAAGGTTTTTGAGTTTTACATTTTTTCTCCCTACCTCCTTTCTGTCCTCCCTCCCCCCTCACAGAAAGCAATCTAACATAGGCTTTACATGTATATCCGTGCTAAACATAGATTCATATTAATCATGTTGGGAAAAACTGAGAGAAAAAATGACATAATAAGGTAACTTAAAAATTGAAGATAGTAAATTTTGATCTGCATTTAAACTTCACAGTTCCTTCTTTGGTTATGGATAGTATTTTCCTTCCCAAGTCTTTTAGAATTATCTTTGATTATTGTAATGAAATGATCATCACCCAATATTGATGCTAGTGTGTATAGTGTTCTGCTTTTGCTCATTTCACTCAATATCAGTTCATGCAAGTCTTCCCAGGCTTTACTGAAATCTTGTCTCTCATGATATTTTATAGAACAATAGTGTTCCATCACATTCATATACCACAACTTTTTAGCCATTCCCCAATAGATGGATAATTTTCAATTCTTTGCCATTATGAAAAGAGCTGCTATGAATATTTTTGTACATGTGGATTTTTTTACCCTTTTTAGTAATCCCTTTGGGATACAAATCCAATAGTAGTATTGCTGCATCAAAAGGTATGCCCAGTTTTATTGTCTTTTGGGCATAATTTCAAATTTTTCTCCAGAAAGATTGGATCATTTCACAATTCCACCAACAATGCATTAGAGTCCCAGTTTTCTCACATACCTTCCAACATTGATCATTTTTCTTTTTAGTCATATTGGTCAAGCTGATAGGTGTGAAGGGGTACCTCAGAGTTGTTTTAATTTGCATTTCTCTAATCAATAATGATTTAGAGTAATTTTTTATATGACTATAGATAGCTTTAACTTCTTCACCTGAGAATTGTTTTTCCATATCCTTTGATCATCTATCAATTGGGGAGTGATTTATTTTCTCATAAAGTCGACTCAGTTCTCCATATATTTTAGAAAAGAGTCCTTTGTTAGAAGCACTGGTTGTAAAAATTGTTTCCCAACTTACTGCTGTCTTTTTAATCTTGGTTACATTGGCTTTGTTTGTGCAAAAACTTTTCAATTTAATATAATCAAAATCAAAGATCCCTTTTTCTATATGGAACTTGAACTTCAATAATTCTTCATTTCTTAGTTTCTTCCCAACCCTTTCCAAAAACTCCCTTGATTCCCCCAAACTTACTGCTGTTTTAGGTGGGTTCACTTTCACATAAAACCCCTCTTTTTATTCATACACCTTGGGTTTCCTGGAAACCAGGGAGTGGTGAATAAATGGGCTTCAAAGTTACTGCTGACCTCTCATATTTGAAGGCAACAGCCTCTAAACCACCACAGCACATCCTCTGCCCACCCACAGTTCTCTCTGCAGAGAGGAGCAACTAGAAGTCCCACCCAGAGAAAGAACTAGGAGACCACTTCAGGCAGGATGGAAGCAGGTGGGGGAAGACAGATGGCAATGCACCTTGTCAGGGGGTGCTAGGTAGGCAGGTTGTTGAAAATGGAGTAGACATCATAACATAAATATGTAGACCTGGCAGAATCCTTAGAACACAAAATGTCAGAAATGAGAGGACCCTTAAAATACAAAGTTATCAGAGCTGAGAAGATCCATATAACATAGAATATCAGTTGGGAGGACCCTCAGAGCACAAAATGTCAGAAATGGGAAGACAGATAGAACACAGGATGTCAGACCTGGGAGGGGCCTTAGAACACAGAATGTGAAAGTTAGAAGGGACCTTATTATAGAGTGTCAAAGCTGGTAAGATCCTTAGAACATAGAATTTCAGAGCTGGAAGAATCCATAGAACACAAAGGTAGAGGGGCCCTTAGAAAAGAATATCAGAGCTCAAAGGAGTAGGTGATATTATATAGTGGAAAAAGTGTTAAAATTGAAATCAAATGGATGTAGATTCAGATCCTATCTGACACTTAAAGGTTCTGTGACCCTTTATTGTGTCTCAGATTCCTATCTGAAAAAAATGGAGATAACTATGACATCTAACTCACAGAATTGTTATGAAGAACAAATGAATATGTAGGCAAAGCACTTTGCAAACTTTAAAATTCGATGTACATTGTTGAATATTATTAAATTGAAATAAAGATATCAAAATATTTGAAAATGAACTTCACAGACCCCAGGATAAGAATATCTGAGAGAGGGGGAGTGGGGGGAGAGAAAGAGAGAGAGAGAGAGAGAGAGAGAGAGAGAGAGTTAGTTGATCTTTTCAACTCTTCCCAAGGTTGGTGCCCCAGAAAATTCTTTTTTTTTTTTATGGAGGAGTGGCAGAAGAGCCCTAAAGAAGAAACCCACACCTTCTCCCAATTCTTTTTAATTCCTCATGGAAGGCAGGACAGGGGATTGAGGAAAACAAACAAAAAAAAACCTTGATCCAGGAAGACAAATCACCTAAGACTGAAGGAATATTAAAAGTCAAACTGTCTGACTCCCTCCTTTTAAAAAGAAGGTAAAGAGAGGTTCCAGACCCAGTTTTGAGTTTCTGCCAGTAACTGGCTATCTAACCTTGAGCAAATTTCTTGAACTCTCTGGTCCTCAGTTTCTTTATTTGTAAAATGAGAGGATTTAGGGGGAAATGAGAGAAGAGTCAAAGAACTAGGAACTCAGAGGAGAGTGGAGACAGTGGCATTCTGTACTAAGGATGCCACCTCCACCATTGATTTGCTGTGGAACCTCAAGCAAAGGATCTAATCTGTCTGAGCCTCAATTTCCTCATCTATAACATTTACATAAAAATTTCTGTTCAATCTCCCTGAAACAGGTTGTTTAAGGATCAAAAGGGAAATAGATGGGGAAGCTCCCTGGAAGGACTGTGTTTGTTGGTCTAGTGTTAAAGGGGATTATTAATGGTAATAGCATCCATTTAGTGCTTTATTAGTACAAAGCATTTCATGTCCTTTATTCCATTTATCCTATACATCATCTCTGAAAGTGAAGTAGAGCAAGTATGACAATCCTTGTTTTACAGATGAGTAAACTGAGTTATTATTAAGATGAGGTTGGGGATATATGTGAAAAAGGCAGAAGGGGACTTCATGCTTTAAGAAAAGAATAAATAGGAAGCAACTAAGTGGCACAGTGGATAGAGCACTGGCCCTGGAGTTAGGAGGATCTGAGTTCAAATTTGACCTCAGACACTTAATAATTGCCTACCTGTGTGACCTTGGGCAAGTCAATCTTAATCCCATTGCCTCAAATAAATAAAATTTAAAAAAAAGAAAAGAAAAGAATGAATGTTGAATCCCCCCACAGAAAACCTCTACTTCTTCCCTTCTCTCTCTGCCTAGTGATCTAGGGCTCAAGAACACAGCTTGATCATTCATTGGATGCCCAGTCTCAAAGTGAAGGCCTTCCATGGAATGTGGAAGGTGGAAGGCATCTGGAAGGACCAGGCCTGAAAAGGAAGACTGGGGGCTTGCCCAGTGCCCCTCCCCATGTTTACCGTGCAGAAGACAGAGTTGTAGGGCCAGATATCTGTGCTAACCATTCTCCCCAACCCCAAGGCCTTGGGAATTGGCAACTTCTTCAGCTTGACACCTTATTCACCCAACAGCTTATCAACCTGTTTGTCATATCAGACAGAATAGTCCTGGTTTCACACCCCAGGGGTGGGGAGTCCTGTGGTTTGGGGAGCATAGAGGTCACCAAGATAGGTGTTGCTTCCAGCTCAGATAGCTGCAAGAGCTGTCTCAAAGTCATTGCATCCTCTTACCACCTATCCTCTGAGCTCTGGTGAGGAAACAAGATTGCCTAGATAACGGAGCTCACCAGGAGGCTCTTTTGCCCACCTTCCTGCTCCTTACCCTACAGCCAAACCCAGACAGGAGGTGGGGGAGGGTGCATATACTTGGAGGATGTAACTGTGGCATGGAGGAAGAGCACAAGTTTGGGAGGAAAAAGACCTGAGTTCAAATGCTAACTTATACTCTAGTTGAATCTGAAACCTTTCACAAGGTCACTTCTGATCTCTGGTCTCAGTTTTCTGATCTTTCAAATAAGAAGCTCAAATTAGATAATCCCTTCCAACTCCAGAATGCTGTGTTCTAAGGTCCTTCCCATCTCTGACATTCTGTGTCCTGAAATATTTCCACGTCTTGAACATTCTACATTCTAAGATATTTCCTATCTCTGATATTCTATGTTCTAAGGTTCTTCCCATTGCTGACATCTCCACATTTTTGTGTCCTAAGATCCTTTTCATCTCTGGAATTCTATATTCTAAGGTACCTCCAAGCCCTGACTATTCTGTCTTCTAAGGCCCTTCCTATCCCTATGTTCTGAGGTTCTTGCCATCTGACATTCTATGTCCTAAAACCCTTTCCATCTTTGACATTCTGTGTTCTAATGTGCCTCCTATATTCTACAGTCCTTCCCATCTCTAAAATACTATGTTCTAAGGTACCTCCAAACCCTGAATATTCTGTGTTCTAAGGTCTTTCCCATCTCAGACATTCTATGTTCAATCTGTTTTCTGAAATACTTCCAAACCCTGAACATTTTATGTCCTAAGATATTTTTTATCTCTGACATTCTATCTTCTAAGGTCCTTCCCATGTCTGACATTCTGTTTTAAAATAATCCCCTCCTGTAAAATTTTGTGTTTTAAGACCCTTCCATCTCTGACATTCAATGTTTTAAAGACTCTTCCTATCTCTGACATTTTTTGTTCCAAGGTCCTTCCTATCTCTGATATTCTATAACCCAAAGTCCCTCCAGGCTCTGTCCTAAGGTTCCAGCCTTACCTGATCATCTGGTGAAGTCAGAGTAACCATCAGCCCCAGCCCTGTTTCTACATCTCTGCCTTTTATTAAACTTATACAAAAAGCAGTCAGGGCTATCTTACAGAGGACATCAAAGCTGTGGTAATTTGGAGGGGTCTCATGCAGAGGAGGCTTTATGAGTCCATTTCAGAAATGCAACAGGATTTTCAAAAATCTGTTCCTTACAACAACCCTCTGAGGGGATATATAATTCAAGTGTTATTATCTTCATTTTCAGTATGAGGAAGCTATGTCCCAGAGAAGCTGACAAAAATCTGAGCCAAGACCCAAGTCTAGGCTCCAACTTCAATACATTATGCTCTTAACCAGCCAAGGTACCATTTTAAACACTGAGGATTCATGCTGGGGGGGTGGTGTTGAATGAAAAAGAGTGAAACTGAGGAGATGTCAACCACAGAGAGGAGTGAGCGTGGTCACTGACCCTAGAGCTCGACCTTCTTTTTGCATAATAGGCATGAAGACCCCTGGGCTGGCCCCCAGGCTCCCATTCCAGTCCGGTCCTTGCAGGCCCTGCCACCCTCCTCGTTTCATGGACAACTCTGGGACCCAAAGAAAGTCATAACTCCAGGACTGAGGATCCATTGATCAAGGATGACCCTGAGGCAGAGCTGAGGGTGGAAGGATATCTTAGACTGAGGGAGGAAGCGAAGGTTTTCTAGTGCCACTTCCATATAAACTCTTGATAGAGCATCTGTTTTCACTCTCCATTTTCATGATCCTGCACTTATTCGAGCTCTCAAATCCCTTCTCAGGGTCATCTTCTTGAGGTACTTACAGATCATTGGATCATAGACCTAGAACAGAGTCACCCAGGCCTTGCTTAGCACAGAGGCTGCCTCATAGCAGGTGCTTCATTTATTTATTCATTTGTTTGTTTGTTTGTTTGTTTGTTTTTAGGTTTTTTCAAGGCAAATGGGGTTAAGTGGCTTGCCCAAGGTCACACAGCTAGGTAATTATCAAGTGTCTGAGACTGGATTTGAACCCAAGTACTCCTGACTCCAAGGCCAGTGCTTTATCCACTGTGCCACCTAGCCACCCCTTCATAAACGTTTATTGATTGATTTATTGAGTGCAACCCCTTCATTTTACAAATGAAGAAATGAAACCCAGTTTGGGAAAGGTCACTTGCCCAAGATCGAAGAGGGGCTAAGAATCAGAGTCAAGATTTGAACTCAGGTCCAAGGTTCTTTCTGCTTCACTAAAACTGCTCAACCATCTCTCGTGTGCAAAGTTGAAGCACATTCCCTCTGGAACTCATCATCAAGATTATTGGAGCTGGATGAGAGCCTTAAAAACAAAGACCTAATGGGGCAGCTAGGTGGAGTAGTGGATAAAGCACCAGCCCTGGAGTCAGGAGTACCTGGGTTCAAATCTGACCTCAGACACTTAATAATTACCTAGCTTTGGGGCCTTGGGCAAGCCACTTAATTCCATTTGCCTTGCCAAAAAAAAAAAACCAACCTAAAAAAAATAATAAAAAATAAAAAAACAAAGACCTATAGGGTGACTAGGTGGCACAGTGGATAAAGCACTGGCCCTGGATTCAGGAGTACCTGGGTTCAAATCCAGTCTCAGACATTTAATAATGACCAAGCTGTGTGGCCTTAGGCAAGCCACTTTACCTTACCCCATTTGCCTTGCAAAAGCCTAAAAAAAAAAAAAGACCTATGGTATGTCAAGTAATGTCAAAGCTGAGGGGGCCTTTAGAACCCAAGATATCAAAGCTGGGAGGGTTCTTAGAACACATCTTGTCAGAGCTGGAAGGGTCTTTAGAACACAGGATGTCAGAGCTGGTCAGAGGGGACCTTCGAACATAGAATTTCGGAGTTGGAATTCAACTCAATGCAAAAAACTTTTATTAAGAGCCTATCATTGCAGAACTTTCACAGGTTCTGGGAATACTAAAACAAAAACAAAACAATCCCAGCTTCCAGTCTTTATCCTGGTGGTTAGGGATGATGTTTTAATCATCTTTCTATATCCTTCAACTCCGTTGTGTTTTGCATATAATAAGTCATAGTAATGAGCGCATAAATGTTATTAATATAGGTTCTGTGCTAGGCATTATTAGAAAGGATCTTGAAAACTCAAAAGGTTATAAAAAGATGAATGTTTAAAACTGTCTTTGAATAGAATTAAAAAATTACCACACTCATGGTAAATTCTTTAACTTGAAAAAACTACAAGACAAGGGTAAAAGTGGAGTGAGTGCGGTTCATGATCTTCTATTTGCAGGTGATTGAATACTCAGTGCAGCTCCTGAAGCTGAGATGCAACAAAGAATGGGTCCATTCTCTACTGCTTGTGCTCATTTTAGTCTAACAATTAACACCAAGAAAACCCAGATCTCCATCAACCAGCACCACACCATCCTTATGTGGAACCATCGATTACATTAAATGAAGAAGTTTTGAGTATATGGACGAGGTCCCTTACTTTGGCAGTGTCCTTTCCAGGGAGGTACACGTTGACAATGAAGTTGATACTTGCATTGCCAGAGCTAGCTCAGTATTTGGGAAGCTCTGAAAGAAAGTGTGGGAGAGAAGAGACTAGCTACCAAACTGGAGGTCTACAGAGCCATTGTGCTGCCCTCATTGCTATATGCCTGTGAAACCTGGACAGTGTCATGTCAGGAAACTGAATCACTTCCATTTAAATTGTCTTAGGAAGATTCTGAAGATCTCTTGTTAGGAGAAGATACCAGACACTGAGGGCCTTTCTTGAGCTAAACTGCCTGGCATTCCAACATTACTACAGAGAATAAAATACAATGGTCTGAACAAGTTGTTAGAATGCCAGACATATACTTGCCAAAAAGGCTATTTTATGGAGAACTAACAAAGGGCACACAAAGGGGTCAGAAGAAGTGATACTGAGGCACCCTGAAGATCTCTTAAGAACTTTGGAATTGGGTGGCTAGGTGGAGCAGTAGATAGAGCAATGGCCCTGGAGTCAGGAGGACCTGAGTTCAAATCCAGCCTCAGACACTTAATAATTACCTAGCTGTTTGGCCTTGGGCAAGCCACTTAACCCCATTGCCTTGCAAAAACTAAAAAAAAGAACTTTGGAATTGATTGTGTAGCACGGGAGTCACTGGCACAGGACCGCCCAGAACAGTGTGCCCTCATTAGTGAGGGTGCTCTATGAAGGAGGCAGAACTGAAGCAGGCCAAAGGAAATGTGTCATCTGTAAGTAAAGAATACCCACCCCAGGTGTTTACATGGACTATTTGTGCCCAATCTGTGGTAGAGCATTTTTGAGCTCATTTTGATCTTATCAGCCACAGTCAGAAACACACTACAACTTGTCTCAAACACAGTGATATAATTTGGTCTTCCTTGATAACAAAGGACAAGAATCAACCAATGCACATACATGTTTGGAAACTAGATTGGCCCAGCTGAAATCTTCTCCCCTCTCTAAAGCTCCTGGGACTCACCAAACCATGCTAATCTCTCCTGTCTTCGAATTCCTAAAGTACTTAAAGGTCTGAACTCTGTTACCTAATATGAATTATGTACTTTGTCCAATATTGGTACTCTGGGAGGGGAAGCCCCCATTCCCCCTTATTCATTATCCTCTTCTCCTCTGTCCTCAACAGACCACACCTGGGGTTATTTGGTTCTGGGCACCACATTTCAGAAAGGGCATTGACAAACTGGTAAGTACACAATGGAGGTAATCAGGTTGTTTTTTTACCCGAAAGAATGGAGTAGGGAAGAGAATTGGACAAGGTGTCAAAAGACTTAACTTTGAATATCACTATTTTTTTTTTGCAAGGCAATGGAGTTAAGTGACTTGCTGAAGATCACATAGCTGGGCAATTATTAAGTATCTGAGTCCGGGTTTGAACTCAGGTACTCCTGACTCCAGGGTTAGTGCTTTATCCACTGCGCCATCTAGCTACCCCTGAATATCACTATTAACATTATTGCCTCCCCTCCTGGATCACTGCCTTGTTGTAGCTCAATGAAGCTATGAGCTATGTCATGCAGGATTACCCAAGACAGGTCATAGTGGAGAGTTCTGAAAAAAGGTGATCCATTGGAGAATGAAATGGCAAATGACTCCAGCATCTTTGCCAAGAAAACTCCATGGACAGCAATAAAATAAAAGAAGAGATAACATTGGAAGATGAGTCCCTCAGGTCAGAAAGTGTCCAATATACTTCTGGGGAAAAGTAGAGGTCAGCTACAAGTAATCTCAGTATTAAGTAGTTGGACCAGAACCAAAAAGAAGTTCAACTGTGAATACATTTGGTAATGAAAGGAAAGTTCAATGTTGGAAAGAACAATACTGCATAGAAAATGGGATATAAGAGCTATGAACCAAGGTAAACTGAATGTGTTCAAATAGGGGATAGAAAATCAAATAGCAACATCTTGGGTGTCAGCGAACTTAAATGGACAAGAATGGGTGTATTTAATTATTAAATCTTTTGGCCACATAATAAAAGGACAGGGCTCACTGGAAAATACCTTGATATTGAGAAAGATTGATAGCAAAAGGAAAAGGGGATGGCAGTGGATGAGATAGATAAATAATGTCATGGAAACAACAAGCATGAGCTAGGACAGATTTCAAGAGATAGTAGGGGATTGATGGGTCTGGTGTGCTATGATCATGGAAATGATTAACTTAGTTTGGGCTATTGGACAAGTCATATACTCCTTCTGATTTTAGGCTCTCTGCCCCATCTTGAAAAAAATTCAGATACTTATTAGTTGTGTGATTCTGGGTAAATCACTTAACCTCAGTTTCCTCAACTATCAAATGAGGAAAATAAGAACACCAACTTGGAGGGTTGTGGTGAGGATCAAGTGAAATAATATCTATAAAATATGTTTAACCCGGTGCCTGCACATAGTAGGTACTATGTAAATGCTTACCAATTCTATGGATTCTTTTCAGCTTTGGGCTATAGTTTTATCAAAGGAAGACAACAAAATTTAACTCCTTTGTCTCTAGAATATATGTTTAAAAAGCATCTGTCTGTTCTGTTAATTCTATTCCTGTTTTCTCCTCTTGCCGCTTGCCCCAAGAATAATCCTTTCTCTCACCCTGATTTTCACTCTTTCTTTCTTCAACCTACAAATATGGCTCCCTCTTCTCCATCCTCAAAAAACCTTCACAGAATTCCATCCCATTGTCAAGCTATCCTGCTATATTTCTTCTCCTTCTCATAGCCTGGTGTTCATTGCCTCCTCTTTCTTATCTCCCTCTCCTGTCATACCCTTCAAAGTCTGGTTTCTGTCTGCATCACTTGCTTGACACTGCTTTCTCCAAGGTCACCAGTGAGTCCTTATTGCCTAATCCAATGATCTATGTTCAGCCTTTATCCTTTTTTGAACCTTGCAGAATTGACATTTTTTATCACCCTTCTTAGATATTGAATATTTCACTATTTTTATATGTCCTACCACCTATGCATGATAATAATATAGCTACCACTATAATAATAATAATGATAATAATAATCACCACCCTAATAATGATAATAAATAATAATCTTTATGCAGTATTTTAAGGTAGAGGTGGAGATATCAATCTGTGAGTCTTCTGCAGCCATAAGAGTTGGTAATAATGACAACAATCAGAATTTATACAACTCATTTTCTTTTTTAATACATTTTTTCTTTCCCCCTTTCCTTGGCAGTTAATAATCTGATACAGGTTCTACAATTGTGTTTAATGTATTTTCATATTAGTAATGTACAACTTGCTTTCTTCGCTTATTTTTTATTTGGAGGCAATTGGGGTTAAGTGACTTGCCCAGGGTCACACAGTTAGTAATTGTATAAGTTCAGATTTGAACTTTGGTCCTCCTGATTCTTGGACTCTAGCTGCCCCTTACACCTACCTACTTTCTACAAGAAGCCTTCCCTAATCCTCCTAATGCCTTCTTTCTGGTGATTATCCCTAATTTATCCTGACTATTTCTTGTTTATACATAGGTGCTTGCATATTGTCTCCCTCCATTAGACTGTGAACTCTTAGAGTGTAGGGACTGTTTTTTTGCTTTTCTTTGTATGTTAAAATTGTATCTTGTTCTGATCCTTTTGACTATTATTAGCCCCCTTCTTTTAGTCAATATAGTAAGTATATATATATATATATTTTTTTTCTCAATTGATATTTTATTTTTCCAATTACATGTTGTGAAAATTTTCAACACTCACCCACATATGTAGGCATACTTTTAAGTTACATAATTTCCTTCCACCCTCCCTTCCCACCCCTCTCTCCTCAGTGGCAAACAGGTGAATGTTGTACAGACACATTTGTGTTTAACATGTTTACAGATTAGTCATTTTCTGTATGAGGAATTAGAATTAAATTAAGGGAAAAGAAAAAACCACGAAATAGGAAAGAAATATCTAATAGAAAATTTTAAGTAGCAGCATAGGAGAAATTGGCACAGGACTGCCCTGCATGGTGTGCCCTCTTCAGAGAAGGCAAGGCAGAATGGAAGCAGTTCCAAAGAAACCTGAGATACGAAAGTTTCTATTTGTGTCTGACCACGATAGAAAATTCTGAATTTATATTGATCTGATCAGCCACAGTCAGTCACACTGTAACTTGTCTCTAACATGGTGATGACATTTTGTTCTTCTTCAATAACCAACCAAACCAGTATAAAAGGGCAATAGCAGGAAATAAGATTGCAAAAGGAAACCTGGAAATCACAAGCAACCATTTCAAAGATCAAAGGAATATAATTTACAAATTGTATCACATATTAACCAAAATTTCCATCCTGGTATTATGTGTTAATTCAGCAGAAACCATCTAGACATTGCTGCATATATATGATATAGAAGTTCCAGATCTCCAGAGTTCCAGACCAGTAGAACATAAATATCAATGTGTTTTGAGATGACATGAATGTGTTAACTTTGAAGTTTTACCAATAACTTTGAGATGATTTGGCTATATTAATGAAGTAACCCCAAGATGGCTCAGATGTTGGACTGTTTCCCCCAAGAAACCTACAAAAATGAAACTTCAAATTCCAGTCCCCCAGTCTTCTTCCATCTCCATTGTGTCCATGGTACTGAATATTCTCATCTCTCTTCCATCTTTACATAAGTCATATTCTCTGCTTCTTCCCACTCTCCATCCTTTTCCTTGTGATGACTTCATTATCTCATTCCTCCTATCCCCAAGCCACACTGTCTGCCTCTATACACTTTTGCTGATTGTCTCTGTGTCTAATTAAAGTGTGATAACTGCCATTTCCTCACTTCATATTTTGGGCTTTTCTGGCAAGTAACCAAAGACCTGGGTATGCCTGCTCCTATTTCATATTTTCATAAATTATCAACTCATTTTGCATCCTTAGTACATAGCACAGTGCCTTGCACATCAATAAATGCTGCTGATTTGACTTAAAACTACTCTAAATGGGGTTTGACCAGGGTGGACCTTATTCCTGGAAATTATACCCCTCTTAAGGAAGCCCTTAAGGTACTCTCTGACTGCCCCACCACAATTATATTGAGCTTGAAATCTACTCAAGTCCCTTTTTTTTCAGTCAAATTGCTACCTAACCATCTTGCTTAAATTGCTAGAGTTGCTTTAAATTGCTAAATCAAAGTATTTATCCTGTATTTATCCCTATCAGATTTTATTTGATTAGATTAGGACAATACCAGAGTCTAGCCTGTCAAGATCTCAATTTTTTTAAAATTACCTTTAAAAAATTTTGATATTCATTTTTAAAAATTTTGAGCTCCAAATTCTTGGTTTCCCTCCCTCCCCCACTATCCTTATTGAGAAGGCAAGCAATTTGATATAGATTATACATGTATAGTCATGCAAAACACATTTCCATATTAGCCATGTTTCAAAGGAGAACACAGACCTAAAATAAGGAGAAATGTAAGAAAAATAAAAATTTTAAAGTATGCTTCAATCTGCATTCAGAATCCATCAGTTCTTTCTTTGGAAGTGAAATGCCAAAATGCTTTCCAGTTTTCCCAACAATTTTTGTCAAATAGTATATTCTTGTTTCAAGGGTTTACCAAATATTACCAAATATTCGATTAATCTGGTCATTTGCTACTATGTATTGGGTATCTAATCTATTCCACTGGTCCACTATTCTATTTCTTAGCCAGGACCAGATTGTTTTGATGATTATCACTTTGTAACATCGACCACCTTCCTTCACATTTTTTTTTCATTCATTCCTTTGATATTCTTTATCTTTTGTACTTCCAGACAACTCAGTCTTGATGGATAGGCCATTTTTTTTTAGGTTTTTTTGCAAGGCAATGGGGTTAAGTGGCTTGCCCAAGGCCACACAACTAGGCAATTATTAAGTGTCTGAGGCCAGATTTGAACTCAAGTACTCCTGACTCCAGGGTGGGTGCTCGATCCACTGCACCACCTAGATGCCCTGATAGGGTATCTTTCTTGATGGGACAGAAATGATCTGAGAACAAATTGTCATCCTGTCACTGTTATAATCAGAGGATAGTTGGGAACACTTAGAAAGGGAAGCAGTGATTACTAAAACCTAGTATCACATATGATTACCCCCATTTAATTATTTTTGTCAGGGATATTGGGCCCAGGGAATGCTGCAGATGGAATATACCTAGATGTCAGCAGCTCATTTGATAAAGACTTTCATGCTGTCTTTATTGATAAGATGGAGGGTTACAAGATAGGTGATGATGCATTCTCGCAGATTTGAAACCACTGGAATGGTCAGACCAAAGAGCAGTCACTGGTTTGTCATTGTGAACTAGGAGGAGTGTCTCTGGGGAGCACCCCAGAATTCTGTCTTTGACCTTAATTTACCTGATGGCTCTATGGGTGGCTTTGATAAAATCACAGATGACACAAAGCTGGGGGATAACCAACACACTGGAACATAGGAACCAAAAAGATCTTGACAGTCTAGAAAACTGGACTTTCTCAAATAAACTAATAACAGTAGTTAGTATTTATATAGCCCCTATGTATTTGACAGGCACTGTACCTGGAACTATACAAATTTTATCTCGTTTGATTCTCACACCAACCCAGGAGGTAGGTGTTATCATTATCCCCACTTTCCCATTGAGAAAACTCGCCTAAGTTCACACACCTTGGGAGTGTCTGAAGCCCTATTTGTCCTCAGGTCTTCTTGACCCTAGCTGCCTTATAATGTAAAGTACAACTAAATATAAAGTTGTACTTGAGCTTAGAATGTTCACTTTGCCAGGACAGGATGGGTCAAGATGTGGGTAGATAACAGTTTCTGCAGAAACTTCTGTGGGTTGTAGCAAGCTCAGTATGAATCAACAGTGCAATAGAGCAGCCTTATGTAGGAGATGGTATTTGAATTGAATTCTGATGGAAACTAGAACTTCTAGTAGTAAAGAGGACAGAATTCAAATCTGATCTCAGACACTGACTGTTTGACCCTGGTCAAGTCACTTAACCCAATTTGTCTCAGTTTCTTCATCTGTAAAATGAACTGGAGAAGTAAATGGAAAGCCACTCCAGTATCTTGCCAAAAAATACACTAAAAGGAGTTAACAAGAGTCAGACACAACTTTAAAAATGACTAAGCAAGAGGAGAAAGTATGTTTGGGGCGGGGGGGGGGCAGCCTATGCCAAGGCCTAGAGATAGAAGATAAAGTATTATGTAAGAGGAACAGTAAACTTTCTGTGGGGGGGTGAGGGAGGGAAGTAAGATTGGGGGGGAAATTGTAAAACTCAAATAATATCTTTAATAAAAATTAATAAAAAAAAAAGAGCAACAGTAAAAAGATTGTGTTGGCTAGATTAAAGAGTATGTGAAGGGAAGTAATGGATAGTAAGTCCAGAAAAATATGTTAGATTTTGGATTCTTCCCCTCATTGAACCATGTCAGGCTGTCTTTGGTTCTGAGAGTAGATGACTTTTTCTCTAGCAATTCTATCTCTTTCTAGGAACTTGTGCAGATTCATTTTCTAAAAGGGTGTGGATTAGTATGGACAGACCCAATAAATTTCATTCTACTGCAAAACCTTATCTTTCCCAAGTCCTAATCAAATTCTTTTTTTTTTAGGGTTTTTTTTTTTTTTGGCAAGGCAAATGGGGTTAAGTGGCTTGCCCAAGGCCACACAGTTAGGTAATTATTAAGTGTCTGAGGCTGGATTTGAACCCAGGTACTCCTGACTCCAGGGCCGGTGCTTTATCTACTGTGCCACCTAGCTGCCCCCTAATCAAATTCTAACCTGAGCATAATGGAATCAATTCCTCATGGGAAGAGATGAAACATGTTTGGTTGTTTAGTGACTTTACTCAACACAGATTTTGTAAAAGCAATAAACACTTTGCAATAAAATATCTTCCACTGGTCTTTGCCCCTCTGCTTCTCCCAATCATGGGCAGTTTTCAGGCTATACCCTGTAGTTCTACATATTTCAGTTTCCTTTATCTCCATGAGTGCTACTCTTGGGAACAGTCAATAGTCAACTCAATAGAGTTTGTACTCAAAGTCCGACACATATTCAGTAGGGGAACTCTTTAGAATCTAAAGTTTAGATAGAGTTTCAAGAGTGCTTGGCTCAGGGTCATAGCCCTCCCTCAGTGGTACAAGGCACCTATGATTGGTCCCTGCTGAAGCTAATTTATCACTCCCAGTGTGAATAGACATAATGGCCTACTCTGCCAAAGAGAAGCCTGCCATCCCCATAGACTTTCAACACCTTCCTGATCTTGGGATCTGGTCTTCTGTCACATCACTTCTGCTAACTTTCTTACTCTCTACCAGCAGTCATAACTCAGTTATTCTCAAGTAGTTTGGGTAAAGAGAGCAAAATAGCCCTATGTGAAGGAGGGAAGACTTGGGGGAGGTGGTGTCATTATAATCATCTTCAAGAATTTGAGGATCTGACATGTGCAAGGACTTAGACTTGTTCTGTTTGCCCTAGAAGACAGAAATGACAACAGTGTGAACCAGAGTAGTAGAGTGGGAAAAGCTGTAGGCTTGGTATCAAAAGACATGAGTTCAAATCCTTCCTTTGAGGTGAGTTGATGGAAAATCATCTACCCAGGAAAACTTGGCATTTGCCTAGTGTTTTTTTATTTAGCAGTATAAAGGGTATGCAATTCTTCAGATTGATCATGGGACTAATGCATTTCACATGGAACTAGTCTCCCTGGACTTCAGTATCATTATCTGTCAAATGAAAGAATTGGTTAAGATTGTTCTTTGAGGTCTCTTCAAGTTTGAGAGCATGATTCTCCATTGGCTTATTTTAACTGTTAGGAAAAAAAATCCTTACAATTAAAATCATTTAAAATGGAAATAGGCTTTGAATGGGCTTCCTCTCACCAGAAGTATTTAAATAAAGATGACCACTTAAATAGAGATGACATCTTACTGATGTAGTTGACTAGAGAAAATGCCAGTTGGATTAGATACTCTCTGAAGCATCTAGCTTTTGCATTTTAAATTCTCTGGTGGATATCTGGACCTAGCTGTGACTATATTGGGGTGACTACATATAGTTCTTTAACCAATCAGGAATTTGGAATCTATATGATGGTTCAGGATTGGAGAGTACAGCAGAAGAGTAGCTTGACAAGAAGGTAGCTAGGGATCTGTGTTTTTAAGATCATAGATTTAAACTTGGGGGACCATTGGATTCAACCTCCTCATTTTATAGATGAGGGAACTGTTGCTGACCCTTCCCTAGGATCATACAGTTATTAAGCATCTGTAGTAAGATTTGAACTCAAGTCTTCCTGACTCCAAGTTCAGTGCTCTATCCTTTGTACCCTAGCTGCCTCCTAAAGAGCTTTCCATCAGGAACCACGGGACTTAAAGATCTGAATTCAAATTCTAGCTTAGAAGTTTACTAGTTGTTTGATCCTGAGCAAATCAATTCTATATGCCTCAGTTTTCTTTATGTCAAATGAAGATAATACCAGAATTTAACTACTCAGGGTCATTGTGAGGACCAAATGAGTTGATGTATGTAAAGTGTTTTGCCAACTTTAAAATGTTATATAAATACTAGTTGCTACTACTGCTACTACTACTACTGCTGCTGCTGCTGCTGCTGCTGCTACTATTGCTACTACTGCTACCACTCCTACTACTACCTTCTGTTATTACTACTACTACTACTACTACAACTACTACTACTATCATGACTACTACTATTACCATTACTACTACTGCTATCATTACTATTATTTAGTGCATTTTTTTCTATTATATGATGCTGCCTCTCACCCAGTCTGCCATGTTGACAACCTTGGGGAAGCTAAATCTTCTAGCTCCCTTTCTATATTCAATACCCATTTCTATATATTCCAACATTATTACAGAGAGTGCCACTGTGATGGACTGGTCATGTTGTTCAAATGCCAGAAATTCGCTTGCCAAAAAGGACTACTTTATGGAGAATTCACACAGGGTAAATATGTCAGAAGAAGTGATACTGAGATACCTTGAAGGTCTCTTAAGGAGTTTAGAATTGATTGTTCAGCATGGGAAACATTGGCACAAGACCTCCCAGTATGGTGTGACCTCATTAGAGAAGGCACTATGCTCTATGAGGAAGGCAGAATTGAAGCAGCTCAAAGGAAACATGACATCCATAAGTTTAGAGTACCCACTCCAGGTGTTCACATGGACTATTTGTGCCTGACCTGTGGCAGCTTTTATTGGTCTGATTAGCCACAGTCAGAGACACTAATTTGTCTCCAACATAGTGATGTCATTTTGGTCTTCTTCAATAATAAAGGAAAAGAACCAACTCTGTTTCTGCTATACCACATTGTCCCCCTCATCGCTTCTCTCCAGGTAAGCTTCTCCTCACCTCCTCTCGTGCCCACCTCCCCCTTACCCCTCTCCTTACCCATAACCTTTTTTCCCACCTGAAAGCTAAGACTGGGTGATCTCTAATTAGGGTCTCTTCTGACTTTAGATACATGTTCCAACTCTTGCCTCCCATTTCTGTTATTCCTGGACCCCACCTCTTCCTCTTTCTATTTCTGTTTCTTTCCATCTCTATCTGCCTTTCATCCTCACCAACTCAACTGCTAGGATCCCACCCTGCCCACTCAGTGGCCTGGGACCCCACAATATCCCTGAAACCTTCATTCTGCTAGTCCTAGAAATCTTGCCATCCAGAAAGTAGCAAGTTTCCACTGTAGGAAAAGGGCACACCTTTGAAGTTGGGGGGGGGCAGGATGCCATCCCTTTCTCTGAGTCTCATTGGAGATTCTGAAGCTGCCCTCCTCTTCCTCTCTACCTAAGATATAACCAGCTTCCCAGCTCAGTGCAAAGGCTCTTTCCTGCTGTGCCACAGAGGGATCTTAGACCAGAGGCAGCCACCGTTAACCAGTTTGTCCAACTGGGGAGGACTAGAAGGCCTGTAAGTGAAGACATTATCTCCTTGCCACCCCCGCACCCTCTGTAATAGATAAAGTCTCCTCTTCTAGTGATATGCAGACTTGAGGGTTTTCTCTCTACAGACTTCAGTCTTACCCAGGACAGCTCAGGATGTTGGAGGTGGGGAAAGAGGAAAGCAGTGGTTTCAGGTCCCTGGGCATCTTGGAAGTAAGGAACATTAGGAATGAGAGGAGCTAGGGCTAACAGAGGGACTATGGACCTCAGCTGTGAGCATTTTTATTCATTTTGCTCCCAATGTAGTCTTCTTTTCCCCCAGTTCAGACCCTCATCCCTGAGGCCAAGGGAGGAGAGGGAAATCCATACTCCCAATATCTCATCTGGATATTTATTTGTCTCTCTCTGGCTCCTCAAGTGAGGGTGGGCTCTATCTCCCTATTTAATGCTCCTCTCTCCAGCATCTCTTTGCTTATCTAATTGCCCAGCTGTGGCCCAATCCTCTCTGTGTCTGAGGTGGAGGATATTCTGAATAGGACCTGAGATGTGTTGGGGAGGGAAGAGAGGACTGGGTAAAGCCTGGGAAGATGGGGAAGGAATTCTCTGCGATCTAGTGGCTTTCCTCCTAGGAGGGATAGGGGAACAAGTATTGTCAAAGAAGGAGCTGGGAATAGGACAGAAAAAACTCGACTTGGTGGAGGGGTCCTGCTTCAAGGGGAAGATAGGGAAGAAATGAGCAGTGGAGGTACAAGGTACCCTTGGGAAATTTCCCCAATTCTATGTCTGAGCTTCACCAGATTCATATGGGCCCATCAAGCCCTATATTGGCTCTCACACATCTCTCCTCCTAGTACTGACCCATCTCTCCATAGGAAGGTGCAGAATGAAAGGGGGACCAGAGGAAGACATTCCTTTCACCATGTACCAGCACCAAACATGCCAGGGTCAGACAGATGTAGGGGGTCCTGGAACCCCATCCCTTACCTCCAGCCTCATCCAACAGCAGGACTGGGGTAACCAGGTAAGTCTGGGGCCCTTCTGCCTTCTCATGGGTCTTTCAGCATGGGCCAGGGATGGTGCAGGAATTAGTGTCTCTTAGAAACAGGGAGTGGGGTGAATGAGGATAAGGATATACCAGAAAGAACCCTGGTTCTGAAATCATAGGATCTGGATTAAAATCTCACTTTTTAGCCATGGGACCTTTGCTCACCATTCCTTCTTTGAGGCTGTTTCCTCATCTGTACAATAATTTAGAGCCTCCTGGTGAGGAAGTCCTTTGTGTTTCTGGACTTGGATAGTCCAGTGATACAAAGAACTCTCATGTGAAAAAGCTACTTCTACCAAGGCAGGTTGATATCTTCTCTGCATCCTATAGGACAGAGATTTAGCAGGATCACACAATATGACCAAAGTCAAGGCTACACCATGTTGCAACTTATAAAGAATGTGGGATCATGTAATTATTAGAAAGGATGAGGTTATCTGGTAGGGTTGAGGCTATCTAAGGGTGCATTTTGAGGGACTGAAGTGGTATTTGTCTTCTCAGATGTGTTTGGCAGAAGCACTGGGTTAAGAAGACTGAGGGCCTAGGTTTACTTTTTCATTGGTGCTCTTTGATCATTCACACTGCACCAGAACATCTTGTGGGGAGTAAGGATGAGCCAGTTAGTATGGATATAGTCAATCAAGATAGTGTTCCATGAGAATGTTTGGAGGAAGGGCATAGCAGGGCCACAGGAGATTGGGATGTGGGGAGGCTTTCATTTTCCTGTAGCTTTCTCCTAAACTTTTCCTGGCCTCTTAGGGAAGCAGTTTAAAAAATTCCCTCCTCCTTCTAAGGATAGCTGGGTGAGGTACTGTGGAATCAGGACAATAAAAGGTACTGTGGAATCAGGACAATAAAAAAGTCCAGAAGTGGGGATCACAAAAAAAATCACATTATAGGATCTGTCTCCTTCCCTCAAAGCTTGGCTGAAGGGAGGGAATAAGCATTTCTATAGTGCCTATTATGTATCGGTTTGTTAAACATTTTACAAATCTTATCTCATTTTGGTCTCCATAACAACTCTATGAGGTATATACTATTATTATCCACATTTTGCAGTTGAGGAAACAGAGGTAAACAGAGGTTAAGTGTATCTGAATCAGAATTTGAACACAGGTCTTCTTGACTCTAGACCTGTACTCTGTATATTCACTGTGCTACCAGGTGCTGTGGATAGCAAACCTGAGGCCTTTTCACCAGGGAGATGGATTCAAATGGAAAGAGTCATAGCCCAAGTCCATGACACTCCATTCTTCCCAGGCCTCCTGTCTGAGTTAATGAGGTTGCTGGCAAAGGAAGGATCTCTGCTGTGGCAAGGGTTGGAGGTTGGGAGGGGAAATCTTTTATAAATGGTAAAGTTCCAAAATTTGGAGAGATGAGAGGGAGGTTGTAGGGAATGGGAGTAGAGGGAGAAAAGATTCTGTAGGAAATAGAAAGTTTTAGAGAGAGGGGACAAGGCACCGGGAGGGAAGAAATGGAGTTCTGGAAAAAAGACAAAGAGGTCTTGGTGGGGAGAAAGAGATTCGCAGAGATAGAGATCCAGAGGAGTCCTAGGGATGAAGTGGGGGTCTGGGACTGCAAAGGTAAGATGGAGGGGGTCCTCAGAGGCAGGGCTGGGGGAGGATTAGGGACAGAAAGTGTGGGGATTGCCAGATCTAGAGCGTTTCTTGGAAATCATGAGGAAAATAGTCTTTGAAAGGAAAAAAATGGGGAGTCGGTGGGGGGGCAGGGGGAAGAGAAGTAAGGACCTTGGGAAAGATGGTCTCGGAGCATTGGGGAGGTCTGGTGGGGGAGATGATACCTGGGTGGAGAAGTTTACAGTGAATAGAGAAGTCCTGAGGTGTGGCTGTCTTCCTGCCACCCAAATTTCCCCACCTCACCCCCACACACCTTTACTTCCATCTCAGGAACTAATAACTCCAACAGAGGTTTGTGAAGATGAGGGTGTCATGAGAAGAAAGGGCTTCTAATGAGAGCTAAGTCCTGTGACTCAGAAGAAAGAACTCGCTGGTCCTGGGATTTATTGTCTAGAACCTTTGAAAATGCCCAAGGGACCGCAAGATGTGCAAACCACCCAGTCTCAATGTCCCCTCCCCTCTGCTTTCAGGTTTACTGGCCCTTTACGCAGTTCCTTCCTGGGGCAGATGCTTCAAAATCTCATTGTACTAACTGGATGAATTCTATAAAACCAGACTCTGCTTTGCCCACCCTGCTGGCCTGCCCACAACACCTGGATCTCTATACCTGCAATCTGAAGCCCAACCCCCTGGGTACTGCCCTGGAAAGTCAGATTTTGAGTAAGGACTGTGTTAACCATTCCTGGTAGGAGAATCAAGGAAGAACATTAGAAAGAAAATAGAGAGATATTATTGCATTGAGAAGGATCTGTGGGTAGGGGGACTGAGGCTCAATGTGAGGAGGGGGACTTGGAGAATGGATGGCAATTTACAGGGATGAATCAGGAAGATGAAGACTTATTGAGGAAAAAGGGAGACACAGAGCTATGAGGCTCCTGCCCACTGGCTTTCTGACTCCTTGGTTGGGACTATGACCCACATTCTCCATTTCCTTTTTTCTGGGGGGATTTTAGAACAAATTAGCAGAACTAGGGAATTGTCAGAACACAGCTTGTCAGAGCTGGGAGGACCCTTAGAACACAGGATGTCAGAGCTGGGGAGGGGCCTTAGGACAAAGGATGTCAGAGCTGGGGAGGGGCCTTAGAACACAGGATGTCAGAGTTGGGGAGACCCTTAGAACACAGGAAGATCAGAGCCTCTAAGGGGCCTTAGAACACAGACCCTAGAACATGGAATGTCAAAGCAGAGATAGAATTTAGAACAAAGCACATAGAATGTGAAAGTGGGATGTGATCTTAGAAGCTAGAATATCAGAACTGGGAGGAACCTTAGGTAGAGGAAGATGTCTAAAGTTACTGAGTTGGTTTGCTGCAGAAATAAGGTTACCATCCTGTTCTCCAGATTTCTAGTGCACTGGAATGGACTGATTTGAGTGATGGGCTGGATACAGATGGAGGGAAAGGCTTTCCCCATGGAGTCATTGGTCTGACCACCACGTTTCTTGTCTACTCCTACTCTTGCCCATTTAATGTCTACTCTTCTCCTAGAGCACAAGACCTCAGGGCCAATTCTGGACTCCACTGATGACCCTAAACTCACGGTTGAGTATCGTCTTGTCAGGAAGGAGGCAGAGAGTGAATCTGGTGCCCTGGACCAAGCCATGGAAATGGTCCAAAGGATCCCAGCTCCCCTTCCTCTCACCATGAAGTTCCCATTGAGTCCCCACTCCCCATGCTCTTCCCACCCAATTCTCTTACCCATTAAACCTTTATCCTCAATGGACACAAACCTTTTCACTTATGGTCCCCACGTCCCTCTGCTCTTTCTCCCCTCCTTGGATATTCCCTTTCCTGGCAGGGTTGACCAGTTGGGGCTCCTCAATGGTCCATACTCCCTTAGTGCCCACTCCCCTCTGCAGTTAAAGCCTTGGCATACTTTCTCTTTGCCCTTACCTGCTGGACCGTGGCCCACTGCTGAGGCCAAGGATGAGAGCTCTTCACCTTCTCAGTGCAGTGCTATGGGGTCAGACTCAGGGGTTGTTGCAGGCAATGCTGGCAAGATCTCCACCTTGGGCACCACAGGCCTGTCCTATCTGCTGAAGAAAGAGAATGGCACCATCTTGTACATGTGTAATATTTGTGCCAAGGGTTTCAGGCAGCTTTCCAATCTCAAGGTAGGACCCAGTACCATCCCCTTCCTTGTTCCAATTTATCTTCTTTCTCCTTGGATCCTAACGCTATTCCTATAGGCTTGGCCATCCCAAACCAGCTGAATATAGTATCCCCTACCTCTCCGCCTCTTTACTTCAACCACCACCAAGGAAAATTCTAAAAAAAGAGAAGAAAGAGGAGAGAGAGAAAATGAGAGAGGGTTGGAGGAAGTGGATACTAGTATATGAAATGGAAAGGATATTGGTGGAAAGGGATGGAAAGACTAGAGGACAAAGGTCACTCTTGGTTTGGGAGGTCCTGAGATGAGGGATTGGTAGAGACTGGTGCAAGGGGATGTCTTCAAAGGTATAAATACATAAATGATTAGGGCTAGAAGCAAGAATGTGCTGGAGCCAGCTCCCAAGAGCTAATAGTTAAATTTTCAGTGTGAGCTGTTAGAGCTTGGAAAATGTCAAATGCTTCAAATCAGAGTTTATTGTTTTGATCATCTAGACTTGAGTGTTTGGAGAAAAATATTAATAATATAGAGCAATGTCTACCCTCTTTCTTTTGCCTCTTGGAAAATCAATTGATAAATGTTTAGTAGCATATCTTCCACTAGAAATTAACTTAGAGATCATAGGTGCATAGCTAGAGAGAATTTCAGAGGTCAGTGAGTCAAATCCTCTTATTTTATAGTTGAGGAATCCCAGATCCCAACAGTTAAACTCTGTCCTCCAAAAAACAGGTCCTCCAAATTCCAAATCCTGTGTTTTCTATTTGACCTTACCATATGGACTTGCCCCCTCTGCCATTAAATTATAGTCAAGTGCTCTGCATACAGTAGGTACTTAGTATATTTTTCTTGAATTAAATTAGTTGTGTGACCCTGAACATGTCACATAACTTTTTCTAATCATCTTTTCTCTCAAACTGGTTTTTAAAAAAGAGAGAATAGAAGGATCTGAGGGGGAACTGAGGGGTACTGGAAGAATGGAGCTGTTTGGAGGAGAAGGCTGTCAGCCTTTTTTTTTTTTTTTTTTTTTTTTTTTTAGTTTTTCAAGGCAATGGGGTTAAGTGGCTTGCCCAAGGCCACACAGCTAGGTAATTATTAAGTGTCTGAGACCGTATTTGAACCCAGGTACTCCTGACTCCAGGGCTGGTGCTTTATCTACTACACCACCTAGCCGTCCTGAAGAAGGATGTCAGGAGAGGAAGAGAAGATCAAGATATGGGGGGTTTAGAAAGAGAGAAGGAAATAGAAGTTTGTTGGAAAGATAACAAGATGGGGTGGGGAGTAGAGAGCCTAGGGAAACCTCTAGGGAAGGACAGGAGAGTAGGAAGGAGTGTCTCTCAGAGTCATTTGTCTCTGATTATTCACAGACCACCCTCATTCCTTCCCCAGGTCCATTTCCGAGTCCATAGTGGAGAACGTCCCTTTCAATGTCCTCTTTGTAAGAAGAGCTTCATCCAGCTTGCCCACCTGCAGAAACACCAGTTGGTCCACTCAAAGAAGCGGCCTTACCAATGTCTGGTGAGATTTGCTGTCCTCCATCCTTCTCCTGAATTGGTTTGCTCATCTCTAAAATGAGAGGGGTAGGTTAGATGGCCTCTGAGGTCCCTCTGGTTTGGACCATATACCCTCCTCCTCTCCCATCCATCAGGTAGTTGGAAAGGAGGATGGGGAGGGAGAGGAAGATTGTAGTAGAAAAAAAAGATAATGGGAGCAGCTAGGTGGTGCAATGGATAGAGCACCAGCCCTGGATTTAGGAGGACTTGAGTTCAAATCCAGCCTCAGACCCTTAATAATTACCTAGCGGTGTGACCTTGTACAAGTCACTTAACCCCATTTGCCTTGCAAAAAACAAACAAAAAAAGAAAAAGACAATGTCAGAGGCAGTTAGGTGGCACAGTGGACAGATTAGGAGGACTTGAGTTCAAATCCAGTCTCAGATCCTTAATAATTGCCTAGCTGTGTGACCTTGGGCAAGTCACTTAACACTTAAATAAATAAAATTTAAAAAGGAAAAAGAAAAAATGTCAGATTAATCAAGCCATCCTGAAGGAGGAAAAAATCCAGTGCAGAGTTGAGGAGAGACAGAAAGGAACAGAGGAGAAAAAGAGGGCTTCTCAGAGCTGGGAGGTAGTGAAAAGGGAACAGAGAGGCTGAGTCTAGAAAGGGGATGGGAGAAGGGGGTTCAGGGACAATAAGTGGGTGATACCATGCCCTCTGCCCCTATACCAGGTTTGCCACAAATGTTTCAGCAGCACCAACAGCCACAAGACTCACCTGCAGCTGCACTCAAGGGCTGGACATTTCCTTTACAGGCTGTCCCCTAAGCAGGAGAACCAGCCCTTTGGGTACTAGCTGTATATGCATCCTGGCCTATCTTACTCCCTTGCTGTCCACTGGCCCCATGTCTGGAAAGTGACCCCCAAATGGAGAAGCTGGTATTGCTATAGCCAGTGGGCAGGAAGAAAGTCAATGGATGCCAGGGGGAAGTCTCTTTGCCAGTCAGCTTGAATTTTAGGATCACAACAGCCTGGGAGCAGGAACTAGGGAAGAGGCAAACTGCAGAAAGTATCTTTGGAGAAGCAAACCAAGCCTTTCTGAATTGATCTGGAGGCTACCAGCACCTCTGGCCACAAACCCTCCTAGGGGCTATGCTTTGATGCTTTCAGACTGTAAGTCTCTAATGAAGGGCATGGAGAAAGAGTATCTTATAAAAATGACTGGAAGATTTTATAACCTCAAATATCCTTCCCTGCTCTGATATTGTTCTAAAGCCCCTTCCAAATCTGACATTCTGTTTTCTAACAGCCCTTCCTTTTTTATTATTTAACATTTTATTTTTTCCCAATTACATGTAAGAATAATTTAAATATTTTTCAAATGTTGAGTTTCAAATCATCTCCCTCCTCCACACCCCCCTACCAATGAGAAGGCAAACAATTTGACATAGGCTTTGCATGCATGTTCGTGCAAAACACATTTCTATGTAAGTCATTTTGTGAAAGAAAATACAGACAAAAAACCAAGAAAAATAAAGAAAGTAAAGAAAAAGTATCATTGATTTGCAGTTCTTTCTTTGGAGATGGATAGCCCCTATATCATAAGTCCTATAGAATTGTCTTGGATCATTGTATTGCTGAGTATAACTAGGTTATTCATAGCAGGTCATCATACAACATTGCTGTTACAGTGTAGTGTTCTCCTGGTTCTGCTTATTTCACTTTGCATTAATTCATATAAGTTTTTTCAGGTTTTTCTGAGAGTACTGGACTCATCATTTCTTTTTTTTTTTTCCTTAGGAAGATTTTATTTATTTTGAGTTTTACAATTTTTCCCCCTAATCTTGCTTCCCTCTCCCCACCCCCCACAGAAGGCAGTCTGTTAGTCTTTACATTGTTTCCATGGTATACATTTATCTAGGATGAGTGTGATGAGAGAGAAATCATATCCTTCAGGAAAAAAGAATAAAGTATAAGAGACAGCAAAATTACATAATAAGGTATCATTTTTTTAAAATTAAAGATAATAGTCTTCGGTTTTTGTTCAAACTCCACAATTCTTTCTTTGGATACAGATGTTATTCTCCATCGCAGATAGCCCAAAATTGTCCTTGATTGTTACACTAATGAGATGTGCAAGTCCATCAAGGTTGATCATCACCCCCATGGTGCTGTTAGGGTATACAATGTTTTTCTGGTTCTGCTCATCTCGCTCAGCATCAGTTCATGCAAATCCTTCCAGGCTTCCCTGAATTCCCATCCCTCCTGGTTTCTAATAGAACAATAGTGTTCCATGATATATATATATATATATATATATATATATATATATATATATATATATATATATATATATATATATGTGTGTGTGTGTGTGTATATATGTATATACACACATAGATATACCACAATTTGTTAAGCCATTCCCCAGTTGAAGGACATTCACTTAATTCCCAATTCTTTGCCACCACAAACAGGGCTGCTATGAATATTTTTGTACAATATTTTGGTACCCTTTTTCATAATCTCTTCAGGGTATAGACCCAATAGTGGTATTGTTGTATCAAAGGGTCTGCACATTTTTGTTGCCCTTTGGGCATAGCTCCAAATTGCTCTCCAGAAAGGTTGAAGATTCATCATTTCTTAAAGCACAATGATATTCCATCACAATTCATAAAAAAACGTGTTCAGTCATCCCTCCTGAAGAACATCCCCTCAATTTCTAATTCTTTTCTACCAATAAAAGGATGTAAGCCCTTTTTCTTTTTTAAAATCTCTTTGGGATACAGACCTAGTATGGTATTACTAAATCAATGGTTTTATAGATCTTTGGGCATAGTTACAAATTGCTCTCCAGAATAGTTGATCCAGTATAAAACCACCAATTATATAATAATGTTAATTTTCCAATATGCTCACCAATTTTTGTCATTTCTTTTCTTGTCACATTAGTTAATCTGACTAATCTGAGGTAATAGCTCAGTTGTTTTAATTTGCATTTCTCCCAACAATAGTGATTTAGAACATTTTTTATATTACTATAGTTTTGATTACTTCATCAGAAAACTGTTCATATTCTTTGATCATTTATCAATTGAGGAATGGTTCTTATTTCTATAAATTTGATGACTCTATTTTCTATGTTTGAGAAAGTCTTTATCAGCAAAACTCACTGTAAAATTTTTTCACAGTAATGATAACCAACTATATATTTCCCTCCATTCTGTTTTCTTCCTATTTATTCTATTTTCTCTCTCTCTCTCTCTCTCTCTCTCTCTCTCTCTCTCTCTCTCTCTCTCTCTCTCTCTCCCCTTTCCATTCTCAAAAATATTTGCTTCTGACTTTTTCCTCCCCCAAACTGCCTTCCCCCAAACAGCCCTCCCTTCTATCAGCTCCTCCCCCTTTTTCTTATCCCCTACTTTTCTGTATGATAACATAAATTTTTATGCCCAACTGAGTGGGTATATTATTCCCTCTTTGAGTCAATTCTGATATCAGTAAGGTTCATATGCTCCCTTTATGTGCTTCTCCATTTCCTTCTCCACTATAAACTCTTTCAAGACTTTTTTTATGTCAGATACTCTATCCCATTCTACTTTTTCCTTTCCCCTTCTCCCAATGCATTCTTCTTTCTCATCCCTTAATTTTATTTTTTAGATAATCATACCATCACATTCAATGCACACCCAAGCTTTCTATGTATATATATATGTATATACTCTTTCTAATTGCCTTAATATTGAGAAAATTTTTAGAAGTTAAAATATCATTTTCTCATATAGGAATGAATCTTTTATGATTTCTCCTTTCTGTTTATCTTTCTTTGCTTCTCTTGAGTCATATATGAAAGTATGAAAGTCAAATTTTGTATTCAGCTCTGATCTTTTCATCAGGAATTCTTGAAAGACTTCTAAGTCATCAAATGTCCATTCCCCTCCTCTCCTCCCCACCAAGGATTATACTCAGTCATACTGAATAGGTGATTCTTGGTTGCAATCCTTGCTCTTTTCTTCTCCAGAATATAATATTCCAAGCTGTCTAGTCCTATAATGTAGAAGTTGCTAAAGCTTGCATTATCTTGCCAGTAGTTACATGATATTTGAATTGTTTCTTTTTGGCTGCTTGTATTTTCCCCTTGATATTGAAGGTCTGGATTTTGTCTATAACATTTTTGAGAATTTTCATTTTGGCATCTCTTTCAGAAGGTGATAAATGGAGTCTTTAGATTTCTATTTTACCCTCTAGTTCTAGAAATTTCTTGAAAAATGATGTCTAGACTCTTTTTGATTGTGACTTTCAGGTAGTACAATAATTTTTCTTTTTTTAAAATTTTATTTATTTAAAGCAATAGAGTTAAGTGACTTGCCCAAGGTCACACAACTAGGCAATTCTTTAAGTGTCTGAGGTCAGATTTGAACTCAATTCCTCCTGACTCCAGTCAGTGCGCTATCCATCATACTGCCTAGCTGCCCCTATAATTCTCTCTCTCCTTTTTTTTTTTAGGTTTTTGCAAGGCAAATGGGGTTAAGTGGCTTGCCCAAGGCCACACAGCTAGGTAATTATTAAGTGTTTGAAGCCAGACTTGAACTCAGATATCCCTGACTCCAGGGCCGGTGCTCTATCCACTGCACCACCTAGCTGCCTCTGGCTCTATAATTCTTAAATTATCTCTTTTGAATCTTTTTTCCAGGTCAGTTTTCCCAATGAGATATTTTGTTTCATATTTGCTGCCTTTTTTTCATTCTTTTGATTTTGTTTGATTGTTTATTGAAGACTCATAAAGTCATTAGATTTCACTTACCCAAGTCTAACTTTTAAGGAATTATTTTCTTCATTTGGCTTTTGTACCTCTTTTTCCATTTGACCAATTCTACTTTCTAAGGAGCTCTTTCTCTTAAGTGAATTTGTATATCCTTTATTTGGTTAATTCTACTTTTCAAGGTTTCCTTCCCTCCATTAGATTTTTTTGTGCCTCTTTTACCATTTGACTTAGACTATTTTTTTAAGGTGTTAATTTCTTCATTATTTTTTGTGCCTCCTTTACCAAGCTGTTGACTCTCTTTTTACGATTTTCTAGCATCATTCTAATTTCCCTTCTCACTTTTTCCTATACTTCTATTACTTGGCCTGAGACTAATTCATATTTTCTTTCTTGAGGCTTTGGATATATTTTGATTTTGTTATCTTTTTCTGAGTATGTGTTTTATCTTCCTTATCACCATAATATTTTTCTGTGGTTTGCTCATTTTCCAGTCTATTTCTTGACTTGTAACTCTATGGAGAGGAGGATGGAGAATCTTCTCAAGTGGAGGGGGCACTGATCCAAACTTCAGGTGGTTTTTTTTTTGTGAAGCTGCTTCAGATATAAAGTTGAAAGCTTTTGCCTCTTCTAAAGTGGTATGATATAAGGAGAGGTGTGCTTACTTTCACTCTGCATGGGTTTATGAGTGACTACAAGAATTCTTTTCAACCCTGGAACTTCAACCTTGTTCCCTTGTAGCCTGAAGCTCTGCTGTGCTAGTACTCCTCCTTGCATAGGACTTATGACCCAAGTAATACAGCAGAGTCCTGCCCCTGGTGCTCAATCCCTTTACCATCAGTGGGCTGGGAGATCTAGAAAACATCATTGCCACCACTGATTCAGAAGCCCCGAGATTTGCTCCTGGTTTGCTGAGGCTTGACCTGCACTGGTCTGCACTGAACTGAGCTCCACTCTTACCCTGATGCAACAGACCTTTCCTGTCAACCTTCTAAGTTGTCCTGGGCTAAAAAAGTATTTCCTTCTGTCTTTGTATGAGGTCTCTGCTCTAGAATTTTTTAGAGTCATTATTTAAAGATATTTGGAGGAATCTGGGGGAGAGCTCAGTCAAATCCTTGCCTTCACTCTGCCATTTTGATTCTCTCTGGTCTCTAAGGTCCTTTTACCTCTGACATTAGGTATACTAAGGTCCCTCCTAGTTCTTAGACTCTCTGTCCTAAAATCCCTTAGGTCTGACATTCTGGGTTCTAAAAGCCCTCCCAGCTGTGACATTCTGTATTAGGACCCTCCTAGCTTTGACATTCTGTGTTCCATTATCGATCTTCAAAGGCAGAAAAGGGGGTCCTCTGTTACCTAGAGTCTATCTTTACCCCACTCTCACAGCCTTCCCTTAAATCTTGGCTAGTTCCCCAGAGGACCATGAAGAGAAACTGGCTGGCACCTTCTGGGCATTGCAGATGAGAGACAGTACAACCCTATGTTTGTCTGCTCCACAACTGAATAAATGGGATGTGAGGGAATATCTCTAAGTGGACCACTGAAGGAAATGGGAAGGGCAGTAGAAGGCACCCCTCCCATATGAATGCTCTTTAGAAAAATTCTTAATGAACATCTTTTCCATTTTCTTTCTACAATAAAGGGAACATGGCAGCAACCACAAAACAAAGGTAAAAACAAATGCTCTTTGAATTGCATTGAATTTGAGGGATCTCAGCACATAGAAATCTAGAAATTGAAGGGTCTTTCAGAAGGCTACTATTCCTGTCTTGCTTGTTGGTCCGGGGAGAGACTGAGATATATAGAGAGAAGGTCAGGAGATCAGAAAGCTGGTACTCAAACCCTGGTGTACTGACTCTTCCACACTGGTCACAACCCAAATCATTAGTAACATTAACAAATATTTCTAAAGCAGCTACTGGAGGAGAAAAAGGGGTAGATTGATGGCAAAAGAGCTAGCCTGGAAAGCTAGCTGAGTTCAAAGATCTGAGTTTAAATGCTCCATTTGATAAATACACT